>NW_026057584.1:89847836-90447836 GCF_023721935.1 Panthera uncia | reverse complement strand
AAACACAGTGAAATAAAATGGAAAACATTGCTAGGCTTTAGAAACCACTCCTTCATCAAAGAAAAGGTCCTTCCTTCAAGGTCATAAGGTTGGGAATATTTATTTTGAAAAACTGTAAAGGGCTGCCATCAGGTTATTTTTTTCAAAACACTACATTTCCATTATAAAGAATATTTTTACTCACCACTATAAAAAAAATGAAGAAAATAGCAATCTCGCGTTTTTACATCTCCTCCCTCTCTCAAACTTATTTTTATTTATACTGCCCAAACTCAAATTACTTAAATTCTATTCTATAACTCATAATTTTCTAGATTTGTTCTATTTTTTAAATAAGTACCCACCCTCAATTCTTTAATCATGGCTCTTTTATTTCTGAGCTCTGTTTTCATCTTTGCTAGATTTCAAGTGCTGTTTTCAAGAAGAGTTCAGGGGGGCGCCTGGGTGGCTCAGTCAGTTAAGGGTCCGACTTTGGCTCAGGACATGATCTCGGGGTCCGTGAGTTCGAGCCCCGCGTTGGGCTCTGTGCTGACAGCTCAGAGCCTGGAACCTGTTTCAGATTCTGTGTCTCTCTCTATCTGCCCCTCCCCTATTCATGCTCTGTCTCTCTCTGTCTCAAAAATAAATAAACATTAAAAAAAATAATAAAAAAAAAGAAGAGTTCAGGGGTGTTACATTTCTTTGTATTCTTCCATTTAAAATGTTTGTCTATTTTTTTTAATACACATGGATATTTCATTTTTCTTTAGAACTTTGACATATTGCTTTGAATTTTTGAGATATTGTTCTATTATTTTCTGGCATTGAATGCTGCTGAGCACAAGGCTCATGTTAGCCTGAACTCCCATTGTTTCAAGGCTTTTTGTAGCTGAATGAGTGCATTTTTTCTTTATTGTTGATGTTAAATAACATTATCAGAACATAACTCAACATTGAGTGTCTTTTCATATTTTCCTGAAACTTAGTGCCTTCTCTCAATTTGCTGAATCAGTTCTTTCTTCATTTAATGAAAAATTTCTGTTTAAAATTTTGGAGGCTATTTCTTTTTCCTGTTCCATTTGTGAAATTCTCTTTTTCAGGGACACTGCTGTTAGCTCATCTTTCTCTTGTTCATGGCTTTTCTCTACTGGCTTTAAAATATTTCCCTTCTCTTCTGTCCTCCCCTTCTTCTCCCTGCATTAAATCTATTCCTAATCCTTCCTCTGTGTCATTATTTTCAGTTTTATCTCTATTTTTTTCCTTGCTTTTCCTCTTTTATTTATTATTTCTATATCAGTGTTTGTTTTTTTCCAATTCTAATCCCCCTTAATAATCTCATTTTGTGTTTTAAATGGATCCATATCCATAGTAACATGTGAAGAATTTCCTTCTATTCCTTTGGATATTTTCTTTCAGGCTAGGTGTTTGTTCCTTGCATGCTGTTTCCTCCTTTTTTTTGTCATATTTCCCCTCAAGTATTTTGCATGTTTGATATGTCTTCCCACTGTCTTTACAATTGGGATGTTTTTCCAGAGTAGTTAACTTTGAGAACATAGTGTTTTGGGAGACTGTTATGGTGTCAAGCCCAACTGAGATGACTTGAACTCCGACTCTTAACATCCTGGGCCAGCATGCACATGAGAAATGGTTTGGCTCTTGATCCCCGTTCTCTGATTCTTCTCCTGCCATTCCATTCCCTTGGACTTTTGCATTTGATATTTCCTCTGCCAGGAACACTCTTTCCCACTTATTGCATCTTGCGGATATCACTTTGTTTATGACTACTCAAATGTCCCCATCTCTGAGAAGGTTTCCAAGGTACCCTCTCTCCCCATGCAACCATCAACCTGTTTTATTTTCTTCTTAACAGCACACATATGAGCAACATTGACATCATGCCATATTTTATTTTGTATTGTTTTACTCAAGCTGATAGAATGCACCCATTAAAGCACAAGGATGAATTCTCTTGTATTCACAATCCTAAACATGGCTCATACAGGCTCTCAGTAAATTTTTGACAAATTGAGAAATGAAGTGTTAGGCAGCTAGACATGTGTTAGAAAGCTAGACATGAGCGACAGGAGGATGGACCTTAGATGTCCTGATAGAGAGTCCCAACTGAGGACCACCCAGGGACCACCCCATTCCATCCATCTAGCAATTGGTTTGCGGTTACAACATCCCAGCAGAGCAAGAGTTAAGCTTGTTGTGATTGTTGCACTTGCACAGAAAGCAGCAGAAGCAGCGGCTTGTCCTTATTTGACCTATGTCTCTAGAATACAAATAATGTTGTGGTTTCCTACCCCATGCAGGCGTTGTGAATACATCTTGGAAAAGGACATGCATAGTTGACTAGTTATTATACAACCCAGGCCTGTCACTCAAATGTTGAGACCCTAGGACCCACCCAAAAGAAAAAAAAAATTATATGAACTCACACCCCAGAGTTTCCAGGGGCCATTAGATGTCTCTCTTGAGTGGCCTGCTCCTCCCTGGAGTGTAGTTTAACAAAACTCCTCTTCTTTACTTTGTTAGGCTTCCCTATAATTCTTTACTATGGCAGCGGAAAGTACTAAGGCTTCTTTCCTTTTCCATCTCACTCTTGGTAACATGAGTACCTGCTGCTGCTATTGGGGATAATTAAGAATAGACATTTATAAATTATACTCAGTAGAAATTGCCTCCTTTTCTTTCTATATATTCAATTAAACAGATTGCTATTTTGTTATTTTTACTTGTCTTTTGTTTTCTGAAGTTTTTCTATAAAGAATATAATGAAAGAATGAATGATCTGATGTGGAACTTAGAAACCAACTGTGGAATTGAATCAAACGGATAGTAAAATTAATAGTTGTTAACTTTTTAGCACTTACTATGATTCATACTCTATATTATTCTTTATATGAATTAATTTTAATTTCTTATAATAATACTATCGGTAATTTTTACCCTATTTGTCAAATAAAACCTCATGTAGACTTACCAAATATGAGCTTACACAGCTAGTAGGTGCTGGAAAAGTGATCAAATTGAGGAATTCCTTACTCCACACCTGTAATTCTTCTAAAACACCAAGTTTAACAACTATAAAAATAGGTGTCTCTTAGTAAAGGAAGGAGACAGAATTCTGTGAGTTACTTCCCTTTGGAAAAATGGAGTGAACCATTCACAGATGCCTATGGAAATGCAATGGACACTGGACTCTCTCTGGTCCTGACTGGTTTCTACTTGAAGCAAGTTATTCAGCCTCTATGGATATTACCTTTAAAATAGGTGTTGTGCAGGTCTGATATTCCATAAACGCTTGTTAAATGAACATATCAATGAATGAATAAATTAAATAGTATTTACTGGGTGGGCACTAAGTTTCCTCCTAATGTCAAGATTAACTCAATACTGATGGCCACAATACTAATACTACATGTAAATGATCCCTAAATATTTACCTTCTGTTTCTACATGAAACTAACATAGTTTTTAAACTCATTTTTAAACTGTTTCAGTCTAATTATGCTAACCTGCCATGGCTTCCAGTGTACCCAACAAATAAACCTAATCTGGTAAAGCTCAAGTCACAAGAAATTAGTAAATTTGATGCTATCTGAAAAAATTAAGTTTGAAAAAAAAATTAAAAAAAAAAAAAAAATTAAGTTTGAGGAAATATCCAATTTCTGGCCCTAATGGAAATAGCTGTAATCAATTGAGATGTGATGATTTCAAATAATCCACTGTCTTTCTTTACATGGAGTCTAGTTATCTAAATAGAGGCAGATGACACAAATATGCTTACGAGAAATAAATTACTAGCAGTAGACTTGTCTCAATACATTGAAGCCAATATCAGTCATACCTGATTTGGGTCATATCAATAGGATTAATAAATAAAGTTTCATGATAAAATCAGTGAACAGAGACTTTTTTCCATAAAATAAACTAAAAAGTCTACTGACAATACCCAGTCAAGTTGTCACATTAGCTTATAACCATTTGTTATGTTATTCTTCACTACAAGAATGAGTGATGCCCTATCATACACAATGATATACCAAATGTAGCAGTCTTTCCACAGCCTCTCATTTTCCCCCACAATCCTTTCCATTTTTTTAGTTTTAGTTTTAGTTTTACTTTTACTTTTAGTTTTATGTATGTATGTATGTATGTATGTATGTATGTATGTATTTGAGAGAGAGAGATTGAGAGAGAGAGGGAACAAGCAGGAGAGGGGCAGAGAGAAGGAGACAGATCTGAAGCAGGCTCTGTGCTCACAGCAGAGAGCCCAATGCAGGGCTTGAACTCACAACCTATGAGATCATGCTCTGAGCCAAAGTCCAACACTTAACTGACTGAACCTCCCAAACAACCCCCCCCCATTCTTTTTATTTATTTTTTTTATTTATTTTTGGGACAGAGAGAGACAGAGCATGAACGGGGGAGGGGCAGAGAGAGAGGGAGACACAGAATCGGAAACAGGCTCCAGGCTCCGAGCCATCAGCCCAGAGCCTGACGCGGGTCTCGAACTCACGGACCGCGAGATCGTGACCTGGCTGAAGTCGGACGCTTAACCGACTGCGCCACCCAGGCGCCCCACCCCCATTCTTTTTAAACAAGACTTACAATGCTCTTTGTGACAAGTTGTAATTGAAAGTATTTAAGCTGTAAAAAGCCCAAATGGATATTGGTTTAAATCCCAGTTCATCTTTGCCAATTGTGTGCTCTCGGGAAAATTCTGTAACATAGAATAGAATCTGAACATACTTCCATGTTTTTAAGGCATACTAATAGGCACACTACAACATACTAGTAAGAGATACTAATACCTATTTCACAGTATTGTTTTGAAGATTCAAGAGATTATATATAAAGAGCCTAACAGCATCTACCACATAATAGGTCTGAAAAAAAATAAAGCTTTCCTTTTTTTTTTCTTTCTTCCCCTCATCAATGTAACATTAAATGAGAATATTCATATTTACTTCTGTTTTCTAAATATTGTGATGTGATTTGGCCTGGCTTGGTTAAAACTATACTTACATTCTGAAAAGGGCCTGATACCTTCAAATATAATTGTAGCCTTTCAGAGAAAATTTGAAATAATGAAAACCTTGGAGAAAGGCATCAAGGCTGACAACTGATTCAGAAATTTTTATTAATTTTTAAGTTTTTAAAGCAATAGCTCATTTTTAGTGCATCCTTTAAAACTACCCCCATATAATACATTTATTCATTGGTATGTGAAAACATTCTTCCTTTAGTTTCTGGGGCCATAAAAAAAATAGAATTTTTGAAAACACAAAAGAAAAAGATAGTCAAAGGCTCATTTCCTCCCTGTTCCACAAAAGAAAATTATTGAGTCCTTACTCAATGCCATGCACTGATCAGGGATGTGGGGATATATCAGTGACCTCATGGAGTTTACATTCTAGTTGGAAAAGACAAACATAACACATCAATATTAGAATATAATACCATATAAGGTACCATGTGATATGAAAAAAAAAGCAAGATAAGGAAGAATGGAAGTGTTGGGGCAAGGGGAAGCTGTAATTTTAAATAATGTGCTCAAGGTTGGTGTCCATGAAGCAAAGACTTGAAAGACATAAGGAAATGCCTTGGAGATTTCTGGGAGCAGTCGCCAACTTACCCAGTAGGCACAACAGCCACACTGACTAGGACTCACCATACTTTGGGGGGCCTACAAAAGTATTTTACTTTGTAAAGAAATTATTTGAGAGAGAGAGCTCGAACGTGTACATGTGTGAGAGGGGAAGGAGCAGAGGGAGAGAGAGGGAATCTCCACACTGAGCACGGAGCCAACTCACGGTCCATCCCAGGACCCTGAGATCATGACCTGAGCTGAAATCAACCATTGGTTGCTAGACTGACTGAGCTACCAGGCGCCCCTACGTTTTTGTCTGTTCGTTTGTTTGTTTGTTTGTTTGGATCAGAAGTAAAAAAAATGAATGGTTAATATTGAGGAAAATGTTTAAATTTTTAACACAGACTGGAGTGTAGTTATCTTTATATCAAAACAAATCATAAAATATACTTTTAATATATATTAAGCATATTTTAATTTTACATTTGTGTGTAATACGTACATATGATATATACGAGTATTTGGGTTTTGATGGAGTAAGGTACCCATAGGGCAAAGTGCCTAAGGCCCAGGAAGGTCCTAATGCAACTCTTTTTGGGAATGGGGCTTCTAATCAACTGACTCGTTAGCATCAGAAGGGAATACATTAATGAAATATAATAGGCTATATCAACTAAGAAACAGTTCTGGGAAGAATCTGTAGGGTTTTTAGAGGCTTACAAAACCAAAAATGTTTTGTCATTTAAACCCTGCTATTGCATTTTAAATCCTCAGACACCTAATTAGAACACAAAAGATGAGCTATAGGAGTTAAAAGCAGAAACAGCTTTTTTTTTTATAGTCTGCCCATTTATTATTTCTTATAAATATTCCCAGTATCTCTGATGACACTCACACTGATGAAAAGCCCTCAATGTACTTCATAGAGTTAGTACAGCCTGGTTTACAAAAATAAAAACTCAACCTTAAAAGAGAATTGGTGGTAATTTATTTTCATCAGGCAGATCATGGAGTTAAATTTAACTTTTTCAGAATACCTCCAAGAACCAAGTAAAAGTGTATCTTAGGACCATGGAGAAAAGGAAGGTAAAAAGCAGGAGGCGAAATTAGAACACTTGGATGGCAAAAGTAATTTGATGAAAGATAAAGAATCAGGTTAATACACAAAATATCAGCAATTGAATTCCAGAATTGATGGGCGTTTTTAGAAGTTAGAAATCTGTTATTTTTATGTAGATGTGGGGGAAACTTAAAAATTCCATTCAAATTCAACCATTTTTATTTTCATTCTCACATAAAAGAGTCCCGATATTCCTTAGACTATCACCTAGTAGCTGCATTCAAATGTTAGAATTCAAACTTTGAATAAAACTTTCTTTAGCAGTTCTTAATAAATGTACTGAGTCGATCTGTAGGTGGGGCCGGAGGTGGTGGAGTGGTGGAGTGTGTGTGTGAAAAAGAGAGATGACTGACTGATTCAGGGTAGAGGAATGAAGCAGGCAGTGGGTGAGTCCTGGTAAGTACAATCATAAAGAACAGAAATGAGCAGGCTTCCTTCCACATAATTTCTGATATGGAGTTTTGTTGTTGTTGTTTTTTTAACTGCTCTTTTATCTTTTTATTAATCTGTCATCCACTAATCTCTCCCTGGGTTCCCAGACTTTACTCTATAGGTATATAGGTAAACAGCAACGTTGTAATCCTTATCACTTAAATAAATCAGAGAGGGAAAAAAGTAGATATGGGATAAGTGAAGGCATAGAAAAAAAAATTCAGGAGTTGAGATAAAAAATACATATTCTACAGAACTGTTTTGGGGATTCAAGAGATTATATACCTACATGTATATAATTGTATATAACTGAAGATGAATTAAGTTAGTGATTACTTGATACATTTTTCTTCATTCTTATTTAAATATCAGAAAAACTTTCAATGAAAAGAATAAGCTAAATGTGCTGATTTAGTGGTAGTTGACCATAGCTAAATGGAACATGAAGAAGCTATTTAGAAATTATTTCTTTCTGGTATCCCCTCCTCTATTCTCCCATGTACATTGTCCAAACCTCTTTTAGACTTTAACCGTAACAACTATGATATCACCTCCATTGTGAAAATGAGTATTTCCATTTTCCCTTTTAATTGTATGTATTTAAAGTCGCCATCTTATTTACCTTTGTAGGCTGCCTGCTTCTGAAAGAGACCCAGAAAAGTACAGGTGCATAGTAAATATTTGGTTAATTGAATTAAATATTAAGAAAGTAATTTATACTCTTACTATGCTATCCTTCAGAGCATAAGAAATTCATTCCATTGTTATAAGGTGCAGCATGCATAATTTTATTAAGTGATGACTTAGAGATACAAAGTATTTAATACCTTTCTCAAACAACTTATGATTTATCAATTCTTGGGAGATGTTCTATTTATTAATATATTTGTCACACTCAGAAGATCAGGAGAGAAAGTGAAAGTGAAGAGGCTTGAAGGAGAAAAGAGAAAAGGATTAAAATCATGGCTATTATTGGCATATGGATTCGCACCTCTTCAGTGAACTCAAAGGACACTCCATTCTCCTGGAGAGTTATTTGTAACTCTGGATGGTCAGATAATTGCCTGTTAAATAGTGAATGAAAATTGTCAGGGGGTGACTGAAAATGCAAGCCATTTACAGTCCTCGGGAGAATTTGCAAAGTAGTTCTTCAGCTCAAAGTAGTTTAAAGGAAAGTGGGTTGAAGGGTCATTGAAGAGAGATGCAGCTGATAAAGGTTGATTGGAATTTCTTGTCGTATTAGCCAGTTAATGGTGTATTTAAATTATCCTGTAGGCTCTTTCATTATACCTTAATGTTCGGAGTTTAACTCTTTTTTAGTTTGAAAGTCCTAAACGAATTTTTCAAATTCAAAGATGAATAATTCAAACGCAGGAGGGAGAATACTACTTAGACCTAGAGCAAGGTGAAAAGAAGCCTGATGTATTGGCCACCAACTGAGGAAGTCAGCAAGGTGAGTCCCATTTTACAGAAAGCTGCTAAAATAGTCATCGCTGGGTGAGAGCATAGGGTTTGGGCAGAGAGGGGCACTCATCTGTATTTGGGAGGAATTTTAGAAGGAATATACATTATCTTATAACAAAAATTTTTCAAATATCTTGTTGATGTTTGTTGTTACTTAGTAATTTTGGGCTCAAGAGTTGTAACCCATAAAATGTATGGGATACATCTTCCAAAAAATTAATCCAGAGATTGCCCTATAAATTATAGAATACAATTTAGATAAGTATTTTTCTTCAACATTCCACAGATCTTCCAACATGTATTTTCCATCCATTATTAATATAAAGTTATTTAACATTAGAGAACATGTTACCGATTTATTTAAAATCATGTTTTAGAGCAACTTTAAATAACCTCTGCTACTTTCCTCACCAATCCTTAACTATTTCTTAGCTATAGCAACCTATTTATAATATATATTTAAAAAAATGCATCCTGGTAGATTGAATCCTACACCGGGATCAGTACTCTCCTTGAAATGAGCCACAATAGATAACACCTCTGAGGAATTAAGTCTGCGACTACCAACTTTTCAAGACGCTGATTACATGCTTCCTCACAGGTTTTACCTTCTTCCACTGTGTTCTTTCCTTCCTTCAGGTCACTTGGAAGAGATAGAAAGCATTTGTTCACTTGGAAGCCTAATGTGTAGTCCCTTGACCAGCAGCATCAGCACCACCCAGGAGCTTGCTAGAGGTTTCAATCACTGGCCCAATCCCAGTTCTGTTGGATCAGGAACCTGGGGGTGGGCCCAGCAATCTGTGTTAAGAAGCTTTTCGGGGAATTTTGATGCACACTCAAGTCAGAACTATTGACTTGGTTAGTTTTTTTCCATAAAGAAAATGGTACTTCTCTACTCAGCTTCTTATTGTTTTTCTTCCTCTTTTATGAATTATTTAAAACCCATGACCTACACATAAAACTACTCCCCCTCAAATAATCTGTTCTTTTAGCTTCAGCCCCTAACTGCCTCTGTTCTAGAATCTTGAGAATCATTTCCTTGAATAGCCCATATCCCTAATGAGGAACAGAACATTTTGCAAAATATAGAAATAAAAGATTTCAAAAGACATTTAAGTAGGTTTCATTATCATATGCATAGGTAACAATACATATCTCATTTTCTATACTGGGAAGAAAATTAAACTTGAGAAGCTTCACAAAAATAAAAGAAGATACTAAAAGAGAAAAAAACACCACATCTTATTTGAAAAGGTTATAGAAAACAAACTACTCTAGATTTAAAAAAATTAAAATGGTTGGACTGATCTCTCTCTAAATCCAGAAATATTGAATAAAATAAATTTAAATCTAAATTTCAAAAACATGATCAAAGAAGTTTTTTATATTCTTTTTTTTTAAGTTTATTTACTTAGAGAGTACACATGAGCAGGGTAGGGGCAGAGAGAGGGAGAGAAAGAGTCTCAAGCAGGCTTTGTGCTGTCAGCACAGAGCCCAACGTGGGCTGGATCTCATGAACCATGGGATCATGACCTGAGCTGAAATCAAGAGTGGGAAACTTAACTAAGCCAACCAGATGCCCCTATATTCTTTTAGAAATAGGTGTTTACTACTACTGATTAAAGAGTCAATTTGTAATGGTTACAAATTTTTAAGGAGTGGCTGGAGGGAGTCACTATTTTTAATTTTCAAGTAACACAGCCAGGAAACACCCCTGGAAATATCACTTGGGAGGAAGAAATGTTTCTTCTTTAAGAGCACAGCAGAAAGTTAGCACCTGCTAAGTGGGAAAAATTAATCACTAAACTTTTTTTTTTCTTTTTCTCTCCATGTAGAAAGAGTCTAAGTAGCTTTCTACTTCTTCCTTCAGCTTCTTGCTTGGAAAGGAAAATAGAGACTCCAAAGAAACTGCAAACTTTTGGGAATGATTTCAGCAGTGAATTCTGAAAGGGCAGCCAGACAAAAGATTCCTAGCAGAGTTCTTGGGCTTTAGTGTAGATAACAATCTAACATCTGACACTGTGAAAATTCTGATTCCACCTCCCACCTCCCATTAGAGTTCCCACTGATACCAATTCAACAGACCTGGGGCATGGCCCTGTAATTTACATTTTTAACAAGTACACAGAGATGATTCTGATAAGATGGTAAAAGTCCACACTTTTAGGAAATTGGCCATGATCAAGCTATTTTCATAGCTTGCAGGACAAAGAAGCTACAGTGTAATTAGCAGATGGTGGATTTGAAATATTTAAGCCACTATTTCCAAAAAAGTAGTTCCCTTAGAACATTAGTTCTGGTATGTTCAGGGATTAGTGTCCTAAAAACACAGGATTCTGTTGTTATATATGTTAAGAAAATGCTGCACTCCAAATCTATTCAGAAGTTTGCTTCTCAAAGCACATTAGCACATTAGGGGCCCCCGAAAATTTCCTCAATTTAAAAGCAGGGTTTACAAGAAACTGACTCTTTTTTTTTTTAATTTTTTTTTTAACGTTTGTTTATTTTTGAGACAGAGAGAGACAGAGCATGAACGGGGGAGGGTCAGAGAGAGGGAGACACAGAATCTGAAACAGGCTCCAGGCTCTGAGCTGTCAGCACAGAGCCTGACGCGGGGCTTGAACTCACGGACCGCGAGATCATGACCTGAGCCGAAGTCGGCTGCTTAACCGACTGAGCCACCCAGGCGCCCCAAGAGACTGACTCTTAACTATAGACAACAAACTGATGGTTACCAGAGGGAAAATGGTTGGGGGCACGAGTGAAAAAAATGATGGAGATTAAGGAGTTCACTTAGCATGATAAGCACTGAGTAATGTATAGAATTGTTCAATCACCATATTGTACACCTGAAACTAGTATAACACTGTATGTTAACTATACTGGAATTATAATAAAAAACTTAATTTAAAAAGGTGAAAAAGTTAATAAAAACAGGGTTTAGATTTTATTTAATAAACAAACTTCTTTGCAAAGGAATTTTTTTCTCTTATAAATGTAATAATAATTTTGCCAGAAAAACTTTTCAAATAACACTTGTTTGGAACAAACGGGTCAAACTGTAAAATTCTATTTTGTTCTGGTGCAAATACACAAAATATTTTAAGATGTCAAAAGTGTCCAAGTTAAAGACACTAACTAGAGTAGTAAGGATAGATTTTAATCAGTAATATATTTTTGCATTAGGGAAAAGGTACAGAGGTGATTGGGTGTTTTAAAGGGAGCAGGATGTGTGTGACCAGGGACTCAGTAGAGTCAGGAAAGGAAAAATGACAAAAAGTAGGAAGGGGTTGGTCCATGTGAAACCCATCTGGGTTTGCTAACTGGTGCTCATTAACGTTAAGTTCCTAGCCTCCCAGAAAGCCCAAGACACATGGGGCCCTATCTTCAGGTGTTGACTGAAACAGACAGTAAATTCTTTTACCAGCCTTGAGTTTTCTCAGGGGGGTCATATCAGCAGGAGCAAGGGTCATCCTAAGAATGCAGTCCTGAGCTATTAGAAAGTATGTTAGTGTTTGTTCAAGTCTTTATAGGCCAAGGTTGAGGCTTAGTGCAAAAGAGGGCTCAAAGGGAGAGTTCCGGTTAGAGCTCGATTGCTTGATCTAAGAAGGAACATTTGTCGGAAGTAAGTGAGGGAAATATGAGTTTTGGTTTCCACCTCAAATCAGGAAGTTGATCTAATGTCCCCATCAAAAAGGTAGTAGAATAAATTGTCCCTACCCCTTATCTTGGAGCACTACAAAATATGAAACAGAGAACACTCTGAGGAACAAAGCTGTACGATTAACGAAATGGTAACAGAAGCTATAGATTAAGAACAATAATAGTAATAACTAGTATTTAGAGCTAATAGAACCCCTAGTGTGTAATCAAAATACCTTTCTTCTTGTCTCTCACCTTCCCTTAATAATTTATGCAGTTGGCTAAGATTTATCCCCTGCAACTGAACTCTGGAAAGCCTTGTGCCTTTTCTGGCCACTCTTTAATAGTAAAAGCATTGCACACAGTCTTAGTAATCTAAAAAGCCCAGACCAATATATTAAAGATACAATTATATAGCATATACTTATATTACTGTATATTATATGATATGCAATGTTATATATTACAAAATATAAAATGCAAAATTATAATAAATACTTCAGTCTTCATTCAAAAGCAGGACTTCTCCATAAGTCTGCCACTTCCCCATCTAGGCCCCATTGTCAATGGGAAAGACTGTGTAGAAGCTTCTTTCTTTCTTAGTTACCTTATTTCTCAGCTATTGCTGCAGACACTTCCAGGTTTGAAGCACGAGAAGGGAGGAAGGGAGAGGAGGGGAAACATACCTTACAAACATACCATATGTTACCTTCACACTTGTTGATCCATGTAATGCTTAAACATACCTCTTTATCTTGTGGGTGCTTTTCTCGATTTCTTAGAGGCACTTATGCATCCCTTTCTGACTGGGGCTTTCAGGTATTTGACAATATATTCTCTCCCTCTGGTCTTGCCCCTCTCTGGCCCAGGTTGCAGGTGACCTGCCCTTCTAAGGCTCACTCTATTAGAGTCCCAGTGACTTCCCAAGTGATCCTCCTGGATAAAAATCAAAACCATTGTGGTCTTAGTTTCTCTACCATTTGGTCCACATCAGGTTCACAGAAATACTCTTAGATCCTTTACTTTGATAAGTTCTGGGAGTGGATACAAATTTCAAAACAATTACTTCTTTGCTGTCAAAGCAGCTTGCTGGTTTCTCTTGCCCTCTAGATTTCCTGGGCAGATGTCAACCAGTCTGTTGAGTCTGCCATTTTCCTAATTGGTTCTCCATTTGATCCTGCGGAAGCTCCTCATTATGGACCTGAAATAAGTAGGCAGCACTCCTTCCCTTTGGGTGGGTAGGTGGCAGAACATAAAGCCTGGTGTGTGCTCTCCCAAGTCCTATTACCTGATAAAATGAAGGATGCCCAGTTACGTTTGAATTTCGGGTAAATGACAAATACATTTTTAGTATAGGTATGTCCTATGCAAGTGCTGTATTGGGGACATATATTGAGTATTTGTTGTTTTTCTGCTACTCAAATGTAACGGGGTATCCTGTATATTCATTTGCTACTTCTGATCAACCTATACCGGAGAAACTTCTCAGATCATTCCCTTCCATATCCACTCTCCTTTTTTTTTTTTTTTTTTTTTTTTTTGTATTCTCTAAAAGTTTCACAAACTCATTCTTTAGATTTCTCAACTCAATTTGGTTGAGCACCTTACATCAGAATTTCTTATCAATTGTATCCTGGTGTAACACTTAAAACATAATGTAACAACTGTTCACATTATTAGCCACAGACATTTTGCAGAGCATTGGAGACAGCAAATCTTCATAGGACAACTCTGGTATTTTAAAGTGAACTTTGAGCATTCACAGAGAGACCATTTGGAATAGTCGTAAGGACTCTTACACAAAGAATTAGTGTCCAAATAACAACAGACTAGTGTAAGGATGGAATGGCACACAAAGGGTAAGTCAGTGGACATTAAAATGGAAAAAAAGGATGAAGATTATAGACAGCACAGGAGCAGAGAATTGGTTCTGTTAGCTAAAAGTTCCTACCATTCCCTTAAGGATAAAGAAATTAAAATTAGTATAAGAACACTGGGCATTTACAATTTTTTCACATTAAGGTAAATTAATTTTATGTCCATTATTAATTGTTAGTCATTTCTAATGAATTATTTGTGTTGTTTTCATAAAGACCCAAGTTAAATAACTCCTGTAGGTAATATTATAGATCTGTATCTGGACCTGGACAGAGCAGGTCTACGAACTGTAGTATTACATGGATTCATTTTAGTCGGTGAGTTTTTGAAATTGTTTAAAGACCTCTGATAACCAAATTAAGGTAATAGCTTAGAAAAAACCCTCAGAATGAATTTGGCTTTAAGAAAGAATTCTAGCTTTGTTATAAAACAAGTTGCTTTGGGGGATTATGAAAAGATAGTGACCTATACACATAGGCCATTTAATATCTTTGCCAGTTCTTTGGGGATAGTTTTCTAGAAGTGTGATGGATGGGTCAAAGGGTAAAGGATGTGAAATTTTACTAGATATTGCTAAATTTGACTCAGTGGATATGGAAATATATGTATGCTTATTTCCTCACTTAATAGCACATTATATGATGAAACTTTTAAATGTTTGTCAATAAATTTTTATATATTTATTTTATTTTTTAAATTTTTTTTCAACATTTTTTATTTATTTTTGGGACAGAGAGAGACAGAGCATGAACGGGGGAGGGGCAGAGAGAGAGGGAGACACAGAATCAGAAACAGGCTCCAGGCTCCGAGCCATCAGCCCAGAGCCTGACACGGGGCTCGAACTCACGGACCGCGAGATCGTGACCTGGCTGAAGTCGGACGCTTAACCGACTGCGCCACCCAGGCGCCCCAATATATTTATGTTTAAATTATTTATTTTATATTTTCCTATTTTAAATGGAATCTTCTCTTCCTTTATATCTTCTAACATTTGTTTACATATTTGAAGTGACTACTTTTTGACTGTTAGTTTTATATATTGTGATTTTTATTTTTTTCCTTTTAAAATATTTAACATTTAATTATTTGAGACAGAGAGAGACACAGCACAAGCAGGAGAGGAGCAGAGAGAGAGGGAGACACAGAATCCGATGCAGGCTCCAGGCTCTTAGCCGTCAGCACAGAACCCCATGCGGGGCTCGAACCCACCAACTGTGAAATCATGACCCAAGCTAAAGTCAGCCCCTGAACCAACTGAGCCACCCAAGTCTCCCTATATATTGTGATTTTTAAAAATTCATTTATTATTTGCAGTAGTTTTACTTGGACTCTTAGGACTTTTCCTGATATTCTATTGTAATAGAGATTTTTGACTCTGATTACAATCCTAATTTCTAAATATTTTTTGACCAATTAACTAGCTAATATCTTTAGTTCATTATTACATAGGAGTGCAGATGATGAGTAAATTTAGCTTGTTTATTTGGTGAGAATGTCTTTAATATCTCCCTATTAGGAAGAAGTTGACTTCTGAAAGATGGTACATATTAAGAAATGATCCACCAGTTAGTATTTTATTATATACTTTTGTCAAAGATGGGTGTCACATTTTGTCAAATGATAACTGTCAAAATTTTATGATATATTACTAATATTGAACTACGTTTGCATGCCTAAAAACTCCACTTAATCATAATATATTTTCTTTTTTAATATACTTTTTTATTGAAAAATGCCCAAATTATTAGGCACAATTCAAGGAATTTTTGCAATGTAAACATAACTCATGTAACAATATATAGATCAACAAACAAAACATTACAAAACTCTGGAAACTTTCTGATCACTATTAATTCTCAACAGACTAACCACTATCTTTTCTTTAAACACCATGGATTTGTTTATTAGGCCCTCATTCTTTGGAGGCTCTCACAACTCAACCCATTAATGCTATAGCAATGTTGCTTTTATCTAAGCAGCAGTATCAAAAGTAGTAGGGACTAGCCACCTGCAGCTACTAAATATAAATTAAAATTAAAAAACAAGTAAACTCAGAAGAATAAAACTAAAGCAAAAGCAGAAATAAATGGTAAAGTAAAAACAATAACATTGTTAAAGAAGTGGGGTTTTTTTTTGAAAATTAGTGAATTTACATAAATCATTGGCTAACTGATTCAAACCACACAAGAAAAGAGAAAACCCATACAAATACCTCACAATAGCAATGATACTGGGGAAATATCCAAAAATACAGAGAAAAATAAAGGAGTCATATGTCAGTACTTCGTTTTCTCTTTTTTTTTTTTGCAAATAAATTTGACTATGTGGTTGAAATAGAGGAGTTCTCTAATAGAATTTAAATGATCAAAAATGACCTTATGTGAAAATAAAAGTCTAAAACTTTAAAAATTTTGCTCAAGCTTATTTAAAATATTAATTAAAAACATAGGGCAGACATCACAATTTTATTCAATAAAAGCCTTGGGAAGAAAAGGAAATTGCTAACTCACTTGCTTCTTAGAATATAACATCTAGAATAGTCTTTATTTTTTATTATAAGTATAATAAAACCAGCTATGATAAAGACACAATCAAAAGCAATGCAATCAAAAGCAAGTGAGAATATATATGAAAAAGAAGAGAGAATATTTTATCTATTTAAGTTATATTTCTATATATTCTGTATCTTGGCATCACAAGATTGAGCACATGTCTACATTAGCTTTTAGAAGAGCAAGGTTTTGATATTCTAGTTTTTAACTATAAACAATTTATTGCCAAAGCTTTTGTATACTATCCTTAACCTGGGGATTATAATTATTGTAAGGTTTGATTTTCCTTCTTGTTATAATAAATTGTATTAGTTTGAATATGATGATTGTACAAAATTTAATTATATCACTTGTAGTGGGTTAAATGGTGCCCCCTGAAAGATACGTCCATGTCCTAACACCCCAAATGCATATATGTGACCTCAGTTGGCAGAAGGGGCTTTATAGATGTAATTAAATGATGGATTCTGAGATGAGGGAGGTCATCCTAGATTAAATGCATTGACCCTAAATTCATTGACAATTATCTTCATAAGAAGCTAGAAGAGAAAGGGAAAGATTCTTCCCTAGAGCCTTTGGAGGGATCACAAGCTCTGCTGAATTTTGGACTTCTGAACTCCAGAACTGAAAAAGAATAAATTCGTGTTATTTTAAGACACTTGGCTTGTAGTGACGTGTTATGGCGGCCCTATGAAACTAATGCATCATCCCTGTTGCAATGTTCACACTAATACTGTGATGATTACCTCGTTATCTATCAATTCATTTTATTTATAACTCTCCACTACAGGTGTGGCATAAATTTTCTTTCTTAAGGGAAAGCATTAAAATATTTTGTCTTCAATTTCTTAGTGTTGGTCTGTTTGGGAAAAATAAATTAGTCATTCCAGCAGATTCTTTTTATACTCAAATACAAGCTATCTTTAATAAGTAAAATAAATTTAAAAATATAAACAGAACAGCAACCATGGAAGAAACTTGCCCACTCTCTTGCCCTTGCCCACTCCTTATGCTTCTTGTCATGATGTTGGGTTCAGAAATTTCACATTTCAAAGTTTTAGACCTTTAAGTAATAATTCCACAACTGAATTAATTATATGATAGTAAAATTTGGTAGAGATAGAAAAAACTAATTAAATTATTATAGCAAAAATAATCTAACAATAAAGTAACAATAGTAGAAACAATGGTATATTAATATACACTTTTATAAATGCTAACGAAAAATTTTAGAGAATATAAAAGTAGAATTTTTTTTAAGTGTAAGCTTTTTGTTTTTGTTTTAATTTTTTTAAGTTTATTTATTTTGAGAGAGAGAGAGAGCACAAGTAGACTAGGGGCAGAGAGAGGGGGGAGAGAGAGAATCTCAAGAGCGCAGAGCCCACAGTGCATCTCAAACTCACAAACTCTGAGCTCATGACCTGACCTGAAACCAAGAGTCAGATGCTCAACTGACTGAGCCACCCAGCCACCCCTAAAAGTAGGATATTACTAGAATGGATCTCACTGAAATTATGTTTTAATAACAGACCGTTTAGTACAAGCAAATACAGGAAATCAACATTACTAAATCAAAGGAGAAAATAAAATAGTGAGTACCTTAACTGAAGCCAGAACTGTGTTTACCAAATTTTAACATCTTACCATAATTTTTAAACTTTCAAAGTAGAAATAAATGGTAATAGCAGCATCATGTCTTATGATAACATATTGGAGTCATTTGAACTAAAGTCACTACTTTACAATGTTCTGGAAGTTCTATCCAATGTTGATTAGATAATACAAATAAATGAGAAGTGTGAACTCTTGAAAGGATAAGTGAAAAATAAAAATTATTTTAAGATTATATTTCATTACATATAGCATCAAGATAATCACTAGTTTACAAAAATGTCAACAATTTTCCTATATATAAAATATATACAATAAAGAAAAGATCTTATTATTAATAGCAACAAAATGGTTGAAATGCATTGACAAAAGATTGGCATTTAATATACAGAAATTATATATTAAAGAAATACTTAAAATTATGATGAGTAATATCAATGTTTTAATAAATAGAAAAAGATTTCCATGTATGGCAATATGATGGATCAGATAGCCTGAATGATTACCCTCTTTAAAAAAAAAATTTTCCAAAAATTTGTTTTTAAATAAATAACCAAGCTGGTTTAAAAAAACACAGAAGGACTTTGAAAAAGACTGAAAATAGAACTCTGGAGATACAAAGAATTGGGCATAGCTTTTGCTCTGAGGGAAAATGATAAATACTAGTTAACCTGAACTTCTGTTTTGATGATCAAACAAGCTACTGGAGAAGGCATCTGATCCCTGGACTTATGAAAGATAGGTAATGCAATAGGCCTCTGCATAAAGCTGAAAATATAAATGGATCACTGTGAACAAGAAATCAGCTTACTTCACAGACTTCACAGGAAGACACTTGCCTGAGTTGACATTGGTGCTAATGGAGGGGGCAAAACATGTTCCCTGAAATGTTTTATTTGTTCATCATTTTGTGGCTTGAATTTACAATACCTGTTTCACTTGAGAATCATCAAGTGGAAAATTAAAAGTGGTTGAAATCAATAGAGCCCCAAGCTAATTGGCAGAAGCAAATGAAAATCTTAAAAAAAGAAAAGCCTTCCAATAATTCTCTTGATAAAGTTCTAAATAATGCACATTCATAAACATGTGTTTATGTTCACAGTGAGTCATCAGGGAAATGAAACTAAAAACAGTAACATAATACTGCATATGCACTAAAATGGCTAAAATTTCTGAGATTGACAATACCAAGTACTGCTGGAAATGTGGAGTAACTGGAACTCTCATACATTGTTGGTATTACACTAGTATAATTGCTTTGGTGAAATGTTTAACATTTCATTATAAGTATACTTACCATACAGCTGAGTACTTACGCTTCAAGGCAAGTACCTAAGTGAACTATGAACATATGTCCATCCAAAACAGACATATACATGCATCTTCATAGCAACTTTATATTAGCCAAAATGTGCAAAGAACCCAAATGTCTGTCAACTGGTAAATGGATCAACAATTTGTTGTATATACATATAATGGAATATCACTCAACAATAAAAAGTAACAAATTTTTTTTTAATTTTTTTTAACATTTATTTATTTTTGAGACAGAGAGAGACAGAGCATGAATGGGGGAGGGGCAGAGAGAGAGGGAGACACAGAATCCGAAGCAGGCTCCAGGCTCTGAGCCATCAGCCCAGAGCCTGACGCAGGGCTCGAACTCACGGACCGCGAGATCGTGACCTGAGCTGAAGTCGGACGCTTAACCGACTGAGCCACCCAGGCACCCCAAGGAACAAATTATTGATATAAGCAAAACCATGAACTAAATAAATGTTGAAGTTTCCAAGCAATTATTTCTAGATAGCAGATGGAAAGGCTTAAAAGCAAATTCTAAGTTCACTTGGAAAGGTAATAAAATAGTATTTTGGCATAAAATATACAAATAAGCAATTTGCCAAACAACGTACATGCCATCTAATTTCTGATTACAAAGATCAACAGCAAATACACCAAAAATAAATAGGAAGAAAGATGGACAGATGGAGAAGTAGATAGATAAACAGATATGTTTAAAAACAGACAAAAGTCTGGAATGATAAATATCAAACATTTAACAAGAAATGTCTACTTGGTTATGGTATTGTGTAGGATTGATGAAGAAAGATATATAGAGAGATCATTCATTGCTTAATTTATAAAAAAGAAGAAAAGTTTCCTGGCCTTGGAGCATTATAGGGGAAAGAAAGCTGAGTGTATGTAGATAAGGTAGATAATAGACCAATTTTATCTCTATTCAGACATATTTTCTTGCCTCCTCTCAGCATCAGCATGCAGAACAAAAATTTTAGACACTTGGTTTCATTTGGTGGGAAATGTGAGTTTAGCGTCTGTCAGACTAGCACTAGGGCTGGTATTAATACTAAAGTCAAGAAATAGGGGCACCTGGGTGGCTCAGTCAGTTGAGCATCCCACTTCTGCTCAGGTCATGATCTCATGGTCTGTGAGTTTGAGCCCCGCGCCAGGCTCTGTGCTGACACCTCAGACCCTGGAGCCTGCTTTGAGTTCTGCATCTCCTCTCTCTGCTCCTCCCCTGCTCCCGCTCTCTCTTTCCCCCTCTTTATCTCTCAAAGAAAATAAATTAACATAAAAAAATGTATTTAAGTCAAGAAACAGACTGCTTGGTCCATGAACAATATGATCAACATGGCAGAGACTCAGAAGAATCTGCATCCAACAAGAGCTAATGACTGCCCAGTCATCAGAAGAAATGAGGACATCATCAGAGATGACCACCCGAATACCCTCAAATGGGGCTGGGCCAATCAATCATACCCCAGGGGATTCTAGATATTAAACACTCAACCAGTTCTAAGGTACAGAAATCACTACATATCATCACCAAGTGAATTTATTTCAGGAATATTAGGTTAGCTTAATATTTTAAAAAATGCTGGGGTGCCTGGGTGGCTCAGTCGGTTGGCATCTGACTTCCGCTCGGGTCATGATCTTGTGGTTCATGGTTTCAAGCCCCACGTAGGTCTCTGTGCTGATAGCTCAGAGCCTGAAGTCTGCTTCAGGTTCTGTGTCTCCCTCTCTCTCTGGCCCTCCCCTGCTATCGCTCTGTCTCTCTCTCTCAAAAATAAACATTAATTTAAAAAAATTGTTACATCACCAAATTAACAGAAAAAAGGGAGAATATAGATGCAGAAAATGAATTTGATAAACACACAAACATTATAAAAACTCTAAGAAATAGGAATATAAGAGAATTTCCTCAATCTGAAAAAGAATATCTACCAAAAACTTATCAATAACACCAAAGACGAGGGTGAAAGACTAAAGACTTTTTCTATAACATCAGAAAGGAATAAGACAAGATATCTACCTTTGCCACTTCTACTCAACATTGTATTGGAAGCTCTAGTTAGGACAATATGGCAAGAAAAATAGAAGCCATCTAGACTGGGAAGGAAGAGGTAAAACTTTTTATTTGCATATGACATTATCATATAAATTCTAATGAATCTACAAAAATACTACTAGAAATAATAAATGAATTATGTAAGGTCATAGACACAAGGTATATACAGAAAAATTAAATTCATATATACTATATACTACAAAGAACAATTAGAAACACAAACTCCCATTGTGAGATCTTGAACAAATACTTAACTTTTCTGAGTGCAAGTTTCCTGACCTATGAAGCTCAAGATCAGGAACACAACAGGGATGTCCACTCTCACCACTGTTGTTTAACATAGGGTTGGAAGTTCTAGCATCAGCAATCAAACAACAAAAGGAAATCAAAGGCATCAAAATTGGCAAAGATGAAGTCAAGCTTTCACTTTTTGCAGATGACATGATATTATATACGGAAAACCCGATAGACTCCTAGAGTCTGCTAGAACTGATACATGAATTCAGCAAAGTCACAGGATACAAAACTAATGTACAGAAATCAGTTGCATTCTTTTTTTTTATTTTTCAATATATGATATTTATTGTCAAATTGGTTTCCATACAACACCCAGTGCTCATCCCAAAAGGTGCCCTCCTCAATACCCATCACCCACCCTCCGCTCCTTCCCACCCCCCATCAACCCTCAGTTTGTTCTCAGTTTTTAACAGTCTCTTATGCTTTGGCTCTCTCCCACTCTAACCTCTTTTTTTTCCTACCCTCCCCCATGGGTTTCTGTTACGTTTCTCAGGATCCACATAAGAGTGAAAACATATGGTATCTGTCTTTCTCTGTATGGCTTATTTCACTTAGCATCACACTCTCCAGTTCCAACCACGTTGCTACAAAGGGCCATATTTCGTTCTTTCTCATTGCCGTGTAGTACTCCATTGTGTATATAAACCACAATTTCTTTATCCATTCATCAGTTGATGGACATTTAGGCTCTTTCCATAATTTGGCTATTGTTGAAAGGGCTGCTATAAACATTGGGGTACAAGTGCCCCTATGCATCAGTACTCCTGTATCCCTTGGGTAAATTCCTAGCAGTGCTGTTGCTGGGTCATAGGGTAGGTCTATTTTTAGTTTTCTGAGGAACCTCCACACTGCTTTCCAGAGTGGCTGCACCAGTTTGCATTCCCACCAACAGTGCAAGAGGGTTCCCGTTTCTCCACGTCCTCCTCAGCATCTATAGTCTCCTGATTTGTTCATTTTGGCCACTCTGACTGGCGTGAGGTGATATCTGAGTGTGGTTTTGATTTGTATTTCCCTGACAAGGAGCGATGTTGAACATCTTTTCATGTGCCTGTTGGCCATCCGGATGTCTTCTTTAGAGAAGTGTCTATTCATGTTTCTTACACATTTCTTCACTGGGTTATTTGTTTTTCGGGTGTGGAGTTTGGTGAGCTCTTTATAGATTTTGGATACTAGCCCTTTGTCCGATATGTCATTTGCAAATATCTTTTCCCATTCCGTTGGTTGCCTTTTAGTTTTGTTGGTTGTTTCCTTTGCTATGCAGAAGCTTTTTATCTTCATAAGGTCCCAGTAATTCACTTTTGCTTTTAATTCCCTTGCCTTTGGGGATGTGTCGAGAAAGAGATTGCTACCGCTGAGGTCAGAGAGGTCTTTTCCTGCTTTCTCCTCTAGGGTTTTGATGGTTTCCTGTCTCACATTCAGGTCCTTTATCCATTTTGAGTTTATTTTTGTGAATGGTGTGAGAAAGTGGTCTAGTTTCAACCTTCTGCATGTTGCTGTCCAGTTCTCCCAGCACCATTTGTTAAAGAGACTGTCTTTTTTCCATTGGATGTTCTTTCCTGCTTTGTCAAAGATGAGTTGGCCATACGTTTGTGGGTCTAGTTCTGGGGTTTCTATTCTATTACATTGGTCTATGTGTCTGTTTTTGTGCCAATACCATGCTGTCTTGATGATGACAGCTTTGTAGTAGAGGCTAAAGTCTGGGATTGTGATGCCTCCTGCTTTGGTCTTCTTCTTCAAAATTACCTTGGCTATTCGGGGCCTTTTGTGGTTCCATATGAATTTTAGGATTGCTTGTTCTAGTTTCGAGAAGAATGCTGGTGCAATTTTGATTGGGATTGCATTGAATGTGTAGATAGCTTTGGGTAGTATTGACATTTTGACAACATTTATTCTTCCAATCCATGAGCAGGGAATGTCTTTCCATTTCTTTATATCTTCTTCAATTACCTGCATAAGCTTTCTATAGTTTTCAGCATACAGATCTTTTACATCTTTGGTTAGATTTATTCCTAGGTATTTTATGCTTCTTGGTGCAATTGTGAATAGGATCAGTTTCTTTATTTGTCTTTCTGTTGCTTCATTGTTAGTGTATATGAATGCAACTGATTTCTGTACATTGATTTTGTATCCTGCAACTTTGCTGAATTCATGTATCAGTTCTAGCAGACTTTTGGTGGAGTCTATCGGATTTTCCATGTGTAATATCATGTCATCTGCACAAAGCGAAAGCTTGACTTCATCTTTGCCAATTTTGATGCCTTTGATTTCCTTTTGTTGTCTGATTGCTGATGCTAGAACTTCCAGCACTATGTTAAACAACAGCGGTGAGAGTGGGCATCCCTGTCGTGTTCCTGATCTCAGGGAAAAAGCTCTCAGTTTTTCCCCATTGAGGATGATGTTAGCTGTGGGCTTTTCAAAAATGGCTTTTATGATCTTTAAGTATGTTCCTTCTATCCCGACTTTCTCAAGGGTTTTTATTAAGAAAGGGTGCTGGATTTTGTCAAAGGCCTTTTCTGCATCGATTGACAGGATCATATGGTTCTTCTCTTTTTTTTTTGTTAATGTGATGTATCACGTTGATTGATTTGCGAATGTTGAACCAGCCCTGCATCCCAGGAATGAATCCCACTTGATCATGGTGAATAATTCTTTTTATATGCTGTTGAATTCGATTTGCTAGTATCTTATTGAGAATTTTTGCATCCATATTCATCAGGGATATTGACGTGTAGTTCTCTATTTTTACTGGGTCTTTGTCTGGTTTAGGAATCAAAGTAATGCTGGCTTCATAGAATGAGTCTGGAAGTTTTCCTTCCCTTTCTATTTCTTGGAATAGCTTGAGAAGGATAGGTATTATCTCTGCTTTAAACGTCTGGTAGAACTCCCCTGGGAAGCCATCTGGTCCTGGACTCTTATTTGTTGGGAGATTTTTGATAACCGATTCAATTTCTTCGCTGGTTATGGGTCTGTTCAAGCTTTCTATTTCGTCCTGATTGAGTTTTGGAAGAGTGTGGGTGTTTAGGAATTTGTCCATTTCTTCCAGGTTGTCCAATTTGTTGGCATATAATTTTTCATAGTATTCCCTGATAATTGTTTGTATCTCTGAGGAATTGGTTGTAATAATTCCATTTTCATTCATGATTTTATCTATTTGGGTCATCTCCCTTTTCTTTTTGAGAAGCCTGGCTAGAGGTTTGTCAATTTTGTTTATTTTTTCAAAAAAGCAACTCTTGGTTTCGTTGATCTGCTCTACAGTTTTTTTAGATTCTATATTGTTTATTTCTGCTCTGATCTTTATTATTTCTCTTCTTCTGCTGGGTTTAGCTGCCTTTGCTGTTCTGCTTCTATTTCCTTTAGGTGTGCTGTTAGATTTTGTATTTGGAATTTTTCTTGTTTCTTGAGATAGGCCTGGACTGCGATGCATTTTCCTCTCAGGACTGCCTTCGCTGCATCCCAAAGCGTTTGGATTGTTGTATTTTCATTTTCGTTTGTTTCCATATATTTTTTAATTTCTTCTCTAATTGCCTGGTTGACCCACTCATTCTTTAGTAGGGTGTTCTTTAACCTCCATGCTTTTGGAGATTTTCCAGACTTTTTCCTGTGGTTGATTTCAAGCTTCATAGCCTTGTGGTCTGAAAGTATGCATGGTATAATTTCAATTTTTGTATACTTATGAAGGGCTGTTTTGTGACCCAGTATATGATCTATCTTGGAGAATGTTCCATGTGCACTCGAGAAGAAAGTATATTCTGTTGCTTTGGGATGCAGAGTTCTAAATATATCTGTCAAGTCCATCTGATCCAATGTATCATTCAGGGCCCTTGTTTCTTTATTGACCATGTGTCTAGATGATCTATCCATTTCTGTAAGTGGAGTGTTAAAGTCCCCTGCAATTACCACATTCTTATCAATAAGGTTGCTTATGTTTATGAGTAACTGTTTTATATATTTGGGGGCTCCGGTATTCGGCGCATAGACATTTATAATTGTTAGCTCTTCAATAGAGCTATAATTATCTACAGATAGACCCTGTAATTATTATATAATGCCCTTCTTCATCTCTTGTTACAGCCTTTAATTTAAAGTCTAGTTTGTCTGATATAAGTATGGCTACTCCAGCTTTCTTTTGGCTTCCAGGAGCATGATAAATAGTTCTTCATCCCCTCACTCTCAATCTAAAGGTATCCTCAGATCTAAAATGAGTCTCTTGTAGACAGCAAATAGATGGGTCTTGTTTTTTTATCCATTCTGATACCCTATGTCTTTTGGTTGGCACATTTAATCCATTTACATTCAGTGTTATTATAGAAAGATACGGGTTTAGAGTCATTGTGATGTCTGTATGATTTATGCTTGTAGTGATGTCTCTGGTACTTTGTCTCACAGGATCCCCCTTAGGATCTCTTGTAGGGCTGGTTTCGTGGTGACAAATTCCTTCAGTTTTTGTTTGTTTGGGAAGACCTTTATCTCTCCTTCTATTTTGAATGACAGACTTGCTGGATAAAGGATTCTCGGCTGCATATTTTTCCTGTTCAGCACATTGAAGATCTCGTGCCAATCCTTTCTGGCCTGCCAAGTTTCAAAAGAGAGATCAGTCATGAGTCTTACAGTTCTCCCTTTATATGTTAGGGCACGTTTATCCCTTGCTGCTTTCAGAATTTTCTCTTTATCCTTGTATTTTGCCAGTTTCACTATGATATGTCGTGCAGAAGATCGATTCAACTTACGTCTGAAGGGAGTTCTCTGTGCCTCTTGGATTTCAATGCCTTTTTCCTTCCCCAGTTCAGGGAAGTTCTCAGCTATAATTTCTTCAAGTACCCCTTCAGCACCTTTCCCTCTCTCTTCCTCCTCTGGGATACCAATTATGCGTATATTATTTCTTTTTAGTGTATCACTTAGTTCTCTAATTTTCCCCTCATACTCCTGGATTTTTTTATCTCTCTTTTTCTCAGCTTCCTCTTTTTCCATAACTTTATCTTCTAGTTCACCTATTCTCTCCTCTGCCTCTTCAATCCGAGCCGTCGTCGTTTCCATTTTGTTTTGCATTTCGTTGAAAGCGTTTTTCAGCTCCTCCTGACTGTTCCTTAGTCCCTTGATCTCTGTAGCAATAGATTCTCTGCTGTCCTCTATACTGTTTTCAAGCCCAGCGATTAATTTTATGACTATTATTCTAAATTCACTTTCTGTTATATTATTTAAATCCTTTTTGATCAGTTCATTAGCTGTTGTTATTTCCTGGAGATTCTTCTGAGGGGAATTCTTCCGTTTGGTCATTTTGGATAGTGCCTGGAGTGGTGCAGACCTGCAGGGCACTTCCCCTGTGCTGTGGTGTATAACTGGAGTTGGTGGGCGGGGCCGCAGTCCGACCTGATGTCTGCCCCCAGCCCACTG
Source organism: Panthera uncia (assembly GCF_023721935.1). Lineage (NCBI taxonomy): Eukaryota > Metazoa > Chordata > Mammalia > Carnivora > Felidae > Panthera > Panthera uncia. Next base: position 90,420,507 of record NW_026057584.1, on the reverse strand, counting down.
CTGGGGCCACAGTCAGACTGGTGTGTGCCTTCTCTTCCCCTCTCCTAGGGGCAGGATTCACTGTGGGGTAGCGTGGCCCGTCTGGGGCATTTGCACACTGCCAGGCTTGTGGTGCTGGGGATCAGGCATATTAGCTGGGGTGGGTAGGCAAGGTGCACGGGGGCAGGAGGGGCAGGCTTAGCTCACTTCTCCTTAGGTGATCCACTTCAGGAGGGGCCCTGTGGCAGCGGGAGGTTTGGCTCCGCTGCCGGAGGTTTGGCTCCGCAGAAGCACAGTGTTGGGTGTTTGCACGTAGCGAGCAAGTTCCCTGGCAGGAACTGGTTCCCTTTGGGATTTTGGCTGGGGGATGGGCGAGGGAGATGGCACTGGCGAGCGCCTTTGTTCCCCGCCAAGCTGAGCTCTGTCATCCGAGGCTCAACAACTCTCCCTCCCATTGTCCTCCAGCCTTCCCACTTTCCGAGCAGAGCTGCTAACTTATGACCTCCCTGATGCTAAGTCCCGCTTGCTGTCGGAACATACTCCGTCCAGCCCCTCCGCTTTTGCAAGCCAGACTCGGGGGCTCTGCTTTGCTGGTGGGCTACCCCTCTGCCCTGGCTCCCTCCCGCCAGTCCGTGGAGAGCGCACCGCCTCTCCACCCTTCCTACCCTCTTCCGTGGGCCTCTCGTCTGCGCTTGGCTCCGGAGACTCCGTTCTGCTAATCCTGTGGTGGTTTTCTGGGTTATTTAGGCAGGTGTAGGTGGAATCTAAGTGATCAGCAGGACGCACGGTGAGCCCAGCATCCTCCTACACTGCCATCTTCCCTCCCTCCCTCAGTTGCATTCTTATACACTAATAATGAAGCAGCAGAAAGGCAAATAAAGAAAATGATCCCATTCACAATTGCACCAAGAATCATAAAATACCCAGGAATAAACCTAACCAAAGATGTAAAAGATCTGTATGCTGAAAACTATAGAAAGCTTCTGAAGGAAATTGAAGAAGATACAAAGATATGAAAAACATTCCATGCTAGGAGCGCCTGGGTGGCTCAGTGGGTTTAGCGTCCAACTTCAGCTCAGGTCATGAGTTCACACTCCATGAGTTCGAGCCCCACGTCGAGCTCTGTGCTGACCGCTCAGAGCCTGGAGCCTGTTTCAGATTCTGTGTCTGCCTCTCTCTCTGACCCTCCCCCACTCATGCTCACTCTCGTGCTCTCTCTTTGTCAAAAATAAATAAAAATTAAAAAAAAAAAAACATTCCGTGCTCATGGATTGGAAGAATAAATATTGTTAAAATGTCAATACTACCCAAAACAATCTACACATTCAATGCCATCCCAATCAAAATTGCACCAGCATTCTCCTCGAAGCTAGAACAAGCAATTCTAAAATTCATATGGAACCACAAAAGACCCCGAATAGCCAAAGTAATATTGAAGAAGACCAAAGTGGGAGGCATCACAATCCCAGACTTTAGCCTCTACTACAAAGCTGTCATCATCAAGACAGCATGCTATTGGCACAAAAACAGACACATAGACCAATGGAATAGAATAGAGACTCCAGAATTGGACCCACAAATGTATGGCCAACTAATTTTTGACAAAGCAGAAAAGAATATCCAATGGAAACAAGACAGTCTCTTTAACAAATGGTGCTGGGAGAACTGGACAGCAACATGCAGAAGAATGAAACTAGACCACTTTCTTACACCATTCACAAAAGTAAACTCAAAATGGATGAAGGACCTGAATATGAGACAGGAAACCATCAAAACTGTAGACAAAAAAGCAGGAAAAAACCTCTGACTTCAGCCGTAGCAATTTCTTACTTGACACAGGCCCAAAGGCAAGGGAATTAAAAGCAAAAATGAACTATTGGGACCTCATGAAGATAAAAAGCATCTTCACTGCAAAGGAAACAACCAACAAAACTAAAAGGCAACTGACAGAATGGGAAAAGATATTTACAAATGACATATAGGACAAAGGGCTAGTATCCAAAATCTATAAAGAACTCACCAAACTCCACACCTGAAAAACAAATAATCCAGTGAAGAAATGGGCAGAAAACATGAATAGACACTTCTCTAAAGAAGACATCCGGATGGCCAACAGGCACATGAAAAGATGCTCAACGTCACTCCCCATCAGGGAAATACAAATCAAAACCACACTGAGATACCACGTCACACCAGTCAGAGTGGCTAAAAGGAACAAATCAAGAGACTATAGATCCTGGAGAGGATGTGGAGAAACGGGAACCCTCTTGCACTGTTGGTGGGAATGCAAACTGGTGCAGCCGCTCTGGAAAACAGTGTGGAGATTCCTCAAAAAATTAAAAATAGACCTACCCTATGACCCAGTAATAGCACTGCTAGGAATTTACTCAAGGGATACAGGAGTGTTGATGCATAGGGGCACTTGCACCCCAATGTTTATAACAGCACTTTCAACAATAGGCGAATTATGGAAAGAGCCTAAATGTCCATCAACTGATAAATGGATAAAGAAGTTGTGGTTTATATAGACAATGGAATACCACTTGGCAATGAGAAAGAATGAAATACAGCCTTTTGTAGCAACGTGGATGGAACTGGAGAGTGTGATGCTAAGTGAAATAAGTCATACAGAGAAAGACAGATACCATATGTTTTCACTCTTATGTGGATCCTAAGAAACTTAACAGAAGACCATGGGGGGAGGGGAAGGGAAAAAAAAGTTACAGAGGGAGGGAGCCAAACCATAAGAGACTCTTAAAAACAGAATAAACTGAGGGTTGATGGGGGGTGGGAAGGAGGGGAGGATGGGTGATGGGCATTGAGGAGGGCACCTGTTGGGATGAGCACTGGGTGTTGTATGGAAACCAGTTTGACAATAAATTTCATATTAAAAAATAAAAATAAAAAAATAAACTATCTGGGGGAAAACACACACATGCACACACACATATGCATACACATACACAACAGTTAACTAAAACCAAGAATATAAATACTAGGCAACTGAGATATTATTTCCACTGCGTCAATGTATACTGAACTCACAACCAGACAGGGCTAAAGAATCAGATGTCAGATGACCTCTTAATGAATCAATAAACATGTGAGTGCTAGAGCTCACATGTAGGAGTTTACATGGGCTTATTTCAGAGCAAGAACAGGAAAGGGGTAGGGGCAGCATGTAACATTAAATTTTAACAAAAACTAATGGCCTGTAGATTTCTAAATGTATCCACCCAGTCAAAAGCACTTACTAGGATAAAAAGATACTAAAACGGAAATGTTAAACAAGATGAAGGTTATAATCATAAAACAATTTAACTTTTTTCCTCCCATTGTTGATTTAAACCCCTTCTGTATATAAAGAGAATATATGTATATATTTATATATCTATGTCTGTATACAGAGAGGTTGAGAGAGAAGGAGGAAGGCAGCGGGAAGAAGGAAGGAAGGAGGGAGATTTATTTTAAGGAACTGATTCATGTGACTGTGGGGACTGGTAAGTCCAAAATCCATAGGAAAAGCCAGCAGGCTGGAATTCAAATAAGATTCTTGACTCTGAAATCCTCAGGACAGGCTAGGCAGGCTCCAAATTCAGACACAGTTTCTATTCTGCAGCTTTGAGGCCAAATTCTTTCTTTAGGAAACCTGTCTTTGCTCTTAAGGCCTTTTACTGATTGAAGGAGGCCCACCCACATGTGGAGGAAAATTTGCTGATTTAAATGTTAATCACATCTAAAAAGTACCTTCACAGCAACATCTAGGTGTTTGGTCAAACAACTGGGCACTATAGTCCAGCCAAGTGACAGGTAAAATTAGCAAGTGGATAATTCTTCCCCAGTTCCTTGGATGATTATAAGAGTAGTAGTTATGATTCTTCTGCTATATCCTAGAAAATAAATGGCTCTCGGGTCATTTCAAGCCACAAAATAGTCTTCTTTCAAGATTTCAAATTGTCCAAACATCCAAGTCCATACAAAGTTAAGGCTTCATCTCTCAATCAGCTCAGGCTGGACTTGGGCTGGCTGGCTGTAATACAAAGGGAAAGTGCCTACTTCTCCTGCAGGTCCTAGCCTAGCACATTGATACTGCTATGAGCTGGTAATAGCACTCCCTGGGCTTCAAGGATCTTCCTCTCAAGGGATGCTTTTGTACATTCTTTATAGATACCTCCCACTCTCACCCTGGGTTCTCTCAACTGTCTTCCCTTGACCAGCATCTCCTTTCTCAGCTCCTGGGAACAAGCTGGTCCACTATCTTTATTGTGGAAACCACATTCTTCCAGGCAGTCCTTTTGAACAGGGTCATCCATGGTTCTGGTTCTTTCTCTCACATGTTTCCCACATCTGGTTCTTGGAAAATATGCAGGCATCCTCTCATAAACTCTGTGCAATCCTTTGCAAGATGCAGTACACTAACTGTACTCTCTTTAGAGCGGCTAGTTAGGCATAGCCTCTATCTAACAGATTTCAGAGACCTAAGTGAGATACCAGCTTACTACACCTTCTTAGCTCCCCAGGAACGTATATTGAGCTCCTGAAGTTGACTCATGAGGTTCCCTTCTCTTGTATTTAATTTAGGAACAATTTCCCCATCACTCTCTAATGAAGGTGTGTTGGGTCTCACAAGATACCAGCAGTGCTCTCCAAAAAGTATACTCTTTCCTCGGACCTTTTGGTACTCTAGACCCTTCATGTGGCTAAGCATTTAAGAGATGAAAATATAGTTTTCAACCATCTTTTTCCAAGTTCTATACAGAGAATTCTCACTTTTGAATGTGAAAGTGTTCTGAAATCTTAGAAATTCTGAAATCTTAGAGATTCAGCTAAAACTAATAATAAAGCAGTTTGGTTTTAATATCTTGTTACATTAACAAAATGGAATGACATTTTGTTAAATCAGAGGTTTCCAAATAGTCAAGTTAAAATGATTGTTTTCCTTTCCATTAGCATAAAAATATTTTTGGTGTCAAAGTAATCAGAATATCATTTGAAACGCTGAAACAAAACTAAATTGAAACTTTGTTAGGTATATTGCATCTCTAAACAATTTCTGTACTTATCCCTTATACTTACTTTCAAAATATTTGTGCATTTTTTTTGCTTAAATACTCTTTCCATTCAGCAATGGACTCAAGTAGATCATGAGTAAATGTGGATTTGTAAGCACACACATGATATATTCTGTTTACTACCAAACCAGTGGCTTGAGACAACTCTATACTTTACTCAGGAGCTCTTACACATAGGAGCCCTAGTTTATTCATTTACACTCACTGGTTTTTTTTCTATAAAGACCTCATTCTTTGGGAAGCATTGACATCATTCCATCCATTATTGTGGTTCATAGCTCTATTTATTTAAGTCTTCTTTAAAGTCATTCAACATATTTCTATATACAGATCTTGCATAACTTACATTTGACTTATTCCTATGAATATGATGTTTCTGAAGATATTATAAAAGGAGGCATTTTAAAATTATATATTCTGGTTGTGGTTATTATATAAAAATATAATTTTTTCTATACTTTTAATAGAGCAGCTTTGTTGCAAAATAACATATTAATGTTAATAATTCTAAAAACTTTGATTTTCTATATATACTGCGTTCCATGAATTCTGGTTTTTTTCTTTCTGTTCAATAATTTAGTTCCATTTTTTGACTTAATATTCTGTGTAAGACATTCAGTAAGAAACAGCATAGAATTGGTTATAGTGGAAATTCTTTTCTCATGAACACTATCAAATAGAAAGTTAACAATGTTTATTATAAAGAATAATATTGCTTTATTTATTTTGAAACACCCTCTGTCCCCCCTTTTTTAGATATTCCTATCAAATTAAAGGAGTTTCTTTTTATTCCTACTTTGCAAAGAGCTTTAATCATGAATGCATGTTGAGTTCTGTCAAACATTATTCTGCATTTATTAGGATAGTCAATTAATGTAATACATTATTTTGATTTATTTTCAAATGCTGAGCCATTTTTGCATTCCTGGAATAAAACCACTTTTTATGAAATGTTTTTAGATTTAGTCTGCTAAAATTGTTTTAAGTAAATATCTATCTATCTATATGATTGTCTTGTAATTATCCTTTCTTACACTGTCTTTATGTGTTTTGAAGATATGCTAGCTTTATAAAATGAGATGTGGAATATCCCATGATTTTATTTCCTTTGGAAGAGTTAGTTATAATTAGAATTAATTCATCTGAGTAAGTGGGGAAGATAGCAGCAGGGTAGGAGGACCCTAAGTTCACTTCCTTCTAAGAATACAACTTGGAAACTATCAAATCATCCTAAATAACCCAAAATTGATCCAAAGACTGACAGAACAAATTCCATAGCTAAAGGAAGAGAAGAGGCCATATCAAAGAAGGTAAGAAGTATGCAGATGTGGTTTGGGAGAAAAACAGCTCCTGACCACTGTGATGGGGAAGAAGCGCAGTTGCAGAGAAAGGCAACATACAGACTGACACACAGAGGAGCACATAAGGAAAATGAATCCCCATAGTAATTGTCTTAGGAAGTGAGGGGGATGAATTTTGTGACTTCTGGCAACCAGCAGAACTTAAAGCCTGGAGTTTTGAAGGTCAGATGGCTTGGCTGGGATACAGCCAAGAAGGTATTGTGATGCTCTTGGACAGAAATCAGGTAAACAACGTTTGGACATACAGTGTGGAAACAGTGATATGAAGAGTGCCTGGGACACACAGTGGGGAGGTTATTTGTTCATCTCAAAGTGCTTGCCAGAGAGGCAGCATTCATAGAGAGACCTCTCCAGGAACAAACAAACTAGCAGGTGCCATTTCCCTCCCCTTCCCTTCAGCATAAGTACAGTGCCATCCGTGGGAACCAGTGCAGCACCTATATTCACTATCTAACTTGCTTCTACCAAGCCCTGCCCCACATGCCACCTTGATCTGGTGGAACCACCCTGCCCGGCCTCACTTGCATCAGTCCCAGTGCAGTAGGCCCTGTCCCTCAGAAGCCTGGCAAACCCATGCTCACACTGTGCCTTTTGAGTTGGGAGTTTTGTAGAGCTTTAGTTATGGTGGCAGTGGCAACCAGTCTCATTTCATAAGCCAACAAAAGCACACCCAGTCAAAACACTCCATGTTCAGGCCAGAGACCACTTACCACAACAGGCAAAGAGCATATCTGGCAGATGACTGGTCTGAAGGATAAAGCAGTCAGCACAGAACAATAAAGCACAAGCAACAAATATTGGAAACACTCCTGGAATTGCCAGGCCCTAGAGAACAGGGGATACCACATGGCAGGGCACTACAGGACCTCTTCATAAATCCATTACCCTCAAGAACAGGAGATGTAGCTGACTTCCCTAACACAGAGAAATAGGCACAGAGACATAGACAAAATGAAAAGACAAAGAAATTTATCCCAAATTAAAGAACAGGACAAAGCCACAGCCTGAGATCTAAGTGAAACAGTTATAAGTAACAACCCAGTACAGAATTTAAAGCAATAATCCTAAGGATATTCACTGGACTTGAGAAAAAAAAGGAAGAGACGACTGAGACCCTTAACACAGAGATAAGGCATAACATGGGAGGGATAAAGGGCTCAGTAAACAAAATGAGAAACAAACTTGATGGAATGAACAGAGGATTGGAAGAAGCAGAAGAATTAATTAATGACCCAGAAGACGGAGTAGTATAAAGTAATCAAGCTGAACAAAAGAGAGAAAAAAGAATTATGGAAAATGAGAATAGACTTAGGGAACTCAGTGACTCCATCAAACATAATAACATTCATATTATAGGAGTCTCAGAAGAAGAGAAAGAAAAGAGGGCAGATTTATTTGAAGAAACAAAAACTGAAAACTTCCCTATTCTGGGGATGAAAACAGATATCCAGGAGGAACAGAGAACACTCAAATAAATCAACAAAAGGAGACCCACACCAAGACATATTATAACTGAGTTTGCAAAATATAGTGATAAAGAAAAATTTTAAAGCAGCAAAACAAGAGAAGACAGTAACATATAAAGGAATCTCAAAATGCTAGCAGGGGGATTTTTCTGCAGAAACTTTATCAGCCAGAAGAGAGTGGCATGATATACTTAAAGTGCTGATGGGAAAAATCTACAGCCAAGAATATTCTACCCAGCAAAGTTAACATTCAGAACAGGAGAGATAAAGAGTTTCCCAGACAACAAAAACTAAAGGAGTTTATGACCACTAAACCAGCCCTGCAAAAAATATTAAAGGGGATTCTCTGAGTGGAAAGGAAAAACAAAAAGTGACAATATGAAGGTAGGAAAAACAAAATCAGTAAAAATGAATATTTCTGTAAAATATCAGTCAAAGAACTCATAAAATAAAAGAATGTAAAATATGACAACATATACCTAAAATGTGGGGAAGAAAGGAGCAAAGAATGAGCTCAAATGTAAATGACCACTAATTTAATAGAGACTGCTATATGTAAAAGAAATTATGTACAAACCTAATGGTAACCACATATCAAAACCACTAATAAATATGCAAAGAATAAAGAAAAAGAAATCCAAATATATAACTAAAGAGAATCAACACACTGTGAAAGAGAGAAAGACAAGAAAGGATCAGAGAAAATCTTCATAAACAACCACAAAACAAATAATAAAATGATGATACATATCTCTCAATACTTACTTCAAATGTAAATGGACTAAATACAGGAATCAAAAGTCATAGGGTGACAGCATGGATTAAAAAAAAACAAACAAACAAGACCCATTGATATGCTGCCTAGGGGGTACAGAAACTATATCATGCAAATGGATGTCAAAAGAAAGCCAGAGTAACAATACCTATATCAAACAAAATTATACTTTAAAACAAAGACTGTAACAAGACACAAAGAAGGACACTATATAATAAGAAATGGGACAATCCAACAAGATATAATAATTGCAGCTATTTATGCACCCAACATGTGAGCACCAATACATAAAACAGTTAATAACAAACATAAAGGAACCAATTGATAGTAATACAATAATAGTAGGGGACTTTAACACTCCCACTTACAGCAATGGACAGATCATGTAAACAGAAAATCAACAAGAAAACAATGGCTTTGAATGATACACTGGGTCAGATGGACTTAATAGACATATTCAGACCATTCCATTCTAAAACAGAAAAATACACATTCTTCAAGTACACATGGGACAGTCTTGAGAACAGATCAGATAGTAGACCACAAAACAAGTCTCAACAAATTCAAGAAGATCAAAGCAATACCATGCATCTTTTCTGACTACAATGCTATAAAATTAGAACTCAAACACAAGAAAAAGTGTGGAAAGACCACAAATACATGGACGTTAAATAACATGCTACTAAACAATGAATGAGTCACCAGGAAATCAAAGAAGAAATAAAACAGTACATGGAAACAAATGAAAATGAAAACACCATGGTCCAAAACTTTTTGGGTGCAGCAAAAGTTGTCCTAAGAAGAAAGGTTACAGTAATCCAAGCCTACATCAAGAAGCAAGAAAAATCTCAAAAAAATAATTTAACCTTACACCTAAAGGACCTAAAAGAGAACACCACGCATAACCTAAAGCCAACAGAAGGAAAAAATAATAAAGGTAAAGGCATACCTTTATTATTATCATTTATATAAAATAAATGATACAGAAACTAAAAAAAAACAATAGGACATATCAATGAAACCAGGAGGTAGGTTTTTGAAAAAAAGCTAATAAAATTGATAAACCTGTAGCCAGACTTACCAAGAAGAAAAGAGAAAGGACTCAAATAAATAAAATCACAAACGAGGAGAAATAACAACACCACAGAAATACAAAAATTATAAGAGAATATTATGAAAAACTATATGCAACAAATTAGACAACTGAGAAGAAATGAATAAATACCTAGAAACATATACCATAAACTACCAAACATATAAATACCTAGAAACATATAACATAAGCTGCCAAAACTGGAACAGGAAGAAATATACAACTTAAACCGACCAATAACCAGCAAAGAAATTGAATCAGTAATAAAAACAAAACAAACAAACAAAAACAACTCCCAAAACCCAGAAGATCAAGATCAGATGATTTCGCAAGTGAATTCTACTAACCATTTAAATAAGAGTTAATACTTACTCCTCTCAAACTATTCCAAAAAATAGAAAAGTATGGAAAACTTCCAAATTCATTCTGAGGCCAGCATTATCCTGATACCAAAACCAGATAAAGACTCCACTAAAAAAGAGAACTACAGGCCAATATGCCTGATGAACATGGATGCAAAAATCCTCCACAAAATACTAGCAAGCTGAATCCAACAATATATATAAAACAATCATTCACCATGATCAAGGTGTACTTATTCCTGGCTTGTAAGGGTGGTTCAATATTCACAAATCAATCAACAGTTTACATCACATCATTAAGAGAAAGGATAAGAACCATATGACCATTTCAGTAGATGCAGAAAAAGCATTTGGCGAAGGAGAACATCTATTCATGTCAAAAACCCTCAACAAAATAGGTTTAGAGCGGACATACCTCAACATAATAAAGGCCATCTATGAAAAACCTGTGGCTAACATCATCCTTAATGGGGAAAAACTGAGAGCGTTTCCCTAAGGTCAGGAACAAGGCAAGGATGTCCATTCTCACCACTTTCATTCAACATAGTGCTGGAAGTCCTAACCATAGCAATCTGACAACAAAAGGAACTAAAATTATCCAAATCAGTAAGGAAGAAGCAAAACTCTATTTGCAGATAACATGGTACTATATATAAGAAACACAAAAGACCACCAGAAAATTGCTAGAACTGATAAATGAGTTCAGTAAAGTCATAAGATACAAAATCAATGTACAGAAATGTGCTGCATTTCTATACATCAATAATGAAGCAGCAGAAAGAGAAATTAAGAAAACAATCTCATTTATAATTGCACCAAAAACTATGAGACGCCTAGGGATAAACATAACCAAAGAGGTGAAAGACTATAAAACACTGATGAATAAAATTGAAGATGACACAAAGAAATCCATGCTCATGGATTGGAGGAAAAAGTACTGTTAAAATGTCTGTACTACTCAAAGCAATCTACACGTTTAATGCAATCCCTATCAAAATGCCCACAGAATTTTTCACAGAACTAGAACAAATAATCCTAAAATTTGTGTGGAACCACAAGGGATCCCCAGTAGCCAAAGCAACGTTGAAAATGAAAGCAAAGCTGGAGGCATCACAATTCCAGACTTCAAGTTATATTATAAAGCTGTAGTAATCAAAACAATATGGTACCGGCACAAAAATAGACCCATAGATCAACAGAACAGAATAGAAAACCCAGAAGGAGGGTGCCTAGGTGGCTCAGTTGGTTAAGCTTCTGACTCTTGATCTTGGCTCAGGTCATGATCTCATAGTTTGTGGGATTGAGCCCTGCAACAGGCTCTGCGCTGACAGCATAGGACCTGCTTGGGAGACTCTCTCTCCCTCTCTTTCTGCCCCTCCCCTGCTCACATTCTCTTTCTCTCTCTCTCAAAATAAATAAATTAATTAAAAAGAAAAGAAAACTTCAAAATAAATGCACAGCTATATGGTCAATTAATCATTGAAAAACCAAGAAAGAATATCCAGTGGGGAAAATGTTGTTTCTTCCCAGATGGTGTTGAGAAAACTGGACAGCAACATGAAAAAGAACCTGGACCACTTTTTTACACCATACAAAAATATAAATTCAAAATGGGTTGAAGACCTAAATGTGAGACCTGAAACTATAAAAATCCTAGGAGAGAACACAGGCAGTAACTTCTTTGACATTGGTTATTGCAACTTTTTTCCAGATATGTCTCCTGAGGCAAGGGATACAAAAACAAAAATACACTATTGGGACTACATCAAAATAAAAATTTTCTGTACAGCAAGTGAGACAATCAACAAAATTAAAAGGCAAACTATGGAATGGGAAGATATATTTGCAAATGACATATCTGGTAAAGGGTTAGTACACAAAATATATAAAGAACTTCTAAAACTCAACACCTAAATAAACAAATAAATAAATAACCCATTTTTAAAAAATGGACAGAAGACATGAACAGATATTTCCCCAAAGAAGAAATACAGATGGCCAACAGATACATGAAAAGATGCTCATCATCACTGATCATCAGAAAAATGCAAATCAAAACTACAATGAGATATTACCTTACACCTGTCAGAATGGCTAAAATCAACAGCACAAGAAACAATAGGTGCTGGCAAGGATATGGAGAAAAAGAAACACTTGTGTACTGTAGGTGAGAATGCAAACTGGTGCAGCCACTGTGGAAAGTAGTATAGAGGTTCTCCAAAAAGTTAAAAATAGAACTACCCTAGTCTCCAGCAATCACACTGCTGGGTGCTTACCCAAAGAATATAAAAACACTAATACAAAGAGATACATTCACTTCTATGTTTAGAGCAGCAATTATAACAGTCAAATTATGGAAGCAGCCTACGTATCCATTGAATGATGAATAGATAAAGAAGATGGGTATGTGTGTACATATATATACATACATATGTGTGTGTGTGTGTGTGTGTGTGTGTATATGTATATATACACACACACACCTGGTGAGCACCAGTATGTATACATACACCAGTATATGTATACACATATACATACACATATAATATATACACATATACATATACACATATCTAATATATATATATGAATATTATTCCTCCATAAGAAAGAATGAAATCTTGTCATTTGCAACAACATGGATGGAGCTAGAGAGTACAATTCTAAGTGAAATAAGTCAGTCAGAGAAAGACAAATACCACATGATTTCACTCATATATGGAAGTTAAGAAACAAAACAAATGAGCAAAGGGAAAAGTAAAAAGAGAGAGAGAAAAAAAATAAGAAACAGATTCTTAACTATAGAGAATAAACTGATGGTTACCAGAGGGGAGGTGTGTGGGGGGGAGTGGGGGGATGGGTTAAATAGATGATAGGGATTAAGGAGTGCACTTGTGGTGAGCACCAGGTGATGTACGGAGTTGTTGAATCACTATATTGTATACCTGAAACTAATATTGCACTACATGTTAACTAACTGGAATTAAAACAAAAACTTAAAAAAAAAAGAATTAATTCACCTATGAGTATTTGTAGAGGTCTCTTGAAATCATCTGCACCAGATTTCTTTGTGCAATAATTTTTCCTACTATTCAATTTCTTCAAAGGTACAGATCTACTTGTGTTTTCCAATTATCCATGAGTACACCCTATATTCTCTATGTGAGTATACATTATCTACTATCATAAAATTTTTGTAACTGAATATTAATTTTTAACATAAATAGTATCTAAGTTGATGTTCTTTTTCTGTAATATCAGGGAAGATTCTTCCTTACTATCCTTTTCTGTCTCTCTTCCTTCTCACCCCCTTGATCACTCTCATCATGCATTTATCATTTATGTTAACTTTTCAAAGAACTCTACTTGTATCTTTGCTAACTATAATATATGCTTACTTTTTTCCTCATTCACATTTGCTATTATTCTTCTAATTTATTTGAGTCTGTTTTGTTGTTCTATTTCTAGTTTCTCTAGAAGTATGCTTAGCTCATTAATTTTAATTCTTTATTCATTTTTCAAACTTTCGCTTAAAGGTTAAGTTTCCTTCTAAATATTGACTTAGCTGTATCCAGCAAGTCTTAACCATTAGTATTTTCATTATTCAGTTAATATAATTCCTATTTTTCAGTATGAGTTTTTTTAAACACTTGGGCTGTTAAAAAGCGAATTCTTAATTTCCAAAGATATTTTTCCTAGTTATTTTTCAATTTATCAACTTCTGCCTTGATTATATTATAATCACAGAACATACTCTATATAAGTCCTTTTGAAATTTGTTGAGATTTTTTTTATTGCTCACTATATGCTCAAATATGATGGTGGATATTTGAAAACAAATCTTATTATCTGCCTGTTCTATTAGTGACTGAAAGTCATAATAAAATATTTCACTCTTATTTTGGATCTACTTAATTCTTCATGTAATTCTATAAATTCATATGCATGTTGATCCTAAGTGCAGAAATAAAATCTGTGTATATTCTTGAAGAATTAAATTTTTTGTCATTCTGAAATAACATTCTTTATCCATAGTAATGATTTTGCCTTAAAGTAATGATTTTGCCTTATTATTTATGATATTAATATAGATCTGCTAGGCATCCTTTGTGCTAGTATTTGCATGGTATATATACTTCCATTATTTTATTTTCTTTTATTTTTTTTAAGTTTATTTATTTATTTTGAGATAGAAGAGGGAGAGAGAGAGAGAGATACCACAAGTGGGGGGGGTGCAGAGAGAGTATGGAGCCTGACGTGGGGCTTGAACCCAGGAACCGTGAGATCATGACCTAAGCTGAAGTCAGACACTTAACCAACCGAGGTACCTAGGTACCCCAATCCTCTACTTTTATTGTCTTGTATCATTATGTTTTAGTTCTGCCTCTTGTAAATAGCATTTAGATTTGTTTTTGACATTCTAATGACCTGTGTATTTAAAACGTTATTCCTTCTCCTTGAATTATATTCCTTTGAATTGTTTTAGTATTTGTCTAAGAATCTGTTAGTTAATTTTCATTCATGAAAGCTACTTTATCTAGGTTTAGAATTAAATTTTAGATTGGCCATGGTTTCTTCTTTTACTCAAAGATACCACCCTACAGGGTTTTTGTTTTTGATTCGTTTTGTTGGTTTCCATTGTTCTTTTTGAGAACTCAATTGTCAGTCTGTCACTCCTTGAAAATACTATTTTCTCTCTCCATTTCATACCTGGCTTCTTAAAAATATTTTTTTTAACATTTATTTATTTTTGAGAGACAGAGCATGAGCCGGGGAGGAACAGACAGGGAGACACAGAATCTGAAGCAGGCTCCAGGCTCTGAGCTGTCAGCACACAGCCTGACCCAGGCCTTGAATCCACAAACCATGAGATCATGACCTGAGCAAAAGTTGGATGCTTAACCAACTGAGCCACCCAGATGCTAATCTGCCTGTAAAGCATCCACTGTATTTAACTCCAGATAATTTAAATTTCATTTATAAATATTTTATTTACTTATTCTTCAAATCTACTATTCCATTCTACTATTTCAAATCACTTTTCATAGCTTACTGGCTCCAAAGTATCTTCATGATCATCTTTTGTTCCTTTTACCAGCATAAGCATAGTTGCTTTTTAGTCAATATGACAATTACAATACCTAAAATTTTTCTGGGACTTATCATGATTCTGAATTTTTCTTTCTGAAAACATTCTTCTGGTATATATATTTGTTTTTGTGCCCAATTATCTTTGATTAAGGGCTGGACATGTCATTTGGAGGGAAAAAAAATGTGGAAATAATCTGTGACCTTGGATAAAGATATCTTGCTCTAGAAAGATGTTACCTTTGCCTCTGCCAGGCCCTTGGGGAACTTTACACTAATCACAGACTTACTTGAAACAATGTCAAGGCATAAGGTTTCCTGGGCTATGAAGAAGACTGTTGCAATTCCAGAAAAACCCTGGTCTACTTCAGGTTGACTTTTTCTTTGAGCCTATAGTTCTTTGGTATCACAGCTTATTGTGAATAGTGTTTCCTCTAAGATGCCGCAACTACTACCAGACCTGGGCTTTAATTTTTTTCCCATTTGTCCCCCCAGACCATCACACTAAACTTAGGAGAAACATAAAAGCAAGCCAAAAGCACTTTTGGTGTTTTTTTTATG
Source organism: Panthera uncia (assembly GCF_023721935.1). Lineage (NCBI taxonomy): Eukaryota > Metazoa > Chordata > Mammalia > Carnivora > Felidae > Panthera > Panthera uncia. The sequence goes on along the minus strand of NW_026057584.1, from coordinate 90,404,750 downwards.
TCTCTCTGTATATATAAAAATATTTTATTCAGGGTTTTATGTTAGTTTTCAAGGGAGGAAGTTTTCAAATAATCTAGCTTAACATTGTTTCCTGAAACTAAGTTTTAAGTTACCCAATTCTCTGATACAACATACAACCTTTGAACAAATCTACCTATTTGTTGTAAGTATTAACAACTGATAAGAATAATCAAATATTTTAACTTAAAATATCTTTAACCTTTTTCTACAGAATGTATGGTGAAAGAAAAAAGAAGGAGAATAGTTTGTGACCAAATAAATTTTGCAAATGCTGTAATAAACATTTTTGGGGGACAGGATTTCTCTGAACTTTGGCTAATATGCACTCCCATATAAAGGAGAGATATATATTTTGCTGTGCCTTTAGAAGTTATTTTACCACAAAATTTATTTTGTACTGTAGCATCTCCAAGGACTGCTGTTACACAGCATGCATTTAGAAAAAGTTCTTAAAAATTAAGAACTACAGATTTTGGAAGATATGGCCATTTATGTTTATTATAATTTATTCTTTTTTTAAATTTTATATACACTCTGTGCTGACAGCTCAGAGCCTGGAGCCTGTTTCAGATTCTGTGTCTCCCTCTCTCTGACCCTCCCCCGTTCATGCTCTGTCTCTCTCTGTCTCAAAAATAAATAAACGTTAAAAAATTTTTTTAAAAAATTTATATACATAAAGCATGAACAGGGGAGAGGGGTAGAGGAGGAGAGAAAGAAAGAAAGAGAGAAAGAGAGAGAGAGAGAGAGAGAGAGAGAGAATCTTGAGCAGGCTCTATGGTCAGTGCAGAGCCCAATGTGGGTCTCAATACATAACCCTGGAATCATGACCTGAGCTGAAACCAAAAGTTGGATAGTCAATTGACTGAGCCACCCAGATGCCCCTATGATAATTTATTCTTACTATTTTTTATGCATCTAATATTCCCAATTTTTAGCTGCTAAATAGCACTTTCTCTTTTTATAAAACCATTTGGCATCTTTCTATAAATTGTAACATACTACCTGTTAAAAAGATCAAAAGGCCAACAATAACTCTATTTTTGGCTCTAACCTGATTTTGCTATTTTCAGGTTGACGCTAAAAGCAACCTAAAAAAATCTTGAGTAGATATGATTTCAAGATAAATATTGGCATACAAGATCTCTTAATGATTTTCTTTAAAAAAAAATTTTTTTTAACGTTTATTTATTTTTGAGACAGAGAGAGACAGAGCATGAATGAGGGAGGGGCAGAGAGAGAAGGAGACACAGAATCAGAAACAGGCTCCAGGCTCTGAGCCATCAGCCCAGAGCCTGACGCGGGGCTCGAACTCAAGGACCGCGAGATCGTGACCTGACCCGAAGTCGGACGCTTAACCGACTGAGCCACCCAGGCGCCCCCCTTAATGATTTTCTAATGTGTCCCTATGAATTCTATCAGGATACCTATTTTCATACTCATTTCCCTCAGAAATGTAGTAAGGTACAACTATTAGACTAAGACAAGATAATTGTAAGGTAATTCTGAGTTTAGAAAAGATACATGTGAAAGAATAAAAAACCAACTTAAGTTTTGTAAATTGAATTCTAAACTTTACGACTCATTTGGATTGAAAATGTGGCCCCACTTAACTCTGTAGCTACCAGAATTAGCCCGAAGACGTATCACTAGCGCTACTTGACACTTTGTTAAATATTCACTATAAATTCCTTCTTTCATAGAAAAAGTTTTAGTTTTAATTAGTTCGCACTGGTGTAGTGTTCCTTACAGAATGCATGTCATTGTGGTTGGGATTATGGATTGATTTCTCAAGTAATAATGAGAATTACTAACAAAAGACCACCCAGGCTCACATAATCTTTCTTATACTCCTAATTTATAACATCAAATAAGTTTAACTTCTCAACTCCTTTGTAATTATTCTTAAGTTGCATTATATTAAAAGAAAAAACTATAAGTTATTCTTATTTCTCTTACCTAATCCTGGATTACATTTCAAAATTATGATAATCAACAGGCTATAGAAAATTGTATGATATTTATAGCAACGTGGTAACAAACTTAATTAAGTAATATCAAAGATGAATTGAAATCTCTATGTTCTTTCTCTTGATTCAGACAATTTTCCTCATGATATGAAAACTCAGATGGAATTACATGGCTTGATTACTTTTTAAAGTGATTATTGAGTTCTCCAGATACTTATTAGTTCCTCAGGATCAGTTGCCCACATTTATAAAGTGCTATATCTAATTGGCAAATCTATTTCACTTACACTTTTTAAATTGCCCCATTGTTGGTCAAATCATGTTTGACAGTACCAGACTTCATTATACAAAGTAATTTAGTTATAAATATGATTTCAGGTTTCCCTAAAGCTATTTCTCTGATTATACATGACAACCTGGAGAAACTATAGCCATTGTAAAGACTAGAGTTTCTATAATCATTTTCCATATTATCAAATCAGTGTGTATTCTTTATAAATGTGGATTCTAGCAACAGGTTAAAACTTAATTTGCTGCATCATGGTTTACAATATAGGCAAACTCAAATAAGTAGCAACACAATAATATCAACAGTTCAATAGATGAAAACTCATAAAATCCAGATTATTTGGTTATAGGATATAAGAGAACAGACATCAATGATCATCTAGTACAATATCAAACTAAGAAATCTCCTCCGCCATGTACCTGTGATGTATAAAGTGGGTTTCTAGAAATTAGTTAATATGTATTAAAACACAGAGTAAATAATGATCAAAATACTTAGAATAGCTATTGGCATAAAGGAAATAATATTTTTTAGATAATTATTTCATATATTAAACCAAATCCATCTCCCCATACCTTCCACTCTTCAGTTCTAGCTCTGAATCTAAAATTTACTATATAAAACATTCTACATTTCCACTCTTGGTCTTCCAGGCTTTCTTTTCTTCAGGCAGAAAGTTACCAAACCTCTAATATCCATACTTTCTTCAGGTCAGTTGAGGCCTAGGCAAAATACACGTTTGTTGACTTTTTTTGCTGATTCACTTCACAATGATTTTTTTTTTTAATTTTTAAAACAGAGATATAATTGACACATAACATTGTATCAGTTTTAAGTATATAACATAATGATTCAATATTTGTGTATACTGCAAAATGATCACCACAATAAGTCTAGTTAACATCCATCACCAAACAGTTGTAACTTTTTTTCTTGGAATGAGTATTTTTAAGATGTACCCTCTTAGTAACTTTCAAACATACGGTGCAATATTATTAACTATAACCACCATGCTGTACATTACAGTCCCATTTTATAAATGGAAGTTTGTACATTTTAACCCCCTTCACCCATTTTGGTGTCCCTTATCCCCCCTCTTCTGGTAACCTCAGGTGTTTTTGTTTGTTTGTTAGACTCCATATATAAGTGAGATTATGCAGCATTTGATCTTCTCTGCCTAATTTCACAGCATAATGCCCTCAAGATCTATCCATGTTGTTGCAAATGGCAAGGCTTCATTTTTTATGGTTCTCTAGCCCTTACATTCACATGTAGTTTTTCCAAGGTTAGAGGAAAACTGAGTTCTCAGAGGGCAAGAATCAAGCTTTCTCATCGGAGAACCTCCACAAAAGCAGTTATTTAATAATGATAACTAAATAAATGTGTGTTCCAAAGAGTCAAAAAGCAGTAAGTTATTAGTATATCAGCTCTTTATTGCTTCAAAAACTATTCTGAGAAAATCTGCTTTAAAACATTAGTGTGAATATATATTAAGAAAATATTTTAATTATAAAACATTAATATTGAGCCAAAACACTAATATTTTAGGCTGTACAAAAATGCTAATATTGAATAATTCCTATAGTACTTTGATAATAACAAGAACATTATTGCTGTCATGGTACATTTTACTTTTAATCTCCTTCTCTTGTGGCACCTGGTGAGTCTTCAAGATGTTCAGCTGCAAAATTGAAAGCAGATGGCCCTGGAGGAGAAGCCTCTGTTGGTTCTGCTGTGTCAAGGCACCTCAAATGGAAGCCCAAACAGCCAACCAACCTGTTGGTGTCACGCCAATTTCATTACCATAAAGTAGTGGTTCAGGAAAAAACTTTCAGAGGAAGTGCCCCCAGCACTCTAGAGTCCAGAGTAGCAGAGATTCCTAATTCAATGTTAATTTTTGAGTTTCTTTGGCAAGCATTAATCTTAATGGGCAGGATGACATTTTCCAGTATTCCATATGCGTTTTCACTACGATTGAGATAGGGCTTAGTCATCAGTTTTTATTCAAAAGATATTTGTTCATGCCACTACATACTAGGCATGATGGTAGAATGGAGAATATACAGGTACAATACTTCCTCCCATTGAGCTTGTGAAATAATAAAGTGGCAGTTCTCAGAAGATGGAGGGTCCTGGACCAATATCTAAGAGTATCTCCAAGGAATGTGTTAGAAATGCCATTTCTTGGCTCCCACCTCAGACCTACTGAACCAGGAACTATGGGAGATATAGCCACAACAATATGGTCTTTAAAAAAAGTCCAGGTGATCTGATGCAGATACCACTAAAACAGAGAAACCAGATACTGAATAGAAATTACAATGTTGGAGCTATAGCAAGCAAGAAGGGAAACCTATGGGAACTTAGAGAAACTACAGTTCACTTGCAGACAACATATAGATAGTCACCAAATTTATTTTTTTTAACATTTATTCCTTTTTTGAGAGACAGAGTGAGCAAGGCAAGTACAGAGAAAGAGGGAGACAAAGAATCCGAAGCAGGTGTCAGGCTCTCAGCTGTCAGCACAGAGCCCAACGTGGGGCTCAAACTCACAAAACGTGAAATCATGACCTGAGCCGAAGTCTGACACTTAACTGACTGAGCCACCCAGGTGCCCTGGTGGTTACCAAATTTAAAGGAATGATATTAGTGGTAGTTATGAGTAGAACTGATATCCTCCATATCAACAAATTTCCTTATCATGGTGTACCTTTTACTCTGTAAGTAAAACCTGTGACTATTATGATCCTTCAATGATATATAGCATTTCTTTCCACTCCATTTTCAAAGCACAGCTCCAGAATCACAGGACGGTGTGATGCTATTTTTAAAAGGAAGGGATGGGGTGTTGACTCTGTCCCATGACCTGGTGAGAAGCTGTCATGACTACACTCTTCCTGATTGAGGATGTAGAAAATGTGCAGAGGACTCCACTGTGCCCTTGTGACCCGGAGGAGCCTTGCTATACATTCTGTTTCATTCTGAAGCATGGGTCTTGGGCTCTTTATGTACTACAGCATGGGATTTAACAACATGTGATTTTAAAAGATCACCTGATACAATTGATAGGCGCACTTGCCCTTACATCTAAAATAATAGCTCTTAACTCTGGCTCTACAAATAAAGAATTTAAAAATAAATAATTAAAAAATAATAATAAAATAAAATGCTAGTTCTTCATTATGGCTCTACAAATAAAGATCACTCAGGAGCTTTAAAAAATTTCCTAAACCAGGGATTCAACCCCAGAGATTACTAGTCTGAGGACAACCCCAGGCATCACTATTTAAACAAAAAAAATCTTCAGGTGAATCTCATGTAAAGGCAGGTTTAAAAAGCACTCAGCTTTGCAACTCAAATTATGGTCCATGAACTAAATGTGCTATGTCACCAGAAAGCTTCTTAGAACTGCAGAATCTCAGGCCCCAACCCAAACCTACTAAACCAGAATTAGCATTTTAACAAGACCCTCAGCTGATTGCTATGTGCATTGGGGCATGAAGCACTGGTCTGAAGGGTTTGTGATTGATTCCTCTCTTGTGAGGTTCATGTACCCCTAATGTGTAATCACAGTACACATTTTATTTAGGACAGCCTGAGTGTGGTTTGGTACCTATAGCTTGTCCTGAAACATGTACTTTATGTGATTATGTGGATTGTTAATGCCCGAGAAGAGTTCTCTGAGCATATAAAAGCATTCATATCAGAAGCTGTTTGTTTGGTTTAGGGGGCATACAATGTGATGTGATCCCATGGCCATTTGGGGATGATTATAGTAGTAAATTGGAAGATCTCTTTACAAACCTCACATGCAACTCCTAATTCAGGGAATACTATAGCCAATAGTCCACTCTATTGTATAAGCATACAAGTTACTGTCTAAGGCTAAGTTATTGATTTCACTTACTTTTACACTCTATAATGGCTGTGCAAATAGTCTTATGCCCATTTTTGCATAAGGATACCTAGGTCTAGAAGGGTTAGTTAAATTTTAGCCTAAAGTCACACAATAAATGGCTAAACAATAATTCAGACTAAGACAGTGAGACATCAGAAATCAACACCTTTTCACTATTCTGATTTGATTGCTTTAATTCTGAAAGCTTTAGTAAAGTGTCACTTTTCTCCTTTATACATCCTCTAGAATGTATACATCATTTATGTCTCTTAGTATGAATAAATGACAACTGATTGTAATTTTTCAAAACTGTCCATCATCTGCTGAAATGCCAAATATTTTGTACTTAGTCCCAACATGTCCTTATCTAATCAAAGTGCTTATTTTTGGAACAGTCACTTTTGAGCGTTAATAAACTACATAGGAAAATCCGTTGGGACTTGGCATATTTTGGAATCAGATGAAAAGCACCTGTATGCCATTTCTGGTTCTTTCCTGAGCTCTACCAAATTAATTCAATTACAGCCCTTGTCAGGCTGCAGAACATTGAACTGTAGGTGCTTGCATCTTTTTATAAATTAAAAGTGTAACTTTAGAGTTTGCACATTACTCTGGACTTGATGTATACATGAAGAAAGTGGCAAAATTAGAGCCATAAAGCCTGTCTTTAAAAAGGATTTAGTCACTGTAGTTCTCTTTGGTGGAAAATGACCTTGGCTGCATCTTTCATGCACCCTTGCATTTGGCTTAGGATGCATAATTCATACAGCAATCAATTAGCTGACTGTAGAGCCTGCAACAAGAGGGAATATTTCATATAAATCATTGCTGGCTAAATTGCTGGGACAATTAATAAAATAGGAAATTTGTGGCCATCAATTTGTAGGCAATACAGGTTCATCAAAAGCAAATCAGTTTTCTCCACCTCTTAGAAAGAAATGCACCCAAACACCAAATATCATTTAATCACTATTTCTTAAGAAGGTCTTGATCAAGATAATATTATTTGTTGTTTTTATGAATGTGAACAAGTGCCTAACATAAGTGGCTCATTTACTTGGCTTAGGGCACTCAATCAACAATGCCATTCTATGAATTAAAATACAGCAATCAAATAAGTATTTCTGCTTGTGAAGCATCTATAATCTAGCATGGGGGGCCTCAAAATGAGATCTCAAGTAGGTCATGAGTCCACAAGTTGGCCTGTAGACTCCTTCAAAATGCAGATCATCTCAGCATGCATTAGTTGAGTTTCAGATGTTACTTTCATGAATTATTTCCATGTGTGTCACATGTAATCTAATTCAATTTGCCTGTGTCTCCTAGAAGTAAAGCAAGCCTAGTTTTGGAATGTGTGCTAGATAAAGCTACCACGTTTCATTTTTTAAAAGATATGTTGTTCAAAAATAATTTGAAACTACGTTAAGGACACAGTAACCCTTTTCAAATGACTGAATGCTCAGACAAGAGTCACCTATATGTTACTTTTATTAAATGAGAGAAGACATGAAAAGTGATAGTCTTCATATATACGTCAATGGCTGTAACTTGGCTGCACATTAGAATCACCTTTAAATGTGATTTTTAAATGCAAAATTTTAAACTCTTAAAATGCAACTATCCCTGAGCCCCATCTCCTGGAGATACCAATTCAATTAGTCTAGTCTAAGGCTTAGCAACAGTACTTTTTTTAAACTCCTGAATGAAGTTGAATGTGCAGACAAATTTGGGAACACATTTATCAATAGTGTTGTGAAGGGTAGAGTGCATCAACTTGAGGGTGCATACTAATCACTTGGGGTTGGGACTGAGCTTCTACATGTCTAACAAGCTCACAAGCTATGATGATTTTACTGGTTCATGTACCACTATCTGAGTGGCAAGGGTATAGATCAATGGTTCTTACACTTGGCTGCCCATTGGGATCAACTAAGGATTTTTTATAATACTGCTGCCTGGGACTCACACCAAAGATATGAAATTAATTTCTGTGGAATGCAGCCCATGCATTTGTTTCTTTGCTTTTTTTTTAAAGAGCTTTCCAAATGATTCCAGTGTATGCAAAGTTTGAGAATTACTAGTACAGAGCAGTGATTCTCAAATTTGTTCAAACATTAGACTTTGCAGGGGAGTTTTAAAAATATACTAATACTCCAGCTCAGACCAGGCTAATCAAATGAGAATTTCTGAGGCATGGGACTAGGCACAAGGATATTTTAAAAACATCTCCTATGATTTTTATGAGCAGCCCAGTTTAAAAACTGCTGGTATAGATGAGGCTGGGACATATGTGAGAAAGAGCCCAAGCTTTGAAGAAAAGACAAAGCAAAGTTCTAGCTCTTCCTATGCCATGTTCTAGCATATTCACAATAGTAGTGAAAGGGTAAAATATGTAAAAATAAAACAAAAAAACTTTTGGAGAGGGTCTTATACAACCAAACAAATCACGACATGAAATTATAAAAGAAAAACTCATAACAATTTTGGGTTATAAATTTTCATGTTTGACCAAATAATCTATAATCTCAAAGCCAATGCAGGACGACTCTCTTATAATAGAAACACACAATTATGCAACCATTGGAAATGGGTAGATATCAAAATATACCACAAAACCATAATAACTAAAAACAGTGTTATTGGGCAGAAGAACAGAAAATTAGACTACAAAATCGAAAAATGGATCTATGTAATATATTTAAATTTTCTAACAATACAAATGTCATAAATCAGTTGGAAAATGCTTAGCTATTTAATAAACAGTTTATATGAAAATAATAAAATTAGAATTCTAACTCATTTTATAGTCCCAGAAGGAGTAAAGACTTAAAAAATAGAATTGTTTTAACCTTGGTATAAGGAAGGTCTTCTCAAAAAAATGCCAGAAATATATTTTAAAAGTGACAGATTTTGGGTACACACACACATATGCTTTTATTCACTGAAAAATGACAGAAACAAGAATTTTAAAGACCAGTTATGTTCCAAATAAAGACAGGAGATTCATCATACACATACATAATTATATCATCACCTGAAACCTTCACAGAGTACCAGAAAGATATATATTTTTTAATTTGTTTATTTTCACAAGGATGGGAGGGATGAGAGAGAAGGGGGGATAGGCAATGTACTTCTCTTATCTTAAAAGAAGATGTATGTATGTATGTATATATACATATATGTATACACACACACACACATATATATATATAGAAACAAACAATCAAGTGGAGGAAATCCTTTGATAGGAAAGATAAAGACTAAAATGAAAGAACTAACAAAACAACTTTGAAGCAACAGACCATGCAAAAAGAAAAAAAAAAAAACTTTATATACACAAACAAACTATCATCAATATTCCCAGAGATAGGCAAAGGCACAGGAAACAAAAGCAAAAATATGTAAGTGGAACTATATCAAACTCAAAAGCTTCTGTGTAGCAAAGGAAACAATATAATGGAGTCAAAAGGTGATCTGTTGAATGGGAAGAAATATTTGCAAACCCTAAATCTGATAAGGGGTTATTAGGCACTCCTACAGCTCAATCACAAAAGACAAATAACCCAATTAAGAAATGGGAAAAGAATCTGAGTAGACATTTCTCTAAGAAGATCTACATATAACGATGAGAATATGAAAAGATCCTCAGTATCACTAATCATCAGGGAAATGCAAATAAAAACTACAATGAGGTATCAGCTTACCCCTGTTAGGATGGCAGTTATAAGAAAAATTTTTTAATAGCACATGTTGGCAAGGATGTGGAGAAATTAGAACCCTTGTGCACTGAGGTGCCAGGTGGCTCAGTCGGTTGAGTGTGTGACTCTCGGTATCAGCTCAGATCATAATCTCAGTTTCGTAAATTTGATCCCCACATTGAGCTCTGTGCTGACAGTGGAGCCTGCTTGAGATTTGCTGTCCCCTCTCTCTCTGCCCCTCTCCTGCTCATGCTGTCTCTGTCTCTGTCTCTCTCAAAATAAATAAATAAACTTAAAAAAAAAAAAAGAACCTTTATGCACTACCAGTGGGACTGTAAAATGTTGCAGGCATTATGGAAAATGGTATACACTTTCTCCTCCAAAAAGTTAAAAATAGAATGACTACATGATCCAGAAATTCCACTTTGGAGTATATATCCAAAAGAACTAAACACAGGATCTTGTTGAGATATTTGTGTAATTGAGACACAAACCATGAAAAAAGATGAATAAGAATAATCCTCAGGGTCTTTCTTATTAATGAAGTTGGTAAAAAAGAAATCCAGAGCAAATTGATCATTTCCCAGACTGCTTTTTTACAAAATTTGAATATTCTAAGATACATAGATAGATAATAATATCAGAAAGGAATTAAGATGAACAGATAGATAAAGCATAAAGCACCCCTAGTTTGCCATCTGTATGAAATAAGTACTAATGTCTTTGATATCTCTACCAACCCTCACTTGGCTTTACGCTCCCTCCCTCAAGAGCAATGTTTCTTGACAACTGTTGGGGGTAAAAGAAGTGAGGTGGTTAAAAATTAAACAGTCAGTATTCCTGCTGTCCCACTCCACAAATATCTGAATTCAGTACATTCCAATACAGAATTCCAAAATACCTTATTTAAAAATTTTTTCTTTTAATTTTTTTAATTTGCATCCAAATTAGCATATAGTGCAACAATGATTTCAGGAATAGATTCCTTAATGACCCTTACCCATTTAGCCCATTCCCCCTCCCACAACCCCTCCAGTAACCCTCTGTTTGTTCTCCATATTTAAGAGTCTCTTATGTTTTGTCCTCCTCACTATTTTTATGTTATTTTTGCTTCCCTTCCCTTATGTTCATCTGTTCTGTGTCCAAAATAATTTTTTTAATGTTTATTTATTTTTGAGAGAGAGAGACACAGTGCAAGCAGGGGAGGGGCAGAGAGAGAGAGAGAGAGAGAGAGAGAGAGAGAGAGAGAGAGACAAACACAGAATCTGAAGCAGTCTTCAGGTCCTGGGTGTCAGCACAGAGCCTGACGTGGGGCTTGAACTCATGAACTGTAAGACCATGGCCTGAGCTGAAGTCAGATGCTTAACTGACTGAGCCACCCAGGTGCCCCAAAATACCTCATTTCTAATAACCCACTTTCCCTTAACAGAAATATGTATCCAATGGGTACTTTGCCCTAACTAAAGAAACCTTCATTGATGCTGATAGTTTTGAATTGCTCCTCTTTTGGTGCCCCAGAGAATCTAACATCTGATGCATGGGGTTCCACAATAAGAATGAGAATGAATGAAAAGTCCATTCTTTTGTTTGTTTGTAAAGCAAAAGAGTGATTGCAAACTTGAAAACAGAGGGAAGCAGCAGCAGGATGCTTCACCTGCAGGAAGTGTCTTGAGGCAGATCATTTGCAGGAAAAATCCATATGGACATTGTGGATCTGGAAATTCTCTCTTTAAAAAAATTTTTTTTAATCTTTATGTTATTTTTGAGACAGAGAGAGAGAGAAACAGGGAGAGAGAGAGAGAGAGAGAGAGAGAGAGAGAGAGAGAGAAAGCAGGAGAACAACAAAGAGAGAAGGAGACACTGGATTCGAAACAGGCTCCAGGCTCCGAGCTGTTAGCACAGAGCCCGATGCGGGGCTCAAACCCACAATCCACAAGTTCATGACCTGAGCCAAAGTCAGACACTCAGCTGACTGAGCCACCCAGACACCCCTGGAAATTCACTCTTAAAATTATCAGTATGCACAGCACACCTTTATGCACATCCACGGTATGTGCATTTCTGTTTAAGGTCCCACTGATGTGAGAAAAGTTCCTAATTAAAAAAAGAAGAAAAAAGCTTTCTGGACCTGGAAGTGGACTCCAAACCCCATGGAACCAGGGGAGAGCAGGGGATGCAACTGAGTAGATCATTTCAAGGCCCACTCAGTGCTCACACACTCTACTGAGAATGTAAGGCCTTTGTTCTAAGATCAGTGGGAATCTCTTGAAGTAAATAAAGGTAGGACAAGGTTGATTTATATTTTGAAACATGCAAAATGAATTTGCTTGAAAAGTGTAGGTGCAAGGAAAATAATTAAAAGACGTTTTCATCATTCCAGGGGAGAGGCCAGGTAAGAGAAGTAGAAGTGGTAGCAGAGAGAAGTGGATAGATTTAAGGAATACTTAGAAGATCAAATTGATAGAAACTGGTGATTTATTGGATGTGGGAAAAATGGAGATGAAGGTGTCCAGAAGTGACTTCTAGTTTCTAGTTTGCAGATCTAGAAAACTATCATTACTTTCTCAATATTTTTCTGAAATGCATATATATGATGTAATAGGAAATAAAAATTAAACCCTTTGAAAGATGGAACATGAATCTTCAAAAGTAGCCATTGGGTTTTTAACTTATTTTAGATTCTCTGGAATTTAAAATCATGTTTACAACGTGATCATAGATAAAATAGTAAAAAAGGTTTTTTAAAGAACAAGACTGACAATGTGATAATCTGCAAAATACAGAGAACAAACTGGTGGTTGCTGGTGGGGTGTTAGGTGCGGGGAAGTGTTAAAATGGGTGATGGGCATTAAGGAGGGCACTTGTTAGGATGAGCACTGGGTGTTTTATGCAAGTGATGAATCACTAAATTCTACTCCTGAAACCAATACTACGTTATATGTTAACTAACTTGGATTTTAAATAAAAATAAAACAAGGGGCGTGTGGGTGGCTCAGTTAAGCCTCTAGCTCTTGATTTCAGCTCAGGTCATGATCTCACAGTGGGCTCTGCGCTGACAGTGTGGAGCCTGCTTGGAATTCTCTCCCTCTCTCTGTCTCTGTCTCTGTCTCTGTCTCTGTCTCTCTCTTTCTCTGGCCTTCCCCAGCTTATGTGCATGTTCTCTTTCTGTCTCTCACTCTCTAAATAAATAAGTAAGTATAAGCATTTAACAAACCAAAACAAAAGTACATAAAAACAAGATGCTGCACTCTGAGTCTCTTGCCTCGGAAATATTATTGTCCATTTCTCTAAAGTCGCCAATGTCAGTACCCTTCCACTGCAATCTTCAGAGCAAAACCATTTTTCTGGAGAAAAGCAAAGTTCCCATCTTAAAAACTCAGCTCCAAACACCCAGAGAAAGTAACTGAATTCAACATCAGTGTTATTTTTTTGACTCATGCATCTTCCACTATATGAAAACTTAAAATAATACTGTATTGTCAAGTTCTCCAGTTTCTCACATAGTTCATCTGGTCAAAGAGAATCAAATACCACATTGCTGAAACATTATAAATTCTCTTGTGGTTATTTTACAAATAAATATCTTTTTCTCTCCTGTTATATAGCACATAAAATTTTCATATAGTTGAAATGAACTGTGCAGAGAAAAAGGTAAATGCCAGCAGGCATCTAAATATTGTAGCATCTGTTATATTTTACACTCTGTAATCACAAATCTTATAAAGCTTCATTGCATTTGAGGCTGGATTCTTCACAAATTATTGAAGATTGATAGCTGTAGTAATTGTTACTATACTTTTATTTTTATTATATTGAATTATACAAACTTTCTTGTACCTTTTTTCTTTGTTGTGATGTCTTTTGTTTTTCTAGAAAACAATTTCCAATCTCTGCTTTCTATTTTCTTGTAAGAGTCTAAAATTTATATGATGGAAATTAACACTATTCAATTAAGTATCCAAAATTTGTAGGCTGTGTGTCTACACATATTTATGTGCGTGAATGCATGTGCATATGTGTATGGCATTGCTAATTATTAAAAAGGATTTTCTAAAGCATTTAGAAAAAATAGCTTGGTACAGAAATATTAAAGTGTATTACTCTGAGAGAATTTTAAACCCAAAATGGAAAGCACCAACCACTCCCTGATTTACTTTTGCTATTTGCCATGAAACATAAACAGAACTAATTTAAAATATTTGAAGGCTTCAAACATCTGATAATATGCATATTTCCATTCTCTGTCACTTGCCTTCTTAAGGTCTGCAGTCAGTACCTGAAACAAACCTCAGGTACCACACAAATGCTTATGCCATCTTTTCCAGATTGATTTCATTTTTCCTTTCTTTTAAGTTTTAGACGCTTTTTCACTCTTCTTATTAACTTGTTGAGATGTTACAGCCAAGTACGTTTACCTTGTCTCATTTAACTACTTTCTGTGTTCACAGTTGTTAAGCACCTACTATGCAGTGGTACTATGTTAAGTACTGTTATGGTAATAAACCCTTATAAAACACCATCTTCACAAAAGAGCTGTGTCTGGTAGTAAATTCTTTTAATATTTTTAAATTTAATTTTTTTATTTTTTGAGAGAGGGAGTGCAAGACGGGGAGGGGCAGAGGGAGAGAGTCTTAAGGAGGCTCCATGCTGACAAAGGGCTCCATCTCACAACTGTGAGATCATGACCTGAGCCAAAATCAAGAGTTGAATGTTTAACTGACTGAGCCACCCAGGTCCCCCTGGTAGTAAATTCTTTTGTAATTGACAAAATAACTATATCTGGTAAGTAAAATAATCTACATTTTATAAAGAAGGAAGTAAAGGCTCAAAGAGACTCAGGAACTTTGCCCAACCCTATTTAATCAGGTCTCCAACATTAGTCTACCTCAGAGCTACTACGTATGGTCACCCATGTTGTATATTGCACAGCTCCAGGGAATGTCATTCACAGAACCTATTTTATGAATGGCACCACTTGTAGCTACCCAGTGCTGCAGCCCTATATCTATCTCAAAAGTGTAGTGTATTTTTATTGCAGTTTATTGGTATCTCACTAACTCATTAAATGACAAGAGTAACAAGAGTAGACAGGAGTTAGGGAAAACAAATAATGAAAGTTGAGTTTTGGATTACACTTCTTGAAAGTACCACTAATGTTCCTACATAATTATTTTAAATAATTTAAACCTTAAAGCAGCTCTGTCATATTTCCATTCTTACATAAAAAGTAATTTATGATCATTTGTAAATAACCTAACTACTAGCTAAATTATCATTATGGGCTGCCTTCAGAAACTACACGGTGTAATTTTTTATTATCACTGCATGAACTAACTAGGGAGCCTGAAATGATCTTTTGACACTCAGAATTAATCATATGTTGATATGCAAGTCAACACTCATTTGAGGGGGAAGTATGTCTCTTTAGCATTTTAATCTACTTACAAACTTCTCTATTTATTCAGAATTGTACATCTCTAATTGATTACACAAATAGTGCCCTTTCCAAATAAAAGACATATTAAAATAGTGAACATCTGTAGAGATATGGTTAAATGAGCAAAGACAATTCAAAGGCATTTGCTGTCCTAATTCCTAGCAAGTTGACAGACAATGCCCCAAAACTCTCTATCAGATCCAGAATGAACTAATAAGCTAATCAGAGCATGACAAGTCTTTGCCGAGTGACTTCATAAGAGAACTGTAAGTACTTTTAAGCAGCACCCATGGGTATTTCTTGATAAACATATAAACTTATCCTGAGAAATATTGTTAAATATTGGCAAATCCATAGAGTATATTTTCGCTAGTGATTAGGGCTCTGGGCTATGGTGAAACGAAGAGATACATTAATTATCCTTTAGAACTGCAAACTCCCAGACAACAAAGTCCTCACTAATGGTCTGCTCAGCACTCCTTTAAGCTGTATCTCTGAGGTTCCCACTTACCTACTCAGTGATGGCAAGTCTACAGGCTTATGATCATGCATGATTTGGTCATAGTTCTGTTAGGCTGTTGAGAGTTCTCTTCTCCACAGACAAATCAAAAAACAGACTCTTAAACCCAGAGAACAAACTGATGGTTACCAAAGAGGAGGAGAGTGGGGGGATGGGTTAAATGGGTGATGGGGATTAAGGATTGCACTTGTCATAATGAGCACCAGGTGAAATATGGAACTGTTGAATCATTATACCGCACACCTGAAACTAATATAACACTATGTTTAATTCCAGTATAGGAATTAAAATCAAAAAAATTTTTAAAGGAAAAAAAGAGTTATGTTCTCAGGAAAATCCTTTCCTCTAGTTCATAACTTTGTATAATGCCAAATTTCTGAGGTAAATCTAGAAAACTCAGTAGGAATACTACAATTTGTTAACTAAAGTCATTATCTCATGCTTAAGTGAGCACATAAACCATAAGGCTGTCAGAATTAATAACAATTGGTAAATGGAAAATTATTCTCATAAATAAATATCAATAATTAAAAATATAAAAAGTGTTTTACAAACTGTAACACTTACTACTGTATAAACATTTGATAAGTTATCTCATTTACTATGAGAACAATTTATTTCTTTTATGGGCATTATTAGTTATATCAACATAATGTCCCATTATGAGAAAAACAGACTTCTAGATAAAACTAATAGTAGTTGATATAGTGTATCCCTATAGAGGTAAAATCAGAATCACAGTAGAACAACACAGAATAAATTGTGCCCGTGTTCTCTAAATTAATGAAAAGAGAAAATCTTCAAAAAAATTAGAAAACTCTTATCAAAATCTTCCTCTTTCCCCTTCCTTCCTCCTCATTCTCTTCTTTCTCTTTCTCTTTTTTGTTTTTTTTTTAAAGCTTATTTATTTAGAGAGAGAGAGAGAGCTGGGGAGGGGCAGAGAGAAAGAGGGAGAGAGAGAATCCCAAGCAGGCTCCCCACTGTCAGCACAGAGCCTGATGCAGAGCTTGATCTCACAAACCATGAGATGATGACCTGAGACAAAATCAAAGGTCAGGTGCTTAACCCACTAAGTCACCCAGGCACCCCTCTCTTTCTTGGTTTTCAACCCAAGTTATAAACCAAGAAGAAATAAAAGTGTGTCTACTCCTCTGCAATCATATAGAACTTGATTTCATGTCTTTATTATATTTTTTAGTATTCAATACTCAGAGTGGTAAAAGGCATTAAGGCTTTTTTTGCTACTAGTAAGTTAGGAAATATTAGTTTTCAAATTTTTCCTTGATGCTTATTCTTCCTGATTTGAGACAACAAAAAAAGTAAATTATACTATATGAGCATATTAAAAACAAACAAACTTCTCCCCAAACATGGAAATTTTCTTTATAAGCTAAAGTCTCTCAGATGTATATTCAAGCCGCCACAGTCATAGCTATGCCCACTTCCAACCAAGGTTATTTTGTTCAACATGTCTTTTTAAATTCTCTGAAATGATTCTAATTTTATTATTTCTCAGTGTTCTATCTTTGAATTGTCACAGAGTATTTTCATTTAAACTTTTTTGAGTGCTAATATTTAGAGAGTAACTTCATTTCAAGCCTATGGATATCAGTTTTCATGCTGAAAATCATCCAAAGCATGTCCAAGTTAATTCATTTTCTTATTCCCCACACAAGGTGGGCCAAAGGCATGCTGCCTATCTCTATGAGGAAACCTGGCTAATGGCCAATTTACAGAGTCTCTGCTGCAAACAGCTCATACTGCTTTTGTGCTCTGCCTTTTTCCAAAAGATAGAATTTTTAAAAAATAACCCATCTTGGACACAAGACACATTTTACAGGAGACAGATATACTTCAGTAATGATAAAAATCATGTCAAAAAACTGCAACTTTGTTCCATCGGGTAAAACAACCTTATATTCTTCTCCATAGTCCAGAGGTCACTTGCTATAAGCTCAGTATTTTTAATGGATGTGATAAATCTTCTCCTCACTATTTACTCTTCTCTTCCCCTTATCTGAAAAAATACCTAAGGAAGGTTTTGTTTTCTTAACCTATACACTATACATAAATGAACATGTACATATAGTTTGTGGGGAGAACCAGTCAATTTGCTGTACATGGAACATAGACATTCAAATCTATCATGTCCAAAACTAACCTGTTAAAATAACATCACATTCCCATCACCATATCAACCTCCTACTCCTAAGAACTTTTTTTCTGGCATTAGTAGTACCATTATATCAATCAGACAGTGAGCCCCATGGGGAGCATATTTATTGTATTCACCACTGTAATCCCAGCACTTAACACAGTGTCCATCGTGTAACACATACACAATCTCAATAAAATATTAAAAGGCAGGCCAATTCTCTCAGTCATTGAGTCTTAAAACCTGGAAATATGTGACTTATATTTCAATGGCCAGACTATTGGCCTTAGCGTCAAAAGGCTTGATTTCTATTTTACAGTCTGTCCCTATGTAGATGTGTAACCTTGGGCAAATCATTTACTCTCAATGGGCCTACAAATTGGGGGGGGGGGGGGGGGGGGGGAGGAGGAGAGAGGCCACTAGATAGCTTATTAGAAGAAATAATCCCTCAAAATGTTGACTCTGAGATTTATTCATACTAAACCCCCTGTATCAGGACAATAAGTTTATCTAGATTATCTTCACACTCTTTTTTGTATCCATCCTTCCTTCCCTGTTCCCACTGACACTCCCCTTAAAGTAGGCATTCACCACCTCGTGGTCAAACCATGAAGGTTTCTACCTTCAGTTTCTTGGTCCTCTACTTGCTCCATAGTGTGGTGGAACAATCTTCCTTAAACATTATTCACAATGGTTTTCCAACTTCAGCATGCACAAGAACCTACAATGCTTGTTACAGAAACCCATTCTCCCTAGAGACTCTCATGCATTAGAGGTAGTCTGCAGGTAGTCTGCAGACCACATATTGAGAAATTTCTTCACTGATTTCCAAACTCTTTTGATTTTACAACCAGAGTAGTAAAATATGCTTATGTGGACATAAGCATAATCTTCAAAAATATGAATATTTATAACTTAAATATATGTGATCTATATATGTGTGTGTGTGTGTGTGTGTATTTCATTTGATTATTTTATATTGAGTCCTAACTGATCATCTTGTGTTCTCTTTGGTGCATTAGCATCACAGCATTCAGGGCCCATGATCCATAATCTAAAAAGTCACTTAAAAACTTAACTGCAGGGGTGCCTGGGTGGCTCAGTCGGTTGAGCGTGAGACTTCATCTCAGGTCATGATCTTGCCCTCTGTGAGTTCGGGCCCCGCGTGGGGCTCTGTGCTGACAGCTCAGAGCCTGGAGCCTGTTTCAGATTCTGTGTCTCCCTCTCTCTATGCCCCTCCCCTGCTCACGCTCTGTCTCTCTGTCTCTGAAAGAGGAATAAACCTTAAAAAAAATTTTTTTAAACTTAACTGAAAATTGCAACAGAATGTCCCTAAATTGACTATGTATCTGGAGTGCTTGCCACTACTGCTTCTCTGTGCTACCATAATATACTGCTCATACTTTTATCAATGTATGCTAAGGTAATGTTTATAAATAGTAATCTTTTAAAAAGTAGGTTTATATTTCTGTATTTTCCCTGTCCCTTTCTTCCTTGTTCAATCAGATGTTTGAGTCTGTGCCCATAGCCTCAGTAGAAGGATGTAGTGGGGGAAAAACAAAAAATGGTCTTATGGACCAAGGAAAGACAGGTCCTTTCTTTTAGAAGCCCCTGGAGTGGGGTATTTTGGCGCACAACAAATTTTCTTTATCAGTGTGGGAACAACAGGGTTTAGTCCCAACCCTACCAGTGCTAGGGCCCAAGACATTTGGAAATATGTAAAAATTATAACTAAAGTTATCAAACATGTAAACAAAACATTTTATTCTCACTTTGAAAATTTACCTTTACAATGACAACTGTGTGTAAAGTTACAGTTTTCAGTGATTGGATATTTACAAAATATCAAAGATAACTGAATAACTATACTTTGTGTATATCTGGTTGTTCTATTCATATGCCAATGATATTTGGATTAATAATAAATATGGACACACATAAGTTATAAACTATTATCTAATTTCTTCATAAACTATATTTTTCTTGCCTTTAGATTATTATAATCACTAATTAAGTTATTTTAATAAGGATTTTCACAAAACTTCTGTTCTGTTGACAGTAATTAAAAAATGGAATGTAATTGTATTCGGTCTATAAAATTTGAATATATTTTCATAAAAAATGTAAATTTAAGTAACTGTAAAAAAATGAAAAAATAAATTATTTTCATTTAAAAATGGGCAAAAGCACTGAACAGATGCCTCACCAAAGAAGATATACAGATGGCAAATAAGCATATGAAAAAGATGTTCAACAATGTCTTTGGGGAATTGCAAATTAAAACAACAATAGGAAACCATTATACATCTATCAGAATGGCCAAAATCCAAAACACTGGCAACATAAAATGCTGGTGAGGATGTAGAGCAACAGGAACCCTCATTCATTACTAGTGGAAATACAAAACGATATGGTCACTTTGAAGTCAGCTTGGTAGTTTTTTACAAACTAAGCATAGTCTTATGACACAATACAGCAATTATACTTCTTGGTATTTACATAAGTGAAAACTTACATTCACACAAAAACCTGCACACAAATATTTATAGGAAATTTATTCATAATTGCCAAACCTTAAAAATAACCAAGATGTTCTTCAATAAGTGAATGGATAAACTGTGGTACATCTAGACAATGGAATACAGCTCTAAAAAGAAATGAGTTATCAATCCATGAAAAGATATAGAGGTATCTTAAGTGCATACTACAAAGGGAAAGAAGCCATTCTAAAAAGTCTACACACTGTATGATTCCAAGTTTAAGACATTCTAGAAAAGAGAAAACTATGGAGGAGAGTAAAAAGATCAGTGGTTGCCAGTGGTTAAGGAGGAGGGAGAGAAGGATAGGTGGAACATAGAGGATTTTTACGGAAGTGAAACTTCTCTGTGATATTATTATTATTTTATATTTTTGAAAGAGAGAAATTGAGAACGTGAGCAGGGAAAAGGAAGAGGGAGAGAGAGAGAGAGAGAGAGAGAGAGAGAATCTTAAGCATACTCCATATTCATCATGGAATCCAATGCAGGGCTCAGTCTCATAACTGTGAGATCATGACCTGAGCTGAAATCAAGAATCAGGCACTTAACTGACTGAGCCACCCAGACACCCTCTGTGTGATACTATGATGGTGATACACGTCATTATACATTTGTCAAAACTCATAAACTGCAGAACACCAAGAGTGAAACCTAATGTAAACTATGTACTTTGGGTGATGATGATGCGTTAATATAAGTCCTTTGATGGTAACAAATGTACCACTCTGGTGCAGGATGTCAATAAATTGACAAAACTGCACCTATATGGGGGCAGGGTGCTAAATGGGAACTCTATTTTTTGTGAACCTAAATCTGTTCTAAAAAAATAAAGTCTATTAAATAATAAAAAATATTTTCAAAAAGTTATTTCTTTCTAAAATATTCAAAATTATCTATAAGATAAAAAATACAAATTATAACAAACTGCTATGATCTCAATGTTTGTGTCCTTCCCCTCCATTCATATGTTGAAATACTTACCCCCAAAGGTGATGGTATTAGTATATGGTAGGGCCTCTGGGGAATGATGAGATCGTGAGGATAGGGCCCTCATGAATGGATTTAGTGCTCTTTTAAAAAAGATTCCGGGGCGCCTGGGTGGCTCAGTCGGTTAAGCATCCGACTTCGGCTCAGGTCATGATCTCGCGGTCCGTGAGTTCAAGCCCCGCATCGGGCTCTGTGCTGACAGCTCAGAGCCTGGAGCCTGTTTCAAATTCTGTGTCTCCCTCTCTCTCTGACCCTCCCCCATTCATGTTGTCTCTCTCTGTCTCAAATATAAATAAACGTTAAAAAAAAATTAAAAAAAAAAAAAAAAGATTCCGCAGAGCTCCCTAGTCCCTTCTGCCAAGTGAGAATACAACCAGAAGTCTGCAATTTGGAAGAAAGCCCTCACCTGACCACACTGGCCCTCTGTCTCAGACTTCCAGCCTCCACAACTTTGAGCAATAAATTTCTGTTGTTTATAAGCCACCCAGTCTGTGGTATTTTGTTACAACATCCCAAACAGACTAAGACACAAACAAAGAGTAAATGTTTAAATAAAAATTATCTTTTTAGTACTATTTAGTCTAATTTTGAAAATTTGATTAAAATGCGTTAAATATTTTTATAAAATTCAACCATGTACAAGTCTAGTCAACTTCCACCTACTTGCTAATGTAAAAAGTTGAGATGCATCACACTTTTACAGATCTACATACTCAACAAGTTCAAGAGCAATATAAACTGTTTAATATTGCAGAATGTCCCTCAGCCACCATGAAATATCAAATTCTGTAAATATAAAATAATTTCCTGAGACTCTCCAGAACCATGGGTTAGACAGAGAAGTGAGACGTCATTCAAAACTACTAGGAAGTGGTACTTACTACCTCATTAGACAAGAATTCATTTCAATCTATCTGTCTGACAGAAAGAATCAAAAGTTGTTTTTTTTTTCCTCTTACCCACGCCCTTTCACAGCTCAAATCCTCCAGGCACACCTGAGCAGTGCCTCTGACTTAAGCAGTGGCACAATGTATAACCATTACTGTCATTTGGACACAGTTATGTTTACTTTCCAGGACATAGGGAAAGAAATGTGGAGAAGCATCTCCTGATGCCTTGAGGACATTAGTCAAAAGAGTGGATGCTTAGAGGCCACTGTTGGCCAGCACAATCCTCCAGGTCCCAAATAAGAGATGCAACCACAAGGTATGTCCTTGTGATATGGAGCCCACTAAATTGTAGGGTCTAGAAGAAGGCCTCCAAATATTTTTCCCTACAAAAAAGAAAGATTACTTTAGGCTGGAGTAGAAAGAAAGGAGAAAGGGGACATTCCAGCTGATCCTGGAAGCACTAACGACATAGAAGTGGTATGGGTGCCCCCAAGCCAGTGCTTCTTAATTGAATGACATGTTAGAGTCACCTGGGGAACTTAAAAAAAAAAAAACAAACAAACAAAAAAAAAAAACAAAAAAACCAAAAACCCTTATCCCAGAATGTTATCCGAAAACTAACTGAATTAGTATCTGTGGGAGTGGAAGTCAGGCACTGATATTTTTCAGTCAGCATAGAAAACCTCTAGAATAGACAAACACTGGCAACCTCAGCAAAGATTCCTGTGGCCTATAGCTCAAAAGCAGTGGAGGTTGGCCAAATATCAAGGAATATACTAACATAGTCCATGGAAGTAACCTGTATGCCTTTGGACCCAGTTTCAAGGCCACAGAACAGGACATAATGAAAGATGTGTGAGAATCCCTGAAAACTGAGGTTAGAATATCCAGTTGTCCTGGTGAGATGGGAGTGCAGTGAAAATGAAGTTACAGAAAGAAAAGGAATTTACATTTTCTTTGCACGGTTGGAAGAACTTGTGGATCACATTTGTAGATTGTTCTGTAACCACTTACTACATTACATTGATAAAGTATTCATTCACTTACTGTCTTATCCACAAATGTGGTTGTCCTTTGAGGACAGAGACTACAAAGTCACTATGACATTGGATTGTTCTTCAGTTCCTAAAACTGCACTAGTAGTTGTTCAAAAAGAATGTCCATCGCAGTAATTAGATTTTTTTAATCAAAGAAAATTTAAAAGTTACTGAGGCTTCAACTAAAACTACATAAGTTTTAGGGGCGCCTGTGTGGCTCAGTCATTTAAGCGTCTGACTCTTGGTTTTGGCTCAGGTCACGGTCTTACAGTTTTGTCTGTTCAAGCCCTGCATCAGGCTCTGAGCTAACAGCACAGAGTCTGCTTGGGATTCTCTCTCTCCTTCTCTGTCTCTGCCCCTCCCCTACTCGCACTGTCTCTGCCTCTCTCAAAATAAACAAATAAACTTAAAAAAAAATAAAACTACATAATATCTTTTAGAAGATATTTCCTTCATGGAGATTAGTTACTTGAATAATTGAGAACTCTGACTGATCATGTGAAAAATACTAAAGACAAGTTATTCAAAAGACATTGAGCTCTCCTTGGGTCTCTATAGCCACTGTCATTAGCTCTACCCATGAGAACCCTTGTACAGGCCCCATCTCTGTAGTAAAAGACTGACACCTGATTCCCTTTGGAATAAACTCTTCATCTGACCACTTGATGTCAACTGGAGAATTTAATGAAATCCATTTCATAAGCACTCAATTATTATAAATTATTGCACATGTCCTTAAGAGAAACCCATGAAACTCATGATTCTGAAACAAACTAAGAAGAATGAAACACCTTCTGGACTCGAAACAGGATCAATTTGTATGTTGTTAGCCATTCACCAAATTCAGTTAGGTAAATTATAATCAAATACCCAATGTCTACCTCTCACAAAGGCTTCTGCTATAAGTCTTTTTTTTTTCCTGATAAACTGATAAATCCAAATCCTGTGATATAATTCAGCAAGCATGAAAGGAGGAGGACAACTGAAGGATTGAAAGTAGGAGGCTAACCTGAATGGAGGTCGATTCACCAGTAAGGGTGTATGTTTGAGAAGGGCAGATAAACTGGCAATGTTCATGGGATACAGCGGACCCAGGATAAACCCTAGTCAACACTGACATGAGAAAAGTAAGTGCTGGGGGTTACAGTCTGGTGGGTTAGCTATGTTACAGTTCATAGTATTCATACAATGGATGAAATATAAAAGCCAGGGATCAAACCCTGAGAAAAAAAGGGTTATCACATTCAAACATATTTTCAAGCCTAAGGGAATAGATTGAGAACTTGGTCATAAAATGGATTGGTAAGCCTGAACCCCACTCATATGAATTGGCTAAAAAGTATGAGACAATGTGGTCTGAATGTCAGGGCTCCTCCTATATACACAGATATTGGGTCTACAAGAATCAGATGAATACTGGTCTCCAACCTGTGGTTGTGAGGAATCTCACTTTCTCTCTAAGGGTATGGCATTGCCTTTTTTTTTTCTGATCATTTCTCATCAACACTAATACTTTTGTACATTTCTCTGCTCAATCTTCACCACTTCTGAGTCTCTAGTGGCTATCAGGTATTTCCCTGTACGTGGAAGCTGAGAAAAAATAGGAGAATCTGAGATCAATACTTCTTGCTAAGGAAGGCATTTATGTCATTCTTTTTTTCATTCTCTTTAAGTAGTGACTAAAATACAAAAGCAAAATATTTGTGAGGATGGGGTTGGTGATACTAGTTTTAATCATGCTTGCTTTATTTCTAGATAGCAAAAACCAAATTACATTTTGAGTTCATATTACCAACTAACTCCTGAGGTTTCAGTAAGCCAGAAAACCTCATTCCCAGACAATATCCTGCATAGAGCATATGTCCAGCTGCTGGCCAGTTGCAGCCCTGACAATACAAGCAGCAGCATTTCAGGGTGGAGAGGATATGAAGCCCTCACGTACAGTCCATCTGTAAACAGTTCTTTAACCAGTGGTCAATTTATTTTCCACTTCCTCTTTGTTACACTGGTCCCCACTACTCAAATGACCACCACTGAAACACTTAGAGGAAGAACAGAAATAAAACATCCAGAACATAGTCGAGAAATGGAAGTCAGTTGTGTGGTGGGAGAAGAGGGGATGAGAGGTTCTATAGGAGAAAAAGCCCACAAACATTTTTTTTTTATATCCCAAAAAAGAATATGAAACTCTTGTCAGACTACCTATTAGGGCTCAAGGGTATCACCAAACACACATAAAGCAGCAGAAGTGCCACAAGATACCCAGCATGGGAAATTCCCTCTTGCCAGCAAAAAACCTAAATTGACAACAACATATAAGGGAGAGAGAACATTTATTTTTAAGGATGACAGCAGGCCTAGCATTGCAATATATCTATTGCAATCACTAAAGAAGACACAAGACTCCCAGATTTTTGGTTCCATGAATCCAAAGAGCTAAATATTATTGAGTGCCCAACATTTTTAACATGACATGTTGAGCATCATGGATAAAGAAGAACCAGGGAATGAGCCTTGCAGAAGTTTACTAGCTAAAGAAGAATTAGAAAAATCAAACTTTAATGATAAGCAATATACAAACATACACAGCACTGTGTGGTGATCTACAAAAGTGCTGGATTGACCATTAGAGCTACTTTTGGTCATTAAGCTCACCCTCTCTCCTTCCCACAGGAAACCTAGAGTACTAATTTATTGTGGTGTCTTTGATTAATTTTTTAAATGTAGCATCTATAAGATTAATCATACTTTTCAAT
This sequence comes from Panthera uncia, assembly GCF_023721935.1. Classification (NCBI taxonomy): domain Eukaryota; kingdom Metazoa; phylum Chordata; class Mammalia; order Carnivora; family Felidae; genus Panthera; species Panthera uncia. The sequence goes on along the minus strand of NW_026057584.1, from coordinate 90,378,555 downwards.
TCATCATACTTTCATCATCAAAATGTTGAAGGTCATCTTGTTTCATTGAATTTCATCCTTATTTTATTACATTTTCCCTTTTATCACTCTTCTCACCTTTCCACACTTCATCCAAGCAAGTGGTTATTTAGACATATTGTATCCCTGCAAATCAAGAGTGTTTTACATACGCTTTTATTTGCACAAACAATATTGTTACGTATCATGTTACTTGCTATTTTCATTCACCACTATTTTTGAGATCATTCCAAGCTGCATAATGTAAATCTAGCTCATTGACAATGACTACGTTCCTACCTATGCATATACCTCATTTTACTTGGCCATTCCCTCAGGTGGCCCACAATTTCCTGCTAGTACAAGCAGTACTGCTGTGAAAATCCTCCATCACGCCCTGTGATTTTCATGAGCTGGGCCATACACTCCAGACATACTTAACCTCATTAAGTACTGGTCAGCTTCTCTCCAGCATTGCTGGAGCATTTTACATTCCTGCTAGCTGCTCCTTACCTGCCTTGTGACTTCTGCTAATTTGGTGATTTTAAAGTAGTAATTTATTGTTGCTTTAATATTCATTTCTGTCAACTAGCAGTGGGTTTAAGAATCAATTTACATAACCACTTATGTGAATTGTCCTTTCAAAAACTATACTCATTTTTATAGATGCTACTTCTTTTTGCTAAATAAAATGTGTTTTAAAAAAGATTTTAAATATTAAACAGTTCTCATTGTTATAATTTCCATATGAGAAAAGTTCTTGCGTCTTACTTAACATAAAACTTTTATTTTGATTGTCATCAAAGTCCCTAGTTTCTGTTTGGTTTTGTTATTTTGTTTCTCCATGGTTGCTGTTCTTGTTTTTATCCCTGCACTTCTATGGATTTTTTTTTAAATAGCTATCTTTCCCTACCTCAAGAAACAAGATGACATTCTACTGCATTCTCTTCTTCCAATTCTTCTTTTTCCTCTTCTTTTTAATAATCAGACTTGTCAACTATTTATTTTGCCAAATCAGGGCAATTAAAAATTCAACTTCATCACTGACTGTCACCATGGCATATAATAAATGGATATTTTAACACCAAATTACAAGGAGATAATTTTACAATAATGAATAGTCACTTGCAATTGAATAAATGCAGCACCTTGAAAAACCTTCCACCCGTCTCCTTTTTTTTCTGTTCAAGGCACACTAGTTCATGGATCAATAGTTGGGACCCACTGAATTACACAGAGGTGTAAGTGAGGGGAGAACCAGCCTGAAAAGAAATAGAAATCTAACAGCTTTAGTTCAGCACATCTCTGGTGCCCTGTTGTAGCTTCAGGGTTGGTTCAGAGTAAGCCTCAGGTAGCCACTGATATGCTTTCTGACATTAAAATTACATTTGTCTCTGAGAGTGTTTCATATAAATGGAATCATACTCTATATACGCTATGGTGATCTGGCTTCTTCTGCACAGGGTATTGTTAGAAGTCATCCAAGTTGTGTGTATCCATAGTTTGTCATTTTTATTTCTGAGTAATATACCACTGAATGAATGTGCCATGGTGATTATCAGTTTACCTCTTGATGGACATTTGGCTTTCTTCCACAAATAAAGCTGCAGGAGCATTGTGAACAAGTCTTTGTGTGGACTTTGGTTTTCCTTTCTCTTGAGTAAATACCTAGAAAGTAGATTTTCTGTGTTACATGGTAAGGGTATGTTTGACCTTTTAAGAATCTGCCAGTTTCCAAAGTGGTAGTATCATTTCACATTCTAAACAGTAATGCATCAATGTTCCAGCTGCTAGACATTTTTGACAGCACTTGATATTGTGAGTATTTTTAACTTTAGCCACTCTAGTAGGTATGCAATATACTTCACTGTGGTTTTAACTTGCATTTTCCTAAGGATCAATCATGTGGAGATTCATCACATCAATAAAAGAAAGGACAAGAGCTATATGATCCTCTCAATAGATGCAGAGAAAGCATTTGACAAAATTACAGCATCCTTTCTTGATAAAAACCCTCAAGAAAGTAGGGATAGAAGGATCACACCTCAAGATCATAAAAGCCATATATCAACGACCCAACGCTAATATCACCCTCAATGGGGAAAAACTGAGGGCTTCCCCCCTAAGGTCAGGAACAAGACAGGGATGTCCACTCTTGCCACTGCCATTCAACATAGTATTGGAAGTCTTAACCTCTGCAATCAGACAACACAAAGAAATAAAAGGCATCCAAATCAGCCAGGAGGAGGTCAAGCTTTCACTCTTCACAGATGACATGATACTCTATATGGAAAACCCAAAAGATTCCACCAAAAAAACTGCTAGAACTGATCCATGAATTCAGCAAAGTTGCAGGATATAATATCCATGCACAGAAATCGGTTGCATTCCTATACACCAACAATGAAGCGACAGAAAGAGAAATCAAGGAATTGATCCCATTTACAGTTGCACCAGAAACCATAAAATACTTAGGAATAAATCTAACCAAAGAGGTGAAAAATCTATACACTGAGAACTATAGAAAGCTTATGAAAGAAATTGAAGAAGACACAAAAAAAGTGGAAAAAGATTCCATGCTCCTGGATAGGAAGAACAAATACCGTTAAAATGTCGATACTACCCAAAGCAATCTACATATTCAGTGCAATCCCTATCAAAATAACACCAGTATTCTTCACAGAGCTAGAACAAATAATCCTAAAATTTGTATGGAACCAGACAAGACCCCGAATAGCCAAAGCAATCTTGAAAAAGAAAATCAAAGCAGAAAGTATTGCAATCCCAGACTTCAAGCTATACTACAACGCTGTAATCATCAAGACAGTATGGTACTGGCACAAAAACAGACACTCAGATGAATGGAACTGAATAGAACCCAGAAATGGACACACAAATGTATGGCCAAATAATCTTTGACAAAGCAGGAAAGAATATCCAGTGGAATAAGACAGTCTCTTCAGCAGGTGGTGCTGGGAAAACTGGACAGTGACATGCAGAAGAATGAACCTGGACCACTTTCTTACACCATACACAAAAATAAACTCAACATGGATGAAAGACCTCAGTGTAAGACAGGAAGCCATCAAAATCCTCGAGACGAAAGCAGGCAAAAACCTCTTTGATCCTGGCCGCAGCAAATTCTTACTCAACACGTCTCTGGAGGCAAGGGAAACAAAAGCAAAAATGAACTACTGGGACCTCATCAAAATAAAAAGCTTCTGCACGGCGAAGGAAACCATCAGCAAAACTAAAACGCAACCGACACAATGGGAGAACATATTTGCAAACAACATATCAGATAAAGGGTTAGTATCCAAAATCTATAAAGAACTTATCAAACTCAACACCCAAAAAACAAATAATCCAGTGAAGACATGGGCAAAAGACATAAATAGACACTTCTCCAAGGAAGACATCCAGATGGCCAACCGACACATGAACAAACGCTCAACATCACTCATCATCAGGGAAATACAAATCAATACCACCTTACACCTGCCAGAATGGCTAACATTAACAACTCAGGCAACAACCGATGTTGGTGAGGATGAGGATAAAGAGGATCTCTTTTGCATTGCTGGTGGGAATGCAAGCTGGTGCAGCCACTCTGGAAAACAGGATGGAGGTTCCTCAAAAAAATTAAAAATAGAACTACTCTATGACCCAGCAATTGCACTACCAGGTATTTATCCAAGGGATACAGGTGTGCTGCTTCGAAGGGACACAAGCACCCCCATGTTTATAGCAGCACTATCCACAATAGCCAAAGTATGGAAAGAGCCCAAATGTCCATCTATGGATGAATGGAAAAAGAAGATGTGGTATATATATACAATGGAGCATTACTTGGCAATCAAAAAGAATGAAATCTTGCCATTTGCAACTACGTGGATGGAACTGGAGGGTATCATGAGAAGTGAAATTAGTCAGTCAGAGAAAGACAAAAAACATATGACTTCACTCATATGAGGACTTTAAGAGACAAAACAGATGAACATAAGGGAAGGGACACAAAAATAATATAAAAACAGGGACAAAACAGAAGAGACTCATAAATATGGAGAACAAACTGAGGGTTGCTGGAGGGGTTGTGGGAGAGGGGATGGGCTAAATGGGGAAGGGGCATTAAGGCATCTACTCCTGAAATCATTGTTTCACTATATGCTAATTTGGATGTAAATTTTTAAAAATAAAAAATAAAATTAAAAAGAAATCATGTGGAACATGTTTTCATATGTATATTGACTGTGTGTCTTTTGAAATTATTTTTTCAGATCTTTTAACAATGTTTTATTTATTTTTTTTATTTAAATCCAAGTTACTTAACATGGTGTAATAATAGTTTCAGGAGTAGATTCATACATATAACATCCAGTGCTCATCCCAACAAGTACCATGTTTTAAACTAAGTTACCTATTATTGAATTTTTAGAGTTCTTTACATTCTGGTTGTAAGACTTTCTGGTTATAATATTTTCCTCAGTCTATGGCCTGACTTTTCAATTTCTTAACTGTGCCTTTGGAAGAATAGGCCATTTTAATTTTGATGAATTCTAATTTATCATTTTTTTTAACTACAGTTTTTGTTTTCTAGCTAAGAAATCTTTGCCTAAAGTAAGGTCTTAAATGTTTTTCTCCTATTTTCTAGAAGTTTTAGAGCTTTAAATTTTAGATTTAGATATATGATCCATTATGAGTTAATTCTTGCTTGTGGCAGGAAGTAAAAATCAAAGTTCCTTTTTTTCTATATCATATGTAGATTTTTTAACACAACTTTTTAAAAAGACTTTTCTTCCAATTGAATAAGCATGGTACTTTTGTTGAAAGTTAACTGGCCGTATATTTCATTTATTTCTGGACTTTCAATTATATTTTATTGATCTATGTGTTTATCCATACACCAATACCAAATTATTTTGATTACTGTAGCTTTATAATAAATTTTGAAAGCAAATGGTATGAGTCCTGGTTTGCTCTTTTACTTTTTTTCTCAAAAGTGTTACATATAAAAGCTTCTTTGAATTTAAAATAAATTTTATAAACTGCTTATTAATTTTAATAACAAATACTATAAGGATTATGATCCAGATAACACTGGATGGTGGAAATCTTTGGTGGGGCAGGGGGCAGAATTAAGATAGCATATTTCTCCATATATTTAGATACTTTAAATTTCTTTCAGCAGGATTTGGAGGTTTTAAGGATATAAATCTTCACATATTTTGTTAAATATATCTCCAAGGTATTTCTTTTTGTTAATTTTTTTTTACTGTTTATTTATTTTTGAGAGAGAGGGAGACAGAGTATGAGCATGGGAGGGGCAGAGACAGAGAGGGAGACACAGAATCTGAAGCAGGCTCCAGGCTCTGAGCTGTCAGCACAGAGCCCGATGCAGGGCTCAAACTCGGGAACTGTGAGATCATGACCTGACCTGAAGTCAGATGCTTAACCAACTGAGCCACCAAGGTGACCTATCTCCAAGGTATTTCTTATTTTTGGATGCCATTGCAAGTGGTATTTATTTTAATTTCCATTTATATCATTCATTGCTAGCAGTAAGAAATACAATTGATTTTTTAAATTTTGGGGGGGTGCTTCTTCATCCACTTTGTGGATCATTTATCGTAGTATTTCTTTTCTAATATAAAGCTTTAATATTATGAATTTCTTTTTGATCCTTGTTTATCTGCATATCATACATTTTGATATGTTTTTGTTTTGTTTTTATTCATTTAAAAGTAGTTTCTGTTTTTCCTTTTGATTTATTTTTGACTCGTGTTAGTTAGAAGGACACAGCTTACTTTCCAAAATTTGTGGATTTTCTAAATACCTTTCTATTATACATTTTTTTAAATTCCATTTTGGCTAGTTAACTGAATTACATTCAATCCATGAATAGTTTTACACATTATGTAGAATTTTTAATGTTTATTTATTTGAGAGAGAGAAATACAGAGAGACAGAGAGACAGAGTGTGAGCCGGGGAGGGGCAGAGAGAGAGGGAGACACAGAATCTGAAGCAGACTCCAGGCTCTGAGCTGTCAGCACAGAGCCCCATGCGGGCTCAAACTCACAAGCCACAAGATCATGACCTGAGCTAAAGTCCAACGCTCAACCGACTGAGCCACCCAGGCGCCCCTAGAAATTTTTTTTTTTATATTCTTTACTAAAGTAATTTTTTCCCTCTGTACAAGTCTGTGTCTTCTTTGTTAACTTAATCCTAGATATATATGATTCTTGTTATTCTTGGAAATATTTTATTATCCATTATTTTCAATTGTTGGTTAGTAATTTTGGTTTTGTACAGTAATCTTGGGTCTAAAAACTTGCCAAACTATCTTAATAGCTATAATGATTTGTATGTGACTTTTATTTTGTAATATGCCAAGGAATTATAGACAGAATATTAGTATCATATGGTACAGATATAATTGCAGAGCGGGAGGAGCTCTTACATGTAGGAAAATAGTAAAACACACATTTCTATGAACTCTCACTATTCTATAATTTAGGCAGTGCCAAGATGGACTACATGTGCCAGGCTGAAGTTACAAAAGAAATGGACCCGGCTCCTGTAAAACACTATGTATTTCTAGGACAGGGCACAAGGAACAGTTATATCACTGTAAGTAAAGGAAAGTTTGGATAGAAGTAGTTGTGTTTTTAGAAAAAGAAAATCTCTGAAACTCAAGCTGAATTAGCCTGTTCCTTCATTGAGCTAATTCAGATCTGCTTGGCCATCAAATATGCTTCTAAAAAACGAGAGAAAATTAGTATCCAGAGACATTCAGATCCATACCTCTTTAGTCTGATATGCGAATAATCTGGAAATAACAATAGACAATTTGGATTCTTTTTTTTTCTATTTTTTCATACTTTGTGTTTATTTTTTTTCAGTTACAAAAGTATTATAGGGAACATGGTGGTGCTATTTTATATACTTGTATTATTCATAAACTTAAAGGAAATACATGTAAACACTCTACATTGTATACTTGTTTTACCTTTTTTTGTAGATTAACTTTATCATGTTAAGGAAGTTCCTTCCTATTCCTACCTTACTAATATGTTTTCTGGTGTATTCATTGAAATAATTATGGGATTCTTTTTCCAAAAGGCCATAAATGTGGTGAATTATTGCATATTGTGCCAAAACATCCGTTAGTCTCCAGTAAGGACTCTACTAGACCATGATATAATTTAAATAAATACACACATACAAAGAAGTAAATAAATAAAGTCAGTTTTTTTTTAGTTAAACACTTTCAAGGATTTTTATATCTTTGCTTCTATTTAAAACCAGCTTATAATTTTTATGCTTTATCTTTTTTCTAATTTAAAAATCAGACTATTGAAGTCATAATAAGAGTATTATCTCATAGCTTTTTTTTAATATTTATTTATTTATTTTTGAGAGAGAGAGACAGAGAGACAGAGAGAGCACATATGTGAACAGGGGAGGAACAGAGAGAGAGGAAGACAGAGAATCCCAAGCAGGTTCCATGCTGTCAACTCAGTGGGGCTCAAACTTACATACCGTGAGATCATGACCTGAGCCAAAATCAAGAGTTGGACACTTAACCAACTAAGCGACCCAAGTGCCCCTGTCTGATAGCTTTTTAAAAACAAGTAGATCTATGTAAAAATAATCTGTCACAGAAATTATTTGACAAAAAATAGACTCAAAAATATGGGGCAGTGAAAAAAAACGGTTGGCTTAATAACAACTCTTATCTTGACAAGAAGAGAAAACCTAGCTCTTATACATGTTCAATTTAAATAACAACAACAACAACAACAACAATAATAATAAAAGACTTCTACACCCTTCTTGGAAAACCAACTTGTATAAAGCATATCACAAAGAAAGGACTGCATAGGTGCAAAGAAGAGAGCCTAGGCCTCCAAACCTAACCCCATATTATACTGACATGATAATAGAAAGACCTAGAAGTCTTGGCCTAATATGTTCCCAAGGTTTTGGGTACATCCCAAAGTACGTTCTTAGAAACTTGGTAGAGTAAAAAGAGGGAATGATGAAAACAGCATTCTTTAAAATTTTGTATAAAAAATGTAAATGCTAATCTATGTATTTTAGAACACGTTAGGTAGCATATTGTATGATTGCTGGTCCTTCCACTGACACTAATCAGAGTCAGCTGCATAGTGCTGGAGTTGCATAGTGTTACCTTAGCTGTTTGATTAACTGGCTTCACTGTATGGAAAAAAAAACAAAAAAACAAAAAAACAAAAAAAAAACCATAGTCTGAGAAGAAGTGTGATGGAAGAAGTCCAGATAACCTGAAGTTTAGGCTGTTCTCTCTACTTTTGTTATTACCCAGGGGGGTTGAGCCCACCCAGAGTCAGAGAGGAAGTCAAAACTCAAGCCAGTTTCATATCATGAGTTGTCCAACTTTCTTTATTTGTGTTTTAAATCGACTTATTTATGGTAGGGAATTTCTGTGCCTTGAAAATTCGGTAGTAATCATTTTTAAACTGCTAATCCGTTGCCTTTTGAGGGAGAAGAAGGGGAATGAAGAAGTGGAAACCTTTTTTTAAATTTTCTTTGGGAGCCATTAGAATATTCAAGTGTTATAATTCTTTTCATGCAAAATCTGTGTTTATAGGTATTTATTTATTTCATCAAGATTTTCAAATCTTTTGAGGTAGTTATTATAGCCTCATGATTTTTATTCTTTGTTATGCAGGCAGTAATTCCATTTTTATACATTTTATAGTACTTTTATCTTCTGTCCTCTTCTCTTGATCAGGATTACCAGATATTCATGTCTTACTATACTCAAAGAATTGATTTTTTGTTTTATTTAGCATTCTATGGGAATTTTGTTGTTCTCCACTTTTTAAATGTATGAACTTGTAATTATTCTTTCTGTCCTTATATGTTTGACTTTATGCTCATGAAGTTTTTGTAGCTTCCTAATTTAAATGTTAATCTCATTTGTTTTCTCTTCTGCATATTTTGTGATATATTTAAATCTATACATTTCTCTTTAAGTTGTAGATTCATGCTGTAAATATTGCTCTATAATCAAATAGTATGTATGCTAGCTCTAAGAATTCCATAGTGTCTCTTATCATTTCTTCCCAAAAGTCATTTGTTAAAATGTTCTTTAGTATTCAGGCATACAGGATCATTTGAGCTTTCCTTTGTTATTTATTTCTAATTTTATTGCATTTTGATCTGAGTCTACTTGGTATTGATAAATTAGGCTATATTGAGATTTTCCTCTGTGGCTGGCAAATCGTCCATTTTTGTATCTGGTCTTTCTGTATCTTCTACTTGAGTCTATAAACTACTACATATCTATTTGTTTAAGCTCAATTGCCTTGTTGCATATTTTTGGTCTGCTTGATTCACCAGTTTCTGAGACTTGTCTATTAAAATCTCTAATTACAGCTGTTAAATTATCTACTTATCTTCACAGAGTGACTAGTTATTACTTTGAATATATAGTATTAGTTGTAGAAATGTTCATAATTATTATGCCTATTATTCCTATTATCAGTGCCCTCAATGTCTTTATTTATTTATTTATTTATTTATTTATTTATTTTTGCCTTATATTCTGTTTATCTGATATTAAAACCATTAATTTGACTTTTTGGGGGAGGAGGTTGCATTCACCTACTATATAGTAAACCATTTTTTTACATTTTCCCCTCCCTATGTCCCTATGTATTAAACATCTTTTTTAGACAAATGCTGTTTTTAATCACATTGAGATAATTTTTTTTTAATCTGAGTTAATCTTAGGCTAATAAACATTTATTATAAATACTACTATGGAAAGACTTGTTTCTGCATTTTATTTTGTATTTATACTTATCCTTCTTTCTTTTTGTCCCATTTTAACTCCTGCTCCCTGACTTTTTCCTTCCCCTTCTCACCATTCACCTCCTCAGGTTAGTATCTCCCAAAGTTTTATTTGTGGATTTTTTCTGTTTATTTTTGTTGTAGCCATTGCTTACTTTAGATAATAAACCTTCCCAAATTATATGTTACAGTTTTCTGGGTTCATTTATTTTCTGGCTGGATTACCATCTCAATTTGAAATGTTCTAGGTCAAAGTATCAAAAAGCCAATTTATAATGACTTAATTAAGTTTACTTTCCTCACATAAGAAGAAAGATTGAAGTAAGTAGTTGTTGCCAATAGCTCACCAATATCACTATCAGCATCTCTGCATTTTTTCCCTCCCTCTTAGTTGCAAGGTGGCTCCCATACTTCTTAGCATCACTTCCATGTTCAAAGCAAAAAGAAGAGGGAAAGGATAGTGTTGGTGACTGCTATAGCAGAATATTTGTGTCTACTCACCCCAAATTCATGCGTTGAAACTTAATGCCCAAGGTGAGGGCACTTGGAGGTAGGGCCTTAAGGAGGTCATGAGGGTGCAGCTTTCATGAATGGGATTAGTGCTCTTATAAAAGAAACCCCTCCTTTAGTGCCTTTTACCATCTGAGACTCTCTCTCTCTCTCTCTCTCTCTCTTTTTTAAAGTTTATTTATTTTTAAGAGAAAGTAGGGTGGGGAAGGGGGGCAAGCACTTTTCTTAGGTCAACCCTAGGAAACTAATACAAAGACCCAACCACTTCTTTTTCCTGTTAAGGTATAATACATTTCAATTTACCTAAAGATATTTTTTTCAGTATCCCCAGAGTTGCAGTTGAAGAACAGAACCAGAAATTTGTACTCAGTGAACATATTATCTTCCCCCTGGTATATCAGTTAGCTACCAGCTACTGAAACCTTACCCCTAGTTAACTTAGTTTCCTTGTGTAACATGGGGAGTTCAGGTTTCCCCACATTACTAACAACCCAAATGTCTTCTATTCATTCTGTACTGTAATTCTTAGCATGAGGCTTTTGTCATCATGCCTACAGAATGTCTGTTCTACCTCTCGGCAGTGTCAGAATTTCATGTAGTAAGACGTTGGAAGTTCAACACACACACACAAAAAATATGCAAGGTGAATTCATCTCTGTGGGAACTAAGAAAACATAACTGCTTTCTTAGACTTTCCAACTAGTACATTTTCACTTGCAGCACATTGGCCAAAAATGTGTCACATGGCCATTCCTAGCTGGAGTGAATCTAGGGAGTTATGTATTATTAACTTGAATATTTACTTCCAGTAAAACAGAAAGGGAGAATAGATTGAAGAAGCAACTAGCATTATCTACCACAGATGGAAAATTTGACAAAACTTCATTTTGGTGAGGAATCTTTTCTAGACAAGAGAGTTAATTTGCATAAGCAATGCAGATATGCATACCAATGATCTAGGGACTCCTTATATAACAAGCCCTCACCTGCCCCCTTAATGGAGTGTGCAGGGAAGGGCAAGGGCATTAGAATGTGACTGCCCTGCCTCCCATCCTGGCTTCCTTCAACTGGTGATATTGGTCTCTATTCTCACTCTCATTTTTTTAATCTATAGAAATGGTGATTAAGTAGCTTCTTGATACTGTAAGATTGAAAGATAATATTTGTATTGGCATCTGCTACATAGAAGGAAACTAATACTACTTTTCATTCTTCCATCCAATCAAAATCCTACCCAAATTAAATATTAACTATTCACTGAAGCCTTCCCCTATCATTCCAGTCTCCACTAGCTTCTTCTGATTGAGAAATCTTGGGCTATTTCAGAATCCATTTCTATTCAATCAGAATATATTACAACTTGAAAAGATCTTAGAAACCTGTTAGGCTTCACTTATTTTAGGAACATGCATGGTCACTCACCAAGTCAAAAGCATTGTAGAAATGGAACCCACATATTAACTCAGTCTACCACAATATACATAATTCAATACTGAATTACATTCTCTCTCTTCTAAGACTGCTATTACATCTCATTTGTGTTGCCTTCACAACCAGGATATAATAGAAATTCACTAGGTCATTTATTCATTCATTTGTTAACCCCCTAACTTACCCATCAATTAGTTGTTGATCATGTACCTAAATCAGGCACCATTGTGGATTCTGGGTATATAAAGATGAAAAAGAAATGGAGCAGCTATCAAGTTTTATGAATATCCAATTATAGCACTAATTACATACTGAGCATGTCATTAATCAATAAATACTTATTTGACCGATTGACCTTTGGAAAAATTCTATCTGGCAATAACTAAATAAGCAATGATTTATAATTTAGATTTCAAAGTGGAAAACCAGCCAGTCCTTTCCTCCAATGTCTAGTGCTTTTGTCCTGGATCATGCTACTTTTCCTCTCCCTTCAGGATAAGTTTTCTCCCAGGAGATATATTCAAGATCTAAGCAAATAACCATTTAAGTAATCAAGCAAATACTTTTCAACCTGTTTGCAAGATCCTTGGTGGATAAGAAAATCAGAAAAGTACTTTAAAAGGCACGAATGAGCTTCCATAGTGTTCCATATCTCATATTGAAAAAGAAATGTGCTAAAATGATCAATATTACTCACTAACAATTATTATAACCAAAAATGCACCTAGGCAAACTGATTTTAATTGTGTTTGTTTTAGAGAAATTAATTTTGGTTAAATTGACCTGATAGAGGCAGTAGGGAGCTTCTTCACTGTAAAAATTCTCACTGAATACCTGATATTTGGAAAAGTGAGGTAGCAAGGAAATCTGGTACTTATGTCCAGCATAAATGAAGAATGCCTGGTAAGGAACCTGTGTACTTTCTAAGGTCAAGGTAATCTAATCCTACTGCCCCCTTTCTCATACAATGGGCAACAGAACAATCTGCTGAATCCTGAATACTCTAAAGCCAACCGTTTTTTTTTTAATCTGAAAGGAAGAAAATAGAGACAGTAGTATTGCAGAAAGATCCTAGGATTGAAAATATATGCATTGATGTGTATCTCTTGTGAGGTACAGCCCAGAAGCTGATTTCTGGTTCTACCACCTAAGACTTAATGTCTTCACCTATAAAATGTGGTGTATGGCTCATCATAGAGGCTCAATAACTGAGCTACTACTGCTATCATCATCATCATCATCATCATCATCATCATCAAATCACCATTATCATCCACCACCCACCAACAACAAAGAAAATGGGAGAGTATAAAGTAGAGCCATTAGAACAGTACCCACATGATTAAAACTTATCTTGCACAGGTGAAGAGGTGGGAATAATAGTAAGAACGTGTCCTCTTACCTTAAAAGAACTTGATGTAGACAGCTGGTTAATGTTCACCTGGATGATACCCTCCAATCAAATTTTGTCCTTCGCATAATTTAAGGCAGGTGTCAGCTATCCCAGTGCCTGAGACAACTTCAATGGCCTTGATATTTCTCTTTCCCTTTCTGTCTTCTTCTTCCCACTCTTCTCTCCTCACTTCTTACTACCTTTGTTTTTCCTTAGGTTTCTTTCTGTAGCATTAACCCAGAGTGCAAATATCAACTGACACACAGCCATGACAGTAAAACTAGATCCCTTTCTCTGGACTAATAATCATAATGATGATGATGATGGTACAAAAGGAATTTACATTTTTGAGCACTTAATACATGCTATTCACTTTTAAGCATGTTTCAAACATTATTGCACTTATTCCTCACACCCACCCTATGAGGGGGCTGCTGAGAGTTTCTCTTTTTACAGATGGAAAGAATGGGACTCCAAGAAGTCAAGCTAGTTGATCAAGATTTTAAAAAGTGATCGATTATCAAAATCAATATTCTCTAGGTAAAGTGTTCATACGCTGGAAGTAATTTTTTGCCTCTTTTCCTGTATCACACAGCATAGGAGTTTTTGGAATGTGTTGGCAAGAGCCTCTGACATTAAAGCATCCCACAGTGGAACACCACAACCCAGGCGTTTCACTACTTTATGAGGAGAATTTTACTTTAATACAACAGCAACTTACAGTTGCTCACAGGGAAAGCTGGAACAAAGATAGATTGTAATGTTTATTTTGTGTTCACATTATTTACCAAGAGGAACCATGCTCAGTTGTCCCAAAATAAGATGGTGATGACAAGTTCTTACACTCAGAATTTAATGAATAAATCCATAGTCTGTGCAAATCCCAGTGTCTTGAAAGTGAGGGAAATAAAACCACTGAGGGCCTCATTGACTTCAGAATTATAGGAAGTCGCTGACTATATTACAGGCTATTTATCCAAATAAATTCTTGATCATTCCACAATATGTCAATTCTAAGTGCCTGCACACACGCTTCAGTTGCTCCTTGGGGGCCATTTTTCTATATAAAACGTGTTCATGGAAAATACAGTACGTGACAAGAGAGCTTTGCCAAGTGGAGCACAGTGAGGTTTGTGGGTGGGCAGTTATTCTTCAGGCATTCAGAAAATTCTGAACATAGAACTTAAAAATGATATTCATATAATACATGCATGGCTGACAGTGGAGGCCTGGTAGGGTAGAACTCCACTGTAGCCCTGAGGAAACAGGGAATGAGATATGAATATCTTCATCTAAATATTATTAGAAGCACCTCAGACAAAATGGGTTAAATGGTGATTATTGCTTTGCTAGGAAATGATATTGACTGAACAGCTGTGTTTTTATTATAAAAAATATTTTTCTTACTACAAAGTTTATATGGGTTTATTGTATGAAAGAAATATAAACAAAAAGAAAAAAATGAACTGCAATGCCACTAATCAGTGTTATTTTGCTATATATATATTTCCAGGTTTTTTCCTATTCATTTATTCAATGTTATTTAAATATTGCCTATAAGCTAAGTATGGCTAGAATATATTTATATATTTTAACATAAAATGGGATCATAGGATATATACTTTTGAACCATACTTTTTTTTCAGTCAATAATGTATTATGAACATCTTTCCATGCAAATAAATTATATAAATATGATTTTAATGGCCATGTATCATTATATTGGTCATGCAATAATTTATTTAGCCAATACTATTTTTTTTGCTGTTTAGCTATTTTCCAATGTACCCCATTAAAAATATCCTGATGAATATCTTTATAATACTATTTGTCCACACTGCATTGGGTAGATAATCAAATATGAGTTTTATGCATCAAGAGAATAAGTCTAAAACACATCAGGCAAGGTTTTAAGGTTTCAGACAGGTTCCAAATTTCCATACAAATGTATTTGTCCAAACTACATAATTCCTAGGAGAAATATGGAAGTCTCACTCTTTTTCTCACTCTTTGTCCTCACTCTTGACAATTTTGGGTAACTTAATAAAGTATTTTTGACAAATTTTATGAAAATACAGTATCTCATTTGGTTGTATTTTGCCTTTCTTTGGTTACTAATTGGATTATTAGCTTTTATAAGTATATTGCTTATTAGTATTTGTTATTTTCCTGTCTTCTAATGAAATTTTTTCTATTTCCTTTTTTTTAATGTTTATTTATTAGAGATAGAGAGATACAGCGTGAGCTAGGGGAGGGGCAGAGTGAGGGGGAGACACAGAATCCAAAGGAGGCTCCAGTCTCTGAGCTCTCAGCACAGAGGCTGATGCAGGGCTCTATCCCATGAACTGTGAGATCACGACCTGAGCCAAAATCAGATGCTTAACGAACTGAGCTACACAGGCACCCTTTTTTTCTGTTTTCTAAGTGAATTGTTAGCAGACACTATTTAGGAAATCTTTAGATGTTTCCATCAGAATATTTAAGATAAAGAGTTGAATGTCCTTTCAGAAATGTCCTTTCAGAAACTAATATTTGATTGGAGAAGAAAAATCACTGCAGAGTTTAAGAAACAAATATGCAAACAAAGCAAAGATTCCTCATACTCAAGTTAGAATTGTGAAAGCTTAGAGTATTAATAAGTTGACACAGGGCTGAAGTGCATAAAGTGATGAGACAGTTCAAGAACATGGCTTCCCAAAGTTGGGAGAGGGAGAGCATAAATTTCCTGATACAGTAGAACATGGTGAGACTGGTAGCCAAGCAACACAGCACCTTAATGTGCCAGGCTTGTTAGCACTAAGCAAGCCCACTATGAGGCTGTCCACAATTCCATTTTCTTATTTGTAATGCAAGGGTAAACAAGATGATACCTTTCCTCTCTAAAATTCTAAGTAGTTGTATTTAGAAAACTTGGCAAAGATGTAGCATTGAACTTGGAGAAATTAGACTGATAGTAAATAGCGAGTCCATGGCCTCTACACTCAAGTGTCTTTGGCAGAGAATAGTATTTCCTAATGTGTGTGTTCCATAGGACGTTCTTTCCACAAAGTGTTAAGGAATGTTATGAAAAACAAAAGTCTGGAGGTCACTTATGTCTGGGAAATTATGGGTATTCTTTAAGATGCTTATGTGCATGTAGAGTCTATAAGAGGGAGATAGAGTTTACAGCATTTGTCAAGCTTATATGACCATAGAATCTTTTTTTTTTTTTTTTGAAGCATCTTTCATCCCTGATTAAGCAACAGTTAGCCCTGCTCATGTAGGCATGTCCCTTCTTGGGCCAAGATAAGTTGATAGTGAGGTCATCTAACTATCTTTGATGGCAAACCTCCATGCTGGGTTGGGTAGGGAGCATTATTTTTTGCTGAGATGTTGAGAAGATCCCATAGCTGGGCTTCTTTCTCCTCGCTCACAATTCTCTCTCTTTAGAATTACATTGAATCTAAAACAACATCTTTCAAGTGACAAGATAGAAGTTATCGCATCATATTTTTTGATGGTTGAACCTAGAGACTAGAAAACAATTTAAATAAAAAAATTCATTCTAATGCATTTATTGAGTACCAATATTTTGTTAGTTATTTTGCCCTACTTTGGAATAAGATATGAACAGCTTGACTTCAGTTTGTGAGTGGGAGGAGGGTAGCAAAGAATAAATGAGAAGTTTAGCACAAAATGATAAGAGCTATAATTGAAGTATAGAAATGTCATGGATACCCAAAACAAGAACCATCTAGCTTAGATCTGAGATCCTTAAGAAGGCCTCACAGAGAAGGCAGTATGGATGAGTATGAGATTACCAAGTAGACATCGTGGGAAAAGGCATTTCATATAGAAAGATAATGTGCTCAACTACATAGAAATGAGAAGGACCATGGAAGATAGCAAAGAATTGGCTGTTAGATGAAAACATTTTTTTTTCTAAGATGAGACTATGTAGAAAAGCAGGTGCAGATTATGAAGGATCATATATAGAATAAAGGAGCTTTATGAAAAAATTTTTAATGTTTATTAATTTTTGAGAAAGAGACAGAAAGTGAGTGATGGAGGGGCAGAGAGTGAGGGAGACACAGAATTCCAAGCAGGCTCCAGGCTCTGAGCCGTCAGCACAGACCCAGATGTGGGGCTTGAACTCATGAACTATGAGATCATGAACTAAGCCAAAGTTGGACACCTAACCGACTGAGCCACCCAGGAGCCCTTGAGCTTTCTTCTTTAGGTTATGTAAGAATTACTGATGAGTTTTAAGTTAATGAGTCATGGAACAGATACGAAAAGCTTTATTTAAAAAATTATAACTTCGGCAGTGAAATGGATCTGGTTGGAAGTTTGGATGAAAGGCTCCTAAACCAGAGGCTGTTTATTACAAAATTACTTAGGAAATGTTTAGGACCTGTGCTCACTTCGGCAGCACATATACTAAAATTGGAACAATACAGAGAAGATTAGCATGGACCCTGCACCAGGATGATGCACAAATTTGTGAAGCATTCCATATTTGTTTAAAGGAGTTTGTGACCACTAAACCGGCCCTGCACGAAATTTTAAGAGGCATTCTCTGAGGGGAGAAAATATGAAAAACAACAACAACAACAACAACAAATAAATAAATAAATAAAAACCAAAAGCGACAAAGACTAGAAAGGAGCAGAGAACACCATCAGAAACTCCAACTCTACAAGAAACATAATGGCAATAAACTCATATCTTTCAGTATTCACTCTAAGCGTCAATGGACTAAATGCTCCAATCAAAAGACATAGGGTAACAGGATGGATAAGAAAACAAGATCCATCTATATGCTGTTTACAAGAGACCCACGTTAGACCTAAACACACCTTCAGATTGAAAATAAGGGGATGGAGAACCATCTATCATGCCAATGGTCAACAAAAGAAAGCCAGAGTAGCCATACTTATATCAGACAATATAGACTTTAAAATAAGGACTGTATCAAGAGATGAAGAAGGACATTATATCATAATCAAGGGGTCTATCCACCAAGAAGACCTAACAATTGTAAACATTTATGCGCCAAATGTGAGAGTACCCAGATATATACATCAATTAATCACAAACATAAAGAAACTCATTGATAATAATACCATAATGGTAGGGGACTTAAACACCCCACTTACAACAATGGACAGATCATCTAATCAAAAAATCAACAAGGAAACAATGGCTTTGAATGACACGCTGGACTAGATGGACTTAACAGATATATTCAGAACATTTCATCCTAAATCATCAGAATATGCATTCTTCTCCAGTAAACATGGAACGTTCTCCAGAATAGACCATATACTGGGACACAAATCAGCCCTCAACAAGTACAAAGAGATCGAGATCATACAATGCATATTTTCAGACCACAATGCTATGAAACTCGATCAACCACAAGAAAAAATTTGGAAAGATAACAAATACTTGGAGACTAAAGAGCATCCTACTAAAGAATGAATGGACTAACCAAGCAGTTAAAGAGGAAATTAAAAAGTTCATGGAGGCCAATGAAATGATAACACCACAACCCCAAACCTCTGGGATGCAGGAAAGGTGGTCATAAGAGGAAAGTATATGGCAATCCAGGCCTTCCTAAAGAAGGAAGAAAGATCTCAGATATACAACCTAACCTTATGCCTTAAAGAGCTGGAAAAAGAACAGCAAATAAAACCCCAAACCAGCAGAAGATAGCAAATAATAAAGATTAGAGCAGAAATTAATGCTCTCAAAACCAAAAAAACCAGTAGAACAGATCAATGAAACCAGAAGCTTGTTCTTTGAAAGAATTAACAAAATTGATAAACCACTAGCCAGTTTGATCAAAAAGAAAAAGGAAAGGACCCAAAGAAATAAAACCAAGAATGAAACAGGAGAGATCACAACCAATATAGCAGAAATAAAAACAACAATAAGAGAATATCATGAGCAATTATATGCCAATAAAATGGGCAATCTGGAAGAAATGGACAAATTCCTAGAAACATATAAACTATCAAAACTGAAACAGGAAGAAATAAAAAATTTGAACAGACCCATAACCAGTAAAGAAATCGAATTAGTAATCAAAAATCTCCCAAAAAACAAGAGTCCAGGGCCAGATGGCTTTCCAGAGGAATTCTACCAAACATTTAAGGAAGAGTTAGCACCTCTTCCCTCGAAGCTGTTCCAAAAAATAGAAATGGAAGGTAAACTTCCAAACCCTTTATATGAAGCCAGCATTACCTTGATTCCAAAACCAGACAGAGACCCCACTAAAAAGGAGAGCTATAGACCAATTTCCCTGATGAACATGGATGCAAAAATCATCAACAAGATATTAGTCAACCAGATCCAACAATACATGAAAAAAAATATTCACAACCACCAAGTGGGATTTATACTTGGGATGCAGGGCTGGTTGAATATCCACAGAACAATCATTGTGATTCATCACATCACTAAAAGGAAGAACAAGAACCACTCTCAATAGATGCAGAGAACGCATTTGACAAAATTACAGCATCCTTTCTTGATAAAAACCCTCAAGAAAGTAGGGATAGAAGGATCACACCTCAAGATCATAAAAGCCATATATCAACGACCCAACGCTAATATCACCCTCAATGGGGAAAAACTGAGGGCTTCCCCCCTAAGGTCAGGAACAAGACAGGGATGTCCACTCTTGCCACTGCCATTCAACATAGTATTGGAAGTCTTAACCTCTGCAATCAGACAACACAAAGAAATAAAAGGCATCCAAATCAGCCAGGAGGAGGTCAAGCTTTCACTCTTCACAGATGACATGATACTCTATATGGAAAACCCAAAAGATTCCACCAAAAAAACTGCTAGAACTGATCCATGAATTCAGCAAAGTTGCAGGATATAATATCCATGCACAGAAATCGGTTGCATTCCTATACACCAACAATGAAGCGACAGAAAGAGAAATCAAGGAATTGATCCCATTTACAGTTGCACCAGAAACCATAAAATACTTAGGAATAAATCTAACCAAAGAGGTGAAAAATCTATACACTGAGAACTATAGAAAGCTTATGAAAGAAATTGAAGAAGACACAAAAAAAGTGGAAAAAGATTCCATGCTCCTGGATAGGAAGAACAAATACCGTTAAAATGTCGATACTACCCAAAGCAATCTACATATTCAGTGCAATCCCTATCAAAATAACACCAGTATTCTTCACAGAGCTAGAACAAATAATCCTAAAATTTGTATGGAACCAGACAAGACCCCGAATAGCCAAAGCAATCTTGAAAAAGAAAATCAAAGCAGAAAGTATTGCAATCCCAGACTTCAAGCTATACTACAACGCTGTAATCATCAAGACAGTATGGTACTGGCACAAAAACAGACACTCAGATGAATGGAACTGAATAGAACCCAGAAATGGACACACAAATGTATGGCCAAATAATCTTTGACAAAGCAGGAAAGAATATCCAGTGGAATAAAGACAGTCTCTTCAGCAGGTGGTGCTGGGAAAACTGGACAGTGACATGCAGAAGAATGAACCTGGACCACTTTCTTACACCATACACAAAAATAAACTCAACATGGATGAAAGACCTCAGTGTAAGACAGGAAGCCATCAAAATCCTCGAGACGAAAGCAGGCAAAAACCTCTTTGATCCTGGCCGCAGCAAATTCTTACTCAACACGTCTCTGGAGGCAAGGGAAACAAAAGCAAAAATGAACTACTGGGACCTCATCAAAATAAAAAGCTTCTGCACGGCGAAGGAAACCATCAGCAAAACTAAAACGCAACCGACACAATGGGAGAACATATTTGCAAACAACATATCAGATAAAGGGTTAGTATCCAAAATCTATAAAGAACTTATCAAACTCAACACCCAAAAAACAAATAATCCAGTGAAGACATGGGCAAAAGACATAAATAGACACTTCTCCAAGGAAGACATCCAGATGGCCAACCGACACATGAACAAACGCTCAACATCACTCATCATCAGGGAAATACAAATCAATACCACCTTACACCTGCCAGAATGGCTAACATTAACAACTCAGGCAACAACCGATGTTGGTGAGGATGAGGATAAAGAGGATCTCTTTTGCATTGCTGGTGGGAATGCAAGCTGGTGCAGCCACTCTGGAAAACAGGATGGAGGTTCCTCAAAAAATTAAAAATAGAACTACTCTATGACCCAGCAATTGCACTACCAGGTATTTATCCAAGGGATACAGGTGTGCTGCTTCGAAGGGACACAAGCACCCCCATGTTTATAGCAGCACTATCCACAATAGCCAAAGTATGGAAAGAGCCCAAATGTCCATCTATGGATGAATGGAAAAAGAAGATGTGGTATATATATACAATGGAGCATTACGTGGCAATCAAAAAGAATGAAATCTTGCCATTTGCAACTACGTGGATGGAACTGGAGGGTATCATGAGAAGTGAAATTAGTCAGTCAGAGAAAGACAAAAAACATATGACTTCACTCATATGAGGACTTTAAGAGACAAAACAGATGAACATAAGGGAAGGGACACAAAAATAATATAAAAACAGGGACAAAACAGAAGAGACTCATAAATATGGAGAACAAACTGAGGATTGCTGGAGGGGTTGTGGGAGGGAGGATGGACTAAATGGCTTAAAGGGCATTAAGTAATCCACTCTTGAAATCTTTGTTGCACTACATGCTAACTAACTTGGATGTAAATTTAAAGAAAAAATAAATAATAAAAAATAAAAAATAAATGTTTAGGACCTGAGCCAGGCAGTTGCATTAATTGCAACAAATCATGCTCAAAACTAAAACTTCCCTTTAAATTAGATGATGTTTTCCAGTAGGATAGTAAAATAAAGGAGCAAAACATTAATAGAGACATTTATTCCTTAAAATTTCCATTAATCAAAATTGACAAAGTGTAACACCTCATTCCATGTTAGTTATACGCTCAACCAATTTTATTTAACAATAGCTGAGATTATCAGGAGATTATTAGTAGTAGTATTTTTTTTTAATTTTTTTTTCATTGTTTTTTATTTATTTTTTGGGACAGAGAGAGACAGAGCATGAACGGGGGAGGGGCAGAGAGAGGGAGACACAGAATCGGAAACAGGCTCCAGGCTCTGAGCCATCAGCCCAGAGCCTGACGCGGGGCTCGAACTCACGGACCGCGAGATCGTGACCTGGCTGAAGTCGGACGCTTAACCGACTGTGCCACCCAGGCGCCCCGTAGTAGTATTTTTAACAGCCATATTTTGGGGTCATTTTCACAGAGCATAAGGTGCTAATTTGCATGCTATAAAACCATTGACTACTGTGAAGTTCTTCCAGTCAAGAAGTCTCTGGCAACTGAGTTAGGAAGAAAGATTAATATGATAGGAGGAATTTGAGCATTACTCTAACCCAGGGACCAGAACTCACAGAAATTGTGACAGAACCACAACCTGAGCTTGTGTCTTACTAGAAGGCGTGGTTCCTAAGAGGTTTTGGTGGGTAAAAACTTTTTCCCTATAGACATTGGGGCAGATTCACAATCTTTTTGGTCCAGGGGATCAAAATGTCTGAGCTATGACTAGTTGCCTTGGGTCTGTTTCCAAAAAAAGGGTGACTAGATTCATTGCTGGTGCTGGCTTAGAGTTGGCTCATACCTTCTGCATTGAATTCTTCACCTTCACATCTGCTTTCCTGACCAAGTTTTCTGCTTAGAATATGCCTATAGAGAGATTACTTAGATCCTAGCTTCTCAATAAAGTCATTTAAAAAAAAAAGAGCCCAAAATAATCTCAGTAATAATAAGCAGTTAATGTAATTTAACTCATTGAGGTATCACTACCATCTGTGAAGTAAGAACTATTATTCTTCTCATTTTACAGATGAGAAAACAAGGTGCAATGAAAGTAGTTAAATTACTCAAGGTAACAGGGGTGCCTGGATGGCTCAGTGGTTAAGCGTCTGACTTTGGCTCAGGTCATGATCTCGCAGTCCGTGAGTTTGAGCCCTGCATCAGGCTCTGTGCTGACAGCTTGGAGCCTGGAGCCTACTTAGGATTCTGTGTCTCCCTCTCCCTCTCTCTCTCTCTCTGCCCCTCCCCAGCTTGCTCTTGGTCTCTCTCTCAAAAAATAAATAAATAAACAATAAATTACTCAAGGTAACACATCTAATAAATAGAAAATCTGGGTTTGAACCCAGAAGTCTGGCTCCAAGTCTTAAACACAATGAGTTTTACACCCAGCACTAAGCAGCAGGCCCATTGCTGTTGTACCATGGAGAGAGATGTTGGTCCATCTCAAATGGTCACCATAATAATCAGTTCAAAATATCAGTTTAATTGATAATTTCAAAGCAGGAATCTGCCAAGATGAATTGTAAAATACTATTTCAGAAGTGGTCATTTTCAACATGTCAGAATGTTCACAGCCCACATGGTCTCAGGTGCCCAATAAGTTTTATAAAGAGACACTTCCTGAACATTCAGATGACCTTCTCAGTGGCACTGACCTTCAAGAAAGGGAGTAATGCTTCTTTGTAAGGACATCTTGAATTCAGATATATACTAGATTTTATTCTAAATACAATTATATGTCCAAATACATTATTACCTACTGAATTATCTAATACAACAATGTTCTAAGACATCAGATTATTGTATTGATTTAAGCATAAGACAACAGTTATTCATGGAGAGTTTATCAGATGAAAGTTTTTTACATTTATATTTCTTTCTCAAGAGTGTTGCAGCAATAAAGCTACAAAATCAGAACTTGGAAAACAGTTATGAATGGGATAAGTATTTGGGGAAAGATCTTTATGGTCAAGGGAAGAAGGAAGAAAGGCTTAAACATATAAATATGCACTCCTTGGGACTTTTTGATGAGACAGTGATCTGTCACACATAATTCCTAAGATACACACACATTTGGGCACATAGTCCTGCCAGCACAACAACCAATCTGCTTCAATCCATGAGGGCAACTGAGCTGTTCTACTCCAGCTTATCATGGTTAATCTAAAAATAATCTAAAAGATAACCCTAAACATGAAACTTTGCGTTACATGTGGGTTCAGTGATTTTTGAATTGAATGTTTACTTCAGGATTTGAGTAAGAATTAGACTCTGTAAAAAATAAAAGTACTGTGGTTTTAAGAATGATGATATATAAGATATAAAAAAAGCAAAAAGATTCTTTTGATGAACCATTTCTAGCATACATACACCTTATGTTGAAGGAATTATTTGCTCAGAAAGTGGTAATTTCCATTTTAAATGCATCTGAGATTTCAACTATTTTTAGTGGCACAAAATTTTTACAACCTTTGACTCAGTACCTCCTACTAAATGCATCCTTTCAAAAGCATGAAATGTTGAAGGTCTGTCTATATTATTCAAACCGGCAATTAGAACCAGATGTTACTGCACTTTATATTTAGACACTACATTTCAATATCTAAAAAAGAAAGAATGCTCATGAAGGACAGAGAGAATAATTTATAAACGCAATTAAAGCATATTGTTTAGATTCCTTCTCACTAATTTACCTGATTGCAAAGCAAAATTAAATGAATTCATATTTAAATGCAAAATTGCGCCATTGAGTAATGAAATTTTTTAAACTGTGCATATAAGGGAAAGAAAATACCAAGTATACTATTGTTGAGTCAGATACATTTCTTTATTAGTTTTATACTTATACTATAGACTCTTTCATCTTCTTTATAAGGCAGTCAAATTCTAGATAGTGTAGGTCTAATTTATAGTAACTTTAAAGAAAATGTATGGACTGGTTACAAAAGAGCAACTTTAAACTAACTGTATGCTCTATATAGTAGCAAAGTTTTTTATAGAAATCTATAAATATTACAGATGTCATACACTTTTCCTGAAGTTTTGTATGTTCTATATTTGGAGAAATAATAGAATGGAGATCATATGTTCCTTTCAACACTACTTGAAAAAGCATGTCATGCATATAGAGTATGAACATAGGGCTAGTTTACAAAATAGAACTCACTCTTAAAGTTTGGTTGACCCAAATTATTGGTGCTTAGAAAAAAAGACAATAGCTAAGTACCTCTTTCCTCAATATTGAATAATTCTGTTTTTGAGTAATTTGTTTTAATTCAGTAAATTATGGCATTTTCTTGGCTGTGGACTTCCTTCTTAATTATGGTCTTTATATGGTTAATAATAAATGGATTGGTCTTTTCTGAGTGTATCCCAATGGCTGGTGCCACAGGGATAGTCTGTACACATGCCAGGAACAGAGGAGCCTTCAATGGGTTAACAGCCTTATGCCGTGACAGATGCACAGGACTGAGAACTGAGAGCAGTGACCATGTGAGCAGTTGCTGAACTTGTATGTGGTTAATGGCCATTGATGCTTGGGATTCCATTGGGATATAGTAGTGCCAAGAACACTACTATATCCAGGTAATCACCTGAACACAAAGCTAATAATCCTTTTTGGTCTCTAATTGGTTTGCTCATAATTCAAATGGTTAATGAATGCTGCAATATTCTTTAATGTCACTTTTCAGGTTGTT
This sequence comes from Panthera uncia, assembly GCF_023721935.1. Classification (NCBI taxonomy): domain Eukaryota; kingdom Metazoa; phylum Chordata; class Mammalia; order Carnivora; family Felidae; genus Panthera; species Panthera uncia. Next base: position 90,352,855 of record NW_026057584.1, on the reverse strand, counting down.
ATAGTATGTGAACTTAAAGGTAAACAGAAATTCATTCCAAATATTAATTAAGCACCCACTTTGTACCAGGCGCTATTGTATGTACCAGAGCATCTGCGTTAATTAGGATTAGTTTCTTCTGTGATCTCAAAAGTATAAAAATAATTATAGTTCAAATAATAATGGCTATTATTTATAGCTTTCCATGTGCCAGACACTGCTATCTATGTATTTTATAAACACTGTCCCATTTAATCCTTACAGCAAATTCATGAGTTAAATGTTATAATTAACCTATTTTATAAGAGGATATGGAAGCATCATTCATTACTTTAATTTGCTCAATGTCACATAGCTAGTAAGAAACAGACTCAAGATTCAAACAAGTCTGGTTTCTGATTTCTGAGTCTATGTTCTTTACCATGGTGCTAAATGTCCCTCAACTAAATAACAGTGCATTCTGTTCCATGTATAATTACAGGTTAGCAGGCCAGGACAAGCTGATATGCGAATACACAATAACCTAGGCCAAAGTTTCCTTTATCTTGTTGTTCTGCTATCTTCCATATACAGTTTCTACATCACATTCCAAAATGGCTCCTCTAGCACCAACCACTCCAGTCAGCCAGAAGATGGAAAGAAAGAAAGAAAGAAAAAAATGTGATAAAACTCCTCTTTTAAAAAAAATTTTTTTAACGTTTATTTATTTTTGAGACAGAGAGAGACAGAGCATGAACAGGGGAGGGGCAGAGAGAGAGGGAGACACAGAATCTGAAACAGGCTCCAGGCTCTGAGCTGTCAGCACAGAGTCCGACGCGGGGCTGGAACTCACAGACCGCGAGATCATGACCTGAGCCGAAGTCAGACGCTTAACCGACTGAGCCACCCAGGTGCCCCTAAAACTCCTCTTTTAAGGACTCCTTCCAGAATGTTCACAAGCAACTCTGCATATGCTGCATTGGCTGGAACTTAGCCAGTGATTATAACGGAATCTGGGATATATAGTCTCTATTCTAGGTGTCCCATGTCCACCTGTTACATAGTCTAAATATTGAGGGAAAGGGCACAGAAACATTTTATCAAAATATTTTTAAACTCCTGAAACAATTGTTTCTTTCAAAATATTCTTGCTTTTGCCCCTAGTGTTTCTTTCTTTATAAATCAGATTCTCTTTGAATCCAGATGCCTTTGGGTTATGGCTAGTCCTTGATTCTGTAGGCTCTCCCTCATGTGATATCTAACAAGCAAACAGAACCTGTCCTTAAGTAATACTGGCAAACTGGAAACTAGCAACCATACTCAAGATACAGATAACCAGTGCTTCCCTCCATCCTTCTGGTAAAAAAAAAACCTGATTAAATACTTTTAAAAATTTTTTAATGTTTATTTATTTTTCAGAGCGAGAGAGACACAGAGTGTGAGCAGGAGAGCATCAGAGAGAGAGGGAGACACAGAATCTGAAGTGGGCTCCAGGCTCTAAGCTAGCAGCACAGAGCCCAATGCAGGGCTTGAACTCAAGATTCAAGTGAGATCAGACCTGAGCCAAAATCGGACGCTCAACCGACTGAGCCACCCAGGCGCTCCTTAAATATTTTTTTTATTAGAAAAAAGTACCTCTACCCAATTAGTAAAATGGTTTGTTTGTTGACTATAATTACATATGTACACATTTTTATTTGGGGGATATAACAAACCAAAATAATAATTGAGCCACTGACTAAAAATCCAGGAGGAATATACCAATCAGATTCATGGTAAAAACATTCATGGTACCATATAACACATAAAAAATGTTCTCAGTTTAAAATGTTATGGAGACTTAGGACCCTTCCCCCTCCAAAAATGTAACATATCTTTATCAGTGGTCTGGGGTGCCACTTCATTTCAGAACACACCAGGGAAACATAATTCCTCTTTTTTTTTCTGTTTTCTGGAAATCTCTAATCAACTTTTCCTTGAAGTTGAATGGTTATGAGCAGGAATTATTGATCTCACAAAACAGGATGCCAATGCCCCATAATTCCAAGTCTGAGACTAGAAATAGTTTAAACAGCAGGAAACAATGTTCCCTCTTCTTTCTAAGAATATTGAAAAAAGGAGTTACACTCAAAGGATTCTGGAAATATGTGCCTCAACTTGAAAAACAACAAATACTGACTTGAAGACAATACTAACCTTGAGGACAACTAACAAAAACTAACTCACAAAACTAACTAATACTAATACTATTCTAGGCATATGTACAGAATGGACCAGTTTGGTTTTGGTAATCCTCACTTTGATATTCTGAACCCACCCATGTGCCCACAATCTTCCACTCCCTTATTCTCTCAAAAATTCTCTTATGCATCCTCACTCTTGAGAGAGGAAAGCACCAGAAGCCACAAATACTTTATGTCTTAGTTTCATGTATTCACAAAGGTAAGACTCTTGTAAAAGCAGTTTTCAAAGGGAAGAATCTAAATGAATGGCTGTCCCAAAGAGAAATTTTAGAGTTTGAAAACATATTATGAAGGTATTTTGAGTGACTGTATACTCCTAGTATCATCTTCAAATTCATTCATCTTCAAATTACAGGAGCCAGATATTCCCAAACTTGGCTTCCATGAGAATCACTTGGAAGCTTTCTGAACAGTGATTCTCTGGCTCCACTTAAGACTTGCCAAATCAAAATCTTTAGCAGTAAAACCCAGGAATCTGTATTTTTAAGAATTTTCCAGTCTTCTATAACCTGTAATCCATATGGCTGATTTTGCTATAAAGCCAGATTTGGAAAACACTGACATAAGCTAGCAATATCCCTTGGAAAAAGGCTGCCCTTGCTCATAGAATGAATAGAGTTGATAGAAGATTTGCATGTTCTTTGAATTTACAAAACACAGCATTCATTTTTGTCATATGGAACTCCATGTGTTATCTGTTATTAATTATCCAAAGAGCAAGAACACTAAAATGAATAGAATTCTTTTGTTCAATACTGTATAATGATAATTGAGGTTCATAATAATAATCTCAAAGTACTGCAAAATACTCCAGTACCTTTGGCATTATCAAGAAAATTAAACTCATTTGATATTATTTTATGTAGGTCTTATTCTAGGTTTTGAATGCTGGTATTTTATATGTACCATAGTGACTTTATTAATCAGAATAATAACAGCACTCAATTCTGCTGACTACGTGGGAGTTTGCTGGTTTGGCTAATGCCAACTAGTTGATATATGGCCTAAAAATGTTGACTTATATGAGAAGCACAAAGCACAACAGGAAATGTGTAGACTTTGAAATCCACAAACGTAGAAACAAATCCAGATTCTCAACTCATCAGCTATATAAACTTGAGCAATCTATGTAACCTCTCTGAGTATAACTCCCATCTGCAAACATGACTATATACTCTTTTCAGGGTGAAATTTCAAAGAGATAACATTTTCAAAATGCTTGATACATAATCAACATTCAATACATGGTAAATATTACTACTTGGGAGAGACACAAATGAGAAAACCAGAAGCTGCAGGGTACACTAGAGACCTAAACTTGGGGTTATCACTTTTTAAAAATGCTAAGTCCTGGCCCCAACATCAGAATGTGAAGCAGGAGATCTGGGATGAAGCCCAAGAAACTGAATGTTCAACAAGCATTTCAGTTGTTTTGAGGGACACTGTCTGCAAACCTCATTGTGAGCCTTGTAGCACTTCAGGATTGTGATCCTGGTGGCTGGAAGGCTGCATTCTTGAAGTTTCTACAATCCTGCTCCTAAACATTTCCCATTTTGAAGAAAGTATTTCTTCCCCACCCTCAGCAATTAAACACTATTTCATTTCCTATGGTCAGATTACCATGGGAAGCTAGTTTGAAGAGGAACAGTTTGTCCCTTCCATTTTAAGCCAATAAGGAATAATACCTGCAGATCCATTTTATTTTGAAACACAATTTCCCTTATGAGCATCATAAATAGTTCTGAGGGACCGAATAATGAAACCATTTCCTAATATCCTCAATATCCCCTTTTCTTCCAATAAAGTTTGTAATTCCTACTTGAAAAGACGTGTTAGCATATGAATCCGCACACACTGCTGACTCCAGATTGAGAAGGGAAGATGACATCAAAAAATTAAGGAACTTAAAAGTTGCAAATTAGTTCTAAGGTTTGAAACACAGTGGTAAATATCATCTCTAAAGTCTCAAGTCACATTTTCTACCAACCAAGACTATGGATGAAGAGAAAATCTCCCATGTTGCAAAACTAGATAGCAAGGCCCACTAGTATAAAAGGACCAGGGAAATGTTCAGTTCTTCATGGAAGAAGCACCTTGATAAGAATGCTTTCAGTTCTGCAAGCCTTTCCTTTAGCACCTATACACAAGGATATGAAGGGTAATGTGGAGATAATTATGAATTTTCTAAATGGTTATGAATAGTTTTCTACAATAAATATCTAGAACTCTTAATTTGCCCCCTAACCTCCCAAACCCACCTTTCAACTGCTTAGTCCAAAAGCTTCAGTCATCTTCGACTCCTATATTTTTCTTACATCCTATATCTAATATATCAGCAAATCCTATAGGCTCTGGCTTAGAAACAAAATCAAAATCCGATCACTGTATACTTGCTCAACTGCTACCACCCTATCTAAGTTGCTATCTGGGCTCCTCGACAGGATCTTCACCTCCCTACAGTTTATCCTCTAAACAGCACACAAAAGGGAAAGGTTTTCCCTCCTTACTCTGTACTCAGCTTTCAGACACCCCTATGCCCGTGCCTCAGAAAGTATTTCTCTCCACACTCTTGTTCCTCCCCCTACCCCCATGTTGGACAGGGTTTACTTATTAGTGGGGGCAGGGGCTGGGAGGTTCTCTGTTGTCCTGGTCCAGCCTCATTCTCAGGTAGGTCCTGTGTGCTTGAGTCTTGGCAGTGGAGCTTAGTTGATCAACCATCTTCTTTCCCATGGCAGCTAAGCTGCACCCTGTGTCTCAGGCGAGACTTCTGCAGGTCACTGTTTTCTGCTCTCCTCCAGCAGCAGGAGTCCTCAAATGGCACTGAGTCAGGGAAGTTTTCTGCCCCTCCCCAGAGACAGGCTTTTCTTTTACCTTCCTCCAAGCAGTAGTGGGCCTTCCCTGTGCCTTGGGACAACAGGGTTTGCTGCCTTTCTCCCAGTGGCCTAAGACTTTGTTCTATAGGAGACAAAGTTCTCATACAGGATAAAACCTTTTCCTTGGACACTTTTCCAGATCTCTTATCTTTTGATCATTCTCTAGAGTGCCCCATAGAAAGTCATGGAGAAAATCCTACAAATGAGTGCCAATATCCCTGTCTGCAGCAGCTAGGGTCTATTTAGCAATTCCTTAAAAATTTTTAGCTTAATGCTTCTTACTATTGCAGCCTTAATTCTGCCCATACTTTGCCACTAGTAAGTCAGTGCTCACCTTCCAGCTTCTTGGAGGCACCTGTCTTTTCTTTGATTTCAGACTAATTGGCTGCCCTGTGAACTTACCAACTCTGATGGTGTCAAGCAAAAGTTAAGATCTTATAGTCTAGATTTTCTTGTTAGGCTGGGAGATACTCTTGTTGCCTCATAACTAGATTTTTGTAATAGTCTTACTAATTAGTTTCCCTGTCATCTTTCTCTCCCCTATCTTAGTTTATTTCTTTCCAATACTTGTTTCATTATGTCTCCTCCAAAACATTCAAACCCATCCACTTTCAGGCATAATTCTTCAATGTCTCACATCACAAACATTTACTGAATTCCTGGTTATTATGTATCACATTGGGTGCTCTAGAATCAGAAATGAATCAAATCCTGACCATTCTGTCATAAAGCTACAACTGAATGTACCTTTCACTCATTTACTTTCACCTTTGTCCATTCTGTGCCTTTCCTCAGTGGCCTGCCATATCCTATCCATGTCTCTATAATCTGTCCTTCATATAAACCCTAGTCTGAGCATCACAACCTCCATAATGCCTTTAGCCATCGCAAATTCATACTTTTTTTCCCCTCCCTTGTGTTTTAAGGTGCTTCATTTGCATCTTTTTATATCTCTAATTAAATTATATGTCCTATGAAAGAATTGACCACACCTTTATAAAACTTTGTATCATACCGTAATAGTATCTAACATTTTATGGGTTCAATATATACTTATTAAATGAGGTTATTTACCATAGGCATTAGAAACATGGCCTGGTATCAGACAAACTTGAGTTCAAATTCTGAGTCATTGTATGATGTGTGGCAAGCTTTTTCACCACAGCATGATTTTTCTCAGTGAATAATGAGGAATATAGGGTTGTTGTAAGGATAAATGAGGTGTTACATATAAAGCGCCTGACATGTAATTTGGATACAATGAATAGGAAACACTAGTGTATCAGTCCTAAATTATAGCACAGCAATCACTCATATGCAGGCTGGCTTTACCCTTTTACAAAGGGCAGCTCACCAAAGGAGTCTGAAATTAAAACTATAATCACTTCATTAGTAGTTGATATAAAAAGTATTCCTGATCTTTTGTCTTTCCAGTCACAATATGCACACAAGTAGTAATACCAATGCAGGATAGTAAAACATAAGAGTCTCAACCTTTATGCCCAAGTGAAATGATCACTGTGAAACTGAGTTCAAAATATTTAAATAATGCTCAAAAATTTTTAAAAACTCAGGTTGGAAAGAACTAAAAGTAAGTATTTTGATCAGAAGCTTGAAGCAGAAATTCTAAGTCTATTTAGATGAGGAGAAAGGGAGAACTTAATTGTAAAAATATACAGGGTTTTATTTTCCTTTCTTTTTTAAACAATTTTTTTAAATCTTTGTTTATTTTTGAGAAAGAGAGAGAGCGTGAGCAGCGGGAGGGGCAGAGAGAGAGGGAGACACAGAATCCAAAGCAGGCTCCAGGCTCTGATCTGTCAACACAGAGCCCAATGCAGGGCTTGACCTCACGGACTGCAAGATCATGACCTGAGCTGAAGTCAGACGCTTAATCGTTTAACCGACTGAGCCACCCAGGCACCCCTATTTTCCTTTTTAATGTAGATTTTAGGGGCGCCTGGGTGGCTCAGTCAGTTGAGCTTCCGACTTCAGCTCAGGCCATGATCTCACAGTTGGTGAGTTTGAGTCCCGCATCAGGCTCTGTGCTGACAGCTCAGAGCCTGGAGCCTGCTTCAGATTCTTTGTCTCCCTCTCTCTATGTCCCTCTCCTCCTCATGCTCTGTCTCTCTCTTTCTCAAAAATAAACATTAATTTTTTAAAAAATATATAGATCTTAAGGGGTAGCAGATGATATAATAGTAAGATCACCAGTAAACCTAGCAAAGGTCAACACTGGTATTCATTGGAAGAGACAACATTGATGGCTTTCATCTCTCTCTTCAAGAATACTCTAAACTAGGAGAGGAAAAATAAATAAATAAAAAATCCCAGAGGGGTTCACTGGTAAATTCTAGTGAACATTTAAATAAGAAATTACACCAATTCTCTACAATCTCTTCCAAAAGACAAAAAGAGAGAAAATACTTCCTAACTCATTCTATAAGGTCAATGCTATCCTAATACCAAAACCTGAAAAGACATTACAAGAAAGGAAACTATAGACCAATACCTCTCATAAACACAGATGCAAAAGTCCTCAACAAGGTATTAACAGATTGAATCCAATGTATATAAAAGTGGAATCAAGTGGAATTTATTCCAGGTATGCAAAGCTGGTTCAACATTTAAAAATCAATTATTATAATTCATCACAACTAAAGGCTAAAGAAAAAAAAAAAATCACATGATCCTATCAGTAGATGCAAAGAAAACCATCTGATAAAATCTAATACTATTCATAATAAACTCAGCAAACTAGGAATAAAGGGGAATTTCTTCAACTTGACAAAGAAAATCTACAAAAAAACTAACATCTAACATCATATTTAGTCATGAGAAATTAAATGCTTTCCCACTGAGGTCAGAAACAAGGCAAGAATGTCCCCATACCTCTCCCAGTCAACATTGTATTGGAAGTCCCAGCTAATGCAATAAGATAAGAAAAGGAAATAAAAAGTATATAGACTGGTAAGGAAAAAATAAAATTGTCTTTGTTGGCAGATGCCCTGATTGTCTATGTAGAAAATCCCAAAGAATAACAAAAAATAAACCTCCAGAAACTAATAAGCAATTATAGCAAGTTTGCAGAACATAAGGTTAATATACAAAAATTAATTGCTTTCCTATATACTGGCAAGGAACAACTGGAATTTGTAATTAAAAGTATAATACCATTTACCTTAGTATCAGAAAGAGCAAGAGAGAGAGAAAAATACTTAGGTATAAATCTAACTAGATAGATAGATAGATAGATAGATAGATAGATATCTACATGAGGAAAGCTACAAAGCTCTAATAAAATAAATTAACTAAATATATGGAGAGATATTCCATGTTTATAGAAAGGAAGTTTAATACTATTAATATTGTCCAATATTTTTAAGACTCCGATTCTTCCCAAGTAGATATATAGATTCAGGGTAACTTTAGTAAAAATTCCAGTCAGTTTTTTTTTTTGTTGTTGATATCAACAAATTGATTCTAACGTTTATATTGAGACACCAAAGACCAGAATAGCCAACACAATATTGAAGGAAAAGAGCAAAGTTGAAGTACTGATATACCCAACTTCAAGACTTACTTTAAATCTAACAAAGACAGTGAGGTACTGGCAAAAGAATAGACAAATAGATCAATGGAACACAACAGAGAGCCCAGAAATAAACGCACATAGATATAGTCAAATGACCTTTGACAAAGGAGCAAAAGGCAATTCAATGGAGAAAGGATAGTCTTTTCAACAACTATTGGTGTAACAATTGGACATCCACATGCAAAAGAAAGAAAGAAAGAAAGAAAGAAAGAAAGAAAAGAAAGAAAAGAAAAAAGAATGTAGACATAGACCTTACACCCTTCATGCTTCACAAAAATTAACTCAAAACAGATCACAACCTTAAATATAAAACATAGAACTACAAATTCTCAACAGATAACATAAGAGAAAATCTAGATGATTTTAGATTCAGCCAGACTTTTTAGATGCAACAGAAAAGGCTTAATCCATGAAAGAAAAAATTGTTAAGTTGATTTCATTAAAATAAAAAACTTCTGTTTTGCAAAAGACACTGCGAAGAAGATGAGAAAACAAGCCATAGTCTGGGAAAAAATATCTGCAGAAGACACGTTTAATAAAGAACTATTATTCAAAATATACAGTAAACTCTTAAAACTCGAAAATAAGAAAATGAACCCAATTTAAAAATGGGCAAAAAATCTGAATTAGACACCTCAATAAAGATGAAATACAGGTGATAAATAGACATGAAAAAAATGCTCAACACCATACATCATTAAAGAATTTCAAATTAAAATAACAATAGCTAAAATTCAAAACACAGATAATACCAAATGCTATCAAAGATATGGAGTAACCAGTGTCTCTCAGGAGGTGAATCAAAAAATAGACTGGTACATTCAGATAATGAAAAATTCTTTGGCAGTAAGAAGAAATGAGCTATGAAGCCATGATAAAGAATCCAGTGTGGAAATGCTACATACTGTATGGTTCTAACTATATGACATTCTAGAAAAGGCAAAACTATGGAGCGAGCAAAAAAAAGTGAGTGGTTGCCAGAGGTTGGGGGGAGGGAGAGATGAATAGGTGGAGCACAGGAGATTTTTAAGGAAGTGAAACTACTCTGTGTGATACCATATTCATGGATACATGTCATTATACATTTGTCAAAACCCATAGAATACACAACCCCAAGAATGAATCCTAATGTAAACTATGGGGATTTTTTTGATAATGATGTACCACTGTTGTTTCATGGATTGCAACAAATGTATCACATTAATGGGGGTGCTGATGATGGGGAAGATGCCACGGTGATGGGAGAGATGTGGAAACTCTCTCTACTTCCTCAGGTTTTTGTGAACCTATAACCATTCTAAAAAATAAAGCTTGTTAATTTTTAAAAATTAACACAATCAATCAAAGAGAAAATGAAAGAACCAAAGAGTCCACATCAGGAAATTTGTGGTTCCTTTTATAAAATCAAATTGAGAGTTAAAGAGAAAAAAACTAGGAAGAAACCTAGCAGTCAGGAGCTTGAGAAGTACCAAGCAGGTCAGATACAGTGATTTCAGAGAAGGCTAAACAATTAGCACAGGTCATACATGTGGAAAGTTCCATAGCATTGCTGCCCACTATAAGAATGACAGGGAAGATTTCCGACCTCTAGGGAAAAAAACAGAGTGGTTTTTAAGTAGCAATTTAAAATAAATATATGGAAATGAAAAGGTATTTATCTGGGCCAACTAGTAGCATTTACTTAAAAATCCTTTTCTAAATATGTGAATATAGGTAATTAGCGGTCAATACGTATCTAGTTTTTAATTGTCATAATTATGTGACTTTAATAAAAATACTGTAATTTGCTTTCTCATGAGCATTGAAAGCTTAACCCCCTGTTTATCTCTTAAACATTTGCTAACCTAAGAAGGGTCATTCAAAAGAATCTTATCAAAATTGCAGGTAGGCACTTTTTTTGAAATGCTCTAATTTCTTGGAGCTAGACCTAGCATATTTTTAAATTAAGTATTCTTTATTTTGTCATTTATTCAGCAAAAAAGCACTGAGCACCTAGTTTTTCAGGCTCTGTGACTCACAAACTATTCTTCTGCCTGTCTTGCTAGCAGCTGACTCGCTCTAGCTTGCCATCAATAGCAGCTCAATTACATATATGTAAGTTTATAGATAGATGATAGATAGATAGATAGATAGATAGATAGATATCTCATGAGATTAGGGGTGGCTGGCTGAAAAAGTTTAAACTAGCTATCTGAACAGTAATAAACAAATCTAATGTTGGGGTGCTTTCGTGGCTCAGTTGGTTAAGTGTCCACCTCTTGTCTGCTCAGGTCATGATCCCATGGTTTGTGAGTTTCAGCCCCACGTTGAGCCCCATGCTGAAGTGCAGAGCCTGCTTGGGATTCTCTCTTTCTCTTCCTCTACCACCCCCCTCTCTCAAAAGAAATAAACTTTAAAAAAAACAATAAAACAAATATCAAATCTAATATCGAATCCATCTCCTGCCTCACATGAAGAATAAGATAACAGGTTCTAATGCTGGCAGTATAAGGGTCTCAGTTAAAGTGTCACATAGTACATGTGTATGTGTGTGAACGTGTATGTGGACCTGTGAATTTTCATGTATTTTCTATAACATGAGACACACAGCCTAGTCCCCAAGAATCAGTGTCACAGGAGGTTTACACCATGAAACCAGCCTCATCCTGGCAGGATAAGTATGGGTGGTAAAAGCTTCAGAGTGAATTAGGAATCTCAGGCCCAACGGGCTGACTTAGAGCTCTAATGGGCATGGAAATGTCTTGGAGGAGAGGGAGGGTTTATCAGGGAGAGAAAGGAGTGTGGAAATAGTGCATACAGAAAAGAAAATTAGAGCACAGTACCAGGTCTCATCCAGATTTCAGGATCACACAATCCAGTAAAATCTCTCAGGGTAATCAAATAGGAAGCAACAAAATACAAGGACCAACACTGGCAGTATGGTGTTGCATGTTGAGGGGATGACACCACCTAGGAATGAGAGCAGATTTGGAAAAAAATAATGGCAGAAGCCTCACACTGTGTGAAGTGTTTGTTGGGAAGTATTTGTGGGACCATCCAGGGGCAGGTCAGAAATTGGTGGAAAGTCTTTAAAGAATCCAGAGGTCTGCTATTTAACATTAACTATGACTTAGAAGAGATGCTAGGGAAGCTTCTCTGAAAGGAAGCCTTCAGAATTCTCTTTGCAGGTCAAAGTTTATATTTACACAAGAGAATAAGTAATCCCAGCATAGGAAAAGCCACCTGTTTCCACTAAAAGGGATCTCTTGTTTTTGTTTATCTATGCTTTATCTGAAGTCTGAGAGAGTCATATCTAAAAGCCCAACTATATAAAAGATAGTAATTGGACAATTAGCAAAATTTGAACAAGGTCCATAGATTAGATAATAATATTATGTCAAAGTTAATTTTCCACTTTTGATAATTGCACAGGGAATGCCCTTGTTCTTAAGAAATATGCACTGAAGTATTTTGGGATAAAGAAACATATCTGCATCTTTTACATAGCTCAGAAATATTTACATGTATGGAAATTGATATACAGGCACACATACATAAATATGAAGATGAGAGAAAAAGAATGATAAATGTGGCAAGACATTAATGATCAAGGCAATGCATAAAGGTTATACAGCAGCTTTCTGTATAATTCTTAAAATTTCTCTATGTTTGAGGTTATTTCAAAACAAAATTGTTTTAAAAAGGCTTTGGCAACAACAACAAAAAAGCGAACACAAATTAGAACTAATCATAAATATAGATTAAGGCTGCTTTTTTTTTTTTTTTTTGGATTATGGCTTCTTAAATATTGGGACCCTAGCCATGTTGGAAATTTGACATGCTCACACCACAATACCCTACCTCCCCATTCAGCATCTTTAATTTTATGGCAATTATATTTAGGGGTTAAAACACTTTCCAGAAATCTCTGTGAAGAAATTAAAATGTCTTAGAAGGGTAGTGCCTTAATCTCTACACATTATCCCAGTGGAAAAAAAGCAGGATCTTAAAGATCCTTTCTCTCTGGTTTCTGTTGTACTTACCCAGCCAATAGCCTTACCCCTCTACTTCATGATGGTAGGCTTTAGTGTCATTAGTCATGTAAAATCATATTAAACTTCCCATGGGAGAACAAGTAACATTTAATGTGAATGTAATTTATTTGGATTGATATATCATGTTTTTAGAATAAGGCTCCAAAATGTTGTGTTTTTGTACAATCACCAGACAATAATACTAATGGCCTGGTCTATTATTCATTGTCATTTTTTAATGCTAAGTCCACTAATGATTTGATATTGAACTCCCACTTAAGTGATAATCATTATGCTGACTTTTTTGGAGTCATTTGCTATGCGTTTTACATTTTAATATATTAAATTTATAAAGCATTTATCCCATGATAAACTTTCTTAGTAAAAAAACATTACACATATTTTATAGGTATTTGTCAAGGGGCCAATTTCTGTGGATCATTTCTGCTCTAATACTCTAGCTCGATCCCAGAAAATAAATCCTCTACCTATTCGGTAATTTCTACTCACTGCCGCAGGAAAGACTGACATTTCATTGGCGGAATTGAAATAACAATTGACCATACTCAACTTGGGCCCTTTCTCCCATTTCTGGATTAACTGGATGAATTCATTCTTCTGTATTGCGTTTCCAGGAGGGTGACCACACATGGGTCAGGACCAAGACCTACTTTCTGGAAGCAGTTCTGAAGAGTTATCTCATTCTGTTTGAGAACTCAGAGTATAAAGCATTAGCCCTCAGTGAGTGTGTCTGCTTTGGAAAGACCATTCCAGCCTTTCCAATGAGAAAAATGATATTCCATACTTTTTTATTTTTTGTTCATTTACATAAATTTGCTCAGAACTCAAGAGACTAAGAGAAGAGTGCTATTTATTGGCTCCTAAAATCTCACCAATCTCATTGCCTAGTTTTCTACTTACAGCTTTGGGGACTTACTTTTTGTGAATGTGTATTACACTGAGGTTTAAACCTGTAAACATTTTTCTAGTAGGGATGGATAATTAACAAGGCACCTATTTAAACTTCAAAACAAAGTGGTTATTCACTTCAGTGCCTGATAGGTTATGTGTTCGCTATAAGTCAGTAGTGACCATTACGAAATGGTCTTTTAATGGTCCTTTTAATTTCCTAAGGCTTTGTCTGATCTTCATAAATCACATGACAAACTCTGTGAACACCTTCAAAGAGAAACATCTCTCTGATGAAGTAAAAAAGCATAAAAACTGGAAAAGGACAGGATAGAGCCTGGCTCTACAAACTTAACAGAAAGTGGAGCGATCTGGGATTGGTACAGACTTCATCACTAATGTGGGCAGAGCTTGGGAAACTGACCCAGCAACCACGACTGGCTGCCTCCAGGAGGTTGGTTGCTATTAGGAAAGTCAGTTCTGGGGCGCCTGAGTGGCTCAGTCGGTTGAGTGTCTGACTTCCGCTCAGGTCATGATCTCACGATTCTTGGGGTTGAGCCCCGTGTCGGCCTCTGTGCTCAAACCCTGGAGCCTGCTTTGGATTCTGTGTCTCCCTCTCTCTCTCTGCCCCTCCCCTGCTCACACTCTGTCTCTCTCAAAAATAAACTTAAAAAAGATTTTTTTAAATAAATAAAAATAAAAAAAGAAAGTCAGTTCTTCTTTTGGAATTTGTATCATGATAAAGGGAAACTAAAATTGAGGGAACTAAAATTCCCTCTAGAGGGAACAAAACAAGCAAGAAATCACCCAGTCAGATTATGTCTGGTAACATCATTAGACTTCCAAATCAAACTACAATCTTTAGTCTTTTAGTTAGGAGAGCCACTAAACACACTGCCTTGTTCACGGAAGTTGGTTTCTTCCATCTTGTGATTGAATGAACATTAACTAATGGGGAAGTTTTAGTTACTTACTTTTTTAGTTTTTCTTTATTTTATGCACAAGTTAAAGGTTATAATGGTATATCATTAGGTTTGAGGAATGAAAATAAAAATTACTCTAAGTATTTAAAACAGAGGAAACTTAATACTGGCAATTGGTTCCCCAGGTGATGAAAGAGCTTAAAGAGAAATGGGATGGTGAAGCAACCTGCTAGCAGCAGCAGCAGCAGCAGCAGCAGCAGCAGCAGCAGCAGCAGGAGGAGGCGGCCTAGAGGCAGCAGGTTATTGTAGCCCAACAGCCAAGGTTACCTGGAGGAATTTGAAACCATGGAATTGCTTCTCCTCCCCCATCATGCTCTGCATCCAGTAATACTAAGTAAACATGAATGGATTTCAGAGCAAATAAGCTGAGGCCCAGCACAAACAATATTTGTAAATTAGTCGATATCTTATCTCAAAGTGTCAAATGCTTTCTAGCCAGAAAAATGGAATGCGCAAGTAATATATACTCACTACTGCCATTCTTTTCCTCATGTCTCTCACCCAAACTGTAAGAAATAAAAAAAAATGAATACTGTATTTTTTAAAGCTCTCAAGGTAATTGAGATTATGTTCGTACCACCTCTCTTCTTTCCATCCTCCTTACCTAGCAACAAGGCTCTACTTCATGTCAAAATTCAAAATTTGAGCAATGGTATGCTTAAATGTTGACATTCTTAATGATTTTTCCCTTCTTTCCTACTTTAAAATTGGAAGGAAAAAAAAAACCTAACAAATCCAAAGAAATGGTATTCTATGATAAGGAGTCCAAGACTACTGAATCAATAATATTTTTTAATAATACCAGAGCTTCATACCAGAGAGTGTATTCAAAATAAAATACAATTTTCATTCTAATTTTTTATTCTTCAAAATAAAAAATTTAAGAAAACACTATGGCTTTATGTAGCACTTCAAAACTAAACTCTTTTAAGATATAGATTGGTATGTTTTACAAGGGGGGAAAAAGGCACTCCCTGACCTCTCAAGTGCATAACTGGACACCTTGGCACCATCTATAATGATTTGGCCCCAATCCTACTTATAACAGTAAAAAGTAGAGGCAGCAGAACCCAGGTCTGAAGCTAGGGGACAATTAGTTCCATCCATTAGTGGAAATTTTACGGGTTCAGTAAATGAGGAGTGTCTGGTTGAGTTCTTAGGAGGAAAGGGGGAATGTGGTATAGTAAAGCCATAATATACTACTTATTCAGAACCTTTTCAGGAATCTTAAGGTCACCTGCCTTCCAGTCCCAAAGAAATACAACCTTGCAAAAACTTCCCTGGCCATTTACAACCCGCCTGGCTAAGCTTTCCCTTGGGGCCTGAAGGACGGACCCTTCTGCTGACTCAAGCAGACAGGTTATCCTGAAGCCTTTTCTAAATCCGCATATCCAGCCTCATCTGTCTTGCACAGAATACAAGGCTAAGATAGTATCCACAGATGTACCCAGGCTACTGTAGTCAGATTGAACCCCTCTTCTGAGGGGGTGGTATTTGGTCAGGTAATTAAGGAGTGAATAGTAGTGTTCCTCAGATGACCATGAGAGTCACCTCCATGAGAATTCAGAAACCTGAAGTCTAGTGTGAGGAGACATGGTCACAGACAGAAGAGAGATTCAGATTAGTGGCTCTGACATATCTTTTCAACAACACCTTCCCATCAACTTAGAAAGTGTTCCCACGGAGTGTGGACTTCACTTATTCCCTGGGGATATCCAAGATCTCAGAATGCACTGAAGAGCACATAGTGAGCAGCTAAAAGTCCCGAAGATCTTTATCTCTTTCTTGTATCCATGCTATCCATCTGTTTATTCATTTATTCCTTTGGCATTGTCTGTCCTTCCTCTCCACACTCACCTTCATTATCAGAGTAGGTTTGAACAACAAATGAACAAAATTAAGAGGTATTTTAAAGTTCTTTCCCTATAAGATATTGTATTTTGAAGAGCTGTTCTTTTTTTTTTATTTATTTTTTAACATTTATTCATTTTTGAGAGACAGAGTGCAAGTGGGGGAGGGGCAGAAGGAGAGGGAGACACAGAATCCGAAACAGGCTCCAGTCTCCGAGCTATCAGCACAGAGGCCAACTCAGGGCCCGAACTCACGAACTGTCAGATCATGACCTGAGCCGAAGTCGGAGGCTTAACCAACTGAGCCACCCAGGAGTCCCTGAAGAGCTGTTCCTTATAGGGTGTGGTGCTTTTTAATAATGATGAAATCACCTTGCCATTTGTAGTCATTTATAACCCAATCACTTCTCTTAATTTACTTTTTTCATAATTTATAAAATAAAATTCTTTGTTTTTATTAAGCTATAATTTATAATCCCACATATTTAAAATTGATTAATTTTACTTTATAAGAACAGGTATGTTTTATTAAAATCATTTAAATGTGTTTGAGAAAATAGAAAGCAAAATAAGGATAAGGCATAAAATAGTGCTGGAGGTGAAGCTAATGCCAAAACCACACACACACACACACACACACACACGCGCGCGCGCAAGTATACCCTGAGCTCAAAACAACTGTATTGCAATAGGTGGCCTAGGAGTTTATCTCTAAGCTAACAGAGAACATAAAAATGCAACCATAGTAGCTGATTCATCAAACAATTTATAAGGTCCATTAGATAAAAGCAGCTAGTCCTGACATGAAAACTGAAACAAAATCCCCTCGTACAATGTAATAAAATACTTATCAATAACAAACATACCAAAAACACAACTGCAATATTTTAGGGCCATTTCTTGTAGTACTCTTAAGTATAAGCCAGTATCATCATGATAAAGCCTAATTCTACCAAAGAGGTGAAGATGGTTCAGTTATAAGGGTTAGCTCTATGCTGGCATAATTAATAAAGGAATAGGCTTAAGACTGTGGAAATAAGAATGGATGTTCAAAGTATAATAAATCTTCTTTAAAGGTTAATTCTCTCATTTAGGCTTTGACAGCTACAAGGGGCAATGAGTTTGCTCTCTAGCCCCTGGACTTCTGCTCTTTTGTGTTGTTAAAAACCAACCCGTATACCTTAACAGTAGCGGTAGGGTTTTATAAGACAGCACTCTCATAAAAATCACACCTTACAAGGACATAAAACTAACTGGAAGATATCCCACATCTGCTCAGGGATTAATCAAAGACAGGTCAAAGTCTTCCTTATGCATTTATTTGGACCAGCTTCAATATTCACACCAAAGTATCGTTAAGATCCCAAAGTTTTATTGCATTTAATTTTGCTCCATTAACTTTGGCCTGGAAAAATGTAAACATAATTATTAACAAGTTCATATATTAATTCATTCAGTTAATATCTATGAGCCCCAGCTCTTCTAGGTACTGGAGAAATAGTAGGAAACAAAACAGACAAAAATCCAATCCTAAAGGATCTCACTTTTTAATGAATACCTGAATTGATCACAAACAAATTTTAATAAAACATTCTTTGATTATCTGGTTTTGAAAAGGCCTATTTCTAAGCATTGTCTCCAAAATAAGCTATTTTAAAAGCTAAACTCCATCTCATTGTCTAACACACAAATCTTCTTAAATACAATGTCTTTTTTGCAATCATTTTGGAGACCAATGTTTTTCTCGCCATCTTTTTGTTATCTAAAGAATTTTTTTTAAGGTAGGCTTCAGGCTCATTGTAGAGCCCAATGCAGGGCCTGAACACATGACCCTGAGATCAAGACCTGAGCTAAGATCAAGAGCCAGATGCTTAACTGATTGAGCCACACAGGCACTCCTCTGAGAAAATCTTAGTTTATTTTTATTAAGGAATTTCCAATATGAGTCCTTATTGCAAATACATAAAATCATTACTTTTGGAGCATTACATGAATGGTGGCATTGTGTATATTCTTGGGAGGCACATTTTAATACTTTATTGAATATTGAAAACAATTTTTATCAGTTATTCAAGAAATCCCACCTCAAAAATTGGTTTCTAGTAACAAGTACTTATCAAATCTGACAGTTTTGTAAAAGCTATTTCATATTCTATCTTCGTGATTAGTCTTTATAAATTAATGCTAACTTTCTATGTTTTGTATGTCTGGTGTATTTATTAAATGCTTATAAATCAACCAAATACTACCTTCTGTTTAGTGAGGAATTGACATTAATCAAACATATTACCAAAGACGTGAGAAATGAATTATAGTTTCATTAAACTCAGATTTTGGAAAAGATCTCTAATTCATAAAATAATACTGGATTATAATATGCAGTAATTTACAGAGAGTATATATGCCCAGACTTGTACACTAAATTGCACTAGTGTTTCAAAGAGAGTTATAATGCTCCATTTTGTCTATTATTTTGTCAGAGCTATATCATAATAAGTTATATAACATAACCACCTTGGAAATTATATATGTTGTATGAAATATTTCACCTAATAAGGAGTTAATATTAGAAGTATGCTGCATTAATGAAATATCGTTCAGGAAAAAGAGTTTTTAAGTCATGAAAATGGGCAAAAATAAGAAGGCTTACCGAAGGAATACAAAACAGTCTCAGCACAAAATGCTGTAAATTTGATTATTTTTTATTTCTTACAGCTATTTGTCATAGTAAATATTTAGGTACATTAATTTCAAACACTGCATATAGCTTAAAATACGGCAGAAATTAGGAGCTACCAAATGAATGTAAAAACTTTCAAGAGGGTTTTATTTTAGGCAAAGTGGTAATTAGATGATTTTATAAGTAGGAAAACTGACTTTTTTAAGGCAGATTTTTTCCAAAGGCAAAAACGCAGAGCAGGCAAAAAGGAAGCAAAGACTCAAGAGCAATTAACAAATTTGAACCCATATTACATATTTTAAAACAGCAACAAAAAAGATCTTTAGCAAGTGAAGATTAGAAGGAAAATAGCAATAGCTAACATGTATTGGTGTACTGAGCCCTTAGTCTCTGTTCTAGTCACTTTACACGTACTCATTTCGTTGTTTTTTTAACTGGTTATTTTTTGTAAACTTTATTTCCATCTTGTTTGCTTTTGTGAAAAAGCAGCTTAAGACCACTCACTGGTCCTATCCATGTGGCCTAAGTAGTGGGAGCTGAAGAGCAGTCTTTAGTCGGGAACCGCACCTTTAGTCGGAGACCACTCTGCAACTTATGGGTTGAGTAGCAGTAAATTTAGGAGCTGGAGCAGTCCTTTCACACTGAAATTCCTCGTTGGTCACAGCCTTTGCAGCAGTGGCCTGTTCTTCCTTTTCAATCTCTTCAGGATCTCTGTAGAAATAGAGATCACACATGACGGGAAATGGTGCCACACATGCACAGAACTTCCTGGGCCAGCATCCACCTCATCAGGCCCACAGAGTGAAGTCCCTTATTGTTGAAAGGGATGGCAATGTCCATATAGCGCAGAGGAAAGAATGTGTTACACAGAATAATGGCAAGTAGGTTAACATAAGATGCCTCTGTGAATGCCTGGTGGTCAGCCCTGGGATCAGTAACCACCAGAAGTCTTGGTTTTCAGAAGGTTGCCTGGATTTGGTTAGTGAAGCTTTCAGGAGTGAAGCCCCCAGAAACAGCAATGACTGCAGTAGCAGCAGCAAATTTCAGCACAGCTCACTGGCCAGTATTCCTGGATGTTATGACACTGACAACAGCTGGGTTTTCAGTGGCAACAATAGTACGAGCTGCCAGCAGAAGCTTCTCCCAGGTTTATGATGTAGATACCATCACTTTGTATCTACATCACTTTGTAGATGTACTGTGCCACCTAAGTGGGTTCCTGCTGCAAGGAATTTGAGGACATACTCCTCCTTCATTTGCAGGACATCAAGGACTCTGGACACTGTGAAAGTTTCCCTTTAAGTTGACAGGAATGCAAAATGACACCAAAAGGACCCCTCCCTGAGGAGTTTGGGGGAAAATGCTCACTTAATCTTCACAACAACCCTTCGAATCAGCACTATTGTTACCTCTATTTTGCAGACAAGGAAACTGAGCCACAAAGACTCAGAAAAACTTGCTCAAGGTCATCATCTAGGAAGTTATACTCAGGTATTCTGGCTCCAGGACCCTATGATATCCTTAATATTATAACAAATATCTTTAAAAATCATATTTAAAATGAGAAAGTAGAAGCATATCCTGTAAATTAATTAGAAGACAATAATGTCTACTATATCATGTATCATTTGGAAATGTAGAAATGAAAGAAGGAAAGACAGGAAAAAAAGGAAGAAAGGTAAGAAAAATATATGTATGTAAGTGATGAATCACTAAATTCTACACCTGAAGCTAACATTACACTGTATGTTAACTAACTAGAACTTAAATAAAAATTTGGAGAAAGAAAAATAATAAAAAAGTAAAATGATAAGACTGAATAAAAATAAAATAGAGAAAAAATTATGCAAGCTGTCTCCCTAGAAAAATCTCCGGTATGCAGATAATCTAAATAACTGAAAATCATTTTTAGCCACTTCTGGTTATACTAGGGTACATATATGTGTATGAAGGCACATACACCTATCTTATAGATGTAATGTATTATGTGTACATATATGTATATACTGTATATTAATACATTATGTATACACATATATGTGTGTCATATATAACACATTGAATGACATGTGTATATACATTATACTTATGTATATATTAACCATATATTAACACTTATATAATAAATCTTCAATAGGTATCTGTTGAATGAATGAAAGAATCAATATACACATATATGCTTTTTGGAAGCTATGCATGCACTATTCAAAAACCTTCAATAAGGAAGGGTGGATTTGGGCTCTTAATTTCACTTTATACTTCTTCATATTGTTTCCATTTTCTGCTAGTATTCATATATTCCTCCTTACTTTTCCATGTCTACTATAATTACTTAGAAAATGGGATTATAGGACATTTTATGCTTTATATTAAAATACTAATAAATATTAAGAAACACAATATTATTTGTTGACTACTTTTTTTTAGTTTTTTTTCACATTTATTTATTTTTGATATAGAGAGACAGAGCACAGCTGGGTTGGGGCAGAGACAGAAGGTGACACAGAATCCGAAGCAGGCTCCAGGCTCCGAGCTGCCAGCACAGAGCCCGCCATAGGGCTCGAACTCACAATCCGTGAGATCATGACCTGAGCCAAAGTCAGATGCTCAACCAACTGAGCCACCCAGGTGCCCATGTTGACTACTTTTTCATTAATGTTAGGAATCTAAGGGAGACCACACACACCTTAAAATTTATATGAATCAACCCAGAGCAATACAATAGATGTTACCCAAAGAACAAGATTTTTGTGTTTTTGTTTTGGGGGGCTGTGATTTTGGTATTGGTTTTGTTTGATTAGAAGGCTCATCCCATAAATGTCCAGTTCCCCAGATTAAATAGATGGAAAATCAGAGGTAAGAGTGTCACCATAGTCAGATGATAAACACAACCACCTATACTTCTTACTTTTAAACTTAAGTGCCATCTTCCACTAAAATGCTTTCATTTATTCTGTGGATCTGTCTCGACAATCATGCAGCCATAATTTAAATAAGTGTCAAAGCTAAAATCCTCTTAGAAATAATCTTTCTTCCTACTCTTCTTTTTTGCCTTCCAGTAATTAGTGTACCTGTGGGCAGGTGGTATAAAGGCTATGAAGTATTTTAACAGATTTTTTTAGTTTCATGATTAACTGATAGAAAACTGAAGTGTTACCCCCTCTTACATGTAATCAAGTAAAGATTATAGTTTTGATTAGCCATTGAATAAGTCCAGAAACATAATCAGATACTTGCCTATTTTGTCAACCTCTGATTTAGAGTCTTTATTGCATTTGAATGGCCCTAATCGACTAACAAATAAGATATCTGATTTAAGTAGACAAGTAATAAAATGGTTTTGCTATGAAAAGTTTCCTTCTCGTTTATGCAAAGAGATGAGTTAAAGTCTTCCTAATGGTCCATTAAAGACTATAAGTATTTGATATGTAAGGTAAGATCACTTTCAGTGTTCTGATGTAAGTTAGAATCTTTATTTTATCATCTCTTCTCAAATCAATCAAAATTATTTCTTGGGCCCTTGCAATATAAAGCACCCAGAGGAGGAAGAATCATAATCTTTACCTAAAAATGTTCATCTCATTAGAAAAATAATACAACTAGGTAAGAAGAAGTAGAAAATTAAATATTCTATTGCAGTATAAAATTGTGCCATACAGACAGTAAATCTTAATTTTCTTTCTATTTTTGTCACTCCTAAGATCTTTCTATTCTTTTAAGAGCCCCTCTACCTTTCAATATTGGGTATCTTTAGGGCTAATTTTTCTACCCCCTTCTCTACACACTCCTTCAGTGATCTCATCCTTTCCTATGGCTATGAAACCATACAAATTTTGGTGCTTCCTGAATATAATGCCCAGTACAGACCTTAAACGTGACAGCCTCTTCCCTAGCTTATACATCTGCTCAAATATCTCAGATGTTTCTAAAATTTAGCCTCTCCAAAATTGATCTCTTGATCATCCTTCTTTAACACCAAATCTGCTTCCTCTCTCGATTTCTCAATCTCTATACTGCTAAAGCCAGAAAAATCTGAGAATTGTCCTTGATACCTTACCACTTTTCCTTGACTCCTATATTTAGTCCACTATAAAATCTGGTTAACTTGACTTTCAAAATATTACTTAAATTACTTACATTTCTCTTTTCATTCTGATTGGTTACCTGGCCTCCCAGCATTTGCCTTTTTTTGCCCTCCTCCCTCCTCCATTCATTCTCCACATGGCAGCCCAAATGACCAATTGAAAGTGAAAATTGCAGGGCACCTGGCTGGATTGGTTGGTTGAGCTCTGACTTTGGCTCAGGTCATAATCTTGCAGTCCATGAGTTCAAGCCCCATAGCGGGCTCTGTGCTGACAGCTCAAAGCCTGGAGCCTGCTTCAGATTCTGTGTCTCCCTCTCTCTCTACCCTTCCCTTGCTCATGCTCTGACTCTCTGTGTCTCTGAAAAATAAATAAACATTACAAATTTTTTTTGATTTAAAGTGAAAATCCCATTATGTCACTTTGTCTTAAAAGCCTTCAAGAACTTCCCATTGTATTTAAGATAAAGTATAAGCACAATTTAAATCATATACCTTGCACCCTTTATGTCTCAAATAAAATTATTTTTTTCACAATACATTATAATTTTTTAATACATTTATTATGGGTAGTTTTCATCTTTGTTTTGGTTTTATCAGTTTGTCTGTTTACCCACCCCTACCAGGCTCAAGACTGCATGAAGCAGAAACCATGCCTCCTTATACACATGATCTCATTTAATCTTCAAAATAACTCTATTTTATTTATTATCCCTATTTTACAGATGAGGAAAATGGCTCAGAGAAGATGAGTGGCTTTCCTGAGGATACACATCTGATATAATGAAAAACTTGATTTAAACCAAGATCTATGGGAAGCTGAGGGCTATATAATTATATATGATGTTGTATCATCTCCCACAGGAGATGTCCAAAAGCACAGCTATACTAGGGAACTTCCTCTTGTAAATTACTAATACGTTACAATCAACATGAAAGGAAGTCTCAAAAATGTCAATGTCAAACACTTTGTTAACTGAATAATTGGAAAGGAGGTAGGGTAAGAAACTGTTTGCTCCACTTTGAGGGGTGGGGGGGAGTGTGGTGCACACAGCATTTTTATATATAAAAACGTCAAGTGTTAAGAGCTTTCTTTTTTTTTTTAACATTTATTTATTTTTGAGACAGAGAGAGACAGAACATGAACGGGGGAGGGTCAGAGAGAGAGGGAGACACAGAATCCGAAACAGGCTCCAGGCCCTAAGCTGTCAGCACACAGCCTGACGCAGGGCTCGAACTCATGGACCGCGAGATCATGACCCAAGCTGAAGTCGGACGCTCAACCGAATGAGCCACCCAGGCACCCCGGTTAAGAGCTTTCAAGAAAGATGACCCAAATCCCAATTCCTCTATTTCAATTTCCTAATATGTAGTTTTAAGATTTAAGAATTAAATGAGGCAATAGGTATGATGTATTTAGCATAGTCTTATATTCAAATAATACTTACTAGTATATTAATCAGTCTCTTTTTTAGCACAGCTGCACAATCACATGGTGAGAGAAGAGAAGAGACACTGGAGAATGTGCTGTCAGTTTTAAGTCTGAGGGTGCTCATTGTCATGTACCAGTGAATATGGAGTAATTCCAGTCAAGCAAAATGGAATCCCCCAAGGTTCACGAATTGGAACGAGCTCCAAATCCCTGTACTTGATGATGAT
Organism: Panthera uncia; assembly: GCF_023721935.1. NCBI lineage: Eukaryota > Metazoa > Chordata > Mammalia > Carnivora > Felidae > Panthera > Panthera uncia. The sequence continues at coordinate 90,328,014 of NW_026057584.1, read as the reverse complement.
GCCGTCTAGAACGTATGGAGAATGTTACAGATGAATTCAGTTCATGGTTCTTTCAAGCCCTGACCCTATCCTTCCTACTTTATTCTGTATACTTAAATCTCTTTTAGTATCCTTCAAGGATTCCCTAGTGCCTTGCTCTCACCCCCACTCCTCAGGACTGTAGTTCTGATCCCCACATCCCCAGTTCCCCTTCCTGGGGCTTGTTCTCCCAGGGCTGCCAGCCTGGACTGAGATAAATCATCTCAGGGAATACTGAATTTCCTATTGTTATAGTCTGTGGTCCTGTGGTCCCTCCCCTGGTAGTAGTGATCATGCTAGCAGCCACCAGTTGTCCACAATCATGTTTTTGGATACCTTGTTCTGCTAATACTCTATGCCTCCTCCTTCTCTATCTGCAAAATAAGGGTAAGTTCTATTGTTCACCATTCTACTATGTGTGGAAGTAGTAATGGAATCATGTTCAATCCCTTTGTTCCATAATGTAATGTAATTAACGTCTCTGCTATTAACCCCTATTAAAAGGTTAAAATTCTAAAGCCCCAAGACGCACACATTGGATACTTATAGAAGAAAATGCTGGGGGGTGGGAGAATTTCTAACATCACTCCAGAATAAACCTAATATATTCAAAAGTAGTTAATTAATAATAACATAGTTTTTGTAAAGCACAAGAAAACTGTCATTTCTTTAGAACTGATATTAAAGTTGAACTAATTATGAATTATAATCATTAAAAATACTTTGGGGAATAGTTTCAAAATGCTCATATATATTACTGGCTTTGGGTAAAAACAAGGAAGGGAATCAAACTCAGGAGCCCTCCTAATTTTTCTGTCAGTGATATTCTCTAATTTTTTTCTTTTTTTAAATTTCTTTTTATTTTTTTCATCTTTTTTTATCTCTAATTTCTGATGACACTGCTCCCATTCCCAAATGCCATCACTTTCCTCATGACACATAATCACCATGCAAAAGAGATGTTTCTCCCGTCCATTGTCTATATCCATCACAATTCATTACCTTTGTCACAGATCTTTCCTTCCCTGGCCACACCACTTCTTGCTGACTGCTTTTTCCTAGCCCCTTGCTAACTTCTGTTAAATCTTTTTTCAGTGACTAGTGTCATATGGCATTACGAATGGGGTCAGGGCTTAAACTCTACTTACCCATTGAATTCTAGCATACCTTTCCCAATAAACCCAGGCGCATTCATTTCATCTTTCGATGCTGCCAGATTAGCAGCCTGCCTTCTTTGTAATTATTTGTGAAAACAAATGAAAACATAACAAATAAGACTTATTAGAAACAAGGGTAATGAATCTGAGTCCAAGACCTTTCTCTGCTGACATGCAAAGGTATTAAAATAAGTCAATGAATTGGCAAGGGTCTGGCCCAAGGCAGATTCTAACGAAGAGCAATAAGACCTCTGAGAGGGAACACAGCATACAAGATAGAAGTAGTTTGGAAGCATGAGTACGTCTCTTTATCAAAGCTATGGGTGAGTTGAGACTTCTGGTTCTCCCCACATATAACATTGAAAATTCAATTACTGGGGCGCCTGGGTGGCTCGTCGGTTAAGCGTCCGACTTCAGCTCAGGTCATGATCTCACGGTCCGTGAGTTCGAGCCCCGCATCGGGCTCTGTGCTGACAGCTCAGAGCCTGGAGCCTGTTTCAGATTCTGTGTCTCCCTCTCTCTGTGCTCCTCCCCTGTTCATGCTCTGTCTCTCTCTGTCTCAAAAATAAATAAACGTTAAAAAAAAAAAAAATTTAAAAAAAAAAAAAAGAAAATTCAATTACTATTAGCACAATGAATTTTGGTAATACGAGTGTACTTTATGGGCCATGACAGGGTGAGTGGCTCTGAACTGAAAGAGATTTTACCACTCATGAAGCTACTGTTGCCGGGACAAATCAGCTAGTGTTCATGGCAGGAAGGAATGCAGAGCCATCGGTGGTAGATTTCTAGATCCACTAATGGTGGCATGGAGGTCTCAGAAAGAGTGGTCAATATGGTGGCTGTCCTCAAGGAGGGCATCAGTTTCTGCTCCCCCAGCAGGAAGCAGCATGGGAGAATGGTAGGAAATGGTTCATGAACACTATATACTCTCCTGGAGAGCTTCAGAGATATTTAAGGAGAGAAACACCTGGAGATACTATTAAGTTTTATAGTAAAGTAGATAGACAACCAAATAGCCAGCCCAGGGGTCAAAAATCATGCCACGGATTAATCTGTTTGGCCACCACAATATTGGTAAACAACTGAATTTGAAGGATTTGGCAGGTATCCTCAACTGCCTCAAGCCCCAACTCTCCCTTTTGTCTTATTCCTGCTTTTCACATATTCACAGGTAAATTCCTGCCCCACCCTTCCTTGGAAGAAGAGACTAAGCCTTAGCAATTGCACTTCCCATCACATCCCACCACAACTGGTGCATGATGGGCACTCAATAAGTGTTAATGGGAAAGGAAAGCAACATTTCCTTGCTGTTTTGGCTCTAACTAGGGCCTGTGCTCAAAAGAGTTAGATAGTTAGATACTATCTAACTATCTAAACTATCTAAAGTGTTGGCATATTCACAAGAGATTTAAGCACTGGAAACCCCTCAATGCTTCCTCCAAAACAAGTCTTTAAGGACACAGCTCTTCTAAGGCACACAATACTGGAGACTGAAGTAGTTCCAGTGCTTTCCCTGAGTTCTGCATTGGACCTTAGGAATACCAGAACAGGGGGTGGGAGGACAGGAAGCAGGATTTAATTCTGTCCAGTTTTATCAAGAAGAATGATCGCTACTGCTCTCCCAGCAAGCAACAGCAATCCTAGTCAAATCACACATCATCTTCCTCTCATTCTTTATACAGTCACAGTGAAGCTGAAAAGTCTCTCAAAACACAAAATTGCTTTGCTAGCCTTTTTAACATTAACACAGAAGACAAGCTCCCTTCCAGCATACATTTGAAAGTGGGGAATTTTACTTAACCCAAATAAACTTGGTGCATCTCATTATAAAATATAAATAAATAAAAGGGAGAGAGAGAAAGAAAGAAAATGTACCACCTAGGAATATGAATACATTTTTACAATTGCTTCGAGATTCAGAGTGTGAATTTTTTAATACTTAATATCCTAAGTTGTTTTCTTCATTTCCACAGAAATAACTCTTCAAGTTCAGAGTTTATTTTTTAAACTATTTTTTTTTCTGAATCAGTGAGAAAAAAATTACCATATCTTTCAGCTATAGAAAATAGTTTTATAGTTTAGCACTTGAAGAACAACCCCCATCAATCACTAGTAGTAACTGAGGCACTTTATGTACCAAACAACTTAAGTTTAAATTGAAACATCACTGATTGGCAACAAAACAATTTTTGCCTTTCTAGTTTCTAGCATGACTTCTTATCAATAGATGTTAAGTCTAAGGTAAAGTCAATCTTGTGGTTCTATTTAAAATATTTCTAGGACCTAGGGGGTGAATGCTGGGAAAATCCTGTCCAATTATTAAAAAGCATGTTAGAAGTATATATGTTTTCTTGCAAATACTTACTGCCTGAGGAAAACTCCTTAAGGACATTATTATCTTTCTAACACCATTACAAGAAGAAATATTTAGCAGTCTGATTAAATACAGGTTGAATCTGCTAAGTAATAAAAGCACATTTTGGAAGCAAACAAAGTTGTTTATTCCTTGCAAGTTGGCAGTGTATTAACATACAAACTAATTATATTCTCTACCCTCCCAACCCCCCCCAAAAAAGAAAAGTCAGTGTTCTTCTGTATTTGCATACTATTTTCTACTAAAACATTTCAGTTCTGTCCAGTAGCTAGGGAGTTATTTTTGTGGGAAAACATTCTGGGACAGCATTCTAGAACTTTGCTGTTAACAGATACGTATCTGTAGCATCATAAAAGATTAATTCTAAATAAAGAAATTTAAATTTCAATATAATACATTTTGTATATATTTATATGCATCAACATATACATATATTTATAATATGTGTATACATGTTTATTAACACACATTTCAAATCTCCCCATATAATGAAAGGAATCATATTTTTAGGCCCTTTTCTGAAGTCATTGAACAATTTCTATTTCTCTTACTGATAGAACAGCCAATTTCATAGAGAAAGAAGAGGGCTAAATAGCAGATTTGCTATTTATTCACTCATTCAACAAATATTTGTTAGCATCTTCTCTGTGTTAAGGCATTGCGTTAGATGCTGACATATGGTAGTGTATGAAACTTATAATCTAAGGAATCATTTGATATTCTAGGAAGCTAAATGAGAACACAGGAAGGTCACTCATTCCCTCCAATTCCTGCTAGATATGAAGAGAAAGATTCTTAAACACGTGAAATAAGTCCCACTTCCTCTCTCTCTGTGACGTATTCAATATAACAAACTTACTAGTTCCTTTCCAAAATAGTGAGCCAGGGATATAGAATAAAATGAAACCATTATCAAAGTGTGGAGTTCATTGGAGGTGCCTGAGTGATTCAGTCAGTTAAGCGTCTGACTTCACCTCAGGTCATGATCTCACAGTTCATGAGTTCGAGCCCCACATAGGGCTCTGTGCTGACAGCTCAGAGCCTGGAGCCTGCTTTGGACTCTGTGTGCCCCTCTCTCTCTGCCCCTCCCCCACTTGCACTTTGTCTCTGTCTCTCTCTCAAAAATAAATAAACGTTAAAATTTTTTTTTTAAGTGTGGAGTTCCTTGCAGGTATATTTTCATTAGATTTTGTAATAAATAATAGAAGTGGTGTTTGTATGGAACCACAAAAAACCTGGAATAGCTAAAGTAATATTGAAGAAGAAAACCAAAGTGGGAGGCATCACAATCCCAGACTTTGGCCTCTACTACAAAGCTGTCATCATCAAGACAGCATAGTATTGGCACAAAAACAGACACATAGACCAATGGAATAGAATAGAGACTCCAGAATTGGACCCACAAATGTATGGCCAACTAATCTTTGACAAAGCAGGAAAGAATATCCAATGGAAACAAGACAGTGTCTTTAACAAATGGTGCTGGGAGAACTGGACAGCAACATGCAGAAGAATGAAACTAGACCACTTTCTTACACCATTCACAAAAATAAACTCAAAATGGATGAAGGACCTGAATGTGAGACAGGAAACCATCAAAACCCTACAAGAGAAAGCAGGAAAAAAACCTCTCTGACCTCAGCCGTAGCAATTTCTTACTTGACACATCTCCAAAGGCAAGGGAATTAAAAGCAAAAATGAACTATTGGGACCTCATGAAGATAAAAAGCTTCTGCACTGCGAAGGAAACAATCAACAAAACTAAAAGGCAACCGACAGAATGGGAAAAGATATTTGTAAATGACATATAGGACAAAGGGTTAGTATCCAAAATCTATAAAGAACTCACCAAATTCCACACCCAAAAAACAAATAACCCAGTGAAGAAATGGGCAGAAAACATGAATAGACACTTCTCTAAAGAAGACATCCAGATGGCCAACAGGCACATGAAAAGATGCTCAACGTCACTCCTCATCAGGGAAATACAAATCAAAACCACATTGAGATATCACCTCACGCCAGTCAGAGTGCCTAAAAGGAACAAATCAGGAGACTATAGATGCTCGAGAGGATGTGGAGAAACGGGAAACCTCTTGCACTGTTGGTGGGAATGCAAACTGGTGCAGCCGTTCTGGAAAACAGTGTGGAGGTTCCTCAGAAAATTAAAAATAGGTCTATGCTATGACCCAGCAATAGCACTGCTAGGAATTTACCCGGGGGATACAGGAGTGCTGATGCATAGGGGCACTTGTACCCCAATGTTTATAACAGCACTTTCAACAATAGCCAAATTATGGAAAGAGCCTAAATGTCCATCAACTGATGAATGGATAAAGAAGATGTGGTTTATATATACAATGGAATACTACTTGGCAAGGAGAAAGAATGAAATATGGCCCTTTGTAGCAATGTGGATGGAACTGGAGAGTATTATGCTAAGTGAAATAAGTCAGGCAGAGAAAGATAGACAGCATGTGTTTTCACTCATATGTAGATCCTGAGAAACTTAACAGAAGACCAGGGAGGAAGGGAAGAGGAAAAAAAACAGTTACAGAGAGAGAAGGAGGCAAACCATAAGAGACTCTTAAATACTGAGAACAAACTGAGGGCTGATGGGGGGTGAGGGAGAGGGGAAAGTGGGTGATGGGCATAAGGAGGGTACCTGTTGGGATGAGCACTGAGTGTTGTATGGAAACCAATTTGACAATAAATTATATATTGAAAATAAATAAATAAATAAATAAACAAACAAACAAATAAATAAATAAAAGGCAGACTAGCTATAGCAGTGACTTGCCACACCCTGAAATAGCCTTGAAACTTGGCAAGGAACACAGTTCAGCATAAATAATCCTCTGCAACCATTATACTCTGAATTGCTGATAAGTCAACTCATCACATTTCTTTAATGTGCACATGCTTCTTTTCATTGAGATAGCCAGTATGTCACAATAAATCTCGATAAAATTGATCTAGAGACCAGAACCAAAGTAGAATTAGAAACACTCCTGTACCCAATTCCTTCCACTGATCTGTTAAGAGAACCAGGAGGGAATTAGGCGGACAGCCTGTTCTAAACCCCTGATCACAACCTGGTGATCCCCAGAAAAACTCCAGAGACAACCGTATTTTCACAGGAAAACCAGTCCCTCTTGGTTTTAGCATGAGAAAAGCTGAAGCCTGTGGTCCTAGACTTAACATAAAATGCAATGGAGATTGAATAAGGGTGACAGAGGCCTTCCTTGAATTCTCTTCCTGTCCCTGAATTAAATTCTCTTAGAGGTGAGACTCTCATCACCATGCAGCTGGGGGAAAGGACATGACTGATTGAGTTCATATTATAATACTTGGTACCTCTCCTGCCTCAGGGAAGGAAACATAAAATAAAGATGCCTGTACCATGAAATACTCAAAAATGTTCTTCAGAATTCAAGGACTTAAATTATTCATTGACTGGGGCATTTCTTTTTTTGAAGGAGAATACAAGGGGGGGGGGGGGGGAGGAAATACCCTAATCTTTCTGTCACAAAATAAAATATCTGACTTAATGTTCAAATTCACCCTCAGAACACAGCATAATCATCCCATATTATAACCAATTTTATAAAAAGTGAAAGTGTATGCAAAATAAGATAAACAAAAGGGAAAGAAAGCAACTGGGTACAAGAAAATAGCTCACAGCAAATGACATTTAGAATGAAAGATATTTTGTTCTATACTTAAATAGACCAAGAGCAGGAATGCACTGGAGACATTTGATAATCAATATAACATTACCCCGAGGGCACCATATACAACTATAATCTTAAAAACAAAATTCAAGGAAATAGAACATTTAAATTAGAAGGACTTTTAACAACAACAACAAAAAAAATGGCAAGAAGGGGGAAAAAAGTCTTAATGTCCTTTTATATCAGGGAATTCTTAACTCAAGGCTTATTTTTCACAGCCAGTTTTTGCCAAGCAACATGAGGAGAGAAAAAATATCTTTGGTCTTTCCTGTCACTGTAGCCTTCATAATCACCACAATTCAACATGACACCATGACTTGTAAGAAATTCTCCCCGGCATCCATTTAAGTGGACACTAATTGGAAAGTTCAGTGAACAGAAAAAGGCTGTGAACAATATATATTTCAACATGCTGTACCCAATCTTGACCTTAAATGACAAGGAGGGAAAAAAAATGGTTCAACACAGCCTCCACATTCAGCTCTGTATTGTGAAACTATGATGTGAATTAGCTCCAGGAAAAAAGCCCTGGGCTGCGGGTGAGATGGCAATCAAACCTGGAAGCTCCATGAGCACCAATCTGCTCCAAACACACAGTCCTCTAAGGGAGCATCTGGGTGCCCAGGATCAAAGTCAGGGACTCCCCAGGTAAGCAGGCAATGTAAGATATTCTTGAAAATATAAGCTCTGAAGCCACACCATTGTCGTTTTCTAGCTGCATCACCTTGGGCAAAGAGCTCCACCTTTCAAATTTGTCATCTGTAAAATGAGGGGAGTGCCAACAATATCATGAGGTGTTGTGAGGAATAACTTAGATGATGTAAATATAGTACAGCACCTACCACATAGTAAGTGCTGCCTTAATAATAGCTGGCATGCATGCACTAAGGGCTTGCAACATGTCATTGAAAAACCTTTTTCTCTCAAAATAACCATATGAGCTAGATATTATGATTATCCCCATTTGACAGAAGAAAACACTGAGGCATGGAAAGGATAAGTAACTTGCTTAGGGTCATACAGCCACTTAGTGGCAAACTGCCACTTAAACCTCAACATTGTGGTTCCAGTCTCCACATACTATTTCTCATTTGGTTTTACTGAATGAATGATTTTTTATTCTTGAAGATTTGATAATCTAATAGGGGAGTGATAGGCAGAAGCATTGTAACCATAAAACATGACAGTATATAATCAGTAGCTACTGAACCGTACAAGCAAGAAATGGAGACAGAGGGTTGTAAAAGGCACTATCAGAGTTTCCTTAGCGCCAAAGAAATACCTGACAGCTCACAGAAGATCCCAAGCAACCTGGGGTTCAGAGAAGCTGCCCTCACCTTGACTTTTGCTAGTCTCAATGTTCTGCTAATTCTCCTTCTTGGCTGGAGTGGGAGAACTCACTTTTATTTTATACTCTAGGTCCCAAGTGTCCCAACTGGACAGGGTTCTCTGTCTAGATCTATACTTAGTTTCTAAACTTATCCTTGGGAGTTGTAGTTCCACGATTCTAAGAGACATCAAAAGGCTACGATTCAGAAAGGTTAAGCCCTGGTGATTTGGGGACAAAGGGTAAGAAACTAAATATATCATATATGCACAGAATTTTTAATTTACAGTACCTTGTCCATGCAAAAATCCTTCACAAATGAGAGAACTCAGGTCCCAAGATATAAAGTCATAGTATGTATCAGAACCAGGATCTAAACCCAGGCCTTTCTTGCTGCTTAGCATCTTCTTTCTCATGGTCCTTTACAGCTATATAATGTGCAAATCCACCCTCAAAATTATGCCTTAACCTGAAGTTGATTTTGGGAATTCTAAGAATTTTAGAAGACTGTTGATAATGAATTGTTTGGTTGTCTGAGCTATTAGTACCCTGGTTTCTAGATCTTCTGACCCACCAAAGATGACTCAGGAAAATTATGAAATCTATTGTTTTCATTGCCCAGCATTTTTTGTGAGCACTTTCTTCTATTAATGGATTCCATGTCATAGACATTAGATTCAGGATATGAACCAGTTCTGATCAAATATAGGACCCATTTCCATCAACACACTGATTAACTCAAAGATAGGCACATAACTCAAGGGAAACTAAGCAGAACCCTTTACTGGATTTGCTGCACTGGTACTGGGGGAGAAAAGTTCCCTATCAAGTAACATTTCTAAAATGAGAAGATCTGAATCTGGGGTCTTCAGTGTATCTTCCAGGTCTTCAGTATCCGCATTCCATGCCATGAGTCAAATCCTATTTTTAGAATGCAGGCAAGACAGAACAAGAGGAAGTGAGGACACAGCTGGGCTTTAAAAGAAATCAGACTCCAGGACCTTTGCTCTTACCCACAAATTCCTTTCCACAGTAGGTTGCCTAGGAAAGGATGTTTGGCAACAATATTACAAACAGAATAGCCAAAGAAAGCATTTTTTAACCAAACTTAGCAGTCAACAAACTTAGCATGTTGGTTGAAGGAGAAGCATAACCTGAGGGAGGGAAGGCTGTTGAGGCTCCCTACACTTGCCTTGTATATGAACCCCATCTTAGCACATGATGGAACAATCTTCCCTTCCCCCCAAAACCTGACAATGCTTCATAAGTCATGTTAACTTTAATCATGGTTTTCTGAGGAGAAGGGACAAAGGGCTAGATGGCACCTTAGACAACAGAAGTTTCCAAAATCCACTTTAAACAATAAGTTTTTGTCTTTCCCCCAAAAAAAGAAAAAAAAAAATTCTCTCCAGAACATACATATCTCCTCTCCATTTTCCCACTCTCCAACCCCAACCATAAGCTCTAGTTCCCTGTCTCATATGCCTCTTACTATCCATCCCCCATCACCAAAACAAAAACTTGGCTGAGAAGTATCAATGGGAAAATAATAATAATAACAATAATAATAAAGCCAAGACTAACCAAGAGAATGAGGAGAGCTTTCAATCGCCCTTCCAAAAGCAAGTTATGAGATGTAGTATTTTTAAGCACGTGCATGTGCCAAATTTTGTTCTTGTCCATGAGCAGGACAGCCTAGAGCTTATACTCTAGAAAGAGGACATAAACATTAAATACGTAAACAAATTATCAATCAAATCACTGCAGGTGGAGGTAAGTTCTAGGAGGGAAAAATTTGGTACTATGTTAACAATGACCAGAATTGGTGACAGAGAGCTACTTTATATTTTGTGGTAGGCAAAGTCTTCTTCAAGGAGGGGACTGCTGATCTGTATCCTAACAGGAAGGTTAATAGCCATGCAAAGATGTGCATTCTATCAGGAGAAATTAGGCAAATTTATAAGCCATGAATCAGTCCTAAGAGGGTCAGGGAGGCTGGGGTGAAGTAAGTGAATAGAAGAAAGAGATGAGGATGGACAGGTATGTGGGCAGAACCTCCTGGTTCAGAGTAAAAAATCTGGATTTCAGTCTCCATGGAGTGGGAAGTCGCTGTCAAAATTGAGCAGGAGTCATTGACATTTTATAAAGGGTATAGTGACTACTATTTGGAGAATGACTATAGGGAATCATGGAGGGATGGTGAATGCAAGCTCCCCACACCCTGAGCCCTAGGGTGTTTGGCCTTGGCTTTCATCTTGCTCTGCAGCATTTGGCTGGTTTATTAGATTAGGCACCTGGGTACCATGGGGCTTATTTTAGAGTGATCAGTCTCTATTGGAAAGTGGATGCATTTGTGAGACTGAGGCAACCAAACCTGCTGTGAGGAGTTGAGAAAGAGGTGAAAGATGAATCTCAGGCTTGGAGATGGGTTAGTATTGAGGGACAATTAGTTGGTGTGCAGAGAGGGAAATGAAAGGTGAGCAAGCTAGAGTTTAAACCAAAGTTTTAAAAACCCTGTTTTAGCCTAAGGGATTTTGCCTTTATTTGTTCAACAGTGAAGAAGCCAGACAAAATATTTATTTGTTCACTTTACTTTTAATAAACCCTTTATTGAAGGATGATTAACATGAATGGCTGGGTTCATGGGAATGCCCCTCACTCAGAAGGGCCCATGCTTAGTTTATTGCCCTGCTATTGAAAATCTTAATGATTTGATCTTTGAATTTGTGTTTTGTAAGGTAAGTCTGCTGGTACAATGGATCATGTGTGTAAACAAAGGAACTTGACAAAATGTCTTTACTGTTTCTTTTTTTTCTTAATTTTTTTAATGTTTATTCATTTTTAATACAGACAGAGTGCAAGCCAGGGAGGGACAGAGAGAGAGGGAGAAACAGAGTCTGAAGCAGGCTCTGAGCTGTCAGCACAGAGCCTGACACGGGGCTTGAAAACATGAACCATGAGATCATGACCTGAGCCGAAGTCAGACGCTTAACTGACTGAGCAACCCAGGTGCCCCTGCCTTTACTGTTTCTTACTGCCCTATTTACATATAATGTTGGGGATGCCCCAAGAGCATGGAATTCTGCTGGACCCACCATCCAGAGAAGTTTAGGGAGATGCAAAGTAAGTACAAAGAAAGAGTATTATGGAAGCCACTGGTTTCCAAAATGTTGGTAGAATGTGCATTTATTAACAAGCATAATAAAATGTATTTATTATTCTACTATTGATGGACATTGAGGTAGCTTTCCAATTTGAGACTGTTATGAATAGTGCTGCTATGAATATGCTTTAATGCACTTATTTACTCATTTCTCTTGGGTATTTATTTATCTACAAGTGGAATTGCTGGGTCAACCAAAGCCCATACTCAGCTTTAGTTGATAACTACCAAACAGTCTTTCAAAGCAATTATATAAAGTCTGCATTTCTGTCAAGAATTATAAAAGTTATACCTGTTCCATATATCTCTCAGTACTGGTACTGTTTGAGTTTTGCCATCCTGGTTGGTGTGTAGTGATATTTCATGGAGGTTTTAGTTTGCAGTTCCTTAGCCTCTAATAAAATGTAGCATTTCTTCACGTGTATATTGGCCATTTACAAATGCTCTTTTATTACCTGTTAAAGTTTTTTGCCCATTTTTCTACTAGGTTACTTTTTTTATTATTATTATTTTGTAGGATTTTGTCAAATATGCTATACTACTCCATTGTCAGATAGATGTATTGCAAACATCTTCCACTCTGTGGTGTGCATTTTTACTTCTTTATGTTTCTTAATTTTAACACAATCTGGTTTATTAGTAATTTTCTTTTTATTTAATTTTTCATATGTGTCCCTTTGGTTCTTTTATCTTCCACATTCAGCTCTATGCCCCATTTAAAACTGATTTTTTACAATGTGGGAAAGGGGTCAACATTTCCTTTTTTTCCCACATGGATATTCGATTGATCCAGCACCACTTATTGAAAAGGCTATCCTTCCCAACTACACTGCAGCATTGTGTTTCTCATTAATCAAGGGACTACATAGTGTGAGTCAATTTCTGGACTGTCTATTATGTCTGTACTTAGAGTTCTTTTGTCATACCAGACCTACTGCTTTGCAATTTTTTCATCTATTCCAAGTCTATTTGTCTATCTTTTTAAAAAAAAAAATAATGTTTATTTCTTTTTGAAAGAGAGAGACACAGAGTGTGAGCAGGGGAAGGGCAGAGAGAGGGGGGGAGACAGAATCTGAAGAAGGCTCCAGGCTCCGAACTATCAGCACACAGCTGATGCGCGGCTTGAACCTATGGGCCACGAGATCATGACCTGAGCTGAAGTCAGACGCCCAACTGACTGAGACACCCAGGTGCCCCACCAAGTCTATTTGTCTATCTTTTCTGAATAAGTACCACATTGTCTGCATTGCATTTGATATCTTGTAGTATAAATCATTTACAACACATATTGATATCTAGTATTATACATACTCAATTTTGTTTTCATCTCTCAGAGTGTCTGGCCTATTCCTGTCTCTCATCTAAGACTTTTGATGAGCAGGTGAAATGAACCTTGTGCTATGTTAGGAATCTTGTGATTTCATAGCTCTCTCTTGACTTGGAGGATAGGTAAGTAAGGACCAGAGAAAAGAAGTAAGAGAAGACCAATTTAGGTGAATGATGAAAAGGGTCTACTACTTGATATTAGAAATAAAAATAAAAAGAAGATTTAAGGATATAACAAAAGAAGAATCAGGAGGACTCATGCCTGATTGGATATAGGAAGAAAATGCAAGGTTTACATCAAGGTGAGAGGCTGAGGTAACTGAAAGATTGGTGAGAACGTTATTGAAATAGGTAAGAGAAGATCAAGAGCTGTTTTGAGGAATGAGGGGAAGATAAGTTCAACAGACAACAAGAGGAATCTCAAGTATTTAAAGAATGACATCTGCAAGTGTCCAACAGGCAGGTGGGAATGGCAGATTGTAGGTTAAAGAGATCAAGACTGGAGATAGAGAACTGAAATGATATGTATATTGATGTGCCATAGAGTAAATATGCTTTCAAAGGGAGAATGCATAAAAAGAAGATAGGGGAAGGAGGGATAGTAAAAGACCAAGATAGAAAAAGAGACGAGAAGTAGGAAGAGACAACAGAGAAAGAATAGAGGAAAGAGAGAAAGAGGAAAAAGGTAAAGAGGACAAAGAAAAAGTTTTTACATTTCAGTTAACAGAGGCTAGCCATATTTTTATTCTTATGTCAAGTCTGTGCATTGCTAAAGCACCCCACTAGAAAATTATCTTGATGGGACCTTCCTGTGGCAGACTCTGAGACTACACCTCCGTTCCTAATGCCTACTGCTTTCTCCTTTCCACCAAAAGACCTGTGGACTGATGGAGGAATATTTTGGGGTCCCTGGACTTTCTATAAATATGTGTACATTTGAAGTGACAGCAAGTGGGTGGGTACTGATTCCTTACATTGTTAGGGGTCCTTCTGAAAAGGAATTAATGCATAAACTAATCAACTCAGGGATCAGGGAAAAGTGTATTGCACATTGCAATAAAATTATTGAAATAATGCCTTGCTTCCTAATTGCATTCAAGAATTCTTATTACATTGCTTATCTTTTATAATACTTAGTCAAATTTTAGAATGTTGATGATTCACAAATAAAGAATATTAAATTTTCCTGATGGCCTGTAGACAAGGCTAATTTACACCCTGGAAGCCAGATGAAGTGTTAACCATATTCAAGTTGCACTTCAGTGGTTTGAAAGGTAATTGTTTTACAATCCCAGAGCTTAAAAGGAACTTCCAAAAATAGAGTAGACCATCAAATAGAACGAGACAATAAAACACTTGTTTTCTTAAAATTCTCTTCCATTGTGTAATTTATCTAGCACTAGTCAAACTACTTCACAATGTGGTAGGGTCCCCTCCCTAAGGAAAGAAAGAAAAAAAAAAACCACCTCAAGGCAACCTTACTATTTGCTTACTTGACAACATCACTCCTGACCTTGTAACATGAGACCACTTAATCAGACTATGTTTGTGTGTTACCATATATGGGAGACAAAGAGTAAAAAATATATAAAAAAACTATGCTAAATGGTGTTCGGGGCTCAGTTCTTCAGGTTCGAACCCAACTGAGTGGTGCTTGCAGGAATAAAGTTGCTTCCTGGAAAGAAAAGCCTCGGTGTCACGACTCTGTGCAAGAATCCTGCTACAATATTAGATAATAATAAATGAAAGACAACATTTTGGAGAAAGTTCTACCATCACTGATTAGAGTTTTGTCCCAACTTTTTTTTCTTAAACAAAATTAATAGAAGGTATAAAATGAAGAAAAAAAAAGTTTTTTTTCCATTTTGATAGACCCTCAGTACCAATGTCAAGAACTGAACCACATTTAGCAGTTATATCCATTCCTTGTTTATCTACCTGACCTTTAAGGGAAAAGAAGCCAAATGTGAAAAATGGAAGATTGTTTTTAAGTAGTTTATACTGAAAAGACATTCCTTAATTGGACATTGAGGGACAAATTTAAGTCAACAAAGTCCCAGGACAGCATTTTTCTTCCCTCCACACTTTTTCTTTTTTTAGTTTATTTATTTATTTTGAGAGATGGGAGGGACAGAGAGATGGAGAGAGAATCCCAAGCAGGCTCCACGCTGATCAAGCCTGATGGGGGCTCGATCTCATGAACCGTGAGATCATGACCTGAGCCAAAATCAAGAGTCAGACCCTTAACTGACTGAGCCACCCAGGCGCCCCCTTTCCTCCCCACTTTTTAAAAGGATAACTTTGTTAAGACTAATAAGTAAACACACCAAGTTAACTTGCAATCACACACACACACACACACACACACACACACACACACAAGTCCACTTGTCCAGAGGCACTCTATCATGACTGGTTAACTTTATTACTAGAACAACTGTCTCGTGACACAATTATTATGATAATAGCCAAATATTTCTAGATAGTTTTCAGGGACAGAAAAGACACTGGAGTGCAGCAATCAAAATTGTAATGCAAAAACAAGACAAACTAATTTGGCCAAATGAATAAGCCCAGAATTGTTTGTGCACTGAAATTTCCATAATTCCTCTGGCCTTAAGAGAGATTTTCAATCCTAAGGTCTCAAATATCTTGTGTTATCATCTTTGTACTCTTGAAATAACAAAAGTGACAAAAATCAAATACACACAAGCTTTGCTTGTCCTTCACAAACATGAACTTAAAAAATGTAGTGAGCGAAAGAGGAGTGGTGTATGACATGCCTTTACTTTAGTTATCTTGATAAATAAAAATCAAATATATTCAAGTAGATATTTCAGACTTCAAAAGTTAATTTGTTAAAGAAAAAAAGAATTAACTTTTAATAGAGACTCGTGAACACAATCTGAAAGATATTTTGGGAAAGTATCTCAAAATGTTGACTTTCTAACCAGGAAATGGATTCTGAAAAAAAATCACATCCCAATTAGCGTCACTCATGACTTTATAAATTCTTCCTTTTATGTTTTGAGGAATGCAACAGCTCAAGTTAGATGAAAATTAAAATTCAGAGGTTGAATTCATCTGTGTACTTGAACATTGTGTAAATTCACTGAGCCGAGGCCCACATTTGTTTACTTGAGAACTTTTCAATAAAATCCTTAAATGTACTTGCAGCTCCAAATAGCTGCTAAAATCACAATTTCTAAAGCCATGAATTTTTGTGTGTGTGTGTGTGAAGTGGTACACTGAAATTAACACTACACTTTCGAATAAAACACCAAAGTGGTACATAGAAATGTCTGCGATTTTGTTGGTTAAGGAAATACGGCTGAAGCTGTATCTATCATGTTGCCAGGAAGCAATTTCTTAGGGTAGTACCATATAACTTCCAGTCCATGACAGGAAAAGTCATCCCATGTTGGCCACACTGTGAAAAGTTCTCACTTCACTCATCCCTCCCACTTGTGAAACACCTGATATTGCCTATTAAACTTTCCCCAGCTCTCCCTGAGATCACAAAACCACATTTTATTTTCAAATGAAACATATCCCACTTGAATTGTTTCTAATCCCCATTAATCTATTAGAGAGCAGATACGAAAATGAAAGGCCTTTGTAATTTGATGATGATAATAATGGCCAACATGTATTATACACTTACTATGTGTCAAGCACACCAATAACACTTCACCTATGTTATTTCATTTAATTCTCACACAGCTAATGAGGTATTCTGTATTTCACATTTCAAGGAAGCCATGAGCACATTATATGATTTTTTAAATATACAAATAAAAAGGGGGGAAATGCTGCCAAACTGTGATATAATATTTTCTTGCCACTTCAGATTTTTATTTTATACTTGTTGAAAGTGCTCTTCTGTCACACCAGCCTCTCGCTGCCTTGCAATTTTTTTCTCCATATACCAAGGGATTTGGGATTTCTCCTGCTTTTTGGTTGCATGACTTGGTGTGTGATAAGCAATCCTTTTGCTGCACCTCAGTAACAAAAGGAACACAGTTTCAGCTACCTGAGGGTATTTTCCTTTCTTGGATATCATAAAGCCCCCTTCTTTTTTCTTTGCAAGAAAACCTGGCATAACAGTCATTCTTCCAGTGATGAATTGTTGCTTCACAAATAACAAATTTAAGCCCCACTGCTTTGTTTCTGCATATACAATAACTTTTTATCTTAAAGCCAAATGCACTGTGTAATTTTTCTCAAGACAGTTTAAATAGCAAATTACCTCAGCATGTGCATTAACACCAATGCCTATAACTCAGGTAAACTCACGACAACGTGAACAGCAATGGCCAAATATGTGTGTGTGTGTGTGTGTGTGTGCGCGCGTGTGTGTGTGCATGTGTGTGTGTGTGTGTGTGTGTGTGTGTGTGTGTGTGTGTGTGCAAATGCTCAGGCAATGCCAGCTGTATCTTAGCTGCTATGTGGGCAATGGTAATCATAAAATACTGTTCCTTGTATAAATAATCTCAATTTCTGAGATGTGAAAATGTAAAATATTGTATTTCATGGAATCTATAAAATATAGTGTGTTCAAAACATTATATAATTAGTAAGCGGCCAAGTTAGAATTGTAACATAGGAAACCTGACTCTGGACCACATTCTCTTAATTGCTACATTACACCAGTTTTAGGAAAATTAAGAAAACAAATCCATGTCCTTATCTTAATTTTGCCATAATGACCTACAGTTGGAACTCAATATAACTTTCACCTTACGTTTGTAGATTTAATTTCAAACCTTTGCAGCTGCTTCTTGTGTTTTTATTAAATAGTGACACCAGTCATTGTACTCTGTATAAAGAGGTGATGGTTTCTGACTGGAGGGTTTATGATCTAAATTAGACAGGACAAAACCAGGAAAATGAGATGGCAAAAGGTTGTGAGAAGCTGGTGTTGGTTTCAATTTGCTTCATTTTCATGGTGCAAATGTTCTTAATGCGTCCTGAATTCACACTTCCCAGCTCTTTTTCTCCCAATAATTTGCAAGGCATGTCAAGCAAGTGGTAATGTTCCTTTGTTTCAAGTGATGAATCTGAGTATACCCATATTCACACAGCTAGTAAGAGGATGAGACAGTTCTAGCACTCAAATTATACCTATATTCGGAACATATCCATGTTCAAAAAAAAATTATAATCTTGTTGCTACATTTAACAAATGGATGAATACAATGACCTTATCTGATCATACAAAAACTCTCCTGGAAAAGAAGAGTTTGACCATGCCCCAGATTTCAAACATTTACCTTGAATTTAGTGAAAATGCAACACGGTAGAATAGCATATGCTCTGGATCCAGCCTGTCTTGGTCCATATCCTGGCTTTGCCACCAACTAGCTTTGCAGCTTTGTCAAGTTTCTTAAACTCTCTGTGCCTCAGTTTCCTTATCCATAAGGTAAGGATCATAATAGTAATAAAAATTCTGGATGAAATGAAAGGGTAAAATTCTATCAATAAGGTTGTATATAGACTAGAAATCATGGTCTTTAAAATAGAAACTTAGAAATGATGAGCAAAGAAATGTGGGGGGAAAGAGGAAGCACTCTTTATTATTATATTAAACTTGGATTGACTACCAGTTCACCTTCAGTTTTTATGCATGCTATTATTCATCTGTACATATCTGATCTTTCTAGTGGCTCTCAAAGGGTTATCAATTCCCAGCCCAAGTCTTCTGCTCACTGAATAATACTCCTGTTTAAATTTCCAGAAACATATCCACATATCATTTCCACAGTCCCAGTACTATTTGTTTATGCGCCTCAGCAAGAACATCTGATAAACACACGCTTTCTTCCCGAAGCCATGCTGACTCTTGGTATTGTGAGCACACTCAGGAGACTTACTAAGCAAATGAATGCCCGTTGAATTCCTATTTTCACCTACTTCCCATTTAGTAACAGAGATAGTTACCAGTTCTTTTCAGGATTGTTAAAAAGCATGTCCACATGAAGATAGTATATGGAAAAGTAATTCCTCATTCATGACAGTATTAGAGTGTTCCAAAGGGCTAATGGTGAAGAAAAATAGTACAGCTGTGTTGAAGTATCTTAATTCAGCCACTCTATTTTCCCAACAGAAAAATCTTGGCTTAATATATGTCGCATATGTATAGAACTACTGCTACTGCACAACACACTCTTCACATTAATGTTGGCTGGAGGGTGGTGAATAATCTCAAACACCAAAAAATAATAATGCTTTTGTTTACAATGGACTATGATAACTCTATCTTGTCTTTCATACTTCCCTTCTTTGGGTTTTCAATCCCAAACATTCCCCATACTCCCCGTGCATACTTGCAAAGGTGAGCACATGATCCAGGCTCCTGCAATCAGAGGACCCCATCCCCTAGGCCACAGTGACTTAGGAATAGGCATGTGACCCAGCTCAGGCCAATCAGAGTCCTTCTTGGGAATTTTCTACTTAAACTAACAAGAAAGATTCTGTTTTCTCTCTGTTACAGTGTTGGAAGGATAAAAGCTATAGCTATTTGTGCCACATTTCCCAGCCTTAAGGAGGAAACCTATCTAGTATCAAAAAGAATTAAGGTGCAAAGAGAAGCAAAATCAGAGATAAAAGTTAGTCACATCTCCAAAGGGTACATTCACCCCTTACATTACCTTGTGCCTTTTATACAATTCCTCTAGAATACCATGTGAACAGTTCCTCTGGAATTGTGCCACAAAGTAGTCTTAGTAATGAGAAAAAAAAAAATGCAGGTAACTTTGAATACTTAGTTCCAGTCTCCAAGGACCAGGTTCCTACGGCATGTCTTTCAGTCCTATGAAATACCCAACATCCTGTCCGGTTTTATCAGTCTATTAATTACTTTCTTAGCTCGTTTGAATTCCCATCACTTGCAACTGAAAGAGTCCTAAATAATACAAACTTCCTATGACTGTGCAAAATTCTTTCACACAGATAATTTCATTTAGGCACAGACAATGTGCTATTTTATGGATGACAGAACAAAAAGAGGTTAAGGATTTGCCTGCCACTATAGTCGAGCAGATTCTTTTTTATGTAAGAGAAAATAAAAGGGGGGAACCGGATGAGAATTATATCTAGGTCTCTTCCATGTGGGTTCCGCAAGTTTCCCTCCAGGTTATATTATGCCACATTTATTTGTCTCCAAATTCAGGCTTGCATTTGGGAGGAAGCATTCCTGGATCCTCACCCACTCACTACTGATTCTAAATAAGTGCTCTTCATTCCTCCTTCCCACATTCTCAGTCAAGTGCCTGAACGAAAGCTGACTGTTGAACCCCAACTGTATTTACCAATACCTTTTAATAGTTAATATTTATTTAACAAGTACCATTCTTTATATATCACATTTATTAAGCGCACCAACCACTGTTCTCATTGCTGTACTTGTATTAACTCACTCAGTCCTCAGTAAGTAAGTAAGTAAGGTAGGAAATACAATTGTCTTTATTTTATGCATGAGGAAACAGAGGCACCAAAAGATGAGAAATTATATAGCTTGTCTAGGTCACAATGCCAATAAGTGGAGGAGTGTGAATTCAAATGGAGGAATGGCACTCCAGTGTCTGTCTCTGCCTTTGCCTAGATGCACATCACATGGTGCTCAGGTGCTCTATATCGCCTGTGCACCTGTGCCTGACATTGTTAATTCCCACGCTCATATCTTGGGTCTATATTTACTGTTTTGTGACCTCTATAGAGGTCAGGAATAGCCTGTATTCTTATGGGACCTGATTGCTCCTCCTCTTTTACCTTTCTTGGCTCCTTCTTCATCTATATAACCTATGTGACTAAAGGCAAACTAATGCTCATTGAATCTGCTCAGATGATATTTGTAGCACTTGATCCCACAAACTGACAATAAAAGGATGGACCTAATGTGAGTGAACCCCGTGTTTAACTAACATTGCTGGCAGGGAGTATCTGGGGGGCCCACAAGTAAAAAAAAAACATTTTCCTTCCTCCTTTTTCCCCTCCTGTTGGCCTTCATAATATGAAATACCAACTGAGATAAATTACTCTCCTCCTGAGAATTATTCACTATATTTACTAAAAGAGTTTGCGCTACATTTGCAAAGAGTTCAAGTATCAAAGACAAATTTGGGTAAACTTAAAAATATAATTTATAGGAAAGATATCAAGTGCTGACAGAATAAAGGGAAAACTGGAAAAGTAGGCTTTGAGGCTGTTAAAGGCTACAAACTTTCAGTTATAAGATGAGTAAGTTCTGAGGGTTTAGTGTATAACATGGTGACTATAGTTAATGATATTATATTGTATACCTGAAATTTGTTAAGAGACTAAATCTTCAATATTCTCACCAAAAAAAAAAAAAAAAAAAAGCTTTATGAGGTGATGCCTATGTTGATTAACTCAATAATGGGAATCATTTCACAATATATACATCTCAAATAAACATATGGTATACTTTAAATATATTATAATTTTACTTGTCATAAAAAGGAAGAAAAACAACTAAGCTTTGAGAAAGAACAGGCAGAAACACAAATCAAAGCAGCTCAACAACGCAACTGGAACCTGGGTCCAAGTGCTGGAGTAAATGAGCTCAAGCAACTTTTTTTTTGATTCAGCTCAAGATTCTAGGCAAGATTAATCAGCTTGAGTTCTGTACCTGGATTTCAGTTAGGGCATGCAAGACACATGCCTGACATTAATATTCAAAATTCCCATAAATGAAAAGAAGAAATTCCTTCAAAAGTCACAGAAGATTAAGAATTGTTGATGGTTGTTAGGCAGCCAAACAATAACACAGCAGTGTCTATTCTACAGTAGTAACTTCAGTGCCACAGCCTTGACCATGAGTACTGAGTAAGTTATTCCCAATTCTAGTATCTACATTCAGTGATGGAAGATTGGAAGGTTGCTTTTATTCAAAACTTTATAGAGATGACAAAAAATTTTACTGAGGTCAAATAACTCCATACATGGTAATGTTACCTAGAAACATGTTAAAATACAATGAACTAGAAAGGATACATAGTTTCTGAAACCTGTTTATCTCACATAGAATTTATGATAAACCTGGAACAAGGAGGTGAAGGGAGTGGTTTCTGCCAGAACAGACTCTCCTCTCTGGGTTCCATGATTTTCAATGCTGCGACACCTACTTCTGTTTTCGGGGCCCCACATTTTTGCTCCTTAACTTATTTAAAGTCAAAGTTTGCCTTCCATCAAATATTCTGTTACACTTATGGCAGCACTCTGCCTCTCAGACCTGAACTTTCTAATCTGTGGCTATGTCTTCTCTGATGACTACATCTCTTCAGAGCATCAGTCATCTCTGGGCTGCAACTATGCAATACAGTACACCTTTTAAAAAGGAAATCACTTCTTTGTCATAACAACTGAACACTGATTCTCCTTTGTAAGGAAACATGGATACCATGATAATTTCTGAAAAAGACCACTCAAAATCATTGATCTTTGCTCACTCCAGTCCTTGCACTGAAACCTCAGTGTTAGGTCAAAAAACCTTATTTTAAAATATCTTTTGGGATGTTTACACTTCCTGGATGTTATTCTACTAATAAAATCAATAAAGTCAATCAAAATCCCACCTCCTTACTTGGTAGTAAACATGACCTCCTCTGATGAGCGGAACAGCATTTGTTTCTTATATCTAAAGGTTAAGTCAAATTTAAAAACTCAAGTTTTTTATTTTGAGCAAATGTTCTTCACAATTAGCAATAATGGCATTACACAAATCCATTCAACAGGCAAACTCATTCAGATACTTGGGGTCTTATTTTACTGTTAACTCAAAATGACAGATCCATCAGGATCAATAACAACATCCTATATAAACTCTATTAAAGTTTTTTTTCAGGGCAGACAGGATAGGCTTAGGCTATGCCATGAATTCCCAAATCTTACTGGTTCTCCTCGGCAAAAGTTTATGTCTCATATTCACAGTGATGGTTGCAGATCCTAGCTGATCTCCAGGGCAACTGCTTTCCTTTGAGCTCCAGGAATTAAAGCTTTCTGGAGTCTTTGTGCTACACATGTTTGCACATTCCCAACTCTAGACCCTCCTGTCTCTCTCTCTCTCTCTCTCTGAAATCTATCATTAGCCCTTAGAAATACAGTGGCCTCCCCTCATTAGCTCTCCCTTCCTCTCACATACTCCTCCCTCAGACACTCACATGTGTCATTTCCTCCTCCACATTCCGGAAACTCCCAACTCAGATGCTCATCAACTGCTTAGTTACCTTGACTACTGCCACCTTCTTCTCTGCCAATTCTCCTTTGTCACCTATCCAATCTATTTAAAATTCCTCTGCCAAGATATTCTATTCATATAGCTAAGACCAAGACAGTTACGTCTTCCCACCTATCTCTAACTTCCCTTTCCTCCCTGACTTCTAACTTCTGGCTACTTTTATTTTAATCTATCCAGCAACAAAAATTTACTAACTTGCTTGCAGGATTCTATAAACTATACTAGGAACTCTATTCAAGAAAAAATATGATGCATTTTCTATCACTAAGCATATTGGAATGTATTGGGATGATAATATAAATGAAAAATAAAACTTAAATATATTTTTAGTCACTACTTTTTGGTAGTTCATGGCCATCAGATGGAGTTCAGTAAAGGGAGATAGAGGCTTAGACTTGAAAATTTTCAAAGCATTTAACTGAGTGGTTTTCAAACATGACCATTCATTAGAATCATCTAGAGATGTTAAAATATATATATATTTCAAATTACTGACTCATCATCTCTACAGATGGAGGCACTGGAATCTGTAATTACATATGCAAAATATATAATGTATACAATATGGTTACTGTATGTATGTGCATATATGCATGTGTCTGTATGTATGTATAATGTATGTGTGTGTTTATAAACATATCTTCATACATTATAAGTAAAAATAAACACCTTCTCAACTGATTTTCATGATTATTCATGTTTATGTTCCAAGTCTATTCCATTCTTATATTTTGTTAAATCAAAGCCAAAAATAAATTGCAGAAAAGTTTAAGTGCCTTAGCCAAATCACATAACTAATTACTGACAAAACTAGAAGCTCAAACTAGAAGGTAAAAGCAGGTTTCTTGACTCACTACCCTCCCCCCACTCCTCCAATGCTATTTACTCCAAGATGTTGGTTGGAAGATTTAGAACTTCAGCTGAACCTTGAATTGTGGATAGGTTTAATAAATGTGGGATATTTCAAGGGAAGTTTCTTCCCCACCTCTGATCCTATGCAACTAATTTAAATTCAATGCATATTTTGCATAATTATTGACAGGCTAACATATATAAGGCATGGACACAACGGAAGACAGAAAAATGAATGAGCACACTACCATCCCTCAGGGAGAATTTACCTTTGAGAAGATACTGCCTTCCAAGGTCCTTTTTAGCCTGGGGACTCCTTGGGGAGCTTTGTCAATAAGCAAATCCCTTTTGTCTACCTGAGACTACTGAATCACTATTTCTAGAGTGGGACATAGAAATATGTATTATTAACATGCTTCTCAGTTGATTCTTAAGCATAGTAAATCCTGAGAAACATTGTGGTGGCAAATGAAGACCAAAAAATGGCACAGATGACAAGTAAGATAAAGGTTTTCAGCTCAGAGATGTAAAGAGTATTCTCCAATCTTGTAGTAAGGACAAAGCTATACAAACCGCAAATTAATAACTTTTCTTTAACACATTAAGAAACTGAGGTTGCAGGGCCACCAAGTAACCTGAAGTCTGGGGAGAAACAGTGTTTTCAGGGAGAAACAAGGCCAAGTATTTACTGACTTGAGGCAGACAATACTAGATACAATCTTAGCTGAAAAGAAGATGTAGCTAAAACATTTAAACAAATTGCTAGAGGATGAGAATGAACTAGCATGAGAGTGCCAACTCCTAAGGATCTCAGCCATAGAGGACTTTACGCACTCTTGCAGGCTTGGACTCCATGAATCCCACCAGACACTCACAGGGAAGGTCAGGGAGAATCCTGAG
Organism: Panthera uncia; assembly: GCF_023721935.1. Lineage (NCBI taxonomy): Eukaryota > Metazoa > Chordata > Mammalia > Carnivora > Felidae > Panthera > Panthera uncia. Next base: position 90,302,902 of record NW_026057584.1, on the reverse strand, counting down.
AAGGCTTTTCTTGGGGTGCTGGTAGAGGAGGAAACACTAGCTGCTGCCAAAACCCTGGCTCAACCCATCACCTCTATGTCTCCTACAAAACAAAAGCCTTAATATGCAGGGGGAAGAACAAACAGTGAAACCAATTACCTTAGGGCACTATTGGAAGCCCATTGCATTTGGGGGACAAAACAGAAGAAAGCAAGCTCTACCCCTCTGAGTGGGGCCAGAACTCCTACCAATTGTGAAATGGATAGACTTTGAGGGCATTATGCTAACTGAAATAAGATAGAGAAAAACAAATACCATATGATTTCACTTATATGCAGAATCTAAAAAAACTGAACTCACAGAAACAGAGAACAGACTAGTGGTTGCCTGAGATGGGGCGGGGCAGGGGGCAGCAGAGAGGTGGAGGAAATGGGTGAAGGTGTTTTAAAGAGAAAAAAAAAAAAAAAAAAGTAAGTCCTGATCAAAACCCTGAACAAGAGCCTTCCAACCAACTGAGCCTAGTCAGCCAACAGAACTGAGAGAAATAAATAAAGTGGCTACTTTAAGCCCCAAAATAGAAAAAAGAATTGGTAGGGTCAAAGGCTATATCTCATCTTGAGAAACATTGAAATAGCCTATATCTAAAACTGGGTTAGTTGTAGGATTTTTATTCCTAAATCAAATTTCTCATAACCTTACATGCTTCATTTGTATTTGATCAATTTGGAGTTCTTGTCTCTCCTTGGTAAGATTAAGTCTGGTTGTTGAAAGATCTGGGTGCCTATTTATTTAGGATCTCTAAAAAGTATCATAATATGCATTCACTTTATGTCTTTAATAACCAAAAGTTTGCTTTATCAACAAAGTATAATGAAGTCAAAATTAACTCACTGGGTTACTCTCTTCTAGTGCAGAACTGAGGTCTGTATATTAGGTAAACTGCCTAATCTAAAACACGTATATTTTATATTATCCCAGATGTTCTACCAAAGTTACTACTAATTTTATTGGATCATTTTTTCTCCATATAGATGAAATTTTCTGAATGGCATTACCCTGTACTTCCTTCAACTAAGATTTGTCTAATGACCTCAAAGAAATTCTTGTTAGGCTTTTGCTGTATATTTAGTTTTATTTCCCCTGGTCAACCTTCTTGATCTTCTAAACATAGATATTTAATAGCTTCCACTGAGTGGGAAAATAACTTCTAAAAAGGATTATTGCCCAATATACTAAAGGAGGATGTTCGTTTTCTAAGAATTTATTTTTAAGCAGATAATCCTTACTTTTAAAGTATAAAAACCTTATATATATTCACCATTTGTGAAACTTTTAATTAATTTATTTATTTAGAGGGGAGGGACAGCAGGGGCAGAGAAAGACAATCCCAACCAAGGTACACAGTGGGGCTGGATCTCATGACCGTGAGATCATGACCTGAGCAGAAATCAAGAATCAGATGCTTAACCCACTAAGCCACCCAGGTGCCTCATATTTGTGGAACTTTAAACCTCTCCTAAGTCTAATTAAATGAGTAATGTATGTGGAAGCACTATAACTCTAAAGCACCATATAAAAAAGTTAATTTTATATTGTTAATACACATGCTATTATAGCACAATACAAAAATGTTAATTTTATATTATTAATACACATACTATTATAATTCATTCTTTCAACAAACATTTTATTTAAAATTCTTATTTAACAATTAGACATTTTCAAGTAATTTTCCCAACGTTTTCTTCTCGGTCTGCCTCCCAGATTGAGTCTAGTTCATTTCTATAGCCTCATAATTTAGCTTATCACCTGAAACATAGCAAGCACTCAATAAATATTTATTAAATGATTCCAGACATTCTCAGCTTCCTCCTTCCCTCTACTTCCAATGAAAACTAATATATTCTAAATTATGTTGTGGTAAAGTTACTCGGTAGCTCCCAGTTTCACTCCATAATGACCTGTAGTCTTGAAAAGAAAATTTCCCCTTTGAATAAGTTTAAACTTGTCTGCATTATTAAAATAATTAATGGGCATTCACACTTTAAATTTTACATCTTCATTCAAACACCATCTTTCTAAATTTAATCATTAAAGGGCCACCATATGTTTAAAAGTCATCACGATTGTTTAGATAGGGAGAGACTGGTGCTCCCTCTGCTGGTTCTAGAGATAAAAAGGGAACTGGAAAACCCACTCCAGTCAGTCATCCTGGCAACAAGGGCTTCCTACAACCTGAACTGAACTAACACACCACATTGATACCCATGTTTGTCAGATGAAAGATATTATGGAAAGAGATGTCTGAAACTTAAGGTTAAAAGAGCTGTTGGTTAAAAACAAGAAAAAGAAACCTAGGAGAATAAAACAAAAAAATGTAAAATAAAAGTTGACAGATTCTCTTAAAATGATGTGTATAAAATAATAAAGACAGTTTCTTTCTTATTGTGAAGTTTTTAACTTGCATACCCAAAAGTAGCAATGTGGATTAACAAGCATTATCTCAGTTGATTCTTACAACAAATGCTGTAAATTAATGGGTCAGGGAACATCATCACTATTGTCCCTTCCGTCTCAAATGGAGGTATCACTACAAAGATACATAGCTCTTCTCCAGGGCCTGAAAACAATCCCATGACCACCTCTATGTTTTAGGTACTAATAATAACTAAATTCTAATGAACACTTATTATAGCCAGGCACTGAAACAAGCAGTTTACAAGCAATGCCTCATTTACTTCCCATAACAATTCTGTGAAGGAGGCACTATTATTATTCCCATCTTACAGATGAGGAAATTGAAACACAATCACTTTTCAGAGCCAAATTTTTATCCAAGAGTATGCCCCAAATCCAAAATAGGTCATGTGGAAAACACATCAAAGCCCACTCAAACACATGTGATATATTATTTGGAAATCATAGTACTCTTCGCAGAGTACCATGAAATATTGATATATTTAGTTCTATTGTATAAACTAGAAACACATTTTCTAGAAGAAAATATTACTAGAAAATATATATAGGTACCAATCAAGTTTTTTTAGAGTTTATTTATTTATTTTGAAACAGGGAGGGGCAGAGAGAGAGGGACAGAGACAGAACCCCAACCAGGCTCTGCTTTGTCAGCACATAGCCTGACGTGGGACTCGAACTCACAAACCATGAGATCATGACCTGAGCCAAGATCATGACCTGAGCTGAAATCAAGAGTTGGATGCTTAACCAACTGAGCCACCCAGGCACCCCATCCAACTAAGTTTTATCTATCTATCTATCTATCTATCTATCTATCTATCCACCCATCCACACACACACATTTATATTTATATAATTATTCTTATTTATATATTTATGTATAAATTATATATGACATATATCAAAATTATAGATATTATATATAATTTTAGAACTGGAAGTTTGTACCTCCCTTTGCCTATTTCAATTATACCCCACCCCCACCCTAACCAAATTATATTTACATTGCATATGTTTATTTTTTTTAATTTTTTTTCAATATATGAAGTTTATTGTCAAATTGGTTTCCATACAACACCCAGTGCTCATCCCAAAAGGTGCCCTCTTCAATACCCATCACCCACCCTCCGCTCCCTCCCACCCCCCATCAACCCTCAGTTTTTTAAGAGTCTCTTATGCTTTGGCTCTCTTCCACTCTAACCTCTTTTTTTTTTCCTTCCCCTCCCCCATGGCTTTCTGTTAAATTTCTCAGGATCCACATAAGAGTGAAACCATATGGTATCTGTCTTTCTCTGTATGGCTTATTTCACTTAGCATAACACTCTCCAGTTCCATCCATGTTGCTACAAAGGGCCATATTTCATCCTTTCTCCTTGCCACATAGTACTCCATTGTGTATATAAACCACAATTTCTTTATCCATTCATCAGTTGATGGACATTTAGGCTCTTTCCATAATTTGGCTATTGTTGAGAGTGCACATTGCATATGTTTAAATATACAAATATATTTCAGATTTGGAGAGGGACCTTATATCCCAGAATGCCTTCAACTCTAATGAACCCAAATTACCTTATAAAGTGATGAAAAAGCTTGATTGGCTGTCCAATTTGCCATTTTCATGCTCATTGTTTACCCAGCTGCATGTACCACTGAGCAAACAATCAGCAGCAGTTACCAAGGTTTTACAATAATAACAAATTATGAGGTAGAATCTTAGAATTCAGAAAATTCAACCCATAAATTTAACTATTTTCTGAGTATTTGGGAAAAAAGCAACTCAGTCAAATTTTGTAGCCAAACCCCAGTGTCTGTGGGAGGCTAGTTTGAGAACACATCTCTTTGGATTCAGATTTTGATCCTCCCAATCATCTAACTTTCCCTCCATTAATGCCCCAATAGAAAGGCAATACAAGAAATTAAACTATGCTGAATTGTTTTTAGTTTAAGTTTATATTTGAATAAAATTAAATTGAATCAAGTACCCATGGACTGGCTCACAGGTGGCAGAGAATGGGAGAAAAAGCACTGACCACCCTACAACTGAGTTTAAAAAAACATCAACCAAACCTTTAAAGAACTGGTAAAGGTTGAGTGTGGGTAGTATGACAGTATGAAACCCCTGGCAGCCCCGGACATAAGAGGAATTGGTACTTACTCCCAGGCTCTTTTCCGTGGACCCCAGCAGGTGCTCATGAGAAAGATGATAGCACAGTAGACAACCTGAGAGAGTCCCTTGTGTGGTACGGGCCAGCTGGAAGACAGCGACTGCTGCTGTGGGGAAAGCATGAACCCCAGACACCCTGCCCAGACCATCCTCTCATAAGTAGCAAAACCTTAAACCTCTGTGAGAGGGGCAGAGAAAACTCTGTCACTACCAGGCACAGGTAAAGACCTACTGCTGATGGGAAAATGTAGAAGAAAAACTCCTTTGGCCCTGGAGGGGGGTGAGGAAACAGTATGGAGTCAGCCCCATGATATTATGTTAATGTGTTACAGGTGTGCTATCACTGCTGGAAGGACCAGGAAACACTATCCTGCAGTAGGACATCAGAGAGCCTATCCACTCCTCTTCCACCACCAATCCCCATCACTAACACACAATTATCAGAACATCCAGCAACTTCACTCTTAGGTGTTTGCCCAAGAGAAATAAAAACTTATGTCCTCACAACACCTGTACACGAATGTTTATAGAAGCCTCACTCATAATTGCTAAAAACTACCTAAATGGAAACAAACTAAACATCCATCAGCTGGCGAATGGATAATAAACTATGTCATAGCCAACTAGTGGAACACTACTCAACAATAAAAAGGAATAAAACTACTATTACATGTAACAAATGCATTGAGTGAAAGAAGGAAGACACAAAGGCTACCTACTATATGCTTCTATTCCTATGACATTCTAGAAAGGCAAAACTATCCTGACAAAAAGAGTTCAATGGTTGCCTGGAGATGGGAGGGGGAACTGACTACAAAAGAAACAAAGAACTTTGTGGGGAGCTAATCATCTTTATCCTAATCGTGGTAGTGGTTGCATGACTGTATACATGTGTCAAGTTTATAAACAGGGTGAATTTTATTATAAGTAAATTATTTCTCAATAAATCTGACTAAAAAAATCAAGAGATGTATATTTGAGACTCACTTCTGTCAGTCTAAGTGATTTCAAAAAAGATTCAGTTCACTTAAACCAGCTTTCAGGAAATATCTACTATATGCTGTGCTATGTTATATCTAAAAGGTGAATTAGTTGTGGCCCACTAAGAATACACAGAGTAAAGATACTTATTAATATATCTTCAGCAATTTATGGATTAAACCTGAAATCCTAATGCAAAAAGCAAAATATCTAGAACTATGTGGCAAAGAATTACGTCATTTTAGAGCCTGTGGGATACAATTCAAGAGGTTTTTAGAAGGAAATTTATAACCTAAAAGGCATTTACTGAAAAACATAAACCTATATATATATATATATTTATCTTTTTTATTTAAATATATTTATTATAACTATATATAAACATATATATATATATATATATGTTTAGTATACCTATATATATATAAGTTTAACTCAAGAAGCAAAAAGAAAACAAAAACCCTCAAACAAAAGACGTAAGAGCAAAACAAATGACACTATGCATTCAAATAAGCTTAATAGATGAATAGATCACTTTGCTTGCTGCAGAAATATTTCTGTTTTTGGTATATAATATTTATTGTTACTCACTGAGAATTTACATAGTACGCAGTCTTTCCTAAACTAATTTGGCCACTAAACCATGTGTATGTGTGTATGATTATACCTGCCTTAAATCTAATGACCCACAAGATAAATTTTAGTAAACACTGGTCTATTGGCTTAATTAAATTACTTAACTTTTCTGAGCTCCAATTTACCTCTCTAGAAGAAAAATGAAATACAATTCCTCTCTTTACTTATATCCTTAAAATCTAGTTGGTTATACAGAGGGGAAAGGTAAAACCAATATAAGAGATTCACAAATAAAATCACATGAAGTAACAAAGAGGAAGTATTTGAAATAAGCACAAAAATAGCTGTGTTACATGAAAAGTTTCTATAAACAAAAAGAAAATGATATTCCATTAGAAAAGTGGAAAAGGGAAACTTATTTGGGAATTCATAGGAAATATGCATAAATTACTTTTATTTTTTTTAAGGGGGAAAAGCAGTGAAAATTGTAATGCTGAGAAAATAGTGCTGTAAATGATGACCTTCCTCTTCTTTTTTGTCTAAATAGTTATTTACCTTAAATAGATGTATAACATAGAACACTCTTCTCTTCCATGCACATCCCTTCCAGGTGTTTTGGCAATGCTGGTGGGCTCCAATTCACTCAAACCATAAACATTCATCAGGGTCCTGAGAACAAATACACTCTCAAATTGGCTGAATTTGGTTTGTTTCCCTCACCATAATCTTTCCAACTTATAAATCAAACTCAATATTATTACTCCTTAATGATTATAACCAAGCTACCACCACTATTTTTTTTTTAATTTCAACTTTTTCCCCCCAACACTCTTGTTAGCAATATACCAGGTTAAATGAGCAGTGCCATTTTAGCTAAACTAGTTCCACTTATTTGAAACATTGATTTAAGAAACAATTTTTAACGCTGCGCTATTTGAAACAATGAATAGGTGCTGCTGCTTCTTAGGATAAAAAAATTGGAAACGAGGTGATAAAGTCATATTTATTTTCATGTGATCTCAACATATGCTAAAAAGGAAAAAAAATAGAAAATCTATTCATTCTCTAATGGAAATGGCTTCATAAAACTAAAAAGATTTGGTAATACTGAGCAACAGTCCATGAGAAACTGGTTATCATCAATAGTCAGTGCCTAGTTTGCTAGTTAATGAGGTGAGAAGATACCAAGAGTGGTTAATATTCCTACAAACTGATCATAATCAAATCATTACAACGTTAATTGTGGAATTAAGGGGATTGTAACCATGAAAATAAAAATAAATATAAAATCACTGCCTTTGTTCTAAATGTGTTATGGCAAAGCTTATTTTCTAAAGCTAGATGGGGCTCCCAAAAGATGACACTTCTGCAGAAATTGCTTTAAAAAATATCAGGTTGTGCAATTTTGATGATAGCACCTAAAAAATATTTATCCATGTTTTGCCATGTAAGTCAAGGAAAGAAAACTCTCAGCCAATTGATTAAGATATTTAAATTCCTAAAGATCATATATAGTCACAGGGAAAGTCATTACTAAGATAACCTCTTTTTACATTATATTGGAAACTTTATTAGATTTATAACTTGGTTCTCAATCCTTGTATTTTCAATAGGTAAATCAACAGTCTTAAGTCTATAACGTTGATACAGATATTGTTTATTTATATAACACTAACAGATTTTATCTATTACACTAATAATAATCTAACCTCACAACTATTGCCTATTTTCATTGGATTTGTCAATTTTTAGAGCACTTTTCTTTTGACAGAGTATGTGACTAAGAATTTAACCTAATGAAGATTATACATCTCCTATCAAGCCTTAAAAACCTAAAAGTCTCCACAAACTTTTTAATTCAAATTTACTTTTTCCTGAATATAAGATAATCTATTTTGATTGCAAAATCTGAGAAGACCACAAAAGTATAGAGATAAAGAAGAAAAGGACCAGTATATTACAAATCAAAGGCAACTACTATTAACTGGTATTCTTTTTTGTATCTATCTCCTTTAAATATTTAAAATCACAGAAGAAATATACCAATTTATTTTACACTATTTTCATTGAAAATGATTGAAAATAAGCACTTTCTATATCATTTCTGGCTGCACTGTATTGTATGGAATCGGTTAACCGTAGCTTGTTTTACTATTACATTATTAATAGATTTTTTTTAAGTATTTCTAAATTTTCACTATTATATCATGAAAGGTATCTTTGTGTAGGATAAAATAGTAACAAAGAATACAAGCAGAATTTGAAGCAGACAGATGTAAGTTCAAATCCTAGCCCAGCTACTTAGGAGTTTTGGTGAGAAGTGAATTATTCAAGCAAAGCCAGTCACATGGTAAGCAATCAATGAATTAAAGCTATTATAATGAAGCTTTTCTTAAATTTAAGAATTTTTTGTTTATCATTCATGCCCTGAGATTGGATTTCTTGGTTAAACGATGTAAACATTTTTAAGAATTTTCATACATATTGTCAAATTATTCTCCAAAGTAGCAAACCAATTTAAGCTCTCATCAGTATTATATAAGAAGTGACCCTCAGCAAAATTGAGTGTTCTCATATTTTTTAATTCGGTAGGTGAAAATGTTATCTCATTTCACTTTTATCTTTTTGAGCATTTAGTAACATTATACTTTTTAAAGCATGCATTAATCATTTCTACCTACTAAATAAATTATCTGTTCATGTCTTGTACTCATTAACATATTGGAGTTGTATCAATTTATATAACTAACTGCCTTAAACATTAGGGATATTAATATTATGTCATATGTGTAGTTAAATTTGTTCATAATACTGATACTGAGAAATTTTGTATTTTCTACAGTCAAATGTATTATTCCTTTCCTTTATGAATTCTTCCTCCCTTATCCAGAAATTGGAAAATAATCACCTTTTATTTCTGGTAGGTCAAATTAACTTCGATATTCTAAAATTGCCTTTTTAATCTTTTTTTTTTTAACGTTTATTTATTTTTGAGACAGAGAGAGACAGAGCATGAACAGGGGAGGGTCAGAGAGAGGGAGACACAGAATCCGAAACAGGCTCCAGGCTCTGAGCTGTCAGCACAGAGCCCGACACGGGGCTCGAACTCACGGACCACGAGATCATGACCTGAGCTGAAGTCGGACATCCAACCGACTGAGCCACCCAGGCGCCCCTGCCTTTTTAATCTTGATAAAACAGACTTTGGTTTATGCTGTTAAATGAGAATCCAAATTTAATTTTTCTTCAAGTAGCTAAACACTTGTCCAAATAAGATTTATTAAGCAATCTTTCTCTTACTCATTGATCTACAATGTCTCCATTATGATGTGTAAAACTTTTACACAGAATAAAGTTTAATTTTACAAGGCACCAAAATTAATCAAAGATATTATCCATTGTACCTGATCTGCTTTTGGAAGAGGAGCTGCTATTAAAGATCCCTGAGGCAACCCTCACCCATAATTATCTCCCACACCCACTGGGCTTAGGAGATTGCCAAGACCAGAGAGGATGCTGCACAAAGGAGAATAAAGAGTAACTGAAAACAAGTCAACATTTTAATTTATGGTCATTCCTTTCCTCTCACTGTGCCCACAATAAGCCTGCATCATTAATGGAATGAAATAAAATGCAGGCAACATTTATCAATCACATATAGTATTCCAGGTCCTTGTATCCCCTCCGCCTCCCCAGAAGTAGACATTCTTTTCCTAATTTTGCAGTTATAGAAACACATTCCGCAATTTTAACTAAGCTTCCCAATACCACACAATTAATAAGTAACCAAAATAGGATTTGAAACTAGACCACTCTGAATTAAAAATCATATTTATTTAAAAAAAAGAAAAGAAAAAGCCCTTAGTTGGAATCAATCTCTCTCTCTCTCTCTCTCTCTCTCTCTCTCTGTCTGTCTCTCTCCCTCTCCCTCACCCAGATCATTTCTTTTCCTGAAATATTATCTCAATATCAGCGATAATTTGAAGCTTTTATACTCTTCAAGGTTAATTTTGCATGTGAAGTTGAAAGGAGGGGGAGGATGGAACTCATGGCTGGGATGTAGGAACCCTGCTACAAAGGGTGTGGACTGTTGCACAGAAGGTTAGAATAGGCTGTGACCACATTTCAGCAGATTGCCAAGGTCAATGAGGACAACATTAGGACCAGATAATAACTAGCTATAACTTAAAGGGTCAAGTACTGTGTGAAACAGAATACTAACAGTGGACTTTCCCTCATTACTAATGCCATCAATAACCATGGTTCAGGGCCCTTAGAACCTCAACCTGGGAAGAGGAAGAAAAAGAAAGTAAAACAATCCTGACTGTGACAATTTCCAACACAAAGTGACAAATAGTAAATAAATTTGATCAAGTGTTTAGATTTCATTTTCTGTGTCATGAAGAATGGGGGTTGAGTTTCAAAAACTTAAATGAGCTGTAGAAAATAATTGTAAAATTTACAACAGACACCATGGAATTGAGCCCCAGTCACACTAGGTTAAAAGAGGAGATTCCTGAGGACTTAGAGGCACAGCCAGCCTGCAGGTGTACTGGAAGTGAGAATAAGAAGGTGGAAAAGCAAGCTTCCCTCTGTCCCACCGGGACCCCATTCCTCCTTCTTGTCTTCTCCTAGCTGATACTTGCTGCTCTGCCTCTTGGCCTCATCCTAGATCAAAGAAAGAATTTCTCTGCTGCTCCCCGTTAAGTGCTCAGTGTCAGTCAAGGAGTCTCCAGCTCATAATACCAGTGGCTCCTGCCATTCCAAATCCCATTTCCTCATTCCTTGCTTGACATTTCTGACATAATGCACTCCTACTGATTTCTTACTCATCTCAGACTTTCTTTCTCTCTGCCAGCACTTTTTTGTCTATCTTATACTCCAATGTAAATGTCATCTGCATTGTCATTTGGTGTTGTGTGTGTGTGTGTGTGTGTGTGTGTGCATGCGTATGTGTATGGATACACATGTGTATGGTATATATAACAATAGATTTATGGATTATATGAGGTGGATACAATTCTCAGTCCAAATCTCATATTTTGTAAGAAGTTATAACATATGTCTTTTTCTATAATTCAGTTCACTTTCTATTTCGAGTCCCCATTCTGCTACAGTGGTAGAAACTCAGTATTAACCGGTTCATGCCCACATTGTTCCCTACCTCTAGGATTATGCCAATGTTTTGGGACATGTGTAATGTCAAGAACTATGGCCATGGAAAATCTTCTATTTGATACTCCAGATTCATTCTCACCTCACCTCCACCCCAGCAATTTGTCCTGGAGCCTGAATTAAAGGGAGCACGTTGACAGGGTTCCCTTCTTTCTGCTCCAGACAGAATCAGTCTTCTCTATATGATTCTTTTTCTTCTGGTTTCTAATGTCATGCTCTCCCTTCAGCCTTTCAGGCCTAGCAGAGCTAACAGTGCTAGCCCCAGGTTCCTGCACTCTACACTGTACTCACACATTTGTAATCATTCCTTTGGTAAATAATCCCTCCCCCAGCTAGTCCTCTGCGAGGATGCCAGTGGTTTCTTGCTGAGATACTGTTCCAGATGTCCATTTTCCATATAGAGATTCTGAGACATCTTTCATTCTGTCTGGCTCCTAGTTGTCAGATCATAAGGTTTCCACAGCAACTTTCCTCATTGTTGTCCACTTCGACCTGCAGGTCTTGTAATTCTCCCTACTATGTTTCTGTGCTGCACCGGGGACTAGGAATGTCTGTGGGTTTGTCAAGATCCCCTCTGCTTAGACTTTGTGTGCACTCACTCTGTCTGTGCATCTAGAATGGCAAAAGGCAGAGAGATCCCTCTCTCTCTCTGCTCTGTCCACCTTATGCAACCCATACCAGGGGATATGTTTAACAGGTGGGAGATGGGAGGGAAAAGGGTGTATGAAATACCAAGAAATAAAAAATATATATCAAAACATATAGAAGTGTATTAATATTTAAACATCACGACCCTGTAATAAACCTACAAAACTGAACATTTAACCATTCAGCTTGTGGGTTCTAAAAATAAGGATTTAAAGATTCCTATTGCTAAATGTCAGGCTCTTCATTTATATAGCAAATTAAAATTTGAAAAGCACTTCATATATAAATGTCATTGGATCTTCAAGACAAACCCTAAGAGGATTATAAAATATGCTCCATGTTATAGGCTGAACTGTGTCCCCCACAAAATTCATACGCTGAAGTCCCAATTGCCAGTATCTCACAAAGTAACCTTATTTGTAGATAAGGTCTTTAAAATAATAATTCAGTTAATATGAGGTCTTTAAAGTAGTTTCTAATCTAATCTGACTGATGCCCCTTAAAAAAAAGAGAAAATTTGGACACAGACATGTCGCACATGCAGAGGAAAAGCCATGTGGAGACAGAGCGAAAAGAGACCTAGGAAACTTATACACCCTATTTATAGATCAAGAAGCTAAAATTTAGAGAATTTTTAAAGCCTACCAAAAACCCGCAGATTGTTTTACAGTAAATTACTTACAATAAATTTTTACACTAGGAATCTTAATAATACCTAAATCCAGGCTGCCTCACACCCTGTATCACCTCTCTTAGGAGTTGTCTGCAACGTGCTCTGCAACTGTATGATATTACTGTCATGTGAGAATATTCATGAGAATATGTGTGTACATTTCTTCAAAGTCAAGCAACGCATCTGTGGGCTTCAGCCACCAGGTAGTAGCTGCCTCCAGGCCATTTTCAGACTCCTGTTTCCCTCCTCCCTCCACTCCATCTGCTGCCTTTCCAATCCTTTCATGCTCCCTGTCAACTTCCTGAATTACAGGTCCATTCAAAGGCTGAACAAAGAGAGAAAGAGGTGAGGGAGGAAACCTACCTGGCGCAGCAAGTGAACTGCATTGAAACACTGTGAGGTACATGAAGGAGAGGACACTACTGCAGGTGTTCAATTCCTAAAAAGTGGCCAGGCTGAAGAGCAGAAAACAGAGAAAGCAACAGGATTTTAATTTTGTTCTGAATCTAAGCACAGGAGATTGAGACTGTGTAGTACATGAGGGTTAAAGGACAAGAGGGGAAATGAGAAAGCTTGGGTTATGGGCTCAGGTTTATGGACTCCTTATCAAGAAGTTTGAACACATTAGTTTAACTCCTGGGTTTCTGTTTCCTTACCACCAAAATGACTATGTTGTAGTCAAGGTTTCTAGTAGCTCTAACATTTGGTGAGGTTTTTATCTGATACTGTGGTTTTGTGCCTTTCCATGGATGTATAGAATTACACCATATGGTTCCACTGCCATTTGAACCTCAGTGTCAAGTTTTGATGCTCATGGAGCATGAGCTTTCGCAAATAAACAATAATCCCAGTGTAACACTGTTATTTGGAAATCAATTATTCCAATTTCAAAAAAGTAGGGAAAACTCTGACTTACTGGCTTATTTAGCTGTAACCATAGCAAATGTTCTATTCATTTATTCATTCATTTAACCAAAATTGAAGGAACATCTACTATGGGCTAAGTTCTTATTATGCCTAGCCTTTGGAGTTCATAGTCCCTCTAGTGAGAAACAGAAATAGTATGGTATGGAAAATGCTGTGGGCTGTGTTAGAATACAGGTAAGCCCTCTAAAAGGTCAAAAAGGACATCTAGCTCAAGTCTTACAAGAACAAGAAAATGAATTCTATTAAGACAAAAGTAGTAATTTGTTAACACATCCCAGATAGGGCTGGCCATACTTAAGAAAATAGGTATTTTGAAGATTAAATCATGATAGACTCTCATACACTGCTTATCAGTGAGCCAAAACACAGAAAGGTAAATTCCTTTGCTATTCATTACTGTTTTAAAGGTTTCCAAGAGATGTGAATCCTATATGTCAATCCCCCATACTTATCAATCCTTGCTTTGGGAATCAAACGTGCCTGAAATCTTAGGTATGGAAAGGACCTCACTAATCAGCTGGTTCAACCCACTTATTCAGAGATAAACTTATTGCTCCCAAGTCTCATAGTAGCAGAGGCAAATCTAGACCCCAAGTATCTGGAATCCCATTTCAATGTTTTGTTTTGTTTTGTTTCCCCTACTGAACCTCCCTGTACTTCTCATCAGCCTATGTACATAAATTTAAGAATGAAGTCAAGTGGTCTCTGTTATTCAATTGATCAACAAATCAATAATTTAAGAGACATGTCAGACCTATAAATGTCTTAGAATCAACCATGATTATATGCCAGTTATTCTGGCATATATTTATTTGTTTACTCCACAAACTGAGTTATACCTTCTGTTGGAATCACCTTGGCTCCAAATATCATAAATGGAGACAGTGAATGGACTTTGCGATAACTTCCCCAGAGTCAAGTGAGGAAGTGGATAGTGGCTACTGCCACTGAACATTGATTTATGGTTTATTTGGCAAATATTTCATTTCATGAGCACCTAATATATGCTGGGCACCATCCTAAACAGTATCAGTGAAAAATACAATAATTGTAATAAGACAGCATCCAGGCCATATGATGCTTTTCAACTGAACAAAACAGACAATAAACAAAGAAACAAATACACATAATTATAATACCAAACAATAATAAGTATATGAAAAAGTTTCAAAATGCAAGAAGTAAAAAAAGTTTCTTTAAATTCTGAGGGAACAGAAAGTGCAGTAAGAAGAAACTGTAATGACTCACTTCCAGAAAGGAAAGATACTTGGATATATTGAAGCCTTTCACATTCACCTTCCTCTGTGGTGGAGTCATTCTTAGAAACGTAGTGGGAAGAAGTAGGAGGCATTCTCAATTTTTTTCTGGAGTGTCAAGAACCACCCTCCCAATTCTTATCAGACTGGTTTTTAGAGAGACATCAAACCTTAGCACTTTCTTCTCCAAACACGAGGTATTCCATGTGTTTTTATACTAGTGGGCAGTGGTTCTTTTAACATTCCTAGAAGAGTTCACAGTCCCCTTTGAATATCTGATTTAAAACAGAGGACTTCCCCTCACCCAAAATACCCACTGGTATCTACATAGAAAATGTTGCATTAAATTTTAGGTGGGCCATGAAAGACCAATGAAACTCCTAGAAACCACTCCAAAAAAATAATACTTTTCTGTATTATGAGGAGTGGGTTCTAACTGGCTTAGACACAGTAGACTGTTATCCAAGAGTTCTTCAGCTTAAAAATTGCACAGAGATTTCTTGGCCAAAGGGCTTTAGGTTGCCAGGCTGTACTGCTCAGGGAGCAAAACTTACAAAAGTCAATAGTATTGCTGGTTATTAAAGACTAATAGGATTTAAATTCTCTCCATTTAAAAAAGAATGTTAGGAATGCCTGGGTGGCTCAGTTGGTTGAGCATCCAACTCTTGATTTCCGCTCAGGTCATGATCCCGGGGTCCTGGGATCTAGCCCTGCATCAGGGTCCACACTGAGCATGATGCGTGCTTGGGATTCATTCTCTCTCTCTCCCTCTGTCCCTCTTCCCTGCTCACTCTCTCTTAAAAAATCAAATTAAATTAAATTTAATTTAATTTAAAAACAATTTTAAATATATATGTGAAATTAGTCATTCCTGAAATGCCCAGAATAGATATAACAATGAAATTAATAAAACAGTGATTTTCAATCCTACCCACATATTAGAATCACTTGAGGAGTTTTTAAAAAGACTGATACTCAGGGCCATATCAGACCAACTAAATCAAAATCTCTCAAACTGGGGTCCAGGAACTAGGAGTGGTTAAAATCTCTCCAGATAATTCCACTGAGGAGCTTGGTTCCAACCCACTGTTTTGGGAGAGCTCACTGACTTTCATGTCTTATGAACCTGGCTTTACTGAATTAAGACGAGAAGTGGTTAAAACTAAATCCAGTTGATAAGAGTTGTTTATGCAGTTTATCTGAACTCAAAGCTCAATAATTCTAATAGTTCTGAATAGTCCTAACATTTCACAGAATATATGAGGGATATAAAAACCTATCAATAACTAGATAATTGGTTTCCTTGTAAGAATCAAACAAAAATACCTGTGAACAAACATTCTTCCTACTCCTTCCTGGCATTCCAGGAACTAGCATAGACTCTGGCACATATAAAGGCTTAATTAATGTTTGCTGATTTACCCACATCATTTTGGTCCATCCCTTCTCCATCAAACACTCTAAGAAAGAGAACATCATGATCACTCAGTAAGTTATCTAATGGGGCATTTAACTGCACCCTTGAGAAGCAATATTAGTGAATTCATTCTTTCACTAAAATATTGACAATCTACTATGTGCCAGTTACCATAATTGGTGCTAGGGATGATAATGATAATAATTTAATCCTTTCAAAATCATTTCCAACATCTTCTTTTGAACAATTATTGGACTTTAGTTCCAAGAAGACCAAGAGACTCTCAAGACCACAGAATTAGTATGTGGCAGAAGGTAAACTGTTTCTCCAATCTTCTAACTCCCAATGCAATGCTATTTTGCAGGAAACAAAGTACATCACTTTTATTATATGTGTAAATTTAGAGTAATAAGACTAATTCTAAGAGTATATGATTGTGTAAAAAAGAAGTCACACCATGTGTCAATCTGCATAGAGGAACTTCCCAGTTCTATAAGTTTTGTGTAAGTAAGTATGGGACTAGAAATAGACTTTCTTTCATGTCTGCGTTGAAATGGTTGTATATTTAGAGAAAATAATATCAAGTGCTTTGTAGGGTAAAGAAAATTGTCAGGGCACCTGAGTGGTTCAGTCAGTTAAGCGTCCAGCTCTTAAGTTCCACTCAGGTCATGATCTCATGGTTGGTGAGATGGAGCCCCATGTTGGGCTCTACGCTGACAGCAAGGAGCCTGCTTGGGATCCTCTCTCCCTCTCTCTCTGCCCATCCCCTGCTTGCACACAAACTCTCTCTTTCTTTCTATCAAAATAAATAAATAAACTTAAAAAAAATAAAAAAGAAAATTGTCTCTGAGATTCTAGGAGAGTAAGTGAGGTAAGTAAAGCAAAGAATAATTTGAGAATAGCACACAGGTTTTAAGGAAAATAGAAAGAATATGAAGATGTTATTTTCAAAACAAGTCTCTAATTTCACACCAAAATATTAGTTGTTCAGAGATTACAGTTATTCACATAGATTACTATGGGAATTCCTAAAATTTAGAGAGGGAAAACCCCTAGTCATTACAGACACTGGTCCTGTTGCTGACCTCATCTACCACTCTTCCTTTCAGTCTCTATTCTCCGGTAGCTCTCAACTCCCAACATTCCTCAGGAAAGCCAAGGTCGAACCCCTCAGGGCATTTCTATAAAGGATTGTCTTTCCAACTCTTCAAAAGGGGCATACCTTTCCTCTTTCAATCTCTGCTTAGATTTCCCTCCCAAAGAGGTCTTTTCTGACCATCCTATCTTGTGCCCCAACATTTCCTATACCCCTATACTTCCCTTTGATTTTCTTCTGAGCATTTACCACTCCCAGAGATTGTTTTACTTCCTTGTTTACATGGAAGTCTCTTTTACTAGTGTCTATGCTCTATGAAGGCAGAATTCTGGCTCTCTTTTTCATTGCTATATTCTTGTTACTAGAGCAATGCCTGCCTCACTGCATTCAATATTATTTCAATATTTATTAGTAAGGAAGAAAGGAACAAAAATTGGTAGAGTCAATGGCCAACATATAATACTAAAGTTCAGACAAATACATCATGTCTTTCCCATCTGATCAGTACAAAATTAAGATGAATAAAATCCAGTGTTGTCAAGGAGGTTAAAATATGTACCCTATAACATGAACTCTAGATTGGTACAACTTTTGGAGAGGAGTAGTTAGCAGTATCTAACAACTTTTAAATTTTGGGCTATATATTTCTCTATCTATTGTCTTATTAATATAGTCAAAATAAATCAATAATAAATTATACATGGATGTTTACAGCAGATTATATGTAATAGGTGAAAATTTTGCAAAGTTCTTAAATGTCCATCAATGGTTAAATAAATTGTGACACAAAGAAATGAATAACAAGTAGTTGTTAAAAAAGAATGAGGAGAATCTAAGTGGACTAGCACAGGATAATATCTGTGATACAATGTTAATAATTATGAATGAGGTATAGAACTATTTGTCTATCAATGCATAGAAATAGACTTGTAAGGATACAAAACTGTCAACTACTTCTACTTTTAAATAGAGGGACTATGGCAAGGAGATGGTAATGAGAAGAAATTTTTCACATTTTACACACTATCAATTTATATTTTATTATTTTTTAAATTTATTATAATTTGTTTCTAAGGAAAACATACTTGGCTTATCCTTGGGTTTCTTGAGAAACCTAGCCTACCCTGTTGTCAGATGATTTTGCAAAATAATTGCTAGATTAGAAGCTTCATGGGAACAGAGAGCATGTGTGTCTAGGACTCTATATGCCTATTTGAAAATCTGACACATAGAATGCACTCAATATAATATGTTGAATGAATGAAAAAAAATGTCAGGGAATAATTTGGCTAATATAATTTGTAAATTAGTCAACAGTATACAATTTTATTTAAAAAAATTTTTTTAATGTTTATTTTTGAGAGAGAGAGAGACAGAGCATGAGCGGGGAAGGGGCAGACAGAGAGGGAGACACAGAAACCAAAGCAGGTTCCAGGCTCTAAGCTGTCAGCACACAGCCTGACACGGGGCTTGAACTCACAAACTGTGAGATCATGACCTGAGTCGAAGTCGGGCGCTCAACCGACTGAGCCACCAAGGCACCCCGGTATACATTTTTAAAATAAGGATATTCCTCACAGTAGACTGGATAGGGTATCATGAAAAGGCTTTGCCTTCAAGCATTTTGGTAGAATTCTAAGAATTGAGACTACGGTGTTGCTGTTGTTTTTTAATTTTTTACTGTATTGTCAGAAATTTGTGTTGCTCCTCATTTTTTTATTGTGGTAAAAAGTACATAATATAAAACTTACCAACTTAACCATTTTTAAGTGTACAGTTCAGTGGCATGAAGTACATTCATCCTCATTATTGTGCCATCATCACTATCCTGTCTCCAAACTCTTTTCATTTTGTACTCTGTACCCATTAAATAATAACTCTCCATTCCAACTTCCATTCTACTCCGTATCTCTATGAATTGACTACTCTAGATACCTCCTTATATAAGCAAAATCACACAGTACTTGTCCTTTTATGTCTGGCTTATTTCACGTAACATAATGGCCTCAAGATTCATCCATGTTGTTGCATGTTAGAATTTCCTTCCCTTTTAAGGCTGTATAATATCTCATCATATTAATACATCACAATTTGTTGATCTATTCATCTGTCAATGGACATTTGGGTTGCTTCTACCTTCTGGCTATTGCGAATAATGCTCCTATGGACGTGGGTATATACAAATATCTCTTTGAATCCCTGCTTTCAAATATATATATATAATATATATATGTCCTGAATATATATATTATATATATTATATATATATATGTCCTGAATATATATATTATATATATATTATATATATTCTGAATATATATATTATACACATTCAGAATATTCTGAATATGTGTATAATATATATATTCAGAAGCGGAATAGCCAGATCATATGGCAATTCTATTTTTTAATTTTTTGAGAAACTGCCATACTGTTTTCCATAGCAGGTGCACAATTTTACACTCCCACCAACAGTGCACAAGGATTCAAATTTCTGCACATCCTCCCTAACACTGGTTATTTTCTCGGTTTTTGATAGTAACCATCCTAATGGGTGTGAGGTGTTATGTTGCTGCTTGCTTTCTGAAATAACAGAATCTGGGAAAACCTCAACCTAAATGACCAACAAAAAGGGATGATAATATTTTTATTCTAAGACATTTATTTTTTAATTCTATCATCTCTGAAATAAGGATGCATATTACTACTGGTGTCATCTTATGGTTATATTTAATAGCACCATCTAACATCTCAATGGTATTTAAAACAATGGTGTTTTAAAATTAATACTGCTTTAGATTCAATGAAATATGGAACATCCAACATTTTAAACCACAAAGGATTAGACAAAGTATCTGAATTATATAGCAATAAGGATCAGTTGTAACAACCAACTTAAATGTACCCAAGAGAAAAAGTAACCAAGCAACAAGAAAAGGAATAATTATCATGTATTTTAAAATATATTTAAAGGAATAAGGATGCTGGTTGATTCCAGATCCTACTAGATCCTGAGCTGTATAACCTTTGGCAAGTTATTACCTGCTCTGTGGTGCAACTGCCAAACGGGAATAACAATATTCCTATGATATTATACTTATATCTTATTTGTTAGAACTTAGCAAATGGCAATAGGGATTAGAGGATAATTTATATTTTTCCCCTCTAAGGTAAAAATCAGAGCTTCTACCATTAGAGAAGAAAGGAAAAAATAATAGGAAATAGTTTTCAGTCTTTATCAAAGGCATTAAAATTATTCCAATGAGGAGTGCCTGGGTGGCTCACTCGGTTGGGCATCGGACTTTGGCTCAGGTCATGATCTCACAGTCCATGAGCTCGAGCCCCGTGTTGGGCTCTGTGCTGACAGCTCAGAGCCTGGAGCCTGTTTCGGACTCTGAGTCTCCCTCTCTCTCTGCCCCTCCCCTGCTCATGCTCTGTCTCTCTCTGTCTCAAAAATAAATTAAAAAAATTAAAAGAAATTTAAAAAATAAAATATAAAATAATTCCAATGAATATCCAGTAATAGTTCACTATTCTTCTGAATTAACACCCTTTCTTTAGATTTTTTTCATCCATTAAACCTTTATATTATAGATATTTCTGAGGTACAATAATGACTGAGAACAAAATGGAAATAAAAAAGTAAAAAAAAAAAAGGAAATTTTTTTTTCTGAAAAAGATTCAAATTGCTAAAGATACATTTGCAATTGCTAAAGATACATTTGCCTCTCCCCAAATGCTCAAAAATATGATTATATAAAGTGGTATATATGATAAAACTTCATTTAACTCAATTTTCCTTTGTTGTGAACCAAAATGATTTTGACCAATATGACACATTAGTGTGTAACCCTGCATGACACCATATGTTCAGACAGTGCATGTGATTTGCTGGAATACTGTTATGCAAATTTTTAAGTGAGGTGTATATGTTTAGGTCCATGGTATCTGTCATTGATAAGAGTCGATTTTGGAAAATTCTACCAAGTCATATGCCAGGAACCACAAGGGAATGGAAGGGGGGGAGGAAATAGCCTTTAATGCATCTCTCCTGCGTTGGTTGTGGTGAGGAACCATATAGACTGAACATGTCTCTCATGGAATGTAGCACAGAAGAAAGTCTTCAGCATGACATGGTCATCAGTCTGCAACTAATTCAGTGCACTTAAGACTGTGTTGAGCCACTTACATCCTCAGGGCTTTTTCCTCTTTTTAAAGATTACATAGAAGCAGGAAAAAACAGGAACTAACCCCAATTAACATTTTAAAATTCTGAAAGGTCTTCTATACCTTTAAGATTGGAGTGCCTAAGAAAAGTTGCAAAGTGAAGTAACACACTAATTCAAAATGGCATGAATTTAAAGTACCAAAGTTTAAGGTGGAATATGGTATGAATTTAAAGTACCAAAGTTTAAAATGAAATATACCAAACTCCAGAAGACACAGTAAAATGTTAATGCCAAAATCAAAATGAATAACCAAGTTGCCCTGCAGTGTAATTTCAAAGGAGAAGCACTTCTAGAATAACAGAGTAAGGACCTTCAAAAATCAGTTCCCACATTAAAAAATTGTCAGAATACTGATAATAATTGTCAAAATCAATTTTTCAGAACTCTGAATATTAAGCAAAGGCTTTCAATGATTCAGGTTAGCATTTATTCAAGAAAAACAGTTGAATCTTGATAAGAACATCAACATTTGTGGGTAATTTAGCTTGCCTTATTCCTATTCCCCTCTCACCAGCTTTATGGTAGCCTTGACAACCAGCTGCCTCAAAACAATGGTAACTGAGAAAAACAGATGCCATGATTTAAAAGGGGCAAAAGACCTGAACAGACACCTCAGGAAAGAAGATAGGTAAATGGAAAATAAGCACTTGAATACATGATATATATTATATGTAATCAAGAACCACAAATTAAAACAATGAGATACCAATACCCACCTATTAGAATGGCCAAAATCCAAAACCCTGACAATACCAAATGCTGGTAAAGCAGCAGAAACTCTCTAATTCATTGTCAAAGTGAATGCAAAATGGTACAGCCACTTTGGAAGACAATTTGACAGTTTTGTACAAAACTAAACATACTCTTACCATACAATTCAGCAATCATACTCCTTGGTATTGACCCAAAGGAACTGAAAACACATCCACATAGAAAACTGCACATGAATGTTTATAGCAGCTTTATTCTTAATTGCTAAAATTTGGAAGCAACCAAATTCATTTAGTAGATGAATGAACAAACTGTGGTACATCCAGACATTGGAATATTTTTCAACACTAAAATGCAATGAGCAATCAAACCATGAAAATACATGGAGAATACTTCAATGCATATTACTAAATGAAAGAAGTCAATCTGAAAAGAATGCATAGTATATGCACCCAACAAGATGACATTCCCTAAAAGACAAAGCGATGGAGAAAGTGAAAAGATCTGGTTGCTAGGAGTTAGGGGAAAGGAGGTATGAATAGGTGAAGCATGGAGGATTTTTAGGGCAGTGAAACAAGTCTGTATGATACTGTAATGGTGGATACATGTCATTACACATTCGTCCAAACCCACAGAATATACAACAAGAGTGAACCCTAATGTAAACTGTGGACTTTGGGTAACAATGATGTGTCAATATACCTTCATTGATTACAGCAAAAGTACCTGTCTGGTGTAGGATGTTGATAGTGGTGGAGGTTGTGTAGCAGAGGGGATACGTGAAAACTCCCTGTACTTTCTGTTCATCTTTTTTGTGAATCTGAAAGTACTTTAAAAAAATAAAATCAATTTTTTAAAAGAAAGAAATTAAGTACTGATACTTGCTACAACATGTATGAACCTTGAAAACAAGAAAAGACGAAAAAGCCAATCACAAAAGACCATGTATTGTATGATTCCATTTACTTGAAATGTCCAAAAATGGCAACTCTATTGAGGCATAAGACAGATTAGTGGTTGCCATGGCCTGGAGGTTAAGGGGTAACAGGCAGTTAGTGCTAATGGCTATAGATTTTGGAGGCAGAGAGGGTGATGAAAATGTTCTAAAATCTGATAGTGTTGATGATTGCACAACTCCGTGAATATGCTAAAAAGCAATTAATTGTAGGGATTAAATGGGTGAATTTTATAGGATGTGAATTATATCTCAATAAGGCTGTTATTTTAAAAGACCAGCTCTAAAAATACTTCGAGCAAGGAGAGTTTTATCATAGTAAGCATATATCCTTAACCATAAGTCAGTGAGTAATCATGACATTTAAATAACTTTGAATCCACTGGCTCCACCATTTACTTTCTTTGTGCCTGCAGACAATCACTTAAGCATATTAGGTTAAGTGTTTCTTCATCAGTAAAATGGAAATAATCTCCAAAGCATAGCTGAAACAACTTAATATGATATCACAAAAAAAGCACCTGGCATGAGTTTCCTCACTGTTGGAGAATAAAATTACAAATGAATAAGAGGGTAAGGCTGAAACAAATCCTATGGTACTGGATCAGAGTCAAAGATATCAGTATCAACTCATTTTTATTTTTAAATGTTTGAAGATAGACACAGGAGTAATTATAGATGTCTGTGTATACACGGTTTAATATACATACGGAGATTTCCTAGCTCTGTGAGCAGAGAGGACCTAGAGGCAGTAACACTCCAGTAGCTGTCAGCACATCTAAGGTCTACATCTGAGTTTCTAAATACCATTCCCCAATAGAAGGAACTATGATTTCCTGAAGAAAATGAAAGATTCTAGAACTGCAACAAGAAAAATGCTGACAAATCTGACCATCTAATAAAGATGTAAAAGAAAGTGCCTTAAGGGGAAAAAAAAAAAAAAAGAAAAAAAATGGGTACATGGAAAAAGGACATAAAATCCTATTTGGAAGAGTTTGAAATAGCCAAAGCTGGAACAATTTGAACAGCTCAATAAATAAAGTTAGTATTGGATTATGATCCAAAATATAAATATCCATGTGCCCACTCCGATCCACACAAATGACTGAAACCATTAATAAACTGGGAAGAAGAAATAAACATTTTTTATGAAATCATTCCAAAGGATAAATACAAAAAGATTAAGGGAAAACAACATCACCATTAGACACAGAAACAACTGCTACAAGCAAGACCCATAGCTTAATGCTCAAATAGATGAACCTTTATGGAGTGAGAAAGTATTTCCTTCCTGTCAAAGTATTGCCCCTGAAATATTCATTCCTTACTGTGGTGGTTTTAACATTTGCTTTCAAATGTATAGTAACTCTTCAGTGAAGAAACCTAGCAGACACCACCTTAACCAAGTGATGAAGGTTTACATCCCTAGTCATAAGTCATGTTGCTCTCTTCTTCCCCGGATAACATGACCATGATATGAAGAAAGAACATATCACCTCTGTGGTATTCTCTCCACCCATAACCCCAGTCTAATCATGAGAAAACATCAGATAGACCCAAACTGATGGACATTCTACAAATACTTTACCAGTACTCTTCAAAACAGTCAAGATAACAAAGAACAAGGGAAGACCAAGAAACTGTCATTGATTGGAGAAGACCATGGCAACATGATGACTAAATGCAATGGGTAGTATCCTGGATCAAAGCCTAGAATGGAAAAAGGTCATTAGTGTAAACACTGGTATAATCAGGGTAAAGTCTACAATTTAGACAAGAGTGTACAATGTTAACTCTTAATTTCATTAAATGCGCCATAGTTATATAAGATATTAGTACTAGGGGAAGCTCGATGAACTATATTCAGGAATTCTGTGTTCTACCTATACAACTCTTCTATACATCTATAATCATTTTAAAATAAAAAGTTAAAAAACAAAATAAAACAAGGACCTAGCTTGTTTAAGATGCTCAATTATTACCTCAATAATATATCCTCAAGTTAGATATCACCACAGTCTTCTAAAGTGACACCTCCTGAATTGATTAACTTTCCCCTTTTCTAAAAACCCCCTCCCCAGCCTCAAATATCCCTTTGGCTATAATGGGAAGGCTCTAAGTAATCACAGCAAATATGATGTTTTCTACCATGTATCTCCTATCCTCTCTTCTGTCATAATTGATTGAACTAAGAATGGAACTTGACCCAAACAAAGCTGATGAGCCCCTTCCTCCCGGAATCTGAGATTCCAGGTACATCTGTCTGATCTCTTGAATGGAGAAAATCTACTTAAGAGTCCTTAGAAGTTATTTTCTAATATCTGGCCTGGGAAGCAGGGAAGCCATTTGTTACAGACTGTTCATGTTTCCCTAATATTCATACATTGAAATTCTAACCCCCAATGTGATCATACTAAGTGATGAGCCTTTGGGAGGTGATTAGGCCATGATGGTGGAGCTCTCATGAAGGGGATTAATCATCATATAAAAGTAGCCCAGATAACTCTCTTGCTTTCTTTCTGCCATGTGAGAATACAATGAGAAGTTAGCAGTCTGAAACTATAAAAGGGTTCTCATCAAAACCTGACCATGGTGGTGCACTGACCTTGGAATTCCAGCCTTTAGAATTGTGAAAAATAAATTTTTCTTGTTTATAAGCCACCAGGTCTGTATTTGTTGTAGCAGCCCAAACGGCCAGACTAAGACACCATTCTACAGCAAGACAGCAGAATGAACCAGATATGCTTGAGAAGCAGAACTGACAAATAGAAACTGAAAGGATTACCTGGGTCACTATGGAGTGGCACACTTAGCCCCCACTGGTTCCCAAAGCCTACCTGCTCATGTCCCCCTTAGATTCCATGAAATACCCAGTCACCCTATTTCTCTTTGGGCTTAAACTGGCTAGATTTGGATTCTGTTAATACAACTGGAAAAGTGCAATTCAATACAACTATTTCATATGAAATGGCAGCCATTTAGACTTATGTTTTCTGTTGTTTCCTTTATAATAGTCAAGGTCAGTAATTTTTTAGTCACAGTTCATGTAAACTATCTGATTAAATTACCCCTGTCCTTACACATTTACCACATCTTTTCAATTCTGGCCATTTGTTTATTCTGTGCTTGCTCAAGGAAATACCTTCAATCTATCTCATCATGTCCAGATTCCACCCATACAGCCAGGTTTGGTTTAAATGCCCTCTTTTCCATGTAACCTTCCCTGCTACCCACCTAAAAGAAGATAAAATGTGTTTTATATGCCATGTTTCCTTATCTTACAACTTTTATTTCATTCCATATTTGTGTAATTATTTATTTATTCTCATAATCTTCCTTCTCAGATATGAAGCTACTCAAGATCAGCTTCCCTGTTCTTGCACAAGCACCATTTCAGGGAGTATTTATACATAAAGAAATATATAAATTAATAAAAACTATTTAAGAAAGATAGAAATACAAGACATTATTGACATTTATCTGTATTATTTTACTGTACTAAGTAAGAAACTTATTTCTAAGAAGTCTGCTTAGGATTCTCTCTCTCCCTCTCTTTCTGCCCCTTCCAAACTCGCTCTCTCTCTTTCTCAAAATAAATAAATGAACTTAAAAAAAAAGAAAGGGAAAAGGTAAGCCATAGAGTGAGAGAAAAAACTGTAATAAACATAAAAGACTCAAACCCATTGGGGAACCTGGGTGGGTCAGTTGGTTAAGTGCCAACTCTTGATTTCGGCTCAGGTCATGATCTCAGGGGTGTAGGATTTGTGCTGAGTACGGAGCCTGCTTAAGATTCTCTCTCTATCCCTCTGCCTCTCCCCCACACCAATTAAAAAAATAATAATAATTTTTAAAAAGACTCAAACCCAGACATTGAAAAAAAACTTTTGCAAATCAAGTTGTTGTTTTTTTAAATACAGATAAATGTCCTAACAGAAAATTGGGCAAAAGACTTGACCAGGTACTTCAGAGAAAGGGATATGCAGGGCCAATAAATAAATGTATGATAATATGTACATCATTAATCATCAAAGAAATGATATATACTAAAAGCACAAAAAGCCACCACTACATATCCACCAAAATGGCTAAAATTAAAAAGATGGAGAAAGCAGTTGAGGAAGTAAACAAGAATGCACTGCTACTAGGAGTACATGATAGCAGTAAACTGATACAACCACTTTAGAAAATAATTTGATGGTACCAACTAAAGTCGTACACAGGCATGCAAGCTCTTTGACCTAGCAGCAATTCATGACTATGCCTGCATTCGTGTGTTCATCAAAGGACATGTACAAGACTATTCATAATCCCACTACTCATAAGAGCTAAAACCTGGAAACAAATATCTATCAACAGAGAATGGATAAAGTTATTGTGGCACATTCATACAAAGGTATATTATACAGCAATAAACAAATCATTGCTAAATCCAAAACATGGGTGAAGTGCATGAACACAATGCTGAGGGGATTTGGGTTTTGTTTTGTTTTGTTTTTAGAGCAGGCACAACAATTTTTCTCATTGTGGGATTCAACTTTATATAAAGTCCAATATCAGGCCAAATTAATCAATGGTGTTAGAAATCAGACTGCAGTTATCTTTTCAGGGAATAGTGACTAGGAGGGGAAAAGGGGAAGTTTCTGGGTTGCTGGTGTATTCTATTATTTTTTAATCTAGAGTTTATATATGTGTGTTCACCTTGTGAAAATCCATCAAATTGAAAACTTATCATTTGTGTGTACATTTCTGTAAGACTTCTGTATTTCTATAAAAGATTTTTAAAATAAAAGGTTTTCATACATTATTTGTAACAATAATATCCATTGCCTTAGGCATCATGCCAATAGGCTGTGTATGTATAAATTACACATCCTTTTAGAAGCACAAAAAAACTATTAAAATCAATATTTTTATATTATACCTTTGAGAATTAAGATGTAAAATTATACAGTGATTTATTCAGAGGTACAAGTAGAAACAATAATAAATGTTTATTGATTTTAAAATTATGGAGGCTTGAAAATTTAAATCAGAGCTTCAGTATGCAAAAGCAATTGATTTCTTCAATGACTGTGGTATTTGTGATTAGCTGGGAATTTGATTAAGCACAAGCATATGTCATCATCCTACAATGCGAAAGCATTCCCCCCCCACCCCACTTTTTTTCCTTTGGTGTATGTTCTGGGAATATCCTTAACATTATAAATGTACCTAGAAATGTAGGTGATGCTTAAAATCCAGCTAAGTGGGTTACGGCTCCATTGAAACTATTAGAAAGAATCAGAATTAACTATTAAGAATATTTCTAGGCCAAGAGAGAAAATGTGCATTGTCTGTACTCTGGGGTATTCTTATGCAAAGGAGATGTTTTGGTTTTTTGGGTTTTGTTGTTGTTGTTGTTTACATAGAATGAACTAAAAAAAAAAAAATCCATAGGACTTCAAGGCCTAGAACAAAACATTTTGTTAGGTCTTGTGTTCTAGAATTTTTACTCAGTAATCAAATTTAAATTTAAATAGACATTGGTCACAATCTTGAAGGGTAACAGAAGCCACAACAGGGCAAAGAGTGGCATGCAATGGGACACCTCCTAGGAGTGGCTGCTAGATATGGAAAGGAAAGGGGATGCCTTAGACTTGCTGTCTTAGTCCACTAGGGCTGCTATAACAAAGTACCATAGACTGGGTGGTTTATAAACAACAGTCATTTATTTCTTCTAGTTCTCAAGGTTGAGAAGTACAAGATCAAGGCAATAGCAGATCCAATGTCTAGTGAGAACCTGCTCCCTGGTTCACAGATAGCCCTCCCACAGGGCAGAAAGAGTGGGGGGGTTCTTTTGAGGGCTCCACCTTAGTGATCTAATCACCTCCCAAGAGCCCCACTTCAAACATCATCATGTCAGGGATTAGGTTTCCACATATGAATTTGGGGGAACATAAACATTCATTCTATAAGCACTTGCCATACTTTTTTTGAAACTCAAAGATGTAAGTGATGGTTCTGGCCAATTCCTTCGGACATGCTAAAAACCTTCAAAGCCACAACTAAAAGGCCCACCATTAAATGCCTTCAAAATGGGCATTAATGTTGTGAATAATCTTACTATTTCCCTCTCCTCCCCACAAACAGTCCAGGGCCTCCTCTGGCCCTGCACTTTAGAGGGCCCCATATAGTCATAGCACACACATGCTCACACACACATACACACACACACATAAATTCAGAGAATACACGTGAAGACTACAAATAGAAGTGTTACTACTGAAATGGAATTTTATCTGACTGTAGACCAGCCTTTAACCTTTGCAAAGTCCAGGGCAAGATTTAAAAAAAAAAAGAAAATGGAGGCCCGTATAACATATGTCTAAATATGTAAATATTATAGATCAACCTAAAAACCATTACATAAAATGTTTTCTCTTCCTATTCTTATAAATATAACCTTCATAGCATATATTTTGGGCTCATGTGCCTGTAGCTGGGCTGGGGAGCTCTGTCTCCTGTGTCTTAGTCTGGGAGCCATGCTAGAGGAACAGTACTGTGCAGGGTATGCTCTTTCATGATACGGAAGCACAGAGAACCTGCCCAACCTAGCAAGCACATTTCAATGCTCTGCTTTCACCATATTTGCTAACTTCCTATAGGTTAAAGAAAGTTACATAGCCAAATACAAAGTCAAGGAGACAAGAAGCACATACTATCTAAAACAAAGGTGTGGCAAAAGAATAAATAGATTATCTTACTGGAACAAAGGTATCTTTGGGATTATAATTAAATATACCTCACTCAATCACACTGCTTTGACCTTGGACTTTGGCACAGGTTTTTTTAAATTAATTAATTGTTTTAATTTACATCCAAGTTATTTAGCATATAGTGAAATAATGATTTCAGGAGTAGAATCCAGTGATTCATCCCCTACATATAACACCCAGTGCTCATCCCAACAAGTGTCCTCCTTAATGCCCCTTGCCCATTTAGCCCATGCCCCCACCCAAAACCCCTCCAGCAATCCTCAGTTTGTTCTCTATATTTAAGAGTCTCCTTTGGTTTGTCTCCCTCCCTGTTTTTAAATTATGTTTGCTTCCATTCCCTATGTTCATCTGTTTTGTATCTTAAATTCCACATATGAGTGGTCATATATTTGTCTTTCTCTGACTAATTTTGCTTAGCATAATAATACACTCTAGTTCCATCCATGTTGTTGCAAATGGCAAGATTTTATTCGTTTTGAATGCCGAGTAATATCCCACTGTGTGTGTGTGTGTGTATGTGTGTGTGTGCGTGTGTGTGTGTGTGTGTGTGTGTGTGTGTGTTTATCTTCCACATCTTCTTTATCCATTCATCACTCAATGGACAACATTTGGGCTCTTTCCATTCTTTGGCTATTATTGATAGCACTGCTATAAACATTGGGGTGCATGGCACAGGCTTATTTTCATGGCTTGCTCTGGCTATTTTAAAATTTCCTTTTTGAGAAAAGGAGTAATTTTACAAAAACTGTATAATTAAAAGCCCATCACAAATTAATGTGTCACCTTTTGCAAAAATGATAAATAAGTACAAAAAAATGTTTTACTAGATTTAAAAAATGAATACAGTTCAGCTACTGAGTCTGTCATAAAATAATGTTACCTACTGAAATCCATCTACTGTCTGACTAAACACTAAAGGGCTTTCTTTTAAGCAAATCCACAAATAATAGTACAATAGCCAAGAATTTGTACAGTTGTAATTTAAGGTTGGAGGATAAAAAATGATTATAAATATTCAGGCAATTACATATTTTGAATTATTTTTTGTTTTCTTTCCCAAATATTACTAGAAAATTTATGAAAAACTAGATGTCATGCCATATTCAGCAGACAAATATCTTTCGGGAAAAAAAAATTTAATGATAACATTTTAGATTAATTACCAGGCAGGAATTTTTTATAATGGAATTCCTTGAATGAATGATGTTTTTCAAAAGATATATATATTTTTTCAATTTAACCCATGTTTAATTCTGAGGATTTTTTAAAATGTTTTATTTATTTTTTGAGAGAGAGAGAGAGAGAAAAAAACAGTGTGAATGGGACAGGGGTAGAGAGACAGGAAGACAGAGAGAGATTGAACCCTAGCAGGCTCCACACTATCAGCACAGGGTCCAATGTGGGCCTTGAACTTATGAACCACGAGATCATGAACTGAGCCAAAATCAGGAGTCAGATGCTTAAATGACTAAGTCATCCAGGCACCCCCGGAGCAGGATTTTTTTTTTAATTGGCAAAAGGTAGTATCTGGCATCATGACATTTAGAATCCAATTGGTCAGTTAAAATATAGTTGAAAAACAGGCATAAAACTAACTGATACCAAATTCCTTTTGAGAAGCGGTGAAATAAAATAGATTTTATTATTAGTTCAAATATCTTCTTCTACATTGGGGAGGACTAAAAAGAATGACCATCTTAGACATAAAATGACTCTTAATTTTTAACTTTCAATGGGCAGTTCTATCAACTGAGGCTAAGTCAGGAAACCAGAGTGAGTGTAAGTATTACAAGAAATGATGTAATATGGGAATTACAGTTTATCTAAATGTAGATGGAGCTAGGAAAGTGGAGGTCTTGGAAGTAGGAGTTGAAAGATCAGAGAAATAGTTATTAATGACTTTCATCTGAAGCCCTGGCACAGAGACAAGTTGGATCTTGCAGGAAAATACAAGGACTGTGAATCTCACTGCCAGAGAGGCCTGACCTGGCAAAGGAAGAGTTTGTGGAGAGTTCTATGTAAGCTTCTGTGGGCCTATAGCCAAGGTTTTGTGGGTTGAGGCAGCTGTTGGTCAGCATGGCCAGCAACCAAGAAGATGAGCTGAAGCAGAAAGAGAGAACAGGCCGCCCACCAGGTACCTCTGCTACACATCATGTCTGACCATCATAGCTTTCACAGAGTTATGTCCTCGGCTCTCATCTTCTTTCCAAATGTAATAAAAGTTCATCTAACTGGCTAACTCTGTCCCACAACTGTACAGAGAAGAGGATTCTGAGAAATGTAGTTCCCAACCTTAGACAGGAGTTTAGGTGCTAAGTCAACAATACACAACCCAGCACAGGCTGAGGGACTCTCACAAGGAGAGTATTTTCAGATGTCACCAAGAACAATAATGGAAAAGATATGAACCCCCAGAGGTAGAGTTAATAGAAAATACAGCAAACTGGAAATCTACTCAAAGGAACAAAAGCTAGCATGTAAACTTGGAACAGTCCCCATTCCAGAGCAGGGAGATCTTGTTCAATAGGATTTCAGAATTTCTATACACCAGTAACTGCTCTGTGCCTCCCCTTGTTCTCCTTTCCAAATAGAAGAGGTTACTCTCGTTGTCCTGTCCCTATTCTTCCACCCAGTTAGTGTTCAATTTGTCTCATGTATTTCTTTTAATAGTTTTCACATATCAGCAAACTATAGCCTGAGGTCTGAATCCAGTTGTTGCTCATGTTTCTAAGTAAAGTTTTATTGGAACACAGCCACATCTAGCCCATTTTTTGCATATTGTCTATGGCTATTTTTGCATTACAAAGGCAGAGTTGAATAGTTGTGACAGAGACTGTATGACTCACAAAGCCTAAAATATTTACTAAATCTGGATCTTAAGAGAAGTTTTGCCAACTCATGAATAAGATCTATACATTATAATAAGTGGCTAGGTCTCTCAAGTCTCTCTCTTTATTAATTCCAGTTATAAGACTTCATAGTAGTATATAATGACCCTTCCCATTTCTCTTTACCACTTCATAGAATAGCATCTCATTGAGTGGATGTAATGTAGCATTCAACCAGTCCCCTAATAACAGCTATTTGGGGTTTTTCCAGTTTTTTACTATAATGAATTGCCTTGTGCAAATGTCTTCTTGTTTCCCACCTTATTCCCCTGTGGTTTATTAAAACTAGGTTCCTAAAATTAAAGATTTTCTGCCAACTAATGGACATTGCCAACTTGTCCTCCACTTGAAATCGTACAGATCTGGGTTTCCACCAGCCATGTTTGTGAGCACCTCATCCACCCAGGAGATGATGCTGTCAAAATTTTATATTTTGGCCAATCTCATAAATGGGAAATGGGATTTCAAGATAGCTTTAAATCACATTTCTTTTACTGTCAATGATTTGAGCATCTTTGCAAATAAGGGTTATTTATATTTCTTTTTCTATTATCTGTCCACTTAAACCTCTTGTCCATTTCTCTATAGGACTTATAGAATGTTTTTCTTCTCTACATTTATAAGCTCTTTATATACTGAATATTATTAACCTTTGCCTCTAATATAAATTGTAGATATTTTTCCCATTTTCCCATTTGTTCTTTGCTCATGGTATGTATTCTTTGTTGTTGTTTTTTTTTTTCATGCATGGAAAAGTTTGTTGTTGTTGTTGTTGTTGTTGTTGTTTTTGCTGTCAAATTATCAATATTTTCTCTTAATGCTTTTATATCTTGAGTTATAGTTTGGAAAGTTTCTCTTCTTCCTAAGCTACAGACCATGTTTTGCTTTAGTACTTCAGCACTTTAATTTAACTCTCTGATACATTTGGAATTTATTCTGGCGTGTAGGATGGAAACTGGGACTGATTTTCTCTTTTCTTCTATTATTATCCATTTATGCCAATACCAGTTATTTAAATGAGTTCACCTTTTCCCTACTGATGTGAGATTATTTTAAACTACATTTCCATATGTATTTGGTTCTATTTTTTCCTTCTACTCATGCTATAATGCTATATACTATTTTAATTATAGAGGTTTTGTAATATGATTTAATGTATCTTAGGATTAGATTCCCCTTATTGCTCTTTTCCTTTTTTTTAAGATTTTCATGTCTATTTTCACTTTTTTCTTTCCAGATCAACTTTATAGACAACTTTTCTAGTATCAGGAAAGAAAAATAATAATGGCACTTTTATTGAGATTGTATTACATGTATTAACTTAAAAACAACTTACATCTTTTTTTTTCTTAATGTTTACTTTTGAGAGAGAGAGAGACAAAGTGCAAGCAAGAAAGGGGTAGAGAGAGACAGAGACACAGACTCTGAAGCAGGATCCAGGCTCCAAGCTGTCAGCACAGAAACTGATGTGGGGCTCGAACTCACAAACCATGAGATCATGACGAGAGCCGAAGTCAGACACTTAACTGACGGAGCCACCCAGGCTGCCCATGACATCTTTTTAAAAATATTTTTTAATGTTTATTTATTTTTGAGAGACAGAGAGAGACAGAGCGCAAGCAGGGGAGGGGCAGAGAGTGAGGGAGACCCAGAATCTGAAGCAGGCTCCAGGCTCTCAGCTGTCAGCAGACACCCCACTGTAGGGATCAAACCACGAAAGTTGAAATCGTGACCCGAGCCTAAGTCGGTTGCTTTATCAACTAAGCCACCCAGATGTCCCCTAAAAATAACTGACATCTTTAGGATGTTAAGCTGTCCTGTCCAAAAATGTATATCTTTTCAATTTGTTCAACTGTACTTCTAAATCTTTCAGCAGTGATTTATCATTTTCCTTACAGAGGTTTTGGCAATTTCTTATTGAGCTTATGCCTAGATGTATCTGTGTGTCTGTGTTTAATCATGCATTGGTTCTTCTATTGTATTATAACTTCAAATAGTTTTTGATTATATATACACATTTAAATTTATGTATGAAGTTTACTCAACTTTTGTCTGTCAATCTGAACTAAATTACACTATTGCTTGTAGTAGTTTTTACATAGGTTCTTCGGGTTTTTAGTCATATAATCACACCATCTGAAAATAGAGATACTTTAATGCTTTAACTTATAGCTTAAAAGTCAACTTTAATTATTATTAAATTAATCAGATTACCAAGGGATAAAGAAATCTGTTTTTTTACTTTTCAAAAAACTCTAAGAATCTGAATTGATGAAAAATTGGCTTTATTTTTCTTTTTTTGTTCTTACTAATTCAATAAGTCAAATGTTAATTGAGTTGCAATTTACCCAAAAATTTTAGAGTGAAATCTTTAAAGATACTTTAAGGCTCTCACGTATATTTTTAAAAGACATGACCTTGAGTTTACAGGTATTATTTATTGCTTAATTAGATAAGTAATACAAAAAAAGAACAGGATAAGCCCTAGGAAAATGGTTACTTTGAATTCTGTAGTTGGTAATCCTTTCTTAGGTCTCTGTGTTCTTCAAGGACCTTGGTTATCTAACTGAACCATTATACTCTAACACCAAAAAAGGGGCCACCTAATTCGGACATCACCCTTATTCCTGTCCTTTCTGGTTCCCATCTGACATAGCAGAAGCTGAACTGGTATTAAAATAAGAATTTTACCCAACCACTATAACCACAACCTATTTCATCTACCATGTAAATATAGTTTTGGAAAGGAAACAAAAAAACAAAAAAACAACAACCCAAACAAACAAAAAACGTAGTGAGAATAAAGCACTGATGATTAAATAATGACCTTTAAAACCTTCAACAAAAATTATATTTTCTTTAGAGAGCAATCTTTTAACCAGCCATAAGGCATCCCAGAGTTGTAGGTTTGGAACACCATCTAGATCCCTTCAACTCTCTCCCATCCTTTCCCCATTCAGGCTCGAAATTTCTAAATAACAGTGAATCACTGACAACAAAAATACTTGGGGCACCTGGGTGGCTCAGTTGGTTGAGCATCCGACTTCGGCTCAGGTCATGACCTCACAGTTTGTGAGTTCAAGCCCTGTGTCAGGCTCTGTGCTGACAGCTCAGAGCCTGGAGCCTGCTTCTGATTCTGTGTCTCCCTTCTCTCTCTGCCCCTCCCCCACTCACACTCTGTCTCTCTCTCCTTTGAAAATAAATAAACATTAAAAAAATTTTTAAAAAATACCTGACAGATTTATGATTCTATTTATATATAAATTTATATTTAATCTATTTTATATATTTGTATATAATATAAAACATATTGATACAATCTATATATTATTCATACAATTTACATACAAATTATAATTTATGTAACATATAAGCTATAGATATATTACATAAATTATATATTACATAAATAAATTATATAAATGTAGTGACTCAATCTTAAAATCTGGTCTATGTATCTTATATTATTTATATTAAAATAAAACTCATATAATATTTAATATATATATAATTGAAAAAATTATATTTAGCTTATTACATAAAATGTATTCATATATATGACATATCTCTTTTTTTGTGAATTCTGCCTGTCTCTTTAGTACCATTTGAAAATTTGAAAAGGAGAGCCTTTCAATTCCAGTGGGATCAAGCTAGAATGTATGCAAAAATTAGTACAAAATCATCTCCATGATTGTTGATATGAAATAGATGTTAAGTATCTATCTATTGAATTAACATACTATTGATAAGTTTATGTCAATACTAGCACATTTGTCAATGAAGGATACTATATTTTGTTAAGTATCCAGAGATTTACTGAGAAGATTTTATGACTAGAATCAAACTCTATAATAAACTTTGTACATTCATTTTCTTTGATATGCACAACTAGTTACAAGTAAAGATTTTCTTCAAGTAGAGAAAAATGTTGCTACAGTTAATGTCAGATAAATTATTGTCTATGTTCTCTTCTAGGTTTTTTATGGTCAGGTCTCATATGTTGGTCTTTAATCTATTTTGAGTTCATTTTTGTGTACAGTGTGAGAAAGTGGTCCAGTTTTCCCCACACCATTTGTTGAAGGGACTTTGTCTTATTGCATATTCTTGTCTCCTTTATCAAAGATTAATTGACCACACAATCATGGGTTATTTCTGTGCTCTCCATTTTGTTCCATTGAACTATGTGTCTATTTTTATGTCAGTACCATAGTGTTTTAATTACTACAGATCTGTAGTAGATCTTAAAATCTGGGATTGTGATACCTATAGTTTTGGTCTTCTTTTTCAAGATTGCTTTGGCAATTTGGGTCTTTTGTGATTCCATAGAAATTTTAAGATTATTTTTTCTACTTCTGTGAAAAGTACTTTGATATTTTAATAGGGATTGCATTAAATCTGTAGATTGCTTGGGGTAATATTGAGATTTTAACAAGATTTGTTCTTCCAATCCATGAGCATCAAATATCTTTCCATTTCTTAGAGACATCTTCAATTTCTTTCATCAAATTTTACAGTTTTCAGAGTACAGGTCTTTCACTTCTTTTGTTAAGTTTATTCCTAGGTATCTTATTATTTTTAGTGCAATTATAAATGGGATTGTTTTCATTTCTCTTTCTGCTGCCTCATCATTGGTGTATAAAAATGCAACACATTTCTATACATTGATTTTGTGTCCTGTGACTTTACTGAATTCATTTATCAGTTCTGGCAGTTTTTTGGTAGAGTCTTTTGGGTTTTCATACATAGTATCATGTCATCTGCAAATAGTGAAAGTTTTACTCCTTCCTTACCAATTTGGATGCGTTTTATTCATATTTCTTGTCTGATTGCTGTGGCTAGGACTTTCAAGACTATGTTGAATAAAAATGGTGATGGGGTGCCTGGGTGGCTCAGTTGGTTAAGTAAGCAACTCTTGATTTTGGCTCAAGTCATGATCTCACTTTGTGAGTTTGAGCCCCACATCAGGTTCCATGCTGACAGTGTGGAGTTTTCTTGGGATTCTCTCTCTCTCCCTCTCTCTGTGTACCTCCCCCACTTGCATGCTATCTCTCTCAAAATAAATAAACTTTTTTAAAAAAATGGTGAGAGTGGACATCCTCATCTTGTTCCTGACCAAAGGGAAAAGCTCTCAGCTTTTTACCATTGAGTATGATATTAGTTGTGGGGTTTTCATATATGACCTTTATTATGTTGAGGTATGTTTCTTCTAACCCTACTTTACTGAGTGTTTTTATCATGAATGGATGCAGAACTTTGTCAGTGCTTTTCCTACATCTATTGAAATGATCATATGGTTTTTATCCTTTCTCTTGTTAATGCGATGTATCATGTTGATTGAGTTGCAAATACTGGACAACCTTGCATCCTGGCAATAAATCCCATTTGATTGTGGTGAATGATTTTTTTAATGTATTGTTGAATTCAGTTTGCCAATATTTGTTGAGGATTTCTGCATCTATGTTCATCAGAGATATTGGCCTATAATTCTCTTTTTTTGTGGTGTCTTTATCTGGGTTTGATAATAGGGTAATGCTGGCCTTGTGGAATGCTTTTGGAATGTATTCTATTTTTTTGGAATAGTTTGAGAAGAAAAGGTATTAACTGTTCTTTAAATGTTTGGTAAAATTGGCCTGTGAAGCCATCTGGTCCTGGACTTTTTTATTTGTTACTGATTCAGTTTCATTGCTGATAATTGGTCTGTTAAAATTTCCTATTTCTTCCTGATTCATTTTTGTGAAGTTATATGTTTCTAGGAATTTATTCATTTCTTCTAGGTTGTCAAATTTGTTGGCATATAATTTTTCATAATATTTTTTATAATTTTTTTGTATTTCTGCAGTGCCAGTTATTTTTTATCTTTCATTTCTGATTTTATTTTAGTCCTCTCTTTTGTTTGTTTGTTTCTTTTTTTTTTTTTTTTTTAATGAGTCTGGCTAAAGGTTTCTCAATTTTGTTGATCTATTCAAAGAGCCAGCTCCGGCTCTCATTGATCTGTTCTATTGTTTTTGTTTTTTTGTTTTGTTTTGTTTTTTTAGTTGCTATTTATTTCTGCTCTAGTCTTTATTATTTCCTTCCTTTTACTGATTTGGGGTTTTGTCTGTTCTTCTTTTTCTAGCTCCTTTAGGTGTAAGGTTGAGCTGTTTATTTGAGATTTTTCTTGCTTCTTGAGGTAGGTCTCTATTGCCGTAAACTTCCCTCTTAAAACACCTTTTGCTGTGTCTCAAAGGTTTTGGACTATTATGTTTTCATTTTCATTTGTTTCCATGTGTTTTTTTTAATTCCTCTTTAAATTTTTGTTGACCCATTCATTATTTATTAGCATATTATTTAACCTCTATGTATTTGTGTTCTTTCCAGATTTTTTCTTGTGGTTGATTTCTAGTTTCATAGCATTGTGTTTGGAAAAGATGCATCATATGACTTCAATCTTTTTGAATTTGTTGACTTGTTTTGTGGCCTAATATGTGACCTATTCTGGAGAATGTCCCATGGTCAATTAAAAAGATTGTGTACTCTGCTGCTTTAAGATGAAATGTTCTCAATATTCCTATGAGATCCATCTGGTCCAATGTGTCATTCAAAGTCACTGTTTCCTTGTTTTCTGTTTGGATAATCTATCCATTGATGTAAGTGATGAGCTAAAGTCCCCTACTATTATTGAATTATTATCAATTACTTCCTTTATGTTTGTCATTAGGTACTTT
Source organism: Panthera uncia (assembly GCF_023721935.1). NCBI lineage: Eukaryota > Metazoa > Chordata > Mammalia > Carnivora > Felidae > Panthera > Panthera uncia. The sequence goes on along the minus strand of NW_026057584.1, from coordinate 90,263,287 downwards.
CTATATGTAGGTGCTCTCATGTTAGGTACATAAATTCACAATTGTTACATCTTCTTGTTGTATTGTGCCCTTTATGATTATATAGTTTCCTTCTCTGTCTCTTGTTACAATCTCTGTTTTCCAGTCTATTTTGCCAGATAAAAGTATTGTTATCCTGGCTTTTTTTTTTTTTCACTCCCATTTGCATGATAAGTGTTTTTCCATCCCTTCACTTTCAGTCTATGTCTTTAAGTCTGAAATGAGTCTCTTGTAGGCAGCATATATATGGGTCTTGCTTTTTATCCCTTCTGTCACCCTTGACTGGAGCATTTAATCCATTTACATTCAAACTAATTATTGATAGGTATATATTTGTTGTCATTTTGTTACTTCTTTTGTGGTTGTTTTTGTAGATCTCTGTTCCTTTCTTCTCTTGCTTTCTTCTCTCGTGGTTTGTTGGCTCTCTAGAGATATACTTGGATTCCTTTCTCTATTTTTTGCCTATCTACTACCGGTTTTTGATTTGTGGTTACCATTAGGTTTATACATAATATACGCATATAGCAGTCTATATTAAATTAATGGTCTCTTGAGTTTGAACCTATCGTTTATTCTTCTCCCTGCTCCACATGTTTTGGGTATATGGTGTCATACTTTATGTCCTTTTGTTTTGTGAAAACCTTGACTAATTTTTATAAATATGCTTAGTTTTACTGCTTTTGTTGCTCCTACATTTCTTACTCCTACTTATGGTCTTTCCTTTCCACTCAAAAAGTCCCCTTCAACACTTATTTCAGGACTGGTTTGTGGCTTCATGGCCACATTAAATTCCTTTAATTTTTGTTTGTCTGAGAAAGAGACAAAAACCAGACATTTTAGTTGCATTTTTTTTTTTTTTTTCTTTTAGCACTTTGAATATGCCACTCCCTTCTGGCCTATAAAGTTTCTGCTGAAGAATCCACTGATAGCCTTATGAGGTTTCCCTCATATGCAACTGTCATCTTTTCTCTTTATGCTTTAAAATGATCTCTTCATCACTACTCTTTGTCATTTTAATTACTAGGTGCCTTGGTGTGAATCTATTTGGGTTGAATTTGCTGGGGGCTCTCTGTACTTCCTGGAACTGGATATCTGTTTCCTTCTCCAGACTAGTAAAGTTTTAAACTATTATTTCTTCAGATAAATTTTTTGCCCCCTTTTCTTTCTCTTCTTCTTTTGGGATACCTATAATGCAGACTTATACTTATACTTAATGCAGACTTATACTTATAGGTATCAGACTTGATGGAGTCACTGAATTCCCTAAGTCTATTCTCATTTTCCATACTTTTTTCTCCCACCTGTTCAGCTTGATTACTTTCAATTACTCTATCTTTCAAGTCGCTAAATCATTCTGCTTCCTCTAACCTGCTATTTATTCCATGCACTGTATTTTTAAATCAATTTATTGTGTTCATCATCTCTGGTTGGTTCTTTTTAAATCTCTTTGTTAAGGGTCTCACTGATGTCTTCCACTCTTTTCCCAAGTCCAATGAGTATCTTTATTATTGTTATTTTAAATCTCTATCAGGCATATTACTTATATATTTTGCTTAGGTATCTTGCTGTGGTTTGTCTTGTTCTTAGATTTGGGACATATCCTTCTGACTGATCATTTTGCCTAATTCTCTGTATCTGTTTCTGTATGTTAGGAAAGTCTCTCACTACGTCTCCTGCTCTTCAAAGTAATGCCCTTATGAAGAAGAGGTCTTGTAGTGTCCTACAGTGCAATGTTCCCTGTTCACCAGAACCTGGTGCTACAGGGGTATCTCTTATATGTGTTCCATGCACCCTACTGTTGTGGATGAGCTAAATTTGAGTTAGGCTCCACATCTGGATTGAGGTCAAATGTCATAGTTTTAATAACTCTTAATCTTAAATCAATTCTGAATTATAGGTTGAAGGGGACCGACCACATGTTGGAAGCACTTTCAGTCACAAGGAAATATTTCTTAGGTTTCCTCTCTGACCATTCCTTAACTTTTAATAAATATGTGCAGTTTAGCACTGGCAGGGCATAATATGTAAATATAAGGTGGCTAATAAGCTCAGCTCTTTGAATTCAGAGATCCTCACTATACTTTCCTTGTACCATCCACAAAGCCTAATAAAGATCAGAGAAAAATGTGCTGTTTAATACTCATGGACAATTGATCTATTTAGATCAGTGAGTCTTATAAAATAATAAATACACTAAAATCATGGCTGGGGACTCTGAATTTAACCTAGAAACAGAGATTCAGGGGTTTTTAAATAAAGTTTCCTGAAGCCAGGAATCATATAATCCTCATGATATCATCTTTCTCATCTTTTTGTTTAGAATATACTGAAAATCAGGAGAGACCTTCCCCAATGCTATATATCCAGGAAGGAAGTCTTGTTTCAGGCATTTTCTCCCGACCCTGAATAAGCACAGATCTCTAGTTCTGTTCTCCCACCTTCTCAGGTGCCTGTAATTTTTGCAAGTTAACTCCATAATCCTGGTCACTGATAAGTTTTAAGAAGTAACCCCTTCAGAGACACTTGGATTATCAATGTTCTGTTAATAATCCAAATAGAGGATTTGAATGGTGGACTTTAAGCACTAAATAAACTAGTGTCTATAGTGTGGGGTATTTACATGCACAGGTAAGAAAGTCAGCTTAATGTTCTGTCTCCAAACCCTATAACAGCTCGCTGAGGTAGATACAATTGTCCTCATTTTAAAGATGAGAACACTGAGAATTACTGTGGCATTTCTCAGGGCATGGTCCTAAACTGGTAGTGTTAGCATCACCTGGGCTAATTCTTAGGTCTAATCTAGACCTATTAAATCAGAGACTCTGGAGAGATCAGAACTCTTGAGTTGTAACAAGAATGCTAAAGTTTGAGAACCATTGCATTAGAAAATTTAAACGGTCTGGGGCGCCTGGGTGGCGCAGTCGGTTAAGCGTCCGACTTCAGCCAGGTCACGATCTCGCGGTCCGTGAGTTCGAGCCCCGCGTCAGGCTCTGGGCTGACGGCTCGGAGCCTGGAGCCTGTTTCCGATTCTGTGTCTCCCTCTCTCTCTGCCCCTCCCCCGTTCATGCTTTGTCTCTCTCTGTCCCAAAAATAAATAAAAAAACATTGAACAGAAAATTTAAACGGTCTGGTTTGCCCAACATCACTTACAAATGGGAAAGACAGAGCTGGGAATTGAATCCAGACACCCATGGCAATCTCTCACTATTGTACCCTACTTCTTCATGTTGAGGAGTCAGCCTCAAAAGGCCAGCCCTACGAGGTGCCTGAGTGGCTCAGTTGATTAAGTGTCCAACTTTGGCTCAGGTCATGATCTCACTATTCATGGGTTCTAGCCTCACATCAGACTCTGTGCTGTCAGCACAGAGCCTGGAGCCTACTTCAGCTTCTGTGTCTCCTTCTCTCTCTGCCTGACCACCCCCCCGCAAAATAAATAAACATTAAAATTTTTTTATGTTTATTTTTGAGAGAGAGAGAGAGAGAGAGAGCATGAGCAGAGGAAGGGCAGAAAGAGAGGGAGTCACAGAATCCAAAGCAGGCTCCAGGCTCCAAGCTGTCAGCACAGAGCCTGACACAGGGCTTGAACCCACGAACTGTAAGATCATGACCTAAGCTGAAGTCGGACGCTTAACTGACTGAGCCCCTCAGGCGCCCCTGCAAAAAATTTTTAAATAAAAGGCCAGCCCTATACTACAGTTGAAATTCAGGAAGGGAAAAGATGAATGCAGCTCCCAGAAAAGCCTCACAATTCCAGAATTTTAAAGATTCTTAAGAATAAGTTTACATGTAAACCAAAAGAAGTAAATAAGACCAAAGAAGTAGATATATAATTTTCCTAATTAAAAGAAAACACATAATGGTTTTTACTCTGAAAGTAGAGATCAGGAGGGACTTACTAAGTAGAGCTCTATATTCATTTTATTCAGTGCTTTCTTCAGAATGTCTCTTTATTGGGTCTTAAAAAATAACTTTTTTAAAAAAATCTGATCTGATATTGACAAGGAGTAGATGCTTAATAGGTACAGTAGCTCATAGAGTTCATGGTTTGAATACATGTAATTTGTTTCCTAATTAGCCATTTTTTCTTCCTTGACTTGAGCAAACCTATAAAATATTCTAAGAAGAGTACAAAAATTAAAGAAAACTCTGAACTGACTTTGTTGGAAGAAGGATAGAATAACCCAGGTTTTGGCATCAGAATAACATGGACTTGACACAACTTCCAAGAACTTACCAAACAATTAATTTAGGTTCCTTATTCCTCAGCTCACCATCTAAAACAGAATTAACGGGGCGCCTGGGTGGCTCAGTCGGTTGGGCGTCTGACTTCAGCTCAGGTCATGATCTCGCGGTCCGTGAGTTCGAGCCCCGCGTCGGGCTCTGTGCTGACAGCTCAGAGCCTGGAGCTTGTTTCAGGTTCTGTGTCTCCCTCTCTCTCTGACCTTCCCCCATTCATGCTCTGTCTCTCTCTGTCTCAAAAATGAATAAACGTTAAAAAAAATTTTTTAATAAAAAGATATAAAACAGAATTAAGAACCGTACATACTTCATTCTGTGGTTGCAAGGACTTTATAAGATAACTCAATGAAGCACTTAACACAGTTCCTGCACATAATAAAAGCTCAATAAATGCTTATCATTATTAGCATTATTACTATTATTATCCATGTGAGATACTACAACTGAGTTCCTGTTCTGTCATTTGTTTATTTATATTTGTTTATTCAGAATGCTGTTTCCCTCACAATGTTTTATAGAACAGTTTTAATATTCAATAGTGATTTTTTCTGCATTTTGTCTTCCCACTACACAAATCCATATACTCATATATCCACTCATCCTTATGACTTAGGTTTTTATGCTCACAGTCCAGTGTACAGGCCTCTTTGCCAAAGCTGATTATAGGAATGAAGATTACTATGGAAGACTCTTTCTCTGAAAGTATCCTTGCCACCAATCACTGGAATTCTGCCATTTTTAGTCATTCATTCTGTGGTGTTAAGGTCAACTCTTCCCTCTCCACCCTCTCCCTTTCAAACAAAAATGCTACTGAAAATGGGAACTTATAAAACCATTGGCATTAATAAATGATCAAACTGAATGAGAGAAGTGTGGATCTTGGGTGTGTTGGATTCTCCTGGGATAGGGAGTGAAAAGATTAAAAGTTCTCCAATGGATGACTCTAGGCATCAAAAGCAAACCTGCGAATTAGACATTACTCTGCAAAAGCTGGAGGCCTTTGTCTTTGAAACTAATACAAAGTTTCAGAAGTATCTTTCTATGTACACAGTTTCATTTGAGAAGGCTAGCTCCATGATCCACATAGGATTAAGGTAAAAATATTAAGTACAAATATTGCCAAACATACACACAGAAGTGTTATACCGGTAATCCATAACTAGCTTACATAAACAAAATAAATTAAGTAGAAAGGTAGATTTATAGATAATTTCACATATATGTCCTTCCCTGAAATTTTCAATCAGAACCAAACACAAAAAGCTATGAAAATTAAACTTAAGAAACCCAATTCCAACATTTCCATTTACATATATTAACTCAACAACTTTGGTCTATCATCATAATGGTACACTATTTAGGTAAAAAGTCAATGCCAACAACAAGGGTGATGAACAAGGTGATGAACAATGAACAAGGGTGATGGTCAATCTCATTAGAGTCTCTTGACAGTAAAGAGTCTGGGTCCTCATTAAATTAACTGACTTGAGATCCCATAGTTGCAAAATTAGCATCTCCACCCTCCCAAAGCCATCACTATGTAGCATGGCCAATTACACTCAACAAGCATCAGCATGTTTGGGCTTTAAATGCTAGAGTCAGTTGCTGGGGATATGTTGGGCATGATTCCAATGCCTTTCTTAGTATGAAAATAAACATATATTCAAATGAGGGTAAACAATGACCTAATGGGAAATGTTCAGTCAAGCGTCTGAAAGCCAGTTCAGACTGGCACCTTTATCCCTTGTAGTTTCATCTGCCCCTCCCAGTCAGTGGAATAACTAGGCACCAGTACAGGGTTGAGGTGGGGAGGGGAGTGGTGGTCCTTGAAGTAGTCCAGGTGTTTTGCCTAAACACTGATTATGACAACATATCCAAGAGTGGCAGGCATCCCATCTGCAAAAGCCTGATAGCTCTATCAGCCCCTGCTCATTCAAGCAACTCTGGAGGCCCCCTTTTCATCCTCAGCTTGAGGCTGATCTCAGTGGGCTGAAGGAGTATGAGAAACAGAGATAAGTGCTAGCTACAATTATAGAGATATGTTTGTGCTCCTGTAATTAGGGTTGTGTCAGCGCTTCCATTAACCTTTGCGTTGCCAGCATTTTCCCAGTTGGCATTCCGAGTGAGTAACAGCATTTAAATTAGGAAGGATCCTAAGCTGCTGAGTTACAGGCCCATGAAAAGGGTGAAAATGGACAGCAGTAGATAGGGACAGCCTCTCCTGAGCTGCTAAACAAGTAGAGCAGGGAATGGGAAGGTTTACGAGTGGCTCCCATACCACTGTTCTTGTGTTCTCTGATGTTCAAATGATTTCTGGTGTTGAGGTATACTTCTAACTGTGTCATATGACAGAATCTGGGTACTGAAAGGATCTGAAGAATTTACTGGGGACTTCCTTGACCTGAGTTAGGTTCCTTGAACAAATATTTCTTTTTAAATAGTGTAGAATGATTTTCAAACCATTTTGAAACAAAATATACAGAATTCTTTTTATTATCAATGGAGTTTAATAACTTTTTATCTATACCCATTATCTCATCTGACCCTCACAATCCTCTAAGATGCATGGAATATGTGTTGCTAGGTTCCTTTGACAGAGGTTGAAAATTAAAAGCAGACAAGTTAAGCAGTTTTCTCAAAATCACACAGGTTAATTCCAAAACCAATCCCAACCTAAGCATACTAATTAATATCCAAAACAGATCACACTAATTTTATCACTAAGAACAAGCTAAAGTACTTTTTCTTCCCTGTACCATAAGCCAGCCTTAGTTGCTTAATCAAAAAATAAAATGAACAAAGCCCCAAGTTTGAGAAAGCTAATCATAATCACCATTAAAAAATACTTATTAGACATTTTATATCTAAAACAAATTTTTTTCTTTACTAACCTCCTCCAGCACCTGAAAACTTTTTCACTAAAATTCTTGATCATTCCTATGTTATTCAGGCTTCAACTATTAAAACAGAAAACAAAACAACAGTCTCCTAAAAACCAGATTCCATTTTCCCCACTGTATTTGCTTTGCTTCAAATATCCATGCATAAAACTAAAATAAATGATACAGCCACTGTTCTTATACCTATATCATTAGATTTTCTTCCCTTAAAAGCTAAGTCTTAGGGATTTTGAAATGGCACTAATTTCAATTCAGTTGCTCTTTTGTTCATTAATAGTTTAAAAATTCACTGTGTTAAATTTCATTCACCTAAATCTGGTTTGGAAATGCCGTTTTCCCATCTACATTTGAGGCCAATTTCAAGTCCATCTGGCCCCATCAACCAACTGATGTTTACAACAGTGTCAAATCAGCTAGAATTGTGCACGTCTAAATTGACTATCAAGAAATTCAAGGCTAAATTTCAAATGCCTTTGGGCTAAATTAGGGATTCCCAAATTTACTGATGATAAAAAATAACCTGGGGCCATTGTTAAAAATATAGATTTCTAGATTTTTCTGGGATCCCCAGTTGTAAGAATTGTCCCTAGATTATTACCTTGCTCAACTAATTTTGGGAAACAGTGTTCATTTTAAGTGAAAATCAAATATAATGCAGGAATCCTGGTTGCCTTTTTTTAAAGATCTTAAAGGTTCATCTTAATTCAAGAAATTAAAATTAATTTATGTCAGTAGAACTTGAAAAAATAAAAATAGTATGAAATACGGCTATTTCCCACTACATAAAATCTTTTACAAAATTTTGGTTATAATTTTGTCTATAGGCATCAATCCTTTTTAAAATCAGTGATTCACAAGGAGCTAAGCCAGGTATAGCACTGTGCTTGGCACAGAGTGTTTAAACATTTTTTTCACTAAAGAATGAATGGAGAAACTGACTCAAGTCCCTACCTCTCCATAAAGTTCTCACCCACCTTTCTACCAATGGTTAATATCCTTTTCTCATAGCCTGTTATAAATATAGCTTACTCCACCCCCACAAAGCACTTGATCCAATTATATTCTATTGGTCCTGTAAGGCAGCACAATGTAGTAAAAAGAAATATGGCTTTAGATTCAGACACATATGGACAAACTTCTCAAATTCTAATCTACAAAATGAGGATTGCAAAGTATTTTAGGATTGTTAAGGGGATTAAATGAGCAATGTCTGCCAAGACATTGTCTGCCTAAACTATAAACTACTTGAAAACATGAATCTTTGTCTTCTCAGCACTAAAAACAATGCCAAGGTCACTGTAAGAGCTTTGTTTATTGCATTCTCCTTCCATCCTTCCTTCCTTCAATAATCTACTAATCCCTCAAAATCAGAAACGAGGTCTTACATTGCCCCATCCTTGCCCTATCCTTCATCAGTTACACTGAGCACATAATATATGCTCAAAGAATTGTTGATTTAGAAATAACAAAAAGGGGCACCTGAGTGGCTCAGTCAGTTAAAAGTCCCACTTTGGCTCAGATCACGATCTCCTGGTTCATGGGTTAGAGCCCTGCATCAGGCCCTGTGCTGACAGCTCAGAGCTTTCAGATTCTGTGTCTCCCTCTCTCTCTCTCTCTCTGCCCCTTCCCCACTCACACTCTGTCTCTCTCTCTCTCTCTCTGCCTCTCCCCTGCTCACACTCTGCCTCTCTCTCAAAAATAAATAAACATTACAAAAAATTTTTTAAAATGTATTAGAAATAGCAAAAAGAAATGGCACAGAAAAATAAGAGATGAGGAAGAGGGAAAGATGGAACACTGAAGGAAAAAAGAAAAAATACAAAGAAAAAGAACTGCATATATTAGGAAGAATTGTCTTATTCTCAATAGTTCTCCCAGGTGTCATGGAACTAACCCTCAGTGCAGATCAAAATTAGCATCCTAAGATTGCAAAGCAGAAGCTGTTTCTCACAGAAATAATTGTTTGCAATTTTTTTATACTTCTAATAACTTAGGTTTCAGAACCAAGAGTAAATGTTTGATTTTACCTACACTGCACATTATTCTCTCTGTAATATAGTTTTTATTTGCTCAGGCATCTGTGCTTATTTGTAAAAGCTCAAAGTTTCTTGCAAATATAATTCGTGTAATTTTTTTAATGTTTATCTTTGAGAGAGAGAGAGAGACAGACAGACAGACAGACAGACAGAATGTGAGTGGGGGAGGGGCAGAGAGAGAGACACACACAGAATCTGAAGCAGGCTCCAGGCTCTGAGCTGTCAGCACAGAGCTGACATGAGGCTAGAATTCACAGCCGCAAGATCATGACCTGAACTGAAGTCAGACATTTAACCGACTGAGCCACCCAGGCACCCCTAATTTATGTAATTTTTAACCTTTAAAGTCAAATGGAAAGAAAAAGTGAGAATTATATACTATGAGTATACCAGAAATCTTCACATTCTTTGCTCCAAAGGAGGGGGGAAATGAAAACAAGTAGGAAAAATTTTTTTGGTGGTTTTCATTAATTAGTATCAGTGTTTTAGAAGTCATTTACAGTGGCCTCATTTTACAGATGAGACCCAAAACTGATACCCAAAGAGGTTAAGTGACTCATATAAGAACAAATAAGTCAAAATTCCAAGCAGGAAAAATAATTTACACTTCTAGAAATGTTATAGAATTCTTACATTTTAGATTCATAAGTGATCTTAGAAACTCATAAGACTAACATATCACTCCCAATAGAAATACCCAAGAGGATATTCCTGATGGTGCTGCCTGAAGAGTACCTGTGAGAGCTAATCACTCCCTTACAGTTAGGCTTCCCATTCAATTTATGACATTTCATTTTTGTATCAAACTATAATATACCTCCCTCTACCTTTTATTCCTAGTTCTGATTTTTAAAGGGGTGGATTAATTCTGCCCCTTCTCCTCATGGTATTTCACTGCTGTTCAAGCATTTATTATATTCCAGATTTCCAAATATTTTATAATCTTGGTCTCCTCCAGATATTCTCTAGTCAGTATTTATATGGATGAGAATGATAATAAAGATGAAAATAATAATGAGAACAACCTACACTTATTGAGTGATTTCTATGTGTCAGACATTGTGAAAAATCATTAGCATTTATTATCTCTGTTTTGTTCTGCTACATGACTACATCACCTAGAAGACTGCCTGGCACATGTCACACATTCAACAAGTATCGGTAGATTGAAGGCATCCTTATCAAAACTTCCAACTTATATGTTGCATGCAAAGACTCTCAAAATTACAAGTCCTCCCCACAACTCTCTCCCCAACATCTTATCTAGATGTTCAGCAGAAAACAGAAATACAATCCCTGATCTCCTGTCACTCCTAGTCCACTCCACCCATGGCCTTCCCTACCACATTTGATGGAAACTCCATCACTGCTCAGTGAAAAATCCTTGGAATCAACACTGACTCTTCTCTTTCAGTGTGTCAGAAAATCCTAATGGCAAAATACTCTATTTTTTTTTTTTTTACTTAAAAAAAAGTCCCTGATTATTTTACTCCTCCACTCAAAACCTAGGAATGATTCTCTATTTCACTTAGAGGAAAAGCCAAGTCTTACAATGACCTATCATGTCTTGCCTTAATCTACCACTCTGTTACCTTTTTAACCTCATCTTCATTAACTCACCAAACCTAAAAATTCTATGACAGCTTGCTACCCCTATTACGGATCAGGAGACTAAGACTCAATGAAGTTGAATAATTAATCTAAGATTAAAAGGCCAGTGAATGGCATGCAAGATGTAAACTCAAGTAATTGTTTACATTATCATTCATACGTTATCATTATCATCATCCCATCTGCTTAATCAAGAAGCAACTTGATTTTCATTGCAGAACCTTGAGGAGGCTCAGAAACTGGTGGTACTGGTACTCCTAAAAATAGAAGATGAATGGGGGGGTTGAGAACAGGAAGATTCACTAAAAGTCTCATTAAAATTCCACTCTCCATCTTGTATAGCCAAGCAATGGGTCCTCCCAACCTTGGAAGAAGAATGGAGGTTACATGATGGTGATGGTGAGCCAGGATACTGGATTGGAGGACACTGGGCATTAGAGAGGGCACATGGAGCCATACCATTCCCCAGTATAAAATAAGGAAGTATTTTTCCTTATATTTCTCATCATTATTCCTATGAACATTTCAAAAACAAATTTTAGAGTATTAGCATGGAGGAGTATAGACCTGGCTAAACAGCTTAGTCAAAAAATTAATGAAAATGACAACTCTGCATTCAAAGACAAACTATTTAATGACTAATTTTTTTAATTGGTTCTAGACTGAGACCTTGTATAACAAGTTTCAGCCTGGAGAAAATTTTCTATGCTGCAGTTATGAACCTCTGATAATAGAAGATTTAATGGAATTTCAAATAGGCCATTAATTGTAACATGCCAATATAATAACAAGAAGATTAAAATATGTCTAAACTAAACAAGTTCAATACAGCTTAAATACTTTGCTTGAAATTAAACTTTCCCAAGTATATATTTTGATATCAAATCTTGAATAGTTAAATACTAAAACTGATAGCAAAAGTTTTTGGTGGCAAATCTCCATAAAATATGCCTAAAGAGCTTACTTTGAATATAACAACTTTGCAACCATATGAATTAGAAACTAGATTAAGTATTAAATAATTGGGGATAAGTTAGTTGTAGTATATGTATATTTATAATTTTTATGCTTTTCAAAAAAATTGAGGGGAAATGTAATTTTTTTCAGAGTAAATTATGAGATGTTTGTGACTTCTAATTTATTTCCCACAAAATAAGTTTACAAAGTAGGAAACGATTGGATCCTAACAGACTACTGTTATTGAGTATATTGAGTATAAACCTCTGAAAAATAGATGTATATAGAGGGAAGCTCATTCTATGGTTATAAAGGAAAAATTATGAGTTGTAATAGTTACTGTGTTTTCTTTTCTTTAAGGGTGGTGCAATGGTGTTGGAAAGAATTATATATATTCCAGCTGCATTTTGAGGTTGGTATCAAAAAGACTTGTTGGTGAGTTGGATGTGGGAGGTGAGGAGAAGGAGAAATTAAAGATTATGAATAACTTCCTGGTTTGAACAAATGATAAAAGATGATGCTCTTTACTGAAAGCAGATAAGGGTAGGGTGAACAGGTTTGTGGGGTGTGGAATTATGAGTTCTGTTTGGGACTTCCTAAGTTTGAGAAGCTTGTGAGTCATCCAACTGGTGAAAGCAAGTAGGATGTTGAATATCCCAGTCTGGAGTCATTGCTACTAAATCAGCAACAGTGAACACAATGTTGGTCAGTGTTGACATTACTTATGCACAGAGTAAGTGGCCATCCTTAATAGTGGTGTGATATAGCAGGAAAGTCAAGCAGAAAGTGAGGAAATCCGGTTCTTGTTTCCTCCCTTTAATTTTTTAGATGTGGCATTCATTCTACTTTCTAGAACTCAGAATGGTGCAATTGTTTATAATATATACTCCAAATTCAGGATACTGGGGTCAAATTCCAACTATACCTCTTACTAATTGCATAAGTTCATAAAAGGTACTTCAGTTCTCTATGCCTTGAATACCTTATCTATAAAAAGGGAGTATCATTATAACTATTTCACAACGTTGTTTTGAGAATTAATGTTTGTTTACACACACATCACTTAATACCTGGAATATAAATGCTATTTATGTGTTTGCTATTATTATGATTATAAGAAGGATTAGTCTACAATAATATTTTTCAACCTTTATCTATGGATAAGATCTTTGTTGAAAATATTATGCAGAAACCCAATATGTAAAAGAAATAAAGACAGAATATCTATGGCTGGAAGGCAGGACCTGGATCATCCCCACATCTCCCAGCTTAGTCCTGTTCCTTCCCTTTCCCACCAGAATATCAACTGAGAAAGATCTGTGGAACTTCTGAAAACCACCAGACTAGATAATCTCTCAAAAGTGAGAGAAAAATAAAGATCTTTTCAGACATACAAACAACGAAGACTCCACCATCCATAAATCTCACTAAAAGAACTCTATACTTTGACAATAAGAGAAGTGAAGCTGGAAGTGCAGTCCACCTTACTGGAGTGATGCCTCTTCTCCACTCTTAGCTTTAGTATCATATGGAAGATCCTCCAGCACATCACAATCCTGGCCTTACTCAGCCCACTTCATCAGCAGCTTACTCAATCCTCCTCTGAGGAAGAGTGAGTTAACATGGCTGGAAAACTTGAAAGGAGATACTGTGCTGAAAGGAGCCAGTTTCTTATTCTTCTCTTCTGCTTGGACCTAGGCTGCCCTCAGTGAAGTACTTTATAGGGCACATAGGGACCAAGTGTAGGGAGTCCTGCACTCATCCAGCACTTCCTACAACTTGGTTACTTACTAGGTACCTACTAGGACAATAGTTCTGGGGATCTGGTATTAGGAAGCCCACTTGTCCACCAATTCTTCCTATATCAGCTCTGGTAAAAAAAAAAAAAATGCCATAGTTTGGTCTCCACATACCTTACATTTTTGTCTTATTTCTCAATTGGCTTCAAACTTGGATGAGGAATAAGTGTGTTATTTAGAAGACCTACTTGGCCTCCAATAGCGTGGGACAAAACAAAACAAAACAAAAAACAATGAACTCAGAACTGCATCAAATATACTGGCAAATTCTTGAGATAAGAAAGGTCCAAATCACACACACACAAATTTTTTTATCTAGTCCTAAGTAAGTTGGATTTTATCCTACAAGCAGGCAAAAGCCATTAGCACATTTTCAATCAAAGGTGACATGACCCAATTAGTATTTTGATCATTTTCTTAGATATGGTCATCATAGAAGGAAGAAGCAATGAAAAATGGGATCAGTTTAGAAAGAGAAGATGTCATTTTCTGAAGGCCAAATTCACCTGCTTTATAACTTTGCCTAGGGCTGTCGTATTTTTCTAACCTATTGTCTAATTTTGAACAGCTGGTCAACTAGCTCAGTAATATTTTATTAAGCCAAGCAATTAGGTAAGCAAATCTTGAACTGAGTTTGGAGTCTTTATCACTGAATATCAAAATATGCTTTACAACTTTCCATTAAAAAAATTTAAGATATGCTGTTTCTCTTCTGACCAAAGTTTACATTTTCATGGTTTATCTATGGACAAAATTTTAAAAGACAAAATATTGATGGTCACAAAGTGATGGCTTCAAAGTTAAATTTGTGCTATAAAATAGACCATTTGTCTTCACAGAATTAGCACAATATTAATTTTTTATATAAAACAGATGCATACTATGTTGCTTCAGGTTTTGTGTTTTTTTTTTTTTTTTTTTTTTCCATCTCTGGAGACAATTTTCTAGCAATATCAGAGTAGGTCACATGCCTAAGGATACCTCTAAGCCAACACTTGGTCCCTTACCTTTCTGAGTCTTCTATTTTGGTGACATTCCTCTGAGCAAGATACTTCCATCTCATCAAAGGCAACGGATTTTGACCCTGAGATAAAGTTACTGGTTTTTGCCACAAACATGTAATAAGTTCGCTGGATATTCAGTGCTGTATGAGGCATTGATGTACTGGGATGAGCAAGCAAGACATGATGCACTTCATGTTTCTAAAAAAACTTTCAGTCTCCTGGGGGCATCAAAAACACAAATAGAAACAGCAGTGATAATAACATCCCAATGTCACTTCCTAATGGTTCTTCCTTCCATCAGAAAATCCCAGAATCGTCTTCTACCTGATGAGGAACTTTGTGGGGAAAATACAACAAACAGAAAAGACACTTAGCTAGCAAACCAGACGATCAACTAGGGTTATAAATGTCATCAGATTGCCTTACCTACAAGTGGGGTCACTTGGGGACTTAAGTTCTTTAGCTCTTTTGTTGTTATTGTTTGTTTTGTTGTATTTTTCTCAACATAGCTGCTATGTAGCTCCCTTTCTTTGTTGACTACATTCATCTCCCCAACAGGGTCTTCTTTTCCAAAGTGCAGGCCTAGCTATTTCTATAATCCAGCTATTTCTCTTACCCACCAATCCATAGGAGACATAATGTATTTAATAAAGGAACTTTTTCAGTAACAGAAATCCTAACCAAAGTAGTTGAAACAAAGACTTTTCTTTCTAACTGAGAACGTCAAACAATCAACTTCAGGTACTTCAACTTTGTCCTCAAGCGTTTGACTTTCTTACTCTTTGTTTTCTCTGGGCAGATTCTCCCCCCACAAAGTGGCAAACATAGCCAGGAAGAGCTCTTGGATTACATCATCCTTATTAAGTAATAATCCTATCTCCTCCTCCCACAGGTCATGCCCCATTGTCTCTTTCCTCAAAGCTACAGCAAAAATTTGGGGATTGTTCACCAGAAAGATGCTAGCAAGAAAAAAATGTATAGCCACTTCACACAGAACTCTTCTAATATTGTCTAAGATTTTTTTTTAACTAAAGAACACAACATGATTAAATTACAGTGAAAAGGAACTATGTAGCTTAAAAATTTTTGTGAACTTCTCTCTGGAGTTCATGGAAATGTAAAATGGAATTAAGTCTGCTATTTCTTAGCTCCTTTCACTGATTCATTTCTCATTGTACTCATTTAGAAACATCTCTACCCAATTCCTTTATTTAAGTTTTGTTTTCCAGAATGATGCTCATGGGCTTTCCCAACATCTTTGTTGGCATTCTTTCTTTCTGATTCATAGATACAATATCAGAATGGAATTATGTAGCTGCTAGTTATAGATGATAGATTCCAAGAGAACCAAGTAAAATTTATTTTCCTTCTCATAGAAAAATCCTACGCTATTTAGATCTAATGTCTTCTAACTTCATATAGGAAAGTAAACTTACTTAACTCCTTGATGGTTGACCTGTTCTTTACTCCAACATTCTTTAACAATGGTTGCCAAACACAGAGCTATAAAGCTGTCTCCATGGACCAGAATATAGCAAGTGCCAAGCTTTGAGAGAGGGCAGATTTCCATCACACTAACCAAGATGAAGATTGCACACGTTCCCCTCAGCTGAGCTTGTCCATTGGCCCAGCCATTCCCCCATGCTACAGAAAAGTGAAAATAATGTAAAATATTCAGTCTACCACTTGTAGGTGTGAAGAAAATAAATCTTCCTCATGTGGTTGGGAGAAGGTTCAACACTGTAGTATTATAACAATAGAACATTACCTGAGTATGTTCAAGATGGAAATGACAGCATGGCCAAAGGAAATATTTAATGCAAAGTAAAAGAATCCAACTTGCAAGAAATTATAGCTTAAAATGAGAAAAAAAAATCTTATAATTGTCTCAAGCTATAGACAAGCTTAAAAAGGATATAAATTCAACTTTTTAAAAAATTACTCAAAAAGGAATTGATAACACAACAGTATGAGATACAATGGTAATTTGCCAATCTGAGAAAAAATAACTGAGGATGGATAATATTGTTCTCTGGCTGTAACAGTTTTTGGCTCTTCTCTCTTCCTTTAAATAAAATTGAGCTGATAAATGATAAACTAGGAAAATGAAGTGGATTCATTCTTTGGAGGATATTCCCTAGGACACTGCCTGTTTCTTTTGAAAATTAGACCTTTCTTAAAATTTGGAAAGATAAGACTTCATGAAGACACTGGTGGGTACTTGGCAAATGTGTATGTGTATATAAATAGACACACATACACCACCAGTGGAAAGGACTAAATATTTGAGACTTGTTGAAGAGTTAAAATCTTTGATAAATTGACAAGTATGTGCTAGTTATTCTCATTGGCAACCTCCCACCCACCATTGCTACTACCACCATTCTCTCCTCCCCCTCTATCCTGCTTCTAGTCCAGGGGAAGTTGACCCCTGAACCTTATCACCTTTGTTCCCATGCCCTTTGGCTTCAATATGGACAGGAGATCAGAGGGTAGGGAGCGGGAAAAGCTTAGGTAGTTCTTCTCCTCTCTCCACATTTACACACACAACTCTGGCAATAGATGTGACCCCCACAATTCTAGCTTACATTGGAGGGACCCCTCTTCCATATGTCTACTATTAGTGGACTCCACAAACACTATTTTCTCCTCTTGTCCCTGCAGTCCTAGAGTTGGTAATTGCTTCAAGTGCTTATAAGTCTCTGGGATCTTACTCTCTCTTTGTTTCTGTTTGTTTTGTTTTGTTTTGTTTTTAAATTTTATCTTAGCCTTGCCTCCACACTAACTAATTTTGTCTCTAATATCTCTAAATTGTAAGCATCTAGGGTGAATTCTGTTTTCTGCCAGGATCTTGAATTGTAACAACAAAACTGATCTTGGTGAAACTGAGAAAAATAAATACATTTGAAAAAGCAAAAAAAATTAAAAAGGCTCTACTGCATATGGAATTGCTCTCAAAGAAAAGGTTAGAAATAATAATGATGCAAAAAAAAGGAAGAAAGAAAAATCTAAGAGATTAAAGAAAAGCTAATAGATATGATAGATAGGTAAAAAGGGTCTAACAAATATATTAGATCATAAAGAATTAAAAAAATAAAGCAGAAAGAACATATTTGAAAATATGAAACAGAAAAATTTCCCTGAAATGAAGAAAATAAATGGTGCATACTGGAGAAGCACACTGTTTTCAAAGTAAACTTGATGCAGAAAATCTCTAGTTATGCTAGTCCCTATATGCTAGTTATAATAGTATCAAGAATAAAGAAAAAATATCCAAGCATAAAACAGAAAAAGTCAGTCACTATCATGAGAGAAGAAATCACACTGGCCTCTGACTCTTTGACAGCAGAGCTTGGGTCTATAGAGTTCTAAGGGAAAGAAAATCATCATTATAGTACATAATATTTCTATATGGTAAAAAAAAAAAAGATAATGTAAGATAATGTTTAAGTAAATCTGGAAAGTGGATAGAGGGAGATGAGAGAAAATATGTGACTGCTAATATCCTCATTATATAATAGCAGGAAATCACTCCATTCTATTAAAATTGAGACCTTAAAAAAAATGGTTCCAATTTCTTAAAGTTTGTTTTTTCCAAAATTTCTTTCATAACCTTAGATGAGACTTTTAGGAGTTATCTTTTATATAGAAGGAAGAAATAAGTATTTGAAGTTAACACTTCCAACAGGATTTGGGAGAAGGGGGACAGGTATTATTTGTTTTCATTTTTTCTTTTTTGGTCAAAAAAAAAGTTTGCCTTTTTTTTTACATTAGAAAGAGATATATAATATAATCATATTTAAAAGTATTTTTTCAGGGTGCCTGAGTGGTTCAGTCAGTTGAATGCGCGACTCTTGATTTAGGCTCAGGTCATGATCCCAGGGTCGTGGTATGGAGCCCTGCATGAGGGCCTCTTTAAGATTTTCTCTCTCTCTTCCTCTCCCCTTCTCCACCCCGCCTCAATTTCTCTAAAAAAATGTTTTTTTTAAGTATTTTTTCTTCCTGTGTATCTTTCTATTTTTAAAACAAATGTGACTGGATGAAGTTCATTTAATATTTCTTTCTATGTGGTGCTACTTAACTGATATTTAAATCTTTGTGCTTTTCTGCAGTATTTGAATATTTATAATAAATAAACTTAATATTTATAAGAAAAGATAGAATAATTTATTTTATTAAAAATAAGCCTGAAAACAAGCCAAAATGTTAACATTAGTAAATCTGGTGTGGAGAGAAATGAATCATTTTGATGTTCTTTTGCTTTTAATAAAAGTTTTCTATTTAATGTCTTTGCAAAACAACATACTAGATTTCAGTTGAGGAGATATAGAAAGGTTCAATAATTTGAGACTGAATATTGTAGGATAAAGAGTACTCCAGCTTTAGACTGATCCTAAATTAAAAATCAATTACCTACTGTTGCATGATAAAGTCAATGCAAAGTTAGGTGGTATAAAGTGACCATTATTTTGTATACTTATGACTCTGTAGGTCAGGGATTTAGGCAATGCACAGTGAGATTGACTTGTTTCTGGTGGCTTAAACACCTGAAGGATGGCTGGAATGACTCAACTGAGGCTACATGCCTGGAATTTGGTTCTAACTCTCAACTGGGCACCTCATTTCTCCTCCACATGGCCTCTCTAGGGTAGTCTCTGGGTTCCAAGAAGCACTGCAAAGAAGACAAACGCCCAAAGTGCAAGTGTTTATTGAGCCTCTGCTATGTCATGCTTGCTAATATCCCATTGGCCAAAGAAAATCACATGGTCAGGCTCATACTCAACGTGGAAAGACATACAGGCATAACCTTGGAGATATTGCAGGTTTGGTTCTGGAAGACAGCAATAAAGCAAGTCAAATAATTTTTTTATGGTTTTCCACCAGTGTATATTCAAATTATATTTCCACTTTACTGTAGGCTATTAAGTGTGCAATAGCATTATGTCTAAAAAATGTACAGACCTTGGGGCGCCTGGGTGGCTCGGTCGGTTAAGCGTCCGACTTCGGCTCAGGTCATGAGCTCATGGTCCGTGAGTTCAAGCCCCGCGTCGGGCTCTGTGCTGACTGCTCAGAGCCTGGAGCCTGTTTCAGATTCTGTGTCTCCCTCTCTCTCTGCCCCTCCCCTGTTCACGCTCTGTCTCTCTCTGTCTCAAAAATAAACGTTAAAAAAAAATTAAAAAAAATAAAATAAAAAATAAAATAAAAAATGTACAGACCTTAATTAAAAAATACTTTATTGCTAAAAAAATGTTAACCATCATTGAGCTTTCAGTGAACTGTAATCACTGATCACAGGTTACCATAACAAATATAATAATAAAGAAGAAGTGTGAAGTATTCTGAGTTACCAAAATGTGACACAGAGACACAAAGTGAAAAAATGCTGTTGGAAAAATGGTGCCAATAGACTTGCCGGAAGCAGTTTCCGCAAAACTTCAATTTGTAAACACATTATCTGTAAAGTGCAATAAAACAAAGTGCAATAAAATGAGCATGCCTGTCCCCAAAGAATTTGAATCTCAACTCGATCATTTTTTATCTTGGTAAGTAATTTAATTTTTTAAATTACTGAAATTTCTTAAATTCATGAAAGTTCAAAACTCTCAGTTTCCTCTATAAAATGAATACCTAGTTCACATCATTTGGGGGTTAAATAAGACAGTGAAAATAGAGCTAACAGAGGTGCTAAGAAATAGGTAAGTAGTTTGTAGATAGTAATTCCCACTTATTACACACTTGTAAAAATGTACTTCTTGCTAAAAAGTAAATTGGTTGCTCATCTCATAAAATTGCCCTTTGAAGAAGTGTTGCATTTTTGTACAGTTGTGATTAGCACTGCTTTAAATATGCTTCTCAGTTTTTCATTTTAGGTCCCCCATGCAAATTATATAATTCCTTCCATGTGGTGATTGCATTATTTTCTATTTCTTTTGTTTGTCATATGATCTTTTACTTTTTCAGGTTTCTAATTTGAAAGTACATCACCCATATATATAAATGTTTATGACAATAAGGTTAGTTAGCACATCCTCCACCCCATATAATTACTGTTTTGTTGTTGTTGTTGTTGTTGTTGTTGTTGTTGTTTGTTGTTATGGTGAGAACACTTAAAATCTGTTCTCCTAGAAAATTTCAAATATACAGTAAAGTATTGATAACTATAGTCACAATAGATACCCAGAATTTATTCATCTTATAACTGAAAGTTTGTGCCTTTTAACCAAAATATCTCCCAATTTCCCTCACCCCTAAATGACTGGAAATCACCATTCTACTCTTTCTGTGAATTCAATGCTTTTATTTTATTTTTTCTGTGAGTTCAATGTTTTTAGATTCCATATATAAGTGAAGTCACATGGTATTTTTCTTTCTCTGTCTGACTTCACTTAGCACAATGAGGGGAAATCTCAATTAAACTACATACAACTTTGTGTGAGGTTGATAAAGAAATTATCATCTTCACTCCACTGCTGGGAAAATTATGGCCATGAAAGGTGAAATGAATATCAAAGGTCATCCAATGACAGAGGCAAGACTAAGTCCAAAATCTTAGCCTCCTAAGCCTTAGATCTCTAGACCATAATATCTTTTTTGAGATTCTCTTAAGTCTCTTAAGGAATCTATGCTGACATTCCACAAATGTTGTTATGGTTATGCTTCCACAGTATTTTTAATATTCCCCTGAAGGAAATTGATGGTAGTTAATAGAACTTAAGTAGCTATAAGTTCTTTCTCTAGGTATCAAGCACAAACCTGTTAGGAAATTTGTAAGTGTTTAGCATTATTTACTGATTTTAAAAGAGCTTTTGTCTTCTTATTTGAGCCCTATTGTAAATTAGAGCCTACAAACTCAACAATGAACATGACAGAATGCTCAAGGGAGTCTCCTCAGAATGCACCGGTTTTCTGCTTTGAGTCTAGTAATTTTCCCTAATTAAGAAAGATGAAGGCCCCATTAAGATGCTGGTGTAATCCTGGTATTTGTATATGTGTCTTAAATACCAACACACATGTGCACAAGCATGTACACATATACACAAACATCCATAGAAAGAAGTAAAAATATTTCATATCTATATACTGGTATAAAGTATTAAATTCTGTATTTAGAAAAATAACACACACTGAGGAGGAGTGCAGGTTCTGAGTGCATCAGTCAGGGATCTTTAGTTGCAACAACCAAGTCCACCTTTGGGAAACTTAAAAAATAAATAAATAAAGGACTTATTAGAAGGATGTGGGGTAGTGACTCAGAACCAAAGAAGCCACTGCAGAAGTGTGCTCAGCAAAGAGATCCAGTGACACTGGTACCAAGAACCAGGTATCAGGAACCAGTCAGAGTATATCCAAGTCTCCTCTGTGAGAATGAATGGGCTCTATTTTTTTCTTTCTTTCTATCACTCCTTTCAAGATTCAAATCTTAGCTGACACTTAAGAGTACAAACAGTGGGCAGGTGTGCCTGGGTGGCTTAGTCAGTTGAGCATCTGACTTCAGCTCAGGTCATGATCTCGCCGTTCGTGAGTTCAAGCCCCGGGTTGGGCTCTGTGCTGACAGCTCCGAGCCTGGAGCCTGCTTCAGATTCTGTGTCTCCCTCTCTCTCTGTTCCTCCCCCTGCTTGCACTCTGTCTCTCTCTCTCTCTCTCTCTCTCTCTCTCTCTCTCTCTCTTTCAAAAATAAATAAAGATTAAAAAAAGAGTGCAAACAGTGGGCAAGAAGACATTCCTAACAGGAAACCATAGTGCTATAACCAAAGAAGAGAAGAATGCTGGACTGCTAAAAATCAAATCAAATCAAATCAAATACCAAAATGTCTTATTTAGATTTACTAAATTTTATAAGGGAAAGATTTGCCTCAGGTAAACCAAATAAATTAAGCTGATTTAAGATTGTCCCATTTAATCATTTCAGAGACTTATTCTAGTAAGTCTTCAGTACCTCGAGTTAGATGTAGTTTTATATTATTCTCTTAGTATGCTATTTACAGTTACCTGTTTTATTGTTATTAAACCTGTCACTTAAAAACATAAGCAGCACAATATAGTTCATTCTAAACTACATTTTCTTTCATCACATAATTACATTAGAAAACACTAAGCCTTCTGCTACAATGAGATAATACAATTCCTAGGTGTTCAAAGACACATGGCAAACAATGCCTAAAAGGGGAATGTTATCTTACAGTAAAATATGCCTACCTCTGAGGGCTTTGTTTTACCACTGCTAATGTGCTTTTGGAATTCTGACAGAGATGTACCTATAGGAATGCCATTGACTGACAAATCATTACATACAGAACACTCAAAGAAAAAAAGACACTAAGAATTCAAAACAAGACAATGAGTGCATTTTGAAATGAATTTTGAAAGGCGTATTACATGCAAATTAAAACCTTTTTTGTAAACTGCAATAACTGTTTTCCTTGATTATAATGAGGCATTTGGTAGAATTAAGTATTTGATATCTATAAATCATTTAAAAGATGGAATAAAGAGCTGGGTTATTGGTGTGTGACGTGTTGCTCCTGAATTTACTCACAGAATGGGTTATAGAGAAGTGATTCTGTGAGTTATCCTGCAAACAGAACACATATTTCCATAAGGGTAGATAAGGACTCTCTGGGAACTCATGGAGCTTTAGAATTTTAGAGACCTTAGCACTTACAAATCATCCAACACAGACTCTTCATATAACAGTTTCTCTTGTTGTCTTGTGGTTTACATGAAGCCTTCAAAGTTAGTAGCAATCCAAGTTTTATATGCTGGTTTCACTTTTGTATTGACCACAGTAGTAAGGAAACTTACAGCAGAATATCTGGAAAGGGTTTCAAATTGCTCTATCCCACCAGAAAGTTCCTGGGTTGAAGGTAAGAGAGAAAAATCATGATAACCAGGGTGCCTGGGTGGCTCAGTCAGTTAAATGTCTGACTCTCGATTTTGGCTCAGGTTATGATTTCATGGTTCATGAGTTTGAGCCCTGCATCGGGCTCTGCACTGACAGTGCAGAACCTGCTTGGGATTCTCCCTCTCTCCCTCTCTCTCTGCCCACCCCCCCATAAATAAATAAACTTGAAAAAAAGAAAAATCATGATGAAAACATGAGCTCTTTTTCTGTCTTTTGAGTACATTCAAAACACTAAAAATGTCTGCAAGTTTGTAGGGACCTAAAGACATTACTTCTTTATACATTTCCTGCTTTGTTTCCTTTTTTCTTTCTTTCTTTTCTTTTTTTTAAGTTTATTTATTTTGAGAAAGTGTGTGCACACAAGCAGGGGAGGGGCAGAGAGAGAAGATGAGAGAGAATCCCAAGCAGGCTCTGTACCATCATCACAGAGCCCGTTGCGGGGCTCAAACTCATGAACCATGAGGTCATGACCTGAGCCGAAATCAACAGAGACACTTAACAGACTAAGACACCCAGGCTCCCCTCCTTGCTTTGTTTTCAAAAATAATTTATGGTGGTTTTAGAAGTCAGCTAGCAAAACCTTACTACCAAAGAGAAAATCTGTGCCATTTCAAATTAACGTTTTGTTTTTTTTTGTTCCTCAGACACATTTATTCACAAGCAGCTTTCCCATAAAGTTAGTTATTAGGAAAACCTCCATTATATGGACTCACATCCTCTTTTCTATGACATACACTTAGTTTGATTTAATACAATCCACTTTAAGGACTTCTTTCAAGATCATAATCCCTCCATAAACTTCCCACAAACACTACAAACACCTATCCCTCCCACCTGTCTGAGCCACCATCTTCTCTTGCCTGGATTATTGCAACTGCCTGCTAACAATTGGTTTTCCTGGTTCTACCCTCCACTCACTCTAATCTATTCTCAACACAAAACCCAGGGTATCCATTTAAATTATTTTTTACATTTATTTATTTATTTTTGAGAGACAGAGACAGGGAACAAGTGGGGGGGGGGGGCAGAGAGAGAGAGAGGGAGACACAGAATCCGAAGCAGGCTCCAGGCTCTGAGCCGTCAGCACAGAGCCCAATGTGGGGCTCGAACTCACAAACCGTGAGATCATGACCTGAGCTGAAGTAGGACACTTAACCAACAGAGCCACCCAGGTGCCCCCTTTTTTTAAAAAAATTTTTTTACATTTATTTATTTTTGAGAGCCCAAGGTATCCATTTAAAACTAAGTCCCAATATATCATTCCCTCATTCTCCAATATTTCCTCATCTCACTCACTCAGAGTAAAAACCAAAGTCCTTGGCCATTGCCTACAATGCCCTATGTACATCTAGTTCCCCATGACCTCTAAGACCTTGTATCCCACTACTGTGCTCTCTGCTCACTCATTCTGCCTTAGCCACCTAGCCCTGGCCTCCCAAAGATGTTATCACTCCTGTCTAGTAGCTTTGCACAGGCTTTCCCCAGATACTCTCATTCTTACTCCTTCACCCCCGTCATGTTATTGCTCAAAAATGTCACCCTGTCAATGAAAATTTCCCTGACTACTCTATTTAAAATTTATCCAGGGCTCCCAGAACTCATTACCCTCTTTTCCTGCTACTATGCTCTGAATGTCCCTCCCGCACCTTACCCAACTGCATACGTTAAAATCCTAATGCCCGATATGATGGTATTAGAAGGTAGAGCCTTTGGAAGGTGCTTAGATCATGAGGGTGTAAACTTTATGAATGGGATTAGTATAGTGCTTTTATTAAAAAAAAAGAAAAGAAAAAAAAAAGACCCTACAGAGCTCCCTAGCCCCTTCTAGCATGTGAGGACACAGTGAGAAGGTGCCAACTATAAGCCAGGAAGAGCGCCTTTACCAGAATGTGACCATGCTGGTGTTTTGATCTTGGACTTTCACCCTCTAGAACTGTGAGAAGTAAGTTTCTGTTATTTTCAAGCTACCCAGTCTGTGATATTTTGTTATAGCACCCCAAATAGACTACATATATATGTATATGTATATGTATACACATATATGTGTGTGTGTGTGTGTGTGTGTATACAAACTCCACTGAAGCAATGATTTTTGTGTTTCTTTCTTTTTCCCCCACTACTGTATTTCCAGTACCCAGAGAGTTCCTGGAACAAAATAGGTTTTTCAAATAAATGTTTTTTTTAATAAATCAGTTAATAAGAAGTCTAACTCCATGGCCTTGATAACTTAAGCTCACATCCTCTATCCTCATTTGTAAAATGTGATTCATGATCCTTAAGATACATTCCATGCTCTAAAATTAAAGTCACAATCATAGATCCACAGATATGGCAGGAAACCCAATGAAGATCTGAGACAGAGTTTCACTATTGAACATTGTAAAACCAAGCTAGAGTAGCCGTGAGAAGGGCACACAGTGGTCCTGTGATTAAGACAGAGTTTCAAACTAACCAGGTGCCAAGGTGGATCTAAGGTTGCACTATCCTGTCTTAAAGAGTCATAAAGAAAATTTGTCTGATGGTTTTGTCCTTGCCTCCATTCAGCATGATTTTGTAAATGCTAGCCACAAGACAGAGTTTCAAGAGATGAAATATCTAATTAAAATGAGATTTCTGGTGGGAATAGCTCTCAGGGAGTAATGATGTGATGACTAGACAATATTGTAAAAAGTCTAAGAGTAGGAGTCAGCGAAACTAGATCCTAAATCTAGTCTGTCACTGTCTGTGTAACTTCAGTGAAGCCACTTAACCTTTATGTCTCAGTTTCCTCATTTGTCAAAGAGGGATTTGCCATCTCTCACAGGGAATCCTGGGAATTGCAGAAGGTAACAGACACAGAAGTACTTTTAAAGTTTATAAATGCCCTGAACTTACATGTGTTAAGGAATTGTTTCATCTTTTTAAAGCACTAACAACATGATAAGTGATGAAAATGACAGAGTTAAATGTGATCTTTGCTCATAAAACTATGAGATGCAGTCTTATAGGCTCAAAATCTACCTAACAGGATATGACATGCTCACTGGGAGAGATTCCAGGGAAGAGGCTGTTGACAAAATCGAAAAGTCAGGCATATGCAATTAAAATGTTGAATCCAATCATCATCATGAGTTCAGGGGAGGTATTTATGTATCATCATGAGGATCCATAGAAATTCTGGGTGGGTACTAAGAGAAGATTTCCTTGAGGAAGGCAAAGTTACTAAAGACAAAGTCACTTCCAATTCAAGAATTGAATAGTTTACCAGTTGTACAAATCATCTGTTTAACAGGCCCTAAAATTTGCTGCATTCAGAAATTGAGTTTGGTTGCCATGAGACTATAGTAGATGTTCTGAGTGCCATACTTGGTAGCAGCACAGCTGTAATCAGGACAGATTGCGATCGGGACACTTTTCTCTGGCTCCATCGATACTGACAAAATCCATGTTTGCTTTTTCCAGGGCCCACTTCAGAAATCAGTGCTGATCAGACACAGCACACATTCCCTTTGGCACTAAATTTGACTCGGCAGAGTCTGTATGGGGATTCTGGCAAGAAAAAGATTCATTTTTCTAAGCCATGGCCAGTGCTTGGAAGCAAATCTAATCCTAGTATGGTGTTCCAAGAAGAAAAGTGAGAAATTTTCAGAGATGGCCAGAAGGTAAAATATAAGAATAACCATAACAAGATCCTTGTTGGGGGCGGGGGGAGAGCCATATTGGATTAAACTATATGCCCTATAGCAGCTATATAATGCCTAAGTAAGTGCTATTAAGAAAAAAAAAAACAACTAACTACGGATATTAATTAATGAAAGGATGAAAGCCTAGTCAGGATAGACTAAAGTCTCTATGATTGTATTCATTTGTTTGCAGAATCAAAACATTCAGCCTTTAGAATCACCAGGGACTAGCCCATCACTGTATGGAGATACAACTGTTATTTCTGAATGCCATCCATGTGACACAGCCACCAAGAGGAAGTAATACCGGGAAAAAGCAAATGTATGCTCTATGCTATGCCCAGTCTGATTTGGCCAAGGTCACTCGGAAAGGACCTACAAATGAAGCATTAGTGCCATTGTCATTGAAACACATACTTTTGAAAAACAAATGAATTATAAATATATCAACTGAAAAACAAAGTGAATTTAAGCATATGTGAAAAAAAGCAATTCTTCTTTTCTTAATTTTTAATTTTTCCAGCCTTATTGAGATATAATTGAGAAATAACATTGTGCAAATTTAAGATTTACAATATGATGATTTGATACATATATATTTTGTGAAATGTTTACCACAATAAGGTTAAACAAATCCTTCATATTACACAGTTACCAGTCTGTGTGTGCGTGTGTGTGTGTGTGTGTGTGTGTACACATGCGTGTGATGAGAACATTTAAGGTGTATTCTTTTAGGAAATTTCAAGTATACAATACAGAATTGTTAACTATAGTCACCATGTTGTACATAAAATTGTCAGAATTTATTCATCTTATAATTAATGCCCTCTTCTGCTTTTCTTACCAACCCTTTCAACCTTTAAAGTCCTCAAAACCTTCCTGTTTCATATCCTTGATTCCGATACCTTCAGGAACTTTAGCTGCTCTTTAACAATTGTACACAGAACGTTTCTCATACAATACAGTTAGCTAATACAATATCCAGGCCCTATAAATATTCTGGTTACTGGAAAATTATGCTTCTGACATACCGTACAAGCTTCCCAACAGATTTCTTTTTTTACTTTTCTTAATTTTTTTAATGTTTATTTATTTTTGAGAGAGAGAGAGACAGGGTGAGCAGGGGAGGGGCAGAGAGAGAGGGAGACACAGAATCAGAAGCAGGCTCCAGGCTCTGACCTGTCAGCACAGAGCCCCACGAAGGCTCAAACCCACAGACCACAAGATCATGACTTGAGCTGAAGTCAGCCGCTTAACCGACTGAGCCATCCAGGCACCCCCACCAACAGATTTCTAACAACAGTACACAGTTATCTATTTACTACTATATGACATTACAGTATATTATAATCATAAATATACCTGTCCTGGATGTAGTGTAATCTTCTCTTGGTGACTTATAAAGCACTTTAGGATCCTGGTGTGTCACAGTTATTTTTGTGCTCACAGCAAACAAAACATCTGTGCCAAAGTGCTGGCGAGCAGAGCATTTGTTTAATAGATCTCTGGTAAGCACAACTACATCTTTGCTCCAAAACTATTTGGTATGTAGATAGCTCTTGGTGACCCTAGGCATTTTCTGTCTATAAACTTACCAAGATTAGCTCTACTTATCTTCTCAAACAAAATCAGGTGTGCTCAGTATTGTTTTAAAGATTTCTTTGTGATTATAATTCATTTGTGCTCCAAGATTTTTCCATAAAAGTGCCCTTTTTATGTCTTTATTTCAGATTTTCTCCCAGCTCAAAGATTTTATTTTCCATGAAATTTTCCTGAAATTTTCCAACTTCTTCCCTTGGATGTTTATTTTAAGGCTATGTACAATGAGTCTTCTAAAAGCTTCCTGGCTACATTTTTATACAGCAAAAATAAACAATATATTATTAAGCAAACAACCAAAATGTTCTTGGAAATAATATAGACTTAAGGTTTTCCTAGCATGTTCTGCAGAGCTCTGGGATTCTATACATGTGCTTTGCTGGCCACCATGATATGAAGAGAAAGATAAACTCACTTCTTTCTATGCATCCCATACTCCTCAACTTGAGCAATACCTTCCTTATGTGTTTTTTTTTTAAGTTTATTTGTTTGAATGGAGGGAGGGGCAGAGAGAGGGAAAGAGAGAATACCAAGCAGGCTCCATGCTTTTAGCATAGAGGCTGACACAGACTTGATCTCATGAACCGTGAGATCATGACCTGAGCAGAAAGCAAGAATCTGATGCTTAACCAACTGAGCCACCCAGTGCCACCTGAAAGGAAAACTTTAAAGAGAAGATCTTCTCTCCCAAGACAGAGAACCCAAACAGGCTCTGCATTGACAATGCAGAGCCCCATGTGAGACTCGAACTCACAAACCATGAGATCGTGATCCTAGCCAAAGTCATCAGAAGCTTAACCAACTAAGCCACCCAGGCGCCCCCTTCCTTAACTGTTTTATAAATTAGGATTCCACATCATAAAAATAGTTTGACAATAAGTAATGTTGCCTCAACTACTAATTGTGAATATTTCATTTGGTTGATCTAGTTGTCTCCTGACAAAGCTACTATTGAGTAGTAGTAGGAATGCTAACAAGTACTTTCTTTAGTGTAGAAGTCTTTTCAAATATTTACCAAGGGTATGATGTTGAATATAGCCAATGTACTACTGCTGCTTACTGTCCAAAGTAACATTATACACAATACTTAACTGAGTTCCCATCCCAACTGCAAAAGCTAAGCAAGAATGTGTTGCATTTTGAAGATTTGGATTAGAAATTATTTGAGAAGCATGTTCGATGCAGTTTGACCCTTCTCCACATTAATTACCCAGCATTGTAGCTAGACTCACGGGATTTTGAACATAGTAATGAATTGTTGCAAACCTTCCAAAAAAATACAGAATCATATGTCTCTGGGATTTGGTTGGAGGCTGAAGGTATAGATAAGGATGTGGGAAGGGAATGCTAGTACTTCTAAAGCCAACTGTGTAAGGTTATGAATTGGAATTTGTTGCTAATATGGATGAAGCTGGAATGAATTTTTCCCAGGTTGATTTGGGTAGAATTTATCACAGTAGTAGGAAATTGGATGCTAAACTTTACAATTTGCTTTCTAATGATTAAAGAACAGAATGTCCAGATTCTTAGAATTTTCATACTAGAAGTTCAAATTTATATATGGTTTATATTATTTGGATGGCTACAATAAGAAACTCTGAAAACTTAGGTAAGATCAGAAAAAAAACACCTCAAAATATGAAAGTGAAAGTAATGAGAACTAAAACACAGTAGACAAAAGTAGCCAGCTATAGAATATATATTCTATCTACATAGACTATATAGATCCATATTCAAAAGATTTTGTTTTCTTGAGAAGATCTAAATCCAAAGAATCAAATGTAAATAAGAAAAGCAGTAACTTAATTATATCCATTTATTATCTGCAGAAAGGACAGGGATGTGCTTATGGAAGCACTGCCATTCAAACTGAGGCTAAAAAGTGGGGGGACCAAAAATTAATATTCATAAAATTTACCTAACACTATCTTTTTTTTTTTAACACTATCTAATAGATTACTATATCTAAGTCACCAGAGGTCAACTCTCATAGAATAAGGATGGCTCACCAAGCTTTTCTTATAGCCTTTAGACAACTTTCAGGATCTCAAGAAAGCATGAGAAAATAGACATATATAATCAGTTGACTTTAATTAAAAGAAATTATTCTAGATACACTAATGGGCCTCATTTAATCAGTTGAAAGGCTTTAAGAACAGACCTGAGGTTTTTCTGGAAGAAGAAAAGAATTCTACCTGTCAGTTGCAGCCTCACTTCTGAGTCCTCCAGCCTGCCTTTCCTGACAGCCTACCCTACAGATTTCAGACTTGCCTAATCAGCTCCCACAATTGTGTAAGTCAGTTCCTTGAAATAAATCCCTTATTGTATATTTCCTACTGGTTCTGTTTTTTTCCTGGTTGAACCCTGACTAATATATGTTCATACAACCTTTATCAGGCAACTAAAAGAGAATATACTTCATCAACAAAGAAGAGAAAAACCAGGATCAAGCAAACAGAGAATTTAACTTAGAGAGATAAAGAGAATCCCAGGATAATGATGACTAAAAATCCCCGGAATAATAGTTATGGACCATGTTGAGTAGAATGTCTTATAACCATTAGGGAAACAGGGACGAATACCCATAAGGTGCAAATTACTAATATGGCTCAGATTAGCAGTGATTAATAGCCTGAGAGGAAGGCAAAATCCAGGTTTTAAAACAAAATGAGAAGATTTCTTAGTGACCAAGACAAAAATAAGTTGTCTGACTGTTTATTGGTGGAACCACAGAATTTTGTGGTTCATTGTGACCACAGGAAGCAGGGACACCAATGAGACTCTTCCAGTGCTCTAGATGTGTCATAATTATGCTTTTGCCTGAGATTATTACTGCTTTTGTGTTCTGTGTTCTGAAGAAGAATTCAGTCTCTATTACAAAGGACAAGAATAAAATGAATGCTTCTCTGAATTGATATATTAAAGAAAATGAAAATTTCTGAATAGGGTTGAAGAAATGATCTGGGAAAGATGCCAAGAAGGGAAAGATTTCTAGGAAGCTAAGGAGAATTAAAAAGTGTGGGTGGAAAAATGCTTTTAGTAGATGGGAAGAAACTCTGTACTACTAAACTTGTGCTTTGGGGAATAAAAACTCCAGTGCTACAGTAACAACTCTGATATCTCTCAGCTTCCAGAGTCTGTAAGATAAAACACATTATTTAAATATCAGCATCGTGTTTTTTGCTCAACTGGGTCAAAGACAAAATTTAAAACAACTTTAGGTATAGAATGGATTGTTAAGAGAAGGAATGTCTTCTGAAGTTATGGGGAATCCAAAAACTATCAAGTGATGGAATTATGAGAAGTTATTTCTATTACCCTCAGGTTGATATATGAAGTGTCACTGAGGCACATCATAGATCCAGAAGAAGATGGACAGGTTCTAAACAGTAACTATAATTCTCTAAGGTCAATTGAACAATGGTTTCAAGGGCTTCAAAGGGCTTCAGGACTGCCTTCTTCCACATTAGTATTTGAGGATTCCAGGAAAAGTCAGAGATACAGTGCCCTTAATCTTTACTGAGTTCATCTTAAAGTACTGGAAATAAATGCATTTATATGCTCATGTAGAGACAAATGCCAGAGTATCATAAATTGGGCAGATTGAGGCATGAGGCATACTTAGCAACATGTATAACCAAGGAAAGAGAAGCTGAGGCTGAGGAACAGGACATGAGAATACCAAGCAATCTTGAGACACTACTTCTCAGGGGGTAGCCAGGAAATCAAATGTTCCAAAGCCAAAGGACATGGCAGCCCCAAGGCTGAGTAAATAAGGGTTCTCATCAGTAAGGCGAAGAGCAACATCAGGAATCCATCTGACATTGATTATAATTCTCTTCACAGGAAGCCTCTTGCCTGGAGCCAGGGTCCACATTAAAGCTTGATGCAAACCAAATAAGGAATTGGAGCAAGAACCAAGTGAACTCCAGCTCAGGGAGTATCTCAAGTCCAACAGGGAAAGCAGAGCAAATGCATACTCTAGACTGAGATGGTGGTAACAAAGAGGAAAAAATCAGCAACAAAATGTTTATAAACTCCAATCCAAGAGCTTCCAAAGGCCACGCCAATTATAAGCCAGGAAGAATAGTTGTAGGCTCTATCTATATAACAAAACTCCTCTAACCTCCTGACCTGGTCAGACTCTGCTATGGAACTGGGGTCAGCCTGGTCCAGCATGAGACAGATACTACTATCTCGAGCTTGGAAAAACTGGGGACAACAAAAGTAGGGAAAATGAGATCATTAAAGAAAACAGGTACATATCTGTAGCTACATAAAAAGGAATGACACTTGAGTCTTATTTCAAAGCTGTTATATATGCTGAGAGTCCATGGAACCCTTGTCAGTGACAAATCAGTTTTTAATGAATAGAGTTATGGGAGTTCTATGTTACATATTTCTAAGAACTACGCTCCTGAGTAGGCCAATGAAAAGAAACTTCTGCACATTTACTCAGGCAGATACTTGTTCGGAATGATAACAGAAATTGTTATATTTTGATCTCAGTAATAGTTTATGAAGCTGACTGGAGAGTCATGGAAAGAATGATCAAAGCAAGAACAAAAATAATCTATACTTTCTTTTTCCCCATAGAGCCTGAAAAATCTTTTTTACCCACCTTTCATTATCCTTTGAAATAACTTGTAGGAAAATAAAAGCAGATGTCTGGAAAAGTCATCAAGAAAATCCACAAATCAAAAAGAGACTTCAAACATATGTCTTTAACGAACAGGCTGAAGGTTTTGTTTTTTTCCCCTGTTCCATCCCAACTGATCCCAGAGTGTTGGTGGCGAGGTGTTCTATCAATCAATACCTTCCTATATCTAAATGTGCTGTCATTCTACTTCCTTTGGGAAGAGATTAGAGTACCAAAAAAGCTTTCCTTTGCAGTCTAGTTCCACTGCTTTCCTTTTAGTCCACAGGAAACTTGGAATAAATCCTTACCCATCCTTCTGTGACACGTGCAAGGGAAAAATATGAACTCACTCCTTATAAGAGCTGTCTGATTCACAGAACTTTCATTCATTGGCTTTTCTTCTTTCTTTCCCAGAATCATAGTATTTACCAACAAAATTTAGGATCTTTTGTTAACTTGGGTACTTTTTTTTTTTTTTTTAAGGATTGGTAATTTTTTCTAGCTAGCTAGGCATTTTGGATAGATAGACATATTATACCTAGATAAATAGATCTTCACCAAAAAATGTCAAATATTTTTACAACTTTCAGTTCTTAATATGACCCTAATTCTAAGTCAGCCAATGGTTTTAGTCTTAGGAGAGGCCTGAAAAAATCATTTTGCCCTATCCTGCATATGCTTGTGTCTTCATTTTATGGAGTGAAGTACAGTGTTATGCTGAGGTCTCTACAGCTCAGGGGGCATGAGAATTCAATACATCTGCCTCTTATGGAAGGCCTTGATCTGCCACCACACCATGCTATTTCTCTTTTGGGATCGTGGCTGATTTAAGCCATATTATTATAAACCAGGCCATAGACATAAACTTAGTAATTGAGTTCTGTGAAATTTCCAAGCTAGATAATGTTGATTAAAGAGTGTCTTCACAATAACAACTCTGTAATTAACAAATGAAGCATTTGTAGAATACTGTAGGCAATAAAACACATTTTTTCTTTTTAATAAAATAGTAATAATAGGAAGCATTATTGGCAATTTAGATTCTCATCCCAATGCATATAATTATAGAATTCCTATATATCATAGTGAGTATTTCTGGTCTGAGATAAAATTCTAGGATCAAGAATTGTAAATCAGAGAAACAATCATAGAAAGATATGGTAGCACATGCTGGTGCAAATGGTGAGAAATTTACTGTGGTCCCTATGTCTCTTGGTAAATGAGTCTAAAATTAGTGGATATAGGATATAGGACTGGACATTTCCAAATGGGAATGAAGAGCTTTTAAATATGCTACCCTTGCTCCAGAGAATGCCATCACTCTCCACTGAGCACAGCTTAGTCAAAACTCTGGTTTTCCAAGGGAGCAGATTACTGTACAGCATGCACCAAGAAGATGGAAATGGTATTTCCACAGATAGTCTCAAGCCAGACTTTGAGAAATCCTCATATACAGTGGAAAATGGGGATATGGAAAATATACTTTACTATTAAAAATACATCTTGCTATTAAATGTTACTCAAGTAATCAAGACAGATATTTCAATGACATGTTTTTAGCATATTTTATGAAACTGGAGATTTGACTCTTTATATTAACAGTACGGACAAATGCCTCTATCTGGTAAATTAATACTCCTATCTCCAAGTACAGATGACCATGTATATTCTTTTCATGTTTTAGAAGAAAACAGGAAAAGTTTTATATTTTTTTGCAAAATATTCAGTCTTTATATTTCTTGCAAAAATGCAGACATTTAAAAGAGAAGATTTACAAACTGATTTTTTTAAACACTATGGTTTTGATATTTCAAAACAAATTAGTATAAACTCTATATGATTGGTATAATTAAGGAATTATTTTTATTTTTAAAAAAGTAATAGTTTTTAAATTTTATAATTATAAGTGAGAATATTTCTGGGCAGCATGTCCAGAGTTACTTATTTATGTAAGTATTATTTTATACATTGTTTTGTCCCTAAAAGAATGTAGGGTAGATGGAAGAGATATAAACCATGAGAATCTACTTTTAGATGATTAGGTTGACTCAAGGTTACATTGTAGACAGTTGCATTTGTCAGTATAGGCTACATCATACTTTGGTTAAAAAACAAAACAAAAGACAACGAAAACACAACCCTAAATCTTAGTAGCTTAATAAAAATAAAAACATTTTATTTCTTGTTTGCTATAAATCTGTTGTGAGTCAAGGTAGCTCTTCAAGCAAATATGCTGAATTCATAAGGAGACTCAAGAAATTTAAGCTGCTTTTATCATCTTCTAATGGTTTTACAGAGCATATGATTTTTCTTTTTTTTTAAATTTTTTTTTAATGTTTATATTTATTTTTGAGACAGAGACAGAGCATGAACGGGGGAGGAACAGAGAGAGGGAGACACAGAATCCGAAGCAGGCTCCAGGCTTTGAGCTGTCACCACAGAGCCCAACTCAGGGCTGGAACTCACAGGCCATGAGAGCACGACCTGAGCTGAAGTCGGACGCTCAACCAACTGAGCTACCCGGGCGCCCCCAGAGCGTATGATTTTTCAAGTATTATTAAAATTACTTGAATGAGAGCATTTTTAAAATATGTGTATGATGCTACCAACTGTAATTTTTATTCTAAACTACAAGCATCTATTAATGTAATGTTAGGGTAGGGTTTTTTTCATCTATTTCCACAATATTTACACTTGTTACATTGCCTTTTTTAACACTGATGTATAATTGGGGTGCTTGGGTATCTCAGTCTATTGATCATCTGACTCTTGATTTCGGCTCAGGTCATGATCCCAGAGTCATGAAAGTGAGCCCTACATCTCTCTCTCTCTGTCACCCCCCACTCATGCCATCTCTCTTTCTCTCTAAAAAAAAATTACCTATAATTGACATATACCTATTAGTTTCAGGTGTGCATAGCAATTCAGTATTTTTATGCATTATGGAATGATCTCCATAAGCCCAGATACCATCTGTCATCAAAAAGTTGTTACAATATTATTGACTATATTCCCTATGGTATACGTTACAACCCCATGACTTATTTATTTTTAAGTGGAGTTTGTATCTTTTAGTCCCCTTCACCTATTTTACCTGCTCCCCTACATTGCTTTGATATTTGAAAGGCTTGTTTCTATGATTAACTTTGTAATTTTAAGGTCATAACCCCCAGCCCAAAAAACTAAATCTGTTTACATTATTGTGTCTCCTTCCCCCCACCTTTAAAATAGTTCAATCAAGTGACCTGTATGAACATTTAAAACTAGCATTCATTTTGGTCATTTCAGCTTAATTGTATTTCCCATACAATATGTGTTCAAAATAAAGTAATTTAGAAAATACCCTAAATTATGAACAACTTACAAGAATCTGAATGTTAAGACAATATCCTTTTATCCTGAGGCATATTTTTGGGTAAAGTATTAAGAGTCTATTATATTCTAGACATTGTGCCCAGTACAAAAACAAAGATAATACAAAGAGGCAGAGAGAGACCTGAAAACTGAGGGTGTGGGTATGGGTGTGTGTGTTATTTTGATTCTGATGGGGAGGGTAGGCTCCTCCCAGGGGGTGATGTGCATGCTGATGGCCAAATGGGGAAGAAAGAATCATGTGCAGTTTGGAGGAAGAACATTCCAGCCACAAGAAATATTAAACACAAAGCATAAAAGCCATAAAGTATGAACAAGTTCAACTTGTTCCAGGGTCTGAAAGAAGGTCATTCTCTGCACAGAGAGCTGAAGATTATTTCAAAGGGGCAGGAAAGGTGTGAATCATGCAGGGTCATGATGGCCATGGCATAGGGTTTAGACTTAAGTGTGCTGAGAAAAAGTCATTGGGGTATTTTTAGTAGGGATGTAGTATGATCTGATTCATATTTTACAAAGGCCACTCTGTCTTGTACATGGATAACAGTATCCAGGAGGAGGAGTAGAAGTAGAAATTTGGTAGGAGGCTAGGGTTCTAGCCCAGGTGGGAGCTGATAGAGGCTTGGACCAACAGTGTAGACAGAGTAATGAACAGAATTCCGTAGGGATTCACAATAAAGACACATAATAAACTAGAAAAATATTTGCACCTCATATCACAAAGGGCTGCAGATCAGTAAGAAAAAGACTGATAGACTAAATAAATAAATAAATAAATAAATAAATAAATACTAACGTGCAGTTTGCAGAAAGGAAATAAAAACAGCTTCTAAATATGTTAATCTCCCCAAACTCACTCCTAATAAGATCAACGAAAACTAAAATTACACTGAAATACTTGTTTAACCAGAAGACTTGCAAAAAGCAAAGAGTTTAACAGAACATAGGATTGGGGAGGGCCCAAAGACATAGACATTCACACATTTCTGATATGAATCTAAGTATATGCTGGGTGATCGACAATTTGGAGATGTCTATCAAAATCACAAATGTACTTGTCCTAAGACCCCGCAATTCTGCTTATGTAATTTATCCTACAGATAAACCCTTATTCTACATTCTTGTATCAGAGGCTTGTCAGTGCTTTGCCCATATCCTTGAGATCCACAGCCCTTAATCAAGAACTCTCAGATGTTGAAGTATATTTACTTCAGCTCTCTCACCCTTGACATTGAATAATTGTGAAAAGTGTGTTTTGCTCCTACCTCAGTTTTCCTCATTTTTAACTTCCCATATGGTTAAGTTGCAGTACTGACTGATACCTGGTTTAATAGTGTACTAGTGGTTGACTTCTTTTCTCTGGATAACTTCCCTCTTCCTTTACTGGTTTTCTCAGCACCTTGACATAAATTACTCACAATCAATGTTGCTTCCTGGAGGAACCCAACTAAGAATCTTCAAGCTCTTTCCTGAATGTACTTTCCACCTTTATATTCCTAATAGGGGATGCTATTGGCATTTGGACAGACAGTTTCACAGGTCTGTCCCTACTTTTAGGACTTTTAACATCCCTCTTCCCTGAACAATAAACTTTTATAGCCCTCCAGTTGCTAGTCATTGTGATAACCCAAAACTTATTCTTTGCATATTCATGTTTCCATATGTCCCATCTCTTCCCTGGTAACAAATCTTCTGCTATAGCCCTCACAAGTAGTGCCAATTACTTCTTTCAGGTGCCTCAAACCACTGTGCCTGATGGTAGGCTAAGTGTCCTCCTAACAGCTCTTTATTGCTTCTAGATCATTTTTCCCACCCTCTTCCCCCAAAACTCCAGCTTTGAATCTCACCTTCCCACCATAATACCAGTATCTCTCATCCTAGGAGTACCCCCTTGAAGACTCCTCCTTATTCCTTGAAGATTTTAGCACCTAGTTCATTGTCATTCTATCTAACACTTCTATCATAATTCTTGGTGATTATATTACCATGGCCTCTCAGTTCCTTGACCTCTCTTCCCTTTTCCAGTGATCTTATCTGTATTTCAAAAGAGAACCTTGAGAAATTCCCACCACAGTGTCTACCTCTGCATCTGTGCCATGTTGCTTTCCTTTTTGTTACCAAGAATGAACTGTCACTGCCCATAACACACCTAGACCCCAATATGTTGTCTAGTATTTTAATCCCATACATTCTTGCCTATTCAAGGACATCACTCCAGCAATTTGTATTTCTCCTTCTGCATCATCAATTTTCCCCTTTCCACTAAGCCATTGCTTGCAAGATTCAAATATACTGCAATTAAACCAATCTTAAAGTGATAATAAACTCACTTGGTCTTTGTCCTACTTCACTGGTCATTTTATTACAGCTTTCCTCATTGGCTCTGCCTTATCCCTCTGACTTCTAATGATTGGAGGGCCTCAGGGCTCAGTCCATAGCCTTTTCTATATCCATGCTGCCTTCATTGGTGACTTTATCTAGTTTCGTGGCTTTAAATACCACATATATAGTGACAACTCCAGAATTTATTTCTCTAGCTGGGCTCTCTCGTCAGAATTCATAACTTATATCTCCTACTTGATCCTACTTGATATCTGATAAATGATTTTAACTGAAAATGCTCAAACTTCATATCTCATACCCAAACATGCTCCTTCAATTGTCTCCCCCTACTCAGGAAATGGCATACCCCTTCTTCCAGTTGCTCACCATACACCTGGTATAATTATTTGATTTTTCTCTTTATATCATGCTCACATCTACTTTAGTAAGAAATTTATTTGGATCTACATTAAAAATATATATAGAATTCAACTACCACTTATACCTCCACTGTCAACATGCTAGTCCAAACAATCATACTTTTAAAACTTTTTTTAAGTTTTTATTTAAATTTTAACATAGAATATAATATCTGTTTCAGTTGTACAGTATAGTAATTCAACACTCAATTTATCATCCTGGTACTCATCACAAGTGCATTCCTTAATCCTCATCATATATTTAATCCATACCCCCACCCACCTCCCTTCTGGTAACCATCAGTTTGTTCACTGTACTTGATTCTGCTTTCTAGTATGCATCTCTCTCTCTCTTTTCTCTCCTTTTGCTCATTTGTTTTGTTTCTTAAATTCCACATTTGAGTGAAATTAAATGGTATTTGTCTTTTTCTGATTGATTTATTTCCCTTAGCATAATACTCTCTAGCTGCATCCAGCCATTGCAAATGGCAAGATTTCATACTTTTTTTATTGCTGAGTAATATTCCATTGTAAGTATGTGTGGAGATGTGTGTGTGTGTGTATCCATTCATCTATCAATTGATATTTCTTCCTTAAAAACCTGATAGAATTCACCTGTAAAGCCACGTGGGCCTGCAATTTTCTTTACAGAAAGTTTTTTTTCGAGGCGGGGCGGAAAGCTTTCCAATTTCTTTAACAGATATCATTTTTTTTCCAG
The DNA here is from genome assembly GCF_023721935.1 of Panthera uncia. Taxonomy (NCBI): domain Eukaryota; kingdom Metazoa; phylum Chordata; class Mammalia; order Carnivora; family Felidae; genus Panthera; species Panthera uncia. The sequence continues at coordinate 90,223,093 of NW_026057584.1, read as the reverse complement.
CTTCCTGAGTGTGTTTTTTAACGAATATATCTATTTCATCCAAATTGTCAAATGGCTTTGTTATAAATTTTTTCAAAATGATTATCCTTTCACTATCTGTAGATTCTGTAGTGATGTCCTCTCTTATTCCTGATGCTGATATTATATATCTTTTCTCTTTTTTCCCTGATCAGTCCAACTATAGGCATATCTGTCTTAATGATCTCAAAGAATCCTCTTTTGGTTTAATTGATTTTTCTCTATTTTTTACATTTCATTTCTGTTTTGATATGTATTATTTCATGCCTACTGTTTACTTTGGATTTAATTTCCTTTACTTTGTTAGTTTCTCATGGTGAAAGGTCATTGACTCAAGACCTTCCCTTTTTAAAATTTTTTTAAAATACAGGTTTGATGGTATAAATTTCCAAGGGAAATATCCCACAGATTCTTTTGTGTTTCTATTTTCATTCAATTCAAAATAATTTCTAATTTCTCTTTTGACTTCTTTGATTAATGGATGATTTAAAATTCCTTTATTTAATTTTGAAGTATTTAGGAATTTTCCAAGGATCTTCTGTACGATCGGAATGAGATTTGTTTTATAGCACAGAGTATGATCTATCTTGGTAATTGATTCATGTGCACTTGAGAAGAATGTGTATCCTACTCTTGTTGAGTACAGTGTTATATAAAGGTCAATCAGATCAAGTTTGTCATGAGTATTTAAGTCTCCAAGTTCATTTGTCTATTTCTCCTTGCAGTTCTATCAATTTTTACCTCATGTATTTTGAAGCAGTTAATAAGTGCATAAATCTTTAGGATTACATTATTTTGATGAATTGACTACTTAATCCTTATGAAATGACCATCATAATCATTACAAAATGAAAATTTTACAATAGACATAAAAATAATTTCTTAAGGATTATGAAGGATTATGCCTGGTAATAATCTTGTTCTGAAAATTCTTGTCTAATAGCCATCTCAGTGTTCTTGTGACTAATGTTAGCATATTTTTTTCTAACCTTCTAACATATTTCTGTCTTTATGTATGAAGTGCATTTCCTTTTTTTTTTTTTTTATGTTCATTTTTCAGAGAGAAAGAGCATGAGCAGGGGAGGGGCAGAGACAGGGGGACAGAGAATCTGAAAGGGACTCTGCACTGACAGCAGTGACCCTGATGCCAGGCTTGAACTCACAAACTGTGAGATCATGACCTGGGCTGAAGTCAGATGCCCAACTGACTGAGCCACACAGGTACCCCTGATGTGCATTTCTTGTAGGCAGCATACAGTTGGATCTTGCTTTTAAATCCAATCTGATAATTTTACTGTTTTAATGGCAATATTTACAATATTTACATGTAATGTGATAATTAATATGGTTTGGTTTGTTTTCTATTTATCTTTGTTAAATATGTTCTTTGCTCCCCCTTTCCTTTTTTCTACCATCTTTTGGATTTTTTTTTTTTTTTTAATTTGCTCTCTGCTTTATTGGGCTCTTCACTATGCTTTACTTTAGTTATTTTATTGATTGCTTTATCTTATTACAGTCTATGTTCAAGTGATAGTATAACACTTAAGTTCCTCAAAAATAATTTTATAATAGCACACATTAATTTCTCTCCTCCTGACCTTTATGCTAATGTTGTCATGCATTTTACTTATACGTTATAAACCCCACAGTACAGTGTTATTTTTTTGTTTGTTTAAATAGTAAATTATCTTTTAAAGGATTTGAATAAGATAAACAATTTATGTATTTACCTATGTAGTCACCAATTCTGGAGTTATTTATTCCCTTGTGTATATCTATATTTCCATCTGGTATTATTTTCCTTCTGCTTTAAAAACTTCTTATAACATTTATTAGACTATGTGTCCACTGGTGATGAATTCTTCCAGCTTTTATGTGTCTGAAAATATCTTTACATCACTGTTGTTGAAAAATATTTTAGCAGGACATAAAATTCTAAGCTGACAAGTTTTTTCATTACTTTAAAAGATAATACTCCACTGTGTTTTCCCTTGGATTACTTCCAATTAAAACAAACAAACAAACAAAACAAACCTCTTTTCATTCTCTGTTGTTTTGTACATGTCTTTTATCTTTGGATACTTTTAGGTTTTTCCTTTTTTATCACCATTTTTAAACAATTTGGTGATGATAAACATTGATGTAATTTTCTTCATGTTTTTTGCAACTGGGTTTCATTGAGCTTCTTGAATTTGTGGGTTTGTAATGATTAAATTTGGAAAGGCTCTTGACATATTTTTTCAAAAAAATTTTTTTCTGTCTGTACACATCTTTCTCCTGTGGGGGACTCTAATTACCCACACCACATATTAGGCCACTTAAAAGTTATCCCACAACTCACCAATACTCTTTAATTGGGGAGGGAGGGTCCTTTTTCTCTGTTTCATTCTGGATAGTTTTTATTGCTATGCCTTCAAATTCACTAATCTCATCTTCTGCCATATGTAATTTGCTGTTAATCCCATTGAGTGTATTTTCCATCCTAAACACTGTAGCTTTAATCTCTAGAAATTTTTTTTTTTTAATTTCTACTTACCCCTTTAAATATATAGAATATAATCACAAAAATTGTTTTGATGTTCATTGGTATTAATTATACCATCTGTGTCAATTTTGGGACAATTTTGACTAATTGGTTATTCTCACTGTGGGTTGTTTTCCTATGTCTTGGCATGCCTGGTAGTCTTTAACTAAATGCATACTTTGTGATTTTATTTTCTTGGGTGCTGGATACTTTTGAATTTTCATAAATCTTCTTGACCTTTACTCAGGAATGATGCTAAGTTATTGGAAACAGATATCCTTTCTGGCTTTGCTTTTATGGTTTGTTTGACAGATTGGGAGCAGTTTTCAATCTAGAGCTAATTATTCTCCACTAATGAAGCAAGACATTTTTGAGTAAGCTACCCAGTGCCTTATGAACTATGAGTGTTTCTACTTGGGCTGAAGGGAAAAGGCACTATTTCTGGCCCTGTATGTGCTCCAGGCATAGGTTCTCTTTATTCCATCCAGAGGATTCTTTCCTGAGCCTCAGGTAGTTTCCTCACAGCATGTGCTGATCAGGATTTTGCTGAATATTTGACACCAGTACCCCTACACCCAACACACATTTGCTTTCTGTGCTGTTCTCTGCTCTTTGTCTCTCATCCTATTAACTCTCACTACCCTGATCTCCCTGGACTCTCATGTCTGTCTCTTTAATTCATGGTCCTAACTGGGATTCACCTCAGTTTCCCTTCCATATGTCAGGGCCTGAACACTCTATCAAGTCAGTATGCTGGGGCAACACTGGATCTCACCTCTTTTGTTTCTTGTCTTTCCAGAATCATTGTCCTTTAACACCTGATACACAGTGTCTTTAAAACCATTGTTTAATGTATTTTGTCTGTTTTATTTTTGTTTGTTTTGGTTGTTATAGGTGGAAAGGTGAATCTAGACTCTGTAACTCCATCTGTGAGCTTTTCTTAAGAAGCAAAGGTAGTAGCAGGAAGGACTCTGAAATAGCCTATCATCAATGTCTTTATTTCTTTATATATAATGAGAATGGGTGGGAAATTTGGCTCAGATTATATATATATATGTGTGTGTGTGTGTTTACATAGTTTTTTGTTTCTAAGATCATAAAAAACAAAACAAAACATAACACAGATGAAGCAAACACTGGTACCACAAACACATTCCTTTTCCAGAAACAAGAGAATTCCACTGGGAAATGCTCATTTATGGCATGGTATCCTAGCCCAAGCTTTATCCTGATACTTTACACATCCAATTTCTCCACAGGGGTCTGATAGATGGAAAGTTTAAAGACCCAATATAATACGTTATTAGCTGGGGAAATGGCAGCGAATGTGGAGGTAGGCCTGAACTAGTCATTTAAATTCGGTAGTATGACAACAAACAAGAGGACCCTAACTTTCAGGCCCAACTTAATTGCAGTGTCTTCATCCTAAACCCCTACTATTTACCTCAATCGTTAAGTCTATTTTTATTGAAATACTATATGAAAAAAAAAAACCCTTAAAAGAACAATATATAATATTAATAATTATAGTAGTATTATTCGTGCTGACAAATCCTTCAAAGAGTCCATAGTTCCCCAAAGAAAGATTAACCAGGAGAATGTAAATCATAGATGAGGAAATGAATCTAACTGTCTTGAAGCAGTAAGTATCCTTTTTACCAGTCTTGGAGACGCTATGTGTCCACAAAGCTTAGCAATATACTCATGTCAAGGACAGCACATCTCTTCTGTCTTCTCAGCAAAAGTAGCCCTATTACTACAACCTGCTGCTCCTGTTCTGCAATCTGCTTTGGTCAATATTTTCTTAAGCTAGGAAGAAAGCTAACTGACACAGTTGGAAATGAGAAACTGGTCTTAGAAACCTGCTGACAGAGACTCTTAAAAACTGAGAACAAACTGAGGGCTGATGGGGGGGTGGGAGGGCGGGGAGGGTGGGTGATGGGTGTTGAAGAGGACATCTTTGGGGAGAGGAATTGCTTTTTAATGGAAACCAATTTTAAAATAAATCTCAATAATTAAAAAAAAAAAAAAGAAAGAAACCTGCTGACAATATAAGCTAAAAAAGACATGTTTGGAAAACTGGAATCAATATTTTTAAAATAATAATTTCTAGATTTTAAATAGCTATGGTTTTGTCTCCAATGGTAAGTCAATGGCAGCTAAGAGTATCATATTATGAATTATAATAATATGAAGGATTCTACTGATTATGGCCTTGTCATGATGCTCATAAAATTCTAACTCTTGCTGCTACTAAAAGTAGTCTACACAAGTACAGACCCAGAAATCTGAGTCATATTATGACTGAAATATATGTTCCTACTAGTATTCAATGATGCCTGAAAGGATATCAAAAGATACCAACATACAATAGTCAGATATAAAGTATTAGTGTGTTTTTTAATACCTAATATAAATAACAAAAGGAATTAATTGTATGAAGAAAGCCCATCTTGGTTAGGTAGCCCAACCTCAATACTAAGCAGGAAGATTAATCTCTCGAACATAAATACTTAGTGAGACACATCACTGCTGTGACAATAACTGACTTTCACTGCAAGGTTTATTGATCTCTTAAGACAGATTATCCTTTGTGGCTACATTTTAAAATTTTTTCTTTAATGTTTTATTTATTTTTAAGAGAGAGAGAGAGAGACAGAATGTGAGCAGGGAAGGAGAAGAGAGAGAGGGAGACACAGAATCTGAAACAGGCTCCAGGCTCTGAGCTGTCAACACAGAGCCTGATGTCGGACTTGAACTTGTGAACCCCGAGATAATGACCTGAGCTGGAGTTGGACGCTTAACAGATTCAGCCACCCAGGTGCCCCTCATGGCTACATTTTTAAAAAGTCCTTCCCCATAATCTTCTCTAGAAAGCCAAACTCCTTTATTAATTTTTTTAACAACTTAAATTTAAAACAAGGTGACATTTTTCCAAGTAGGTTTGGTTACATCAGTGGTTCTCAATTTGGAGTGCTTTTGTTCAACCTTGTCTCCTAGGGGACACTTGGCAATGTTTACAAATGTTCTGGCTGTCAAAACTGAAGGCAAGGGTGCTAACTGGCATCTAGAAGATAGACGGAAGGATTCCACTAAACAGTTTACCTTGTATAGAATGGCCCCCTAGAATAAAGAATTATCTAGTCTCAAATGTCAACAGAACTAAGATTAAGAAGTGATGTGTTAGATGTGAGGCCGCTAAACTCTATATAAATTCCAATTGGGAAATACCTTTGCTGCTGACTTTTAAAATTACATTTGTTTTAAGAAAAAATAACTAGTCTTATTTACTGTTTTTAAATAACCTCTTGCAGTTGCTTAGCATTTTATCCTTTACAAAATCCTTTCATATGTTTTAATCTCATTTGCTCTTAGATCTGATGAAGTTATATTTTTCCTGTTTTACGACCAAGGGCCCTATTGTACAAGAGGCTTAGGAATTCGAGCAAGGTCACGCGGATTCAGATTCTGGATGAAAAATCCAGTGCCCTTTTTTGGTATCCTACAGCTGTGGCATTCTTGTTAAGAACATTATATAAAAAGGAATTTAAACATTAAAAAACCAAATCATTGTGCATCCATGGTGATATGACTCCAGAAGACAGATGTCATATGCTCTAAGGATGGAAAGTGGCAGAGAAAAGGGAATAGGTTGGGTATTATGGGAAGTGGGAAGCAAGTATGGGAGATAAGGAGAAAGAACAAAGACATTACTCAAGACATGTGGATAAGTACAGACAGATCCATAAGTTTAAAATGACTATTACTTCTCTGTGAAAATCATTCTTTGTCCAGCAAACAGGAAAAGATTCTTATGAAAACATAAAATGGATAAATGTGCTGAGTCCAACCAGAAAAAAAGAAACCACATTCATTACTTCAAACAGAGAATCTGATACAAGGAATCTTATTGTATAGGTGATGGAAAAACTGAGAATCCAGGGATTAGCAACCAAAGGAAGCCATAGCACTTTTAAACAGACAAGAGAGAGGAAAAGGTATTGCCAGGGCCCAGGGCTAATTCCATGGTAGACTTATCCAGCAGGAGATGGGACGTGGGAGGATACTTAGTTGTTGCAGGGAACAATGCCTATGGCAGAAAGACAAGGGGAGAAATACACTGGTTTCTCCCTTCCTCCCACCCTCGAGGTTCCTGATAGTAGGTTCCTGGCTTAACCCAGCAGGTAGTCAGCTGACACAGGGGCTTGGGAAACAACCTGGAACTGGCTAAGATTTGGAGCAGAGAAAAGCAAGGGAAGGATCTGAAGGAAACAAGCTCAGAACCATCACATTGGCCTGTGGGCATTTTGCCAATGCGAGGATACCACAAATTAGATCAAGACATCAAGTAAACATTCCAGTACTAAATCACCTTTTCCTTTAAGGTAAGAAAAACATCTTAGATTTACCCTGGACCAAACAAATAAGTACACTAAAAATCAAACTCAGAAAAGGAATTTGACAGATGAAGCACAAAAACATTTTGTGTAAATATCTAGACCTAAGTAATTACAACTGAGAGAAATAAAAAATAGAAACAAACAAACAAAAAAAAGAAACAAACAACCCAGCTCTAATAGGTGTTCAGAAAGGACACTTGGATTTTGTCACATCTCTTTTGCACACAGTAGGCTCTACATTCAAAGTAGAAGCAATTTCTTGCTGAGCTCTTGACAACATGAAAATGAAAACATTTGTCACCTTTTCCTCTCAAATTCGTAGACTACAGCAGAACACAATTTTTAAAAGGCCAGCCTAATTTTCTTTCTGGGAAAAAACAAAACTGAGGAAGTAGACTAAAGAGGCAAGAATGTATTGTAGACTCTCCTTAACTGGTTCACTATGTGCACTGAATATGCATAATTTGATTTTAGGAAGTATACTGAAATTGTAGAATCACTACCAAAAAACAAGGTATCATAGAAAGTAAAAGCCAAACTTCTAGTGGCTATTTCAGTTCAGTAATGCTTAATATTTAGAAGAGACATAATCTAGGATAATTACTGGGGACATTTGGTTTCTTATATATACTCTCCATCTGCAATAGTGGGTGATCACAAAAACCTCCAGAAAAGTATAGCAGTAATGCTGTTTGTAACTGAGGCATAAAAGGCCTCCAGGGAAGGAGATACCTAAAGTAGATAAATGTGAACAAGGCACTTAAATATAAAAATGTAAAGTATGATTTCTGGTAGCTATCCTGCCTCAGATACAAGTGGGCCTCACTGGTCAGTCCCAGCACACAGGGTAAGACTATAGCATCTAAAATGCAGTACTGGACCTGTCACTTTGAATGGAGGAGCCACCAGAGAGCTGGATGCAGCTGCAGACTTACGAGAGTCCGATGTGCAACATCATCATAGCTACAGGGTCAAGCAAACAAATGCCTAATCCAAAGCTGTGGTCTCCTGGGGGCTGGGGGCTTTAAGATAGTAATGGTGGGCCCACAGTGGTAGAAGGAGCACTGTGAAAGCAAATTCAGGGTCTTGTGATGCTGTGAAATCCCAGCAGGCCAGCTGGCATTTGTAATAAAAGGAGTGTCTGTGTGAACAGAGTGAATAAAACGTGAATGACTGAGACAGGGGATCAAACAGAGAAGCCCAGCTATTAAAAACTGGAAAAGAAAAAGATTTAAGTGATGACAGGAAGTAGAGGGGAGGGCTTGAACCTGAATCAAGTGTGGAAGTGCTTATGTCCTTCCCTTCCAGAGCCATTTTTTAAATCCTTTTAAGGTTCGGGTTCTCACTAAATAAAGGCACAGCCCCCAGAGCCTGTAAGCTTTTCCAGGTTTTATAAGATTGAGTGCAGGAAAAGAAAATGTCTTGGCTCTAAAATATGCAGAAAAATGCTAAATGACATTAATAAATATTTCAAGAGGAAAATTATATGAATCTCTTTCATTTTGCATAACCAGACATTGTATTTTTCATGTGGGGTATGGTTATATTTTCGTGTTTGACAGGATGTGGGATAAGGCCTCTAAAAGAATTTCCAGGGATTATGTAGCCCTTGAGTTGGTCCATCTTTAGCCTGGCATAGTTCAGGCAGGGAAGGTCAAGAATGTGTTAGAAATTCAGTAAGGATGGGCAGGCAAGGAGAGGAAGGCAGAAACCCAAATCACGAAGCCCAAAAATGTGGGGGTGGGGAGAAGAGGGAAGCTTGGGGAAGGGTGTCTGAGCCAGATACGGAGGTTGGGTTTGACCGGGTGCTGGGAGGTGCAGCAGTGTCCCTGAAGATGGCACAGTCTCGTTTCTAATTTTGGAAATGGCCAAACCAGGGTTTCCAAACTGGCAGGCAGGCTGGCAGCAGAGGGCTCTGACTAGCAGAAAGAACCATCTGGAGGTAGGTGGCCACTTGATGTTCTGAAGGGGTATGAATGCAGAATTGGTAACAGCTAGACAGCAGGTCTTAGTTTCTAAAGGGGGTAGTTGGCAGAAGGGAAGAGAGGACTGAGCCGAGAACTCAGTCCTTCTAAAGCAGCGAAGCAGTGAAAATCAGTGAGTCAAGGAACACTGGGTGCACAGAGGTTCCAAGGCTCCCAGGTTCACCTAGCGTGATTGGCTACTGGGCAATCCTAGGAACATTGCTGGAGCTCATGCAATGGGACCTCTGGGACTACTAGATCAGGGGTCTGGGAGCAGGGCCCCTTAAGAGGAGTGGTGGCTTTGAGTGAAACAGGAGGTCATTGGAGATTATTCTGGAGGCAGGGCCCTTTAACGTGTCCAGAGAAAATGGCCATGGAGCTGTTGTTTAAGTCACGGTCAGAGGGGAGTAAACTGAAGTGATCCCAATTTTCAAGGACAAAGCTAGATAGGGAACCATCCAATGGGCTTTGCAGGGGCAGATGTTTAAGTAAACTCCCCCAGCCATAAATTGCCCTGATAGGCAGAAGGGTGTGTCTCTCTGGGAGGGGACCAAAGACCCTGACCTGGAGACATTGTGATGACTGAGCAGAGATAAAAGAGGAGGAGACTGAGTAGCTGTACTTCTAGTGCCATTTGAGGCTGCTGCAGAGGCTGGTGACCTCTAGCTGGAGAGCACAGTGGAGAGCTCTAGGCTTCCCTTGGGACTATTTCCAAGGTCCAGAATCAACCACAACTTCTCAAGTTACCTGAGAGCAGAGCAGGGGCAGGGCCAGGACACCAGCAGAGGAGAAAGAGCTTAGCTAGCCAAGCTGAAGAAGACAGAGGTCACTAGGGACTACTAGATCATGGCAGCAGCAGCCGCCTGGATCCTGGCACAGTAAATGATTTCCAGCAGCTGTAAGTAACCTTGAAGAGAGCAAGTTCTCAGGGAATGCCTGGAGGGATGCTATAGAAGCTTTGGATAATCCTGTCACAGAGATCATTTTTGTTGTTTTTCTCCTTATTAATAGTTGTAAATACAGAACTTGTAGATAGGGTAACCAAGGTTTTTCCAAGACCATTTATTGCCTAGGTAGAGGTACAGTATTGCTCTTTCTCATTCATTGGGTATTAGTGATCCAGAATCTAGGGATAACTAATGTTTTAAGAGCCTCAGAATGTTTCAAAACTGATTAAAATTAATATTTAATTGAGTGGCTATAAAATGTAACGATGCCAACCAGTGAACTGCAACTCAACCCTTATTCTTCAAATGGTGATAGAAGAAAATCAGCAAAAATCATCTCTTATAGGAGACCTCATAGATTAGCCAAAGGACCAAAGCATTAAATACATGAATGCATATTTAATTTGAAACAAGAGAGTATCCTAAAATATTTGACATAATGTGGCTGGGGACATGAAAATAAAGGTGCCAAGGAAGGACTTAAACAAAAATGATCCTGTTCTCATAATTCTGGGTGGGTCCTATCTCAGTTTTCTGGGAATGATTTTTCAATAATAAGTATATCAAACTTACTGATCTTTTCTTGCTATAGGCATCAGTACACAAGGGTTTTAAGTATTAATTTAGAACTCTAAAGTTTTTGGATCCTCAAAAAAAATTTTTTTAATGTTTACTTATTTTTGAGAGAGAGAGAGGGAGAGAGCGAGCATGGGGAGGGGCAGAGAGAGAGAGAGAGGGAGAGAGACACAGAAACTAAAGCAGGCTCCAGCTCTGAGCTGTCAGCACAGAGCCCGACGCTGGGCTGGACCTCGTGAGCTGTGAGATCATGATCTGAGCTGAAGTCGGACGCTTAACCAACTGAGCCACTAAGGTACCCCAAGTTTTCAGATCTTTAATAGATGAGTATCATATAATGCAAAAGTACTACAAAACTAGGAATTCACAAGCAAGGTAAAAAAACAGAAAGAAATGGAGACATGGTGAGAGAAAATGAAATTACATGTAAAATAACTCACAAGTTATTAAACAAGAGCTTTAGTGTTTTCTTTCAAATAGAGAAGCTAAAGTTTATAACAGTAATAAATAATGAACAACCAAGTTCTTTTCTTTCAAAATAAATTCCAAAAGCTACATGTTATGTTAAATGTTTGATCACAAGTGTTAGTTTATGAAAGTAAGGCATGAGTTTCGTTCCCTTGAAGAGAATTCAAGATAGGAGGGGATAATAGTTAGAAAAATATGGGGAAGCCAGCTCACTAGGAGAGAAGAGTTTGGTGGACCACTTTAGGAAGGGGGAGGGTAATAGCAAAATGTCCAGGGAAGCACAGAGAGTACCTCACTTAGGATTCATGAATTATATTGTGTTTGCTAAAAAGCATGTTACTACTGTCTGGACTCTAAACCCAATATAGTAATGAATTTGCAAACTGTTTGCCACCGCATGCTTTAGTTTTTAACAGCTAGAATTGGAAAATGATAGTACAAAACAGGTGGTAGTATGGAAGGCAGTGGTCAGTATGGTTACCCAGTCATGAAATGGGAGCATCTCTGAATTTACAAAAGAGGAATAAAATGCTGCAGGCACTAAACTATCAAAGTGGGATGCTTGGTTGGCTCTTCAGATGAGCCCCATAGAGTTGGGTCAAGAAGATCCACAGGCTAGTTCTGATCTGTGCTCATGAAGCTCAGAAAATGATTCTCCTGATCTTTACTAACTGCCAACCTATTAATTACAATAAGTAGAACTTCTAAGTTGTCCACTGAGGCACCTGGATGGTTTTCTATAGAAAACTGACAATGAACAGAAAAATGAGTACCAAAAGTTTCCTGTTGTCTAAGGAATTGGATGACCCTAATGGTTAATGCCTCAAGCAATGCAAACCTGATAAATGACCGGTGGAAGCATACAATGCTCTATACTAGTGATAAAGCTGTTACTTACCTGTATAAAAACCACTTATGGCGGCAATAAACTATAGCCTATAATAGTGTAGTTTTTCAATAGGTATCCAATAACTTCGAAATCAAATCAAGAAAGGTAGTTCTTTAGGGAATTGGTACTATAGCACAAGCTTTAATCCAAGCTTATTGACCGTAGAGCCATCTTTTACTTTGCCAAACCATCACAGTTTTATTATTAGCATTAGTTACAAGCCATATTTATTCTTTTTTTTTTTTTAATTTTTTTTAACATTTATTTATTTTTGAGACAGAGAGAGACAGAGCATGAACAGGGGAGGGGCAGAGAGAGAGGGAGACACAGAATCTGAAACAGGCTCCAGGCTCTGAGCTGTCAGCACAGAGCCCGACGCGGGGCTCGAACTCACGGACCGTGAGATCATGACCTGAGCCGAAGTCGGACGCTTAACCGACCAAGCCACCCAGGCACCCCTAAGCCATATTTATTCTTTATCAGAGGCTGAAGTCACCAAGAAAAAGAATGGTATGTCATAACACTACACAGAGATCAAGCCTAGGGAAAGGACTCTATGAGAATACTGTGAGGAGCTATTTGACATCCTTATAGTAAAATCACCCCTAACTAGAACCCAGTCAAGTGTCAAGGGTAAGCCAAGTACCCACTCGTTTCTTAATTCCCAACTGAAAATCTACCTCAAGGATTTACTATAATTTGATTGAGTATATTACATGCATTAGTGCCTAACAACGAGTGATCAGTGGAAGAGAGGGTGTGACAGAATCTTAAGGAGTTGAAAGAGCTATAAGGCCTGGGCAAAAATTATACATAATTTTCACTGTCACATATCATAAAGTTAACAGAGACCTACAAGAGTACAGCAACTAGTTTTAACTTTTTTCTTTATGTTTGGATGTGAACTTTTTCACTAATATTTCCTCTCCCCGCCAGTCCCTAGCATAATAACGGTCATTTCCACTTCTGCTTTTTAACTTTTGGCTAAGTCAATTTTGAATTTTATGGTTATGCTGATCTTACCTTTTTTTCTGAAAATCTTTGATGCTGGTTGTATCCCACACGTTTTGGGTGTTAAATACGTTGAATAAGGTAGTTAAAGTAGTATTAATTTGAAGCGAGGGAAATCTGCTTTCCCAGTATTCAAACTCCACTCACCCTTGAATGAGTTACTTATTACTTCTGATCCTCAGTTGCTTTATCTGTAAGGTGGGAATAATCTCCACCTTGGAACTGCAATGAAGTTGAGAGGATTTAAAAAGATCGTACAGGTCTTTGATTACAGTGCTCAAAATAATGTTTTTCTTCCACCTCTCTTTTTTTGGGGGAAAGGAGGTAAACAGTTCACTGATGCGCTGTTAAAGTGAAAGGAATGGGGGCGGGGGTCCTTCAATGTTATTCGTGCCTGTTTTGGTCCCTCAAACTTCTTTAAAGGAGAATATTCTTGGCAGCTACAAGTTTTCTCTCACGAATGCTGAATGACGTTCTGTTTTCACCTTTCTTTAAACTCCATAAGGCAGTCTCCTCATCTCTTCAGACATTTGCTTAGATACAGCATAATTTACCCACGTCAGTCATGCCACCTGTTCAGTGCTTTGCAAGCAACCTCGGCTGCCTCTCGGCGGACCCCCTCCCTTCCTAGGCCTGAGACTTCCTTTTGAGGCTCATCTTCTCTAACCGAAAACCGTTTCACTGTGGCACTTCATTTGCCTACCCGGAGTTGTCTGTATTTCTAGCTGGAGACGTACACTGCTGTTTTTGTTCTAGCCCTTCACATAGTTACGGGCTCGCAACAAGGGTTCAGTAAAAGTTGCATATTGGCTTTCTAGTCTGCTACAACCTCAAGGAAATCGTACGGAGAAACAGTTGGCCTCCTTTCGCACCCTACGTCTCTCGATTTAAGAGGCGTTATCAGTGGGCTTTTTAGGTAAGGAAAGTTTAAGGCTGGGTCGTGGGAGATCCCCGCCAGGCGAGGTAACTCATCCTCTCCACAGCGGCCGGTGGACGCGCCCTGCTGAGAGCCCAGCGCCTGGCGCAGGGAACGGCGGTGGCTTCCAAAACCCGGCGACGGATCCGGGCCGGCCCGGAAGTGCCCGGCGCGGGAGGGAGGGAGGAAGAGCCTTGCGAGCCCACGCCGCCGCCGCGCGCACGCGCCCTCGCAGGCTGGGGCTGGGGCTGGAGTCGCAACTCGGAAGCCGGAGCCCGGACGGGCCCGGGGCCGGGAAGGGGGGGGCTGCGCGGGGGCGGGAGCAGCGGAGGCGGCCGCCCCTGGCGGCGGGTTTGTTTATCCCGGGGAAGAAGTTTAGGAGCGGGAGATAGGGAAGCAGGGCGGGCCGAGGAGGAGGGATGCGGCTCGGTGGAGGCGGCCGCCACAGGGACTCGCCGCCATCACCTTCGCTGCCGCCGCCGCCGCAGCCGCCGCCTCAGCGGGAGAGGAGCCGCTGCCGGGACTGCCCGCCGCCGCCCCGCACGTCAGGGTAGGTGCCCCTCCCCCTCCGAGGTCCCCGCCGCACCTCGGTCGCCTGCTCCTCCAACCCCTCACCCCTCCCACTCGCCTGCGCTGGAGCGAGGCGGCTTTCTTCTCACTCACTGCGCCCCCATCCCTTTTGGCCCGGGACCCCTGCTCCCGCGGCGTGCCTTCCCTTTCTCAGGGCTGCCTTCCGCCCCAGCCCCACCCTCCGCCCTCCGGGCCCGTCCTCCCCCTCGCTAGTCTCTGCTTCCCCTGGCGATCCCCCGCCCCCCCATCGATTTCCCAGCCTCCGCCTACCAGGATCCCCTAGACTTTCCTCCACAAGCCTCGCCCCTTTCCTTCTCCAGTCGGCCTCCTCTATACCTGTATACCTCCACTCCCGCCCTTTTATTTTCCCCACCGGGAGTACAGCCCAGAGAGGGAAGCCCCAACCCCACCCCCACCCCCCAGCGTCCTCACCCACACCTCTCATCCGAAACATATGTATGTATGAAGTTATTCCCATTAAGCCCATTTTAGGGTAAATTCTCCGCTCTCCAGCCAGACCATTCAGTGTTTACTGCGGTGTTCATGCAACCTACCTCTCCCTCCAAGCACACATTGCCGTGTCACAGATTCTCTTTCAGGTTCACCAGGTTACATTAAGCTAACTCTGTGATTCAGGGTCCAAGTCTTCACTTTCCCCTTTTATTCCCTTGTGCTATCCTTTCTGTCAACTCTTCTTCCTCTTGAGTCTATGTGTGCTGAATAAAGGGAAGGGAATGATCGAATTTTCTCCTTCAGAGCAGTAGATTCAGTACACATAAGATTCACCTTTTGCTTGGCCTAACTTTTGGCTTCTTTCTCTGTGAATTGTGTCATTCAGCCATACTTTTTAGGGTTTTGATTCTTTGTCTATATTTGAATAATCCTGGGCCTAGATATCCTTTATAGTACTTGTCTTCCCGATTTTTCCTTGCAGCTTCAGAATCCACTGTTTCTTAGAAAATTTAAGTAATAAAAGGTTTATACTTTGGAAAATTACATCTCCGCTGCCGTAGTGGGAAACGTGGAATATTTCAAGTTATCATCCTGTTTATTCTTGAGAGAAATGGTGCCTAATTGTTCAAAGCTCAGATGTAGCCAAACTGCCAGGATCTAAACCCCAGCCTTGCCATTTACCAGCTCTGGCCTTGGGCAAGTTACTTAATCTCTTTATGCCTCAGTATTCTTATAACTATAAAATGGGGATAGTGATATACTTGATAAGATGGTAGTGATAATTGCATAACTTAATGCAGGTAAAATACAACAGTACCTGGCACGGTAAATATTCTTTACCATCTCTTAGCTTAACTTGGTTTGGCTAATGGTAGGTTAATTTGGGGGAAGGAAGGTGGGAATACAAAGCTGCTTTTTGCTCTTTTTTATCTAACACCTTTTTTGATGTAGATATGATTCATATTCTTTTACTGTATAAATTAATTCCTTCTGGTGTGAAAAGTGCAGTTTTAGCTCCCTATTTTCAGGTAAGTTACCAGGCTACAAGCAGGTCAGTCCCAGCTTCAGATATCTTTGTTTTGAGAATAAATGAAATTGAAATACATAGCAGGTTTATCATAGTGGAAAATGAGGATTTTACTGATAAGAATTTTAGTATGCTACAAATTAAATACTGAAAACTGTTCACACCCATCTGTCCTTTATATTGAATTGCTATTCATGAGGTTGGCTTCATTCAAAAGACTAGTGGCTTTTCTCTCTTAAGATGTTACGTTTGTTAACATGACCATGCCTTCATGTTCCCCAGATTTTACTCACTCTTTAAAACGCTGACAATTTTTGTCATATCTGCTTACTTCCTGGGCATTATTATTTTCTTGATACTTTTTTTTGTAACAACACAGTTAAAATCCAAATAGGTACTGTTTAGTATTGTTATAAATAGTGATATATGCAACTATCAAAATAAAGATGTTTGCCCACATATAGCTTAAAATTATTTTTTGTGTCACCAATGAAATGTACTCCAAACTTTTGAGTGACAGCGCCTTTGCTTATGCTGTTCTCTGGCCTACAATAGGCTCTACTCTTTTCCCCACATATCCAGAGTCTACCTATCTTCCACATCGTTTTTGTCAACACTGGTTTCTCTGTCTCTTGGCTTTCCTCCTGTCTACATTCTGCATTTTTGACTTTGAATAATACAAGCCCTGGTTCAAGAAAAATGACTCCTAGAGAAAGACTTTGGAAGTTTATAGGAATTTTGAAGGTGTGGAATAAAATTGACACTCAGCATCTACTCTGTGCTAAGCACTCTTCCTTTGGTTTTGTATATATTCATTCATTCTAAAAATATTTAATAAGCACTTACTTCATGCCAGGCATTGAGGATACATAAGAGCAGCCCTTCTGAGCCAAGAGTTCCAACGAATATCAAGCCCTAATGCCCTAAGGCATCCAAGGTATGTAATGAATTGACTCCTCTCCTGTGTACCTGAGATGGTACTAGCTGTTTACCTTGAGAGCGAGAACTGAGGAAATAATCACGTAACTCAGTTTCTGTAGGGCTTAATTCTTAGAGAACCCTGGCTGAGAAGAGCTCCGTCAGCAAATAATAATATGAACTCTGCTTTTTTGTAATTTATTTTAGAGTGGCACTGACAGACAATAAGCCAGTAAACAGATAAAATTATTTTATAAGAGAGCACTGGTAATATTACAGATAATGATAATCACACTTACAAAACCCTGTGCCAGGCACTGTTTTGAATAACTTAATGTCTTGTTTAAACCTCCTAACAATCCCTTGAAGAAGCCTTTACTATATCTCCACTTCACAAATAAGGAACCTGAGAAAGTGAGAAATTATTTAACTTCCACAAAATCATACAGCTTTCTGAGCAATGAAGCCAGACGGTATTGTTGTGGTCTATTACCTTTTGTTGTCCCTCAGATCTTCCAGTTCCTTGTTGGTTACTTTACACAAAGTTCTTTACCTTTCTGGGTTTTGACAGTGAGGTTTTCCTGTCTTTTTAGGTTGTTTAGGGAAGTAAAGGAGTTGTAACTTTCGTAAAGCGCATGGTACACAGACTTATCCCAAGTCTTGTGTATGATCAGATATTGAAGATACTTGCATTTTATTCACTTACGAAAAGGTTATTGAACAACTGATCTGTGCCAGGCACCATGCTAGGCTCTGGTGAGGTAATCGAAGGAGTCTACCTGTATTCATGGAAGCAAAAGCTATTGGCATAAAGAAACTAAACAGATAATTACAAAAATAATGATCACAATTATGATAACTGCCACACAAGAAAGTTATTGTAAGCAATGAAAACCCACTAATGTATCAGGGAATGCTTCTCTGAAGAAATGACTATTAGGCTAAACCTGAAGGAGTAACTGGAGTTACCCAAGTAATGTTGGCAATTTCAGCTTTTCAAAACTGAAAAGTCCTGTAGGGGCTGGACGGACGTTAGTATGTGAAGCTGGGCGATGTAAAACATACCACAATGGTTAATCATTGCTAAGCATTTTGTACTTAAATCCCAAGTGCAGTGGGAAGCCACTTGGTAATGTTAAAAGGCTAAGTTACTTACGTTATTACTATAAAATATCACTTGGCGGCTCTGTGGAGGACAGATTGGAGAAGGGCAAGCATAAATGCAGGGAGACCAGTTAGGCCAGTGCTTCTCAAACTCATCTGTGGAGAACAACCTGTTTTGGATTGATTTGGTTTCTAATCTGTACTGGTACTTTCGTGACACAGAATATGAATGACACAGAAATGAATGTTGTGGCAGTGTCAAATTGGTATAAATATTTCTAAATACTTTTCTCAGTTTCTGTCTTTATCTTGTCTCAGACCAGTAACAATGGTTCATGGACCAGTGTTGGTCTATAAACCACACCTTTGCCAGGATGGCAGTGATAGAAAGTAGCTGGATTGGGGGGGAAGTAAAATTGATAGGATTTGGTGGTGAATTAGACTAAGGGATCTGGAGGGAGGAGAAGGCAGATTTCCAGGGTTGGTGGTTCTTGTGCCTCACATAGGGAATACTGGGGAGATGAGCAGTTTCTTGTTTATTTGTTTCTGGGAAGCAGAGAGAGTATTGATGATAGTTCAGTTGGGAATTGTTAATATATGGCTTACAATTAATATCTTAGTGTGGGCAGTGGGGGATGAGATTCCCTAGGGAGAGAGGTAATAAAGGAATATAGTAGTCCCCTATGAATCTTCAACATGAAACATCAGGGAGAAAATAATGGAACAAAGGAGACTGAGAAGATGTAACCAGAGTTGGGAAAAAATTTTACCCCAAGGCAGGAGACTCTTTGAGAAAGAAAGGAGTGGGTAATCAACTATGTCAACCTTATTGAATCAAGCTGAGAAATCAATTAAGTTGGTAACTAAAAAGTACACTTTTGATTGAACAACATGAAGAAAATTTTATATTTCTCAGTAGTTGTCCATCCATAAACTAGTTGGTGATGAATTTGTTTTAATCTACCAAAGCAACAGTCCTAAATTTAGGATAAAATTATATTTATAGCATGAGCCATCTTTCTTCCTCACTTCAGACCCATGTTTCCATTTATCACCATCTAGATGTTCTATAAGTATCTCACATTCTTTCTACAGCTCATTTATTCAGAGCATATTCCAACAGAATATGCTTTTTAAGTACTATTAGGCATTGAATACTAAACTTTTAGAAATGCAATTACACTTCAGAAACTAGGGGAAATGGACAGTTAAATATTGTTATAGTGTGATCAGTGCTGTCGTTGCAGCTTATTCAGGTTACCTTGGAAGCACAGAGAAGTAGCATCAGAGAAGGCTTTCTTAGGAGAATGACACTTGAGCAGAGTGTTTCTGAAAGACAAGTAGAGAGTTGGAGAGGGCAATGCAGTGGTGAGGGGTTCAAAGAAATGATAGGTATTTTGGAAGCATGCAAAGTCAAGGAATTGTGGCTCTAGCATGTGCATCATAGGTTAGAGAGCTTGACTATGCCATTCAGAAGTTCTTTTCTTGAACTTGTATACCTCTTTCTGTTTGCCATTTTGATTAATATTATTACCACCCATATAGGCACCAAACATGGGGATATCTGCTGATTATCTTCAAAAATTAAAGATTATCTTTGTTGTAGTATTTATTGTCCAAGGTGATGTTTTATTTTTACTGGTTAGCTTTATATTTTATATGTTATAGAATCATTAAGTGATTGATAGCGTAACTTAAATATCTGTTATGCTTTAGTGATTTTTTTTTTACAGGAGAAATTTTATATGTATAACTTTTTCTCAAATGTAGAGAATTGAAAATGAAGGCCTTGGTAAGAATTGCTAAGAGTTTGCTACCAAACCTCAGGTATATGGTCAATGATGGTGCTTTTGGACTCAGAAACAGTACCCTGAGGCCATAAGTACTATTTTAGGTAGTTGTCTAAATGTCTCTGGATTTACCCTCTTGCGCCAGAGGAGGACACAGTTTAATTGCAGGGATTACTTTCTGAAAAATACTGCAATAGGCCAAACCTAATTGACAAGATCAGTCTCTTAGAAAATAGTGTATTAAAAGGGAAAATGATGTTAAATGGATTTTTAAAACACAATAAATATTCTAGAGTTCATCTGCTTATATTTATTTATTTATCGGGAGAGAGGGAGAGAGAGAGTGCATGAGCAGGGTGAGGGGGCAGAGAGGAGGAAGAGAAAGAACCCAAAGCAGGTTCTGTGCTGTCAATGCAGAGTCCAACGCGGGACTCAAACTCAGGAACCGTGAGATCATGACCTGAGCCAAAATCAGGAGTCGGTTGCTTAATCAACCAAACCTGACAGGCACCCCTAGAATTCACCTGCTTTAAAATAAGAGGGGAATGGGCTTTATTGAAACTTTCTTCTGAATTCAGTGAGTTATTGTAGAAATGTTGCCTTTTTTTTTTTTTTTTAAGTTTATTTATTTATTTTGAGAGAGACAGCTTGAACGAGGAAGGGTCAGAGAGAGAGAGTCCCCAAGCAGGTTCCACGCTGTCAGCAATGAGCCCGATATGGGGCTTGAACTCATGAGCTGAGATCATGACCTGAGCTGAAATCAGCAGACTCTTAACCACCTGAGCCACCCAAAATGTTGCTATTCTAATCTGCTGAGCAGTGTTGCTTAAATTTTGTATTAAGAAAATTGTAACTTTAAAAAAAATTTTTTTAAAGAAAATTGTAACTCTTTAAGTTTATTTTTGTTGTTCTTACTGGCTTTAGTATCTTTTGCTCTTGCCTTCTCCCTGGTTTTTAGTTCTTTAAATCTTACTGAATTCTTGTAAAACAACTGTATATTTTTTATATATTACGATGGTTCTTACAGGTGTACTTTTTCAGGGCTTTTATTTATGTACATGTGTAGAGCTCCTGTTTCTTGCCTTCTTCAGACTTGCCTACATGTTCTAAAGGAGGACAGAATAATTATTAGTATTATGTTCTGAATTATTTTCTGTAACTACTGTATGTGAAACAAAACTTTACATAGGTAAAAGATAGCAGATTAAAAAAAATTGTCTACAAATATAAAATTGCATTACCTTAGACCATAGTTGGGGTAGGTTGTTTATATACCTAGAACTAACGTATAATGGGGGTAATTTATCTGTACAATATGAATATGCTTAGAAAATCTTCCTTTGAGGTTGTCATATTTGTTTTCATTCTTTGTTCGATACAGGAATAAAAATAATTAGGAATGACGATTTAAAAAGAGATGTTTACTCTCCTATTAAGTAATGTAAGATCTCAAAGGTTGTAGTATGACTGAAAAGTAGTATGATGCTTTTAAAATACTAGAGATTTGTTAGCAAAGAAGGAATCATTGTTTCTTCTCTGGGTATATTTTTTGAAGCAAATTTAACAGTTTTCTATTGTGTAGATGCGTTTGTGCTTCTCTCACTCCCCCTCCCAAGGGAATTAAGTGATTTTTTTTTTTTTTTTCCTTTTTCTTTTCCTTTTTTTTTTTTTTTTTTTTCAAGGTAAAGAATGCAATTGACTCAAGGCACTTTTTTCACTTGTAATTTGGTTATAATTTTTGGTGTTTTAGTGGGAAATTCCCCTGAAAGGTAAATAGTTTTTATCATGTAAGTAAAAAACAAAAACAAATCCACAAAACCATTATTGAATATAAATTCATTCTGAAATTGTGAAGGCACGTATCAACACAGGAAGCTTCCAAATAAGTTAATTTATTTTAATTTAATTAAAATTTTGGTAGCAATTAGGATCAGTTTATTTTTTTTTTAAATTTTTTTTTAATGTTTCATTTATTTTTGAGACAGAGAGAGACAGAGCATGAGCAGGGGAGGGACAGAGAGAGAGGGAGACACAGAATCCAAAGCAGGGTCTAGGCTCCGAGCTGTCACCACAGAGCCTGACGCGGGGCTCGAACCCACGAACTGTGAGATCATGACCTGAGCTGAAGTCGGACGCTTAACCGACTGAGCCACCCAGGCGCCCCCAATTAGGATCAGTTTAAACCTTTTTTAACTAAAATGGCAGTTGAGCTTCAAGTTTAGTATTCCCAGTTTTGTTAGATCTCAAGTGGAGTGTTGGCATACATTAACTGGATTGGTCATTTCTCATTGCATTCAAAATGTATTATTTAAAACTTGAAAATTTTTTTTTTTTTTTTTTTTTTTTTTTTTTTTTTTATGTGAGCATTTTATCAATGGCATTTGAGAACTGGCTTGAATCAAATGGTGTTTGGGAATATCTTGGTTTATGCTTTATTCTTGATTTTTATTTTCTCAGGTGTCTTTATTTTCACCATTATTTTTTGTCTGCTCTTCCCTATTGCAAGTCCCTTATCAAAAGTTTCATCATCAAATTGTCTAATGAAGCCAGTATTTTTTCCTAGCAAAGTATAACCAAGTTTATTTGAACACGGATATGAGAAAGTGACAACTTGCTATGGTGTAAAGGTATTTTTACATGGAATTTTTTCATAGATCATTTTGGTTTACAAGGAAGAACTGCCCCCCCCTTTTTTTAAATTTTATTTATTTAATTAGAGAGAGAGCGGGAGAGGGGCAGAGAGATAGGGAGAGAGAATCCCAAGCAGGCTCTGCACTGTCAGCACAGAGCCCGATGTGGGTTCCAACTCATGAACTGTGAAATTATGACCTTAGCCTAAACCAAGAGTTGGATGCTTAACCAACTGAGCCACTCAGGTTCCTCAGAACTGCCCTTTTTAAAACTTTTTTTTTTAATGTTTATTTTTGAGAGAGAGAGAGAGAAAGAGAGAGAAAGAACCAGCAGGGGAGGGGCAGAGAGAGAGAGAGGGAGACACAGAATCCAAAGCAGGCTCCAGGCTGTGAGCTGTCAGCACAGACCCTGACAGCAGGGCTCGCACTCATGGATGGTGAGATCATGATTGAGCCAAAGTCAGACTCTTAACCAGCTGAGCCACCCAGGCACCCCCAGAACTTCCCTTTTTTACCGAACTTTTATCAGACATTATGTCAAGTACATTAGGTATTTTATGCCATTAGGTACGGGTACTACTATAAGGCTTTGAATTGTACTTACCATCAATTACCAGATGCAATATTATTTTGTACCCCAGAGAGAGAGAGAACACTATCAATTATAATTGTAAAATGCCATCAACTTTAGAAATGTTGAAATACGGGGGGGAAAATGGGCATCTTAGATTTAATGAAATGTGGCATTAATACTGCCTCATTTTATGATTAGCACCCAAGATCCTCAAAATACTAACCTCCCAAAATGAGATGAAAATTTATCCTGCTTTACCTCAAAGCTTTCTGAATTCTAAAATTCTGCTACACTCTAGAATTCTAAAATTCTGCTTTACTTCAGAGCTCTCTAAGCAGCATAGCACAGTGGTTAAGAGCATGAATCCAGACTGCTATTTAACAACTTTGTGAATTTAAGTAGTTACTTACCATCTCTGCCTCAATGTTCCTGTCTATAAAATGGAAATGAAACAGTACTTATCATTTGAAAGAGTTGTAAGTAAGTAGTAAATGAGTTACATTTACGTTTAGAATAGTGCTTTTTACATAATTACATGTGTAAATGTTGGTTAATTAGGAACAATATTGCTATTTTTGATGTAGGATAAGTAGATGATTTGCTTAAAAGATAGGGAAAAGGGGCCTTATCAAATGGTCTTTGGTATTTTGGGCACACAATGAAGATAAAGTATTGTTGATTTGTCTTTTAAAACTAACGTAAGATAGCAGTCTTGACAACTTTGATATCTAAATTACATTTCTATTTTCATAAAAATAATACTGTATAGAGTTTCAGCTGAAATCTCCTTTCAACTGTGTTGTGACATAGTTACTCAGAATACTGACATGCTATGATGGATGTCTTGAAAATAACCTGTGATGTACTTATGATTCCTGTCAACCTCATAAGGAATTCATTCAGAAATATTTTTAAAGGGTTTAAAACTAAAGAACCATGTTTTAATTTTAGTTAAAATATCCTATTTCTGCATTGTGAAGTATATGGAGTAAAAATAATACCGAGGTAGTTTTTGTTTACTTTGATGGTTTCATATGTTGATGATTTGTTGGTTCATTGAGATATAAAATCTTATCGTATACTTTAATAATAAAAGTAAGTTAAGGGACCCCTGGGTGGCTCAGCTGGTTAAACATTTGACTTTGGCTCAGTTCATGATCTCATGGTTCATGAGTTTGAGCCTTGCATCAGGTTCTCTGCTGTCAGCACAGAGCTCACTTCAGTACAGAGCCTGTCTCCCTCTCTGCCCCACTCCTGCTCGTTTTCTCTCTGTCTCTCTCTCTCTCTCTTTCAAAAATAAACAAATATGTAAAAAAATAGGTTAAGACCTTCCTTTGGACTTCTTGATTTTTCTCATTCTCACTTTTGCTTTGTTTTTATTTTTTGTTTTGAGTGCACATCATTCATTTATTCCACAAAGAGTTATTGACCAACTGTTGAATGTCAGGTTCTGTGTTTACAGTGATGCATTGGAAATAGCCCTTGACCTGTAAGCTTCATTACTTCGAATTTATTAAAACTGTCTAGCCATTGAGTGTTTAGACACTGTGCTGCAAACTGTATATGCACTCTTTTTTTTAATCCTCATGACTACCCTGCTAGGGTAGGTCATTACTTTTCAAATGTTTCTTCTAAATGTTTGGCAGAAGAGTGAACTCTTGGCTGATGGAAGGGAGGTGAAGATCTGAGTGGTCCAGGTAATGGTGGAGTGGGGGAGAACTTTGGTGTTAACATTTTGTCCAACTTTTAGTGTTTTCTTGTAAAAAGGATTTGACTCTTGCATTCTGTTACCTTAATACAGCATTGTTTTAATATAAAAATGTTTTTAAGTGAGCAAGAGGGAAGATTTTAAAAAGTGTTCTGTCCCAGTTTTAGACTGGAGGTAACATGGCCCTGAGTACAGGATTTTATTGCAGACATCCAGGTGTCAAGCTGCTTATTTATTTATTAAATATTCGTTGTTGTTTTTTTAATTTTAGGTAAATTTTTACTGAAGTTTAATATCCATTTGAAGACATGCATACAGCATCATACAGCATGTACACCTTTATGCCTTGCTTCTTATCCAAAATATTTCTTTCTCTATGATTCATTCATGTAGTGCATAGCATAGCTTACTCATTCTCATTGTTCTGTAGTATTCTGTCCCATTGTATGACTGTATACACCATAAGTTATCCGTTCTACTGTTAGTGAACATATAGGTTGTTTCCAGTTTTGAGCTACAGTGAATAGTGCTCCTATAAAATATTCTTGTGTGTCTTTTGCTGCTGCATATGTATTTCTGTGGGTTATGTTCCTTGTAGTGAAATTGTTTACATCGTGGTGTGTGCTTATGTTCAGGTTTAGTATGTATTATCCAGTGTTTTCCAAAGTGGTTGTGTCAATTTATATTCTCATCAGTAGTGAATGAGAGTTCCATTTGTCCCACATACTCTGTAACATTTGCTTGATATTGTTTCATTTATTTAGCCATTCTGGTGGTTGTAAAGTGGTATTGCATTGTGGATAAGCTAGTTTTTCAAAATAAGCATGATTCCTTTCTCCACTCGTACCCACATACCCCTCCCACATGCACACCCAGGAAAAGTGGAATAGAGATATGTTTATTTTTACAAAACCCATCAGATGATTCTGGCTGCCTTGTCAGTTGATAAGATGCTGAATATAAAACAAATTTAAGTATAATTTAAGGAAAATGAGTCTGTCATGAAAATGATAGCTTCACTATATAGTTCACTGACTTTCTGACAGATGGCGCATTTCTCCCTAACTATTGCTAAACATGGGAATGGTTTTAAGATTTTGCAAGCTGGTGAAAAGTTTTGTAGGCTAGTTTATTGAATGAGTCTGCAACATTGGCTCAAAGCTCTCATTACATAATGCTGGAATGCTCTTGCTCTTACTTGACTGTCTACCCAGATTGTAGGTTGTGTAAGTTCATTTGTGTGTGTGTGTGAGGTTTTGCTACCCCTTAAATAAGGGAAACATTGTCTACACAGCAGAGCTTACTCAGCTTTCAGATCTTGAAAATTGAGAAAATTTTAACCATATGCCCACAGCATGCTGTATGCTGTTTTATATTTAATTTCTTATTATGTATGGAATTTTTTCTTGTGTCAAGAGAAGGCAGTGTTACTAATATATTTTTCATTATTGAATAAAATAGTGAAAACCAAGGATTCAAAAACTATTTCCTCTTGTGTATCCTTTTCAGTATTACGATTGTGGTTATTCCTCACTGAGTATAGATCATTTTAGAATTATATGTAGGGAAGTGTCATTCCTGCACCTTTTGTTCTTAATTAGTTGTTGTTGATTTCTTCTATTAAGACACACATAGACTCAAGTAACTGCCGATAAGGTACTTTTCCCTTTTTAACATTTTCATATGCCTTTTTTTATATGCCTTTTTATACCTTATGTGTGTGTGTGTGTGTGTGTGTGTGTGTGTGTGTGTGTATATCTATATATACATATATATATATATATATTTTTTTTTTTTTTTTTTTTTAAATTAAGTAGTCTCCATACCCAATGTGGGGCTTGAATTCATGACCCTGAGATCAAGTCTCAGGCTGAACTGATTAAGCCAGCCAGGTACTCCTATAGCTTATATTTTATATCTGACTTCATTTGTTACTGCTGCAAAATACTGTTCCTGGGTAGAGCAGCCATTTGGTAAATACTTGTGCTCTACATGTTCTTAAGTAGTTACTGATTATTGCTAGTCATAAGAACCTTGGAATTATTAGCTCATCAGAAGAGCTGAGATGGCATTCATGTCCTTAGAGTGTTCCCATGAGGTACAAGAGTGATTTAGTTTATTTTGCAAAGCATTTCCTTGTGAGAGAGGTAGGGCTGGTGAGTGGATGGCAATAATTTCCTTTTATTAAGTCCAGTTCAACCATGTGCTACATCATTTCAGAAAAGACTGGCTTAAAACCCAGGATTTCCTAACATAGATCATTTTGCTGTATTTCTTTCTCTTTTCTTTTTGACTTCTTTTTATTTCTTTTTTTTTCTTGTAAACTAAACAGCTTTGTGAAATGTTTTTCTTCAAAAAAATGTTTTTCTTTAAATTTTTAATGTTTGTTTATTTTTGAGACAGAGAGACTGAGCTTGAGCAGGGGAGGGACAGAGAGTGAGAGGGAGACACAATCCAAAGCAGGCTCCAGCCTCCTAGCTGCAGAGCTTACTCAGGACACAAACCTATGAACCTTGAGATCATGACCTGAGCCAAAATCAGTTGCTTAACCAACTGAGCCACCCAGGCCCCACAAAAATGTTTTTATTTAAATTTTTTTAAAATTTTATTTATTTTGACAATTTGTTTTGAGAGAGAAAGAACTAGTGGGGGAGGGGCAGAGACAGCGGGGGGGGGGGGGGGGGGGGGGGGGGGGGGGAGAATCCCAAGCAGGCCCTGCACTGTCAGTGCAGAGCCCCATGCGGGGCTCAGACTCACAAACCATGAGATCATAACCTGAGCCAAAGTTAGACGCTTAACTGACTGAGCCACCCAGGTGCCCCAAGAATATTTTTCTTTAAGGAAAATGAAGTCATTTTAATGGTGATGGGCATGCAGGGTGTAATGATGTAGACATAAAGATTCCTATTACCCTTTATCCTAAGGAATGCTATTTTGCCAATTTTTCACCTAGATTTTAATAACTAAAAGGTTCCAAAAGTGTATTTTCTCTTATCTTATGGAAATTTTACTCCAGCTGCTGCCATGCTCTAGTCTAGTAATATGTGAGATACATGTGCAATAATGAGTTCTGCCTTTAACAGGTAACAAAATATGAAAGGAGTTTAATGAGTATGCCTCTTTTTTTCTAACCCTTCTCAGATAAAGTGTAACTAACACCTTCCTTTAATGACAGTATCAGGATGGGGATTTCCACGATTAGAAGTGGGCTGGAACATGGGGCGCCTGGGTGGCTCAGTCGTTTGAGTGTCTGACTTTGGCTCAGGTCATGATCTCATGGCTTGTGGGTTCATGCCTCATGTTGGGCTCTGTGCGGACAGCTCAGAGTCTGAAGTCTGCTTCAGATTCTGTGTCTCCCTCTCTTCCTGCCCCTCTCCCGCTCACACTCGGTTTCTGTCTGTCTGTCTGTCTCTCTCTCTCTCTCTCTCAAAATAAACACAATAAAAAAAAATTTTTTTTAAGTGGGCTGGGACACAAATAACTGGGGGCAACAAACTCCATTTGGTCTTAGGTGATGGTAAGAGATAGTTATGATGCCACTGCCCTTATTGACCACTTTAGGTACCAGCCTGTTCCATGGTTGGTGCTATAGCTTGCAAGAGTAAAGTCAAAAGGAATGCAATATATAGTGGGAAATTATAGGTTATATGAGCTGGAATAGTGGCTGAGTAGTCTTGCCATGGAATGTGTAGAGCAGCAATGTTTAATAAAGCTTTGTGCAATGGTGGCAATGTTCCATAATCTCCACTTTCCATTATGATAGCCACTAGCCACTTTTGTCTATTTAGCACTTAAAATGAGTCTAGTATAACTTGAGGAGCTGAATTTCTAATTCAGCTTAATTTAATTTAATTATATCATTAATTGGTAAGACTTCTTTCACAACAAACCCTTTTGACAACAGAGAGTTAAAAATAGAAATATGTATTTAATGAAAGCATCCAGTTAAGAAACTATTCTTTTGCCTATAAAGATTTTTTACACCATTGCTCAGAAACCCAAATAAAGGAACAGTGGGTAGTTAGATTGACATGGAGTGGAGGGTTTACAGAATTGTTGTAGTAAAAGAACAAAGGAGTGAAATGTTAAGCATGTTTGCTGGAGAGTGTTTGAAGTGGGGGCATTGAGGGTTTGAGTTTGATAAGGAAGTGAAGTCAAAATGTCTTAAGAATGGGAAGGTCTCAATGAAGTGTTGTTAATAAGAAGTATTGGGGGATTAAATTGGTGACAGATGGGAATTAGTTCTGTTATAAAAATGATATCCTGAAGTTTATTTTCATAGTTGCTCAAGCTATTTTATATTTTAGGTAAGTTCCAAGTCAGAATCTTTGAAAAAGATTGCTAAAATTTCAAGTGGCTAAGATCCTAAGGAACTCTGCTGCTGGTAGATTGGAAGTCCAGAGGAGTGCACCTATCTAAGGTGATGGCAGGAACTGCAGAGGAGACATGGAGACAAGTGTTGAAGTCCTCCATAAAGGAACCTAACTGCAAGAGGTGCAAGAAGATGATAGAAGGGAGAAGAGAGTAAGAGAATGTAGCATTGGACTCATGCAGTTGTCCTGCAGTTTTGGCAAAAGGTTATAAAAGTGGTCTGGGAGCAACAGCATGAAATCAGAAGAACTTTACTCTCAACTCCCTTTTTCTAGATTCTTCGCAGGTTTAAGAAAGGACCTTATTTTAGCAGTTCTATTTTATGTGCTTTAGTTAAGTATTTTCCTCTCTGACCTTATGTTTGTTGCTCCAGCACCCGACCTGTTTACATACTTCATAAATGTTTGTTCAGTAAATGCTAGGCGAGTGTGAAATTGTTCCAGTGCCCTGGAATCCTAGAACAAACAGTGTTGCTTAGACACTTTAAAGAAATGATTTGAAAACTAGTAAAAAGGAACAGTTACTTTAACACAATCATATTTTCAAAGAATGGAGTTAATTACCCCATTTTAATTAGACATGTTTGTATTTGAAGTGGTAATATGGGAAATGAATTATATAACTTTACATAAATCAGTGGATGGTAGTTTCTTAATGGGTTATTAAGGGTAGTTAATATATTTGGGGGACTGTTCTTTTAGAGGTTGATAGGACATTGCACAATTGATGTGTATCTTTCAGATCTTTAAGCAATTATTGCAATTCTAATCTCTAGCAATGGGTTACTGTGTCATTTCCTGGCATTGGAGCATTAATCTCTTGGAGGAAGGAATTGTAGCAGATTGATTAACTTTGGGCAAGTTGGGTAAAGAAGTCTTCAGTTATTTAAGGTAAACATTTTTGATCCTCTCTAAATGAGCAGGAGGAAAAATATGAAAGCAAAAGATTCCATTATGATTTTGCAAAAAATGAAAACAAAACCCAATGGGGGGTAAAAACTTCAATCAAATGAGGTTGGGGTGAAAGTAGGAAAAGGGAAGAGGAGATATTATAGCTTTTATTTTGGATAAACGTTTTAACACTTAGATAAATTTGAAAAATGTCTGGTCTAGGGTTAATTTTAGTAGATCCAGAATAGGCAACTACTGTGCAGAAACTACTGTAAGTACTTTATAGCCCTTATCTCCTTTCATAGTCACTAAAATCTTTCTGAGTAAAGAAATTATTCCCTTTCTGAAGATGAGAAAGCTAAGGGCCAGAAAATGAAAGTAACTTATTCAAGGGTTATAAGTCCTAGTTTGTTTGTTTTTTAATTCGTATTTTTTTTTACGTAGGTCTTCGAGTTATATTTCAATGAGTTTTGACAGATGTATTCACCTATATAACAACAGCCCCATCAAGATACTGATCATTTTCATTCCTCCAGAAAGTTCCCTTAAATGTTACATAATTCCTAAGAGACATTTGGACATCAGTCTGTCTTTTTCCAACTATACCTCCACATTTCTTGCATTAAAAGGGAGATGGAAGCTGTTAGAGATAAGCAATTTGAGAGCAACAGTGTTAATAGCTGATGTAATACTTGTTGGAGAGCCAAGTGATAAAGGTTGCAAAAGCAAAAATAAAACCTGAAATACATATTTAAGGAAATTTCACTCTGCTCTTCTGAATAGTTCATGTTTTATAAACTAGTTCTGTCTTTGAGTTTCATATTGATATTCATACACATTAAGCTAATTTATTGAGTGATTTCTGTGTACCAGACACAATGCTAGGTGCCTCCTATACATTCCCACTCAATATACCAGTTATTTGGGGCGCCTGGGTGGCTCAGTTAAGCATCCGACTTCAACTCAGGTCATGATCTTGCTGCCTGTGGGTTCCAGCACATCGGGCTCTGTGCTGACAGCTCAGATACTGGAGCCTGCTTCAGATTCTGTGTCTCCCTCTCTGTCTGTCCCTCCCCTCCTCATACTCTGTCTCTCTCTCTCTCAAAAATAAACATTTCAGAAAATTAAAAAAAAAAAATACACCAGTTATTTGAGGTGGTTATCATATATTATCCCATTTGTTGAGATATTATCCCATTTGTTGAGTAAATAGATATTTACTATTATTATTATTATTATCATCATCATCATCATCATCTTACAAACAAGAAAACTGAGGCCCGGAGAACTCACACAGCTTCAGGATTTGAACCTGAGTCTAATATCAGAAACCAAATTCTTAACACTGGTTGTATTCCCTGGATTATTTTGTAATACTAAGTTATATTTGGTACTTTGTTTTTAGGAGGCATTAAGCTATACACTGCTAGGAAATATATAATACTTTTCCAGTAGTTAACTTCAAATCCAGTCAGTGTATCTTTGCTTACTATCTGCTGTCTTCTTTATGAGGCCATTGGTTACATAAATGTGAAAATATAGTAATCTCAAGGAGTTTAACATATTTGATCAGTTAGAAAAATTGTAGTATTGTCAATTAAAACTCATATTCAATTTGTGACTAACTGGCTATAATTTGTTGTTGTTTCTTAACCGTATGACCTTAGATCACATTACTTCCATGTTTTAGTTTCCTTGTCTGTAAAATAGAAGTAACTACTTCACAGGGTTGTTTAGAGGATCAAATGAGATAATATGTGTAAGAGTAAAGTTCTAAAGTGTGAAGTTAAACCTTAGGGATTATTGTACTAATAACTACAATAAATTTTATTTTGTGCAAGAGGCATTGGTTATAAAAGTACTTGAGTAGCTAGAGAGTAGTAATTCATTATACTGAGAAAAATGGTGTGGGGTTATAGATTGATTAGTAAAAGTTTTGCAGAAGAGGTGGCAATTAAGATGGACAGACCAAAAAAAGTGTTGGTGCTTTGGGATGCCTGGGTAGCTTAGTCGGTTAAGGGTCTGACTCTTGATTTCCACTCAGGTCATAATCTCAGTTTTGTGAGTTCGAGCCCCGTGTTAGACTTTGTGCTGACAGTGTGGAACCTACTTGGTATTCTCTCTCTGCCCCTCCTGTGCTTGCATGCTCTCTATCTGTCTCAAAATAATAAAATAAATTTAAAAAAATATTGGTACTTAAAGAAGAGATAAGATTAAATTATCATTTGTTAATTGAGATCATTACGATTCTGAGTTGGGTAAAATTAAGTGTGGGATAGTACTGTAATTTATAAATTAGAGTTTGAATTAAATTAACTTTGAAATTTTTTAATTGCTTCAAAAGTTTGTAGCATGTATATATTTCCATGCTGTTTGACACACGTTTTACACAATTATGCATAGGTAATTTCCGATTAATTGTTTTGTTAGGAGCTTTAAGACACTGCTGAAATTTTCAAAACTTAATAGGCTAATGCCTAAGTAAACTTGCTTTAGAGACTATAGTGAATTCAAAGGTAATGCTTTGGTATTAAAGCATTATCTTGTTTTCTGAATCATGCTTGTGTTGCTTAAAAATACACATACACACATTTGGGTAACAACATTTAGTTTCAACTTTTTGAAATTTGTACCAAAAAAGATGTGGTCAGGTTTTTGTTTTTTTTCATTGTTCTCTTAAGCACATTTGAAGTTATAGAAGATTTTTCCTGGGGGACTTATGAGGTCTAGTTCAAATTATGAGGCTGGGCTGTCTGTAATCCTTCTTTGTTTCCACAGGGCCTAAGTGTAGGTTCCCCAGTGGGTCAGTGAATAAGAGAGTGAATAAACAACAAATGAATGATTTAAAAAAAAAAAAAAAAATGAGATGTTTTGCAGTTTGGCTGTATTGAATAGTCTCCTGACTGCTAGTCTCACCCCTTTTTAAAAAGTTCACTACGGTTTATATATTACTACAATTTAAAATGATTACCTTATGAGGTTTATTAACCGTGGTTAAAAACTGTTATGATAACTAAACCTGATTTTTAAAAACCCCAGTACTGTCTTTACAAGATTTCTGGAAATAACCTCCTTCTAAAAAGTGAAATATTTATTTGCAGATAGGCTTATATTTTTCTTATGCCCTGTATATAATTTTTTACGTAACTAATAAGAAAATAATTGAACTAGCGGGACGTACAATTTTAGTTGTTTGCAAATGATGATTTTTAAAGAAAAAAAAATTTTTTTTTGGTGCCAAAACCCAGGAATTAACCATTTAAAAATTTTTTTAATGTTTATTTATTTTTGAGAGAGAGAGAGAGAGAGAGAACGCTAGCATGAGTGGGGGAGGGGACACAGGATCCAAGGCAGGCTCTGTTCTAAACAGCAGAGAGCCTGATGCGGGACTCAAACCCACAAACCGTGAGATCATGACCTGAGCTGAAGTTGGACACTTAACCAACGGAGCCACCCAGGTGCCCTGTGAATGATGATTTTCAAAGGTGGCTTCCAAAGATCCAGCGTGTTCTTAATATGTTATGCTATAGGAAAAGCAGTCAGGTGCTCTATGATTTATAGTAGATTTTTTTTTTAAAGAAGTTCATTGTGAGGAAATTATGTGGTGATATCAAGTAAGTCTTAGTCTACAGAGTATATGTCTTACTAAACATTAACTTGTACAACTAGATGGGACTTAATGATTCTTGCCTCAAACTCTTTGTATAGCTAAAGTTCAGTGATGTGCAAAATGGCTTGGGCCTGAAACCGTTTTGAAATGGCTAGGAATAAAATCCACATCTCTCAACACATGGGCCCCAGAGCCTTTTTTTTTCCTTCCATTTTTACCATTGTTAAGGAAGATGACATATTATGTCTGTATCTAGAAATATTGTTAAATGACTTTTTACTTTTAGTCCTTTCTTTGAAAATACGATAAAGTAACAGAAATGCAGTGATTTTTGTGGAGCTACAATGTGTGTACACAGGGTTGCCTTTTAGTTTGTTCTTGTTTTTTTGTTTAAGGGAGAACTTTGTTATTGAATGACAAGGCAACAGTAAGCAGAGGCTTTAAATCTCTGTGCAGAAGCCTTCACCTCTGTGTGTTAATGGCCTTTATGAATTATCAAATAGAAAAAGAGTTGGTATTAAGTGTCTCTAAGTCTTTTGCCCATCCTTATAAAGTTTTCATGTGTGTGTGCCATTAAAATTACCTGCTTACTTTTTGTGTTAGAGGATGTTGTGAATTTCAAAATAGATTCCATAACACTGGAATAAGACTCTGGAACAAAGAAATTGAAAGCTAGCTCAATCCCTCAGGATAATACCATGGTAAAATGGAAGATTCAATCAGAGTTAGAGGCCACATGGATAGCTAGGGCAGTGAGGATGGGGTTTTTGTATTCATCATATTAATAGCTTTCTGGTAACCCTCAGACTAGAACAGTGGTTCTCAAGGTGAGATCCCTAGATCAGCAGCACCAGCACCTCCTAAGATCTTTGTTAGAAATGCACATTCTAGGATCAGGTCGTGATCTCGCGGTTTCAGGTTTGGCATATTCTAGGATCAGGTCGTGATCTCGCGGTTTTGGGTTTGAGCCCCACATCTGGCTCTGTGCTGACAGCTCAGAGCCTGGAGCCTGCTTTAGATTCTCTGTTTCCCTCTCTCTCTGCCCCTCCCCTGCTTGTGTGTGCTTGCTCTCTCCCTCCCTTCCTCCCTCTCTCTCACTCTCTCTCTCTCAAAAATAAATAAACATTAAAAAATTTTTAAAAAAAAGAAAGAAATGTACATTCTAGGGCCCAAATCAGACCCACCAAATCATTAATTCTGGGGTTGAGGCCTAGCTTTCTGGCTAACACTTCCATGTGATTGTAATACACACTTATATTTGAGAATCACTGCTTTAGAGAAATATAACCTGTAAGTCTGCCATTTGTAATCACTCAGAGACTAGGACTATTAAATTGGACCATATAAAATTACCAATATTCTCCTGCTTTTGACTTATAAAAACTTCAAACTTGTCAAGCTTTGAAGGAAGGGCATCCTTTATTTGGTACAGAAAGTTCAAACTATAAAACAGTTATTTTACTTAGGCCTCTCAGTAGTCAAAGTAGGAAAGAATTAAGAGTCCAGTTAAGTAGACTAAAAGGTAAACAAAGGTATTGGCTCAACCTCCATGCATTTTTCTTTTTTAGAACTAAGGCCCTGTATAATTTCAGCAGTAGCAGCAGCAGCCATGGCTCCTGGGTGCCCATGTTCTCCTACTCTCTCCAGCTCTTTTGGTTTTCCCCTCGTAGCCAGGAAGAAGGAGTGATCTTCCTATCCCTAGCCAGTTTTTCCCTTGAGGGTTTAAAATATTGGTGTTGGGGCACCTGGGTGGCTCAGTCGGTTGGGCATCTGACTCTTGGTTTCGGCTCAGGTCATGATCTCACAGTTAGTGAGGTTGAGCCCCACATTGGGCTGTGTGCTGACAGCATGGAGCCAGCTTGGGATTTCTCTCTCCCTCTCTCTCCCTCTGTCTCTCAAAAAAATAAAGAAACAAATTTTTAAATATTGCTGTCGCTGTATTTTTTATCACCCCTTGTTCTTGCCCCCTAAGATTCTTCTCAGTAGCACCTGTGTCCAGATACACCGTCACTGAGTCAGATTGTTCTACTGAGAGTCAAAGCAATTTCTGATTGGAAGAAGAGACTTTGTCTCGTGGTATGCACATTTTAGTGAACTTCAGATTTTCAGGTGATCAGAACTACAAGATGACTTCTATTTTCATGTATAGGTCTGAATTAGCTATTCTATTCATTCCCTCAGACCATATAATTAGTCCCCTCCCTCTTTTAAACACACACTGAGGTTTTACAGTACAGAAATAGACAAAAACACAAAAACCTTCACAGGTGTCATAGATTAAGTAATAAAATGCAGTAAATGAAGGGGGTGATAGAGGTGGTTAGAAGTATCTAATGTGAGCTGACTATGACAATGAGTAATCAATTTCAGTTTTTTAAATGGGCATACTATGTCATATACTGTTAAAATACTTCTAATACGATACTTTTTTTAGTCATAATTGTGTTGAGATTCATGTTCCATGAGAGTGAAAACGATAAGAAGTCACCTTTCCACCCCCAGTTCCACTTTTCGCTGTAAATGGTGCCTCCTTTTATTTCTGTTAGTGGTTTTTATTAATAATGTTATTTTTTATTAGTTCGGGACAGTATTACCTCTGTGAATAATAGTCCTGTTCCTCTCCTCACTCCGTCCATCTCCTAATTATTCATTGTTAATTTTATATCATCAAAGTATTTATGTTTTGTACCTATAAATTCTTTTTTGTTTTATTTACACATCAATTCTAAAAACTTTAAACATTGAAATATTTATAATGTGATTATATGCTACTGTAAAACAAAGTAGAGTGGTCTCACAGAGAATGAAATATAATTCTATGTACATTAAAACTTTACCAATTGAAAAATTTCCAAATGTCATTTTTTAGTAGATTCTCTTTTAGTTTTCTTTAGTTTACTTCTCTTCCTCTGAGACCTGTTTGGTTTTATTGTTTTTTCAGTTCCATGTTTTTTTTCTCCTTGGATTTCTTTTTCATTTGGTTTAGAGCTGTGGTCTTCAGAATGAGACATCCATACACATTAAAGGGGATGCACAAAGTAATTTTAGGGGGTGTCAGAATATATTGTAAATTATTTGTTAATTTTTATCTGATTAAATTTCATACAAAAAAGTTTAGATTTCATTGGGTTCAGAATGTCTTATTGAGTAATTCTCAATAAAGACTGGCAAACTTTTCAAATATTTGCTGTCTGAAAATATCTTTTATTTGGTTCACATTCTTGAATAAATTTGAGTATGGAATTCTAAGTTAAATTTTTTTTCCTTATAAATCTTAAAAACATTTATTCTATGTCTTAATGGCATCCAGATTTCAATGTGACTTGTTGCTTTGTAGATAACATGGTGAAACTCTGAACAGTGTTACCAGGATGTGTCTAGGTATAGACAGTGTTTCATGAAACATTCTTGGTACTTGGTAAGATGAACTTGTGTCTTCCTTCGGATCATGGTAATCGTCTTCTCTTTTTCCTACTCCCCTTTATATGTCCCTATTTTTCCTGTTTATATCTCCTCCAGGAGCACCTGTGAGATTAATATTGGATCTCTTCAACCTGATCTCCAGGTCTCTAGTTTCTCTTATTTCCTATATTCTTTGTGTTTTTTTGTCTCCTCAAAAGTAGTCTTTATCCTTCGACTTATGCATCACTTATGACCTTGTTGTTCTCATTCCACCAACTGAATTTAGAAGAATTCTTTTCTAGGCAGTTTTTCAAAGCAGCTTATTGTTGTTTTACTCAAGTATACTCTAGGATAATTTTTTTTTGTAATGTAGATTTATTTTTAAGAGACAGGATGAGTGGGGGAGGGGCAGCGAGAGAGGGAAACACAGAATCCAAAGCAGGCTCCAGGCCCCAAGCTGTCAGCATAGAGCCTGACATGGGGCTCGAACTCGTGAGCTGCGAGATCACTACTTGAGCCAAAGTTAGACGCTTAACCGACTGAACCACCCAGGTGCCCCTAGGAGAAATTTTTTTTGAGTGACCATGCTGCTCCCTGTATTCTCCCATTTCTACCAGAGTTATTTTGCTTTGTTTTTCAGTTTTGGATCTTTCCCCAAATGTCTGTTGGTTTCCATTAATATTTTGGGATGAAGAACTAAGTTACTAGTTCTTAACTAGTAAGAACTAAGTTACTAGTGTCTGGCTGGCATGGTTTTCCCTGAAGTTGCATAGGTCTTTTTCCCACCAGGCTTCTTCCCTGAATGGAAAGGCTGTGGATGCATTCGGTGTAAGTGGGCAAAGCGTTTCAACATTACCTACTTATCTGTAGGTTGTATGGGTAGGTTGGGGACCACCCGCCCCCCACATCAAAGTAAGGAGGGCTTTATTTTGTGTGGTCGAGTATTTAGTTTCTGTTAGGTATCATCTCTTCTTCCTGTCCCATTCCTAATGTCTCTTAGGATATTCAGAGTTAGTCCAGTTTGTGTCCAATTTGTTTCTTAAGCACTTGATACTCTTATAAAGAATGTACCCAGACAGGTGGCCAACTTCCTTTAGAGAGCAATTCTTCGACTTTGGCATGATGGTAAAAGCCACAGTTGCCAGCCTTGGGAAAGGGGAGGGTCCCAGCTGTCTCAGCTAGCCCAAATACTGTTTCTAAAATAATTAACCTTATGATTGCCCCTTGGCCTTTTCTTGCCCTTTGTATTTGATGAAAGGTCAGTTCTTCTTCGGGCCCCTTTCAAAGAACTGTGAATACCTCTAGTGTCTGGGACTGTGATTTTCTCCCTTAATTTCTCCACTAATCTCTTCCCACCTAATTTAATTTTTTTGCTAATTTATTCCCATTCGTGTGCTTTGAATTTCTCAAAATGTCTGATCTACTGATACCACCCTTATTTTCGAGCCCTGTTGAGGCTTTATGCTTTTGTAAGAACTTGTCTCATTGATAAATTAGAAAATAAAAGAGACATAAATGTGCTCACTTCTCTGCCTAGAACCATATTCTGTTTTCAAAGTTTCATCTTGGGTGGATATATATGATCTAGGTGCAATATATGGGTGCAATATATGATCCAGGTATTTAGAAATTAGAAAATTGATAGAAGGCTACATATCTTTCACATGAGTTTCGAAGAGGGAATATCC
Organism: Panthera uncia; assembly: GCF_023721935.1. Lineage (NCBI taxonomy): Eukaryota > Metazoa > Chordata > Mammalia > Carnivora > Felidae > Panthera > Panthera uncia. The sequence continues at coordinate 90,184,645 of NW_026057584.1, read as the reverse complement.
CTTTTGTTCTAGGTTTTTTAAACCAGTCTTTTTGTTTGTTTGTTTGTTTGTTTTTCCTTCTGTTACTAACACACAAGAAAGGATATCTTTAGGAATTTAGTATAAGCTTAGGCTCACATCAAAGCTGGTATTGCCATATTTTAGCATTAAAATCTTGGGCAGGTTTCATAGCCTTTTTGCACCCTAGTTTACTCATCTGTAACATTGGCAGAGGCAGTTACTGCCTTATTGAGTTATTTTGGGGGTCAAATTAGATAAATAGTTTGACATGTGGAAAGTCTTTACAAAATATGTGTTCTTGCCACTATTAAATTGCTTCTATTAGGAAAAAGTTATACATTTTATTTTTTTATTTTATTTTTTTGTTTGTTTTGAGAGAGAAAGAGAGAGTATGCAAGTGGGGGAGGGGCAGAGAGAGGGAGAAAGAGAATCTCAAGCAGGCTTCATCCACGCTGTCTGTGCAGAGCCCAATGCAGGGCTCGAACTCACTAACCGTGATACTGTGACCCGAGCCAAAATCTAGAGTCAGTCTCTAAAGTCTAGAGACTTAACTGACTGAGCCACCCAGGCACCCTAAAAGTTACACATTTTAGATAGCACTTTCCTTATAGAACAGGTAAGTTTCCAAAATGTTGACAATGAAGTGGATTATTAGAAAACATTTTTACATGATTCTCTTTGTAATACTGAAGATGTGTTTGCAGAGAACAATCCCTTTGTTAATTGAAAGCTTTTGGTGAAGTTTGTTAGTGGTATTCTAGTATCCATATGAAGCATACTTGCAGGGGTTTGGCTTCTAGAGAGTCTTGTTCCTTCTTAGGAAATACTTACTGGAATAGTAGAGCTCTGCATTATTGTGCTCATGGGAAGCCAATAAATAACACTCATCTGATTGTCTCATTTTTCTCTGTGCCCACATCTGTAAAACTATAATAAACATGATGTGTATTTTTTTGGCCTTTTTGAATATGTTTGTAATTCTACCTCTGCCCACCCCCCCCCCTTCCTGTAGCTCAAACTCTTAAATTGTTTAAGAATCGAACTTGTGGGGCACCTGGGTGGCTCAGTCAGTTAAGTGTCCGACTCTTGGTTTTGGCTCAGGTCATGATCTCATGGTTTGTGAGTTCAAGCCCCGCATCGGGCTCTGTGCTCACAGCACAAGCCTACCTGGAATTCTCTCTCTCCCCCTCTCTCTGCCCCTCCTCTGCACTCTGTCTCTCAAAATAAATAAAACTTAAAAAAAATTTTTTTTAAACCCAACTTCTTATTCTGTCACTGACATAAACCCCCTTGATCATTGAATTAAGTCTGTTTTCAAAACTACAAACCTTGATAGCATTCATAATTTCTCAAAATCTTGCTACTTACAGTTTTGCTATTCCAACTTCTTATATCTTAGTTTTCCCTGCTTTAAAACTTGGTCTGAATGAAATCATACAGCATTTCTGGCTTTTTTTTGTCTTAACATTATGTCTGTGAGATTCATCCATGCTGCAGTCTCATTGCTGTATAGATTTGCACTATGTGAACGTACCACATTTTATCCATTCTATTGTTGACGGACATTTGGGTCTTTTAAAAAGTTTTTGTCTGTCACAAGAGCTTTATTGCTTTATTTTTGTATTTATATCTAGAGTCCACCTGTGAACATTCTTGTACAGTCTTTTGATGAACATTAGAATATATACACAGGAGTGGAATTGATGGGTTATAAACTATTCATTTGTTTAGCTTTAATACTGTAAACATTTTTCCAAACTGGTTATGCTAATTTATACTTTCACTGTCAGTGTAATTTTTAAAACTCAGTTCTCCTTATCTACCAACATTTATTGTATTGTCTTTTAAAATTTTAGCCATTCTGTTGCTTGAATAGCAGTATTACATTGTGGCTTTAATGTATTTGATAACTAATGAAGTTGAACACCTTTTCATGTTTATTGACCTTCTGAATATTCTCTTCCCTCCTCTGCTTTACTTGTTGTGCTGTATTTAAGTATTTGACCAATCTTTCTGTTCATTTGCCTGCATTTTTTTTCTGATTTCATAGGAATTCCCTATGATTCTGGATATAAGTCATGTATTAGACTTAATTTTTCCCCTCAAAAGCTTTATTGTTTTACTTTCATATTTATATCTGAAGTATATGTGGAATTGGTCATTGTATATGATGTAGGAGTCAGGATTTTACTTTTCTGTATAACTATCCATTTGACACAGCACCATTTATTAAAAGACCTTTCTTTATTGAAGTTCATTATTACCTTTGTCATAAATGAACTAGCTAAATGCAGGTGTGTTAGTTTCTGGACTCTTTATTTTCTTCCATTGGTAAGTTTCTCTGTTTTTGCCTAAGTACTGCTCTTTGTCTTAATTTCAGTGGCTATATTTTAAGTCTTGATATATTTTTTTTTGTTATCCATATCATTTTACTGAAAATATTTTATGTTCTCTTTTTTGTGTTATGGCTTGTAATACATGCCTTATATCTTTAAAATGATTCATATATACACTTATTAAATAATTACACATACATTAGTGGCCAGAACCCAAATGTTGTTTTACTGATACTGGACTGTGATTCCTAAAATTTGGATATCATTGTGCCTTTTTTTTTATTTTATTTTTTTTTTAATTTACATCCAAATTAATTACCATATAGTGCAACAATGATTTCAGGAGTAGATTCCTTAATACCCTTTACCCATTTAACCCATCCCCCCTCCCACAACCCCTCCAGTAACCGTCTGTTTGTTCTCCATATTTAAGAGTCTCTTATGTTTTGTCCCCCTCCCTGTTTTTATATTATTTTTGCTTCCCTTCCCTTATGTTCATCTGTTGAGTGTGTTAAAGTCCTCATATGAGTGAAGTCATAAGATATTTGTCTTTCTCTGACTAATTTCGCTTAGCATTATACCCTCTAGTTCCATCCACATAGTTACAAATGGCAAGATTTCATTCTTTTTGATTGCCGAGTAATACTCCATTGTATATATATACCACATCTTCTTTATCCAGTCATCCATTGATGGGCACTTGGGCTCTTTCCATACTTTGGCTATTGTTGATAGTGCTGCTCTAAACATTGGGACGCATGTGTCCCTTCGAAACAGCATACCTGTATCCCTTGGATAAATACCTAGTAGTGCAATTGCTGGGTCATAGAGTAGTTCTATTTTTAATTTTTTGAGGAACCTCAATACTGTTTTCCAGAGTGGCTACACCAGTTTTGCATTCCCACCAGCAATGCAAAAGAGATTCTGTTTCTCCGCATCCTCGCCAACATCTGTTGTTGCCAGAATTGTTAATGTTAGCCATTCTGACATATGTAAGGTGGTATCTCATTGTGGTTTTGATTTGTATTTCCCTGATGATGAGTGATGTTGAGCATTTCTTCATATGTCAGTTGTCCATCTGGATGTTTTCTTTGGAGAAGTGTCTATTCATGTCTTTGCCCATTTCTTCACTGGATTATTTGTTTTTTGGGGTGTTGAGTTTGATAAGTTCTTTATAGGTTTTGGATACTAACCCTTTATCTGATATGTCGTTTGCAAATCTCTTCTCCTATTCCATTGGTTGCCTTTTAGTTTTGCTGATGGTTTCCTTCGCTGTGCAGAAGCTTTTTATTTTGTTGAGCTCCCAATAGTTCATTTTTGCTTTTGTTTCCTTTGCCTCCAGAGACATGTTGAGTAAGAAGTTGCTGCAGCCAAGATCTAAGTCTTGATATTTTATACTTGGGTTTTATAGTTAGGTCTTGGTGTTCTATATTTGATCTACTTAGAGTCATTCAGCTTGGTTGTTCTTTCAAAATTGTTTTGGGTGTTCTTGACTCTTTTTCATTTCCATATAAATTTTTAGAATTCACCTGCCAGTTTCCACAAAGAGCACTATTAGTATTTTGATTTTATTTGTCAATCTGGGGAGAATTCTTCACAAGATTGAATTTTCCATTTCATGAACCTAAGCTTATTCCTCCATTAATTTAGCTTATCTTTACCCTTTCATACCATTTTGTACTTTCACTGTAGGGATTGTGAGCATCCTTAATTAGGTTTATTTCTAGGAGAAGTGGATTTTTTAATTATACTATAAATGTCATCTTTTAACATTTTATTTTCTGATTGTTGCTAACATATAGAAATAATATAGATTTTTATATGTTGACCTTGTGTGCAACAACTTGGGCAAATTGCTTGTTAATTCCATTACTTTGTACACAATCATGTTATCATTGAATGATGATGATTTTCTTTTCTTTTTCTTGCCTGAAGGTACTGGCTAGAGCTTCTAGTACAGTGTTGAATGAAAGCACTGAAAGTGGTCCCTTATATCATCTCAGTGGGAACTCTTGCTGTAGGCATGTAGGTGTGCATTTTAAGGCACTTGTAAAATTAAGAAAGTTTTTTATTCCTAGTGTAAAGAGTTTTTGTCCTGAATGGGTATTGAATTTTATCAAACAAATTTTCTGCATTTATCAAGGTGATTTGTTTTTCCTCTTTGTTACAGGGTGATTACATTAATAGATTCTAATGTTAATCTCCTTTGTATTACTCAAATAAAACTCCATTGGTCATGAAATAGTATACTTTTTATGCAGTGCTAGGTTTGATTTATTGCTGGTTTGCTTAGGATTCTTACATCTGTGTTCCTGAGAGATTTTCTTTATCTTCCTTTCTTTTAATGTGCTTGACAGGTTTTGCTATAAAAGTTAACACTGGTTTCATCAAACAAACTGTGAAGTTTGTTTTTGTCTCCTATTCTGTGGTAGAGCTTATGCAGTGAAGCCATCTGTGTAAGTTTTCCTTGTGATAGTGTTTTTAATAATGAATTTAATTTTAATCAAGATAGGACTATTTATGATTTTCTCTCTCATATTGTGTGTCAGTTTTGTAAGTTATGTTTTTCAAGTAATTGTCTTATTTCATTTGAATTATCAATTAAATTGCTGTAACATTGGGGTGCATCTGATTCTTGATTTCAGCTCAGGTCATGATTTCCCAGTTTGTGAGTTTGAGTCCCACATCATGCTCTGTGCTGTCAGTTTGGGATTTTTTCTCTACCTCTCTCTGCTCCTCCCCAGTCTTTCAAAATAAATAAATTAATTAAAACCCTAAAAAATTAAATTGTTGTAACATTTTCATGATAGCCTCATCATTTAGGGCATCATCTTGGTGTTATAAATTTGTGTCCTCTCTCTTTGCCCTGATTAGTTTGACTAAAGCCATTAATTTTACTATTTTTTCAAGAGCCAGCTTTTGGCTTTGTATTTTCGTGTGTGTGTGTGTGTGTGTGTGTGTGTGTGTGTGTGTGTCCCAGTCATTGGTTTCTGCTCATACCTTATTATTTTTTCTGCTTTCTTTGGGTTTGACTTTTTTTCTAGCTTCTATAAGATGGAAACTTAAGCCACTGATTTTCAGCTTTCCTTTTCGGTATATTCATGAAAGGCTATAAATTTCCTAAGCATCCATGTTAGCTACAAATTACAAGTATGGAAATTTCTTATCTTTAATATTAAGTTCAAAATATTTTCTAATTCCCATTATGATTTGTTTTCACGAATAGATTTGGAAAGCTATTTACTTTCTTTCTAGAGACTTAGGTATTTTCTAGTTATCTTCTCCCAATTGATATTAATTTAATTTTACTATGATTAAGATTCATACTATGAATGATTTCAGCAGCCAGAAATTTGTTTGCGAGGCTTTCTTTATCCTGCAATAATAACGTGGTTAAGGTTGGTGAATGTTTTCTCTGCAGTTGAGAAGAATTTTCATTCTTTTGCTGTTGGGTGCCATGTTCTCTTTTTGTACATGTATGTAAATATGTCGCTAAGGTCGTTCTTTCACTTGTTGAGAGAATTAACATCTATGATTTTTGGAAGCAATCCTATTATATACAGACACACTTAGCATTATGTTTCTGTGATTGACCTTTTTTTGTCTTTTTATTACTTTCCTTTTTATCTCTCCTAATGCTTCTTGAAGTCTATTTTGTCTGATCCCAGTATAGTTGTACCTGCTTTGTTTTGGATAGGATTTATAAGGTATACATTTTCCCATTCTTTCAGTTTAAACCTTTCAGTACCCTTGTGTTTATGTCTCTGCAAAAAGCAAATAATGGCATCTTTTTCTTTCTTCACACAGCTTCCCATAATGTTAACACTATATTAAGCCCCATATTAAACAGCAATTAAATGTAAATGCTCTGTTATTATATTGAATAAAATAGCAATGTTATTAAAAAATAAGAAATTAATATTGGTATAATATACTCTTAACTAACTGAAGACTTGAATCATATTTGTACCAGTATTCCTACCACTTTCTTTTTACCATTCTAAGATGTGGCATTGCACTTAGTTAAGTCTTTGAGTATTTATTTAATCCAGTCTGATAATTGGCATAGGTAACCTATTTACATATAAACGTAATTATTTATATCATTATCTACCATCTTACTATTTCTTTTCTGTATTTTTCCCACTTTTTGTTGTTTACCATATGTTTAGTTGAGCTGACTTGCTTTTCTTTTAGTGGTTACCCTAATGATTACCCGTTGACTTACTACAACTAATACCAGTACTTATGCTTACCATTTCCCCAAGAATTCTAGAGCCTTAGAACACTTTTTATTCCATTTATCCTCATGTCTTTTACATTATTGTTGTCATACATTTTAATTGTACATATATTTAATTCCTAAAAGACATTATAATTACTGTTTTGCTGACCAGTTTTGAAAAATTTTCAGTTATCTTTTCAAATGTTATAGATTCACTCAAATATATGTTAGACTTTCACTGTGTCTCACATTTGTCCTAGGTCCTTTTTGTATTTTCCATAAATTTTTTTCTTGTGCTTCAGTGCAAGTACCTTTTATTGCTCTTTTAAAAGTTTTCTAGTCCTATCTTTTGCTGTTTTGTCTGCTGTTAAACTAACATATTAAGTTGTTTTCCAGTCCTAGAATTTCCGCTTGACTGTTTCTTAGGGAATTGAGATAAAGCTGTTATTTTCATCTACTTTCTCCCATCTTTCAGCCTAGCTTTCCAGGCCTTCCAAATGAGAATTTAATGTTCTTACTCAGGTCCCTTTCTCTGGCTGATCCTGAACTCTAATCCTTATCTCTTCAGCTGTATAAAATATCTGAAAACTTTGCCGTGCTTTTTGGAAGCTTTTTTCTTGGCTTCCTGCTCCATGCAAGGTCACCATTTGGCAGAAATTTTAAAGGTCACTCTTCATCAGGGTCTTAGCCCCTCCAGTATCCTATTTTTATCTCCTGCCCACAAGGAGAACAGAATCTTTGCAGATACTTCCTTCCCTTGGCAGCAGCCCCTGCCCTGGGCAAAGCCTGGATTCTCACTGTGCATTGTGGCTAGATTGAGCAAGTACTCTCAGGAAAAAAAAAAAATGTAGCTAGGATCTGTTAGTTTGCCTTTAGATTATTCCCTCTTCTCTGGAATCTTGGGATCCCCTGTCCTGATTGCTTGAGCAGTTCTAGATGTCTTTAAATAGATATTTTATTTTTATTTCAAGTTTTCTATTTAACAGCAGAACTTACGTTACTTGCCAGGTATTCCATTATCCTCAGAAGCAGAAGACCTGTGATAGTCTTTAAGTACCTTTTATATATGTTAATTATTTGTCTTGGTTATTACTTCCTTTACCACCACTGCCCTTACCCCCACTTACTCTCAGATGTCACTTGTGAAATTTTCATTACTATATGTCTATTCTGGTATTCAGTTTGTACTAAGTGTAAGCCTACACCCCCATCCCTCCACCCCCACACACACTTTATTTTATTCTTACAAACCATAGGGAAATGAGCTACTATAATCCTTTAATAGAGAAAGGACCAATGTCTGTAAAGTCATGTAAGAATACATGACAAAACACTGATTTACACTGGTCTCAGTGTAGAATGCTTGCTATAAGATCTGTACTGTAGTTTATATAGTCTTCCTATTATTTATTCACTTCCTTTGGAATCGAGCTCAGGGTCTATCTTCTGGATATTCTTCCTGCCCTGCTTCATTATTACTTTATACGTTACTCTGTCATATTACCATATTGGAAGTAGGCTAGCATGTATCTTTCTCTCCTACTATATTACTATCTTCTCCAGAGTAGAAACTATATGTTATTTATCTTTGTAGTTCAAAGCCCATTAGAGTGCATGATATATCTAAGCGTATAATAAATGCTTATTTCATTCCCATGAAGTCATCATATGCTTAATTCAAAGAGATTTAAGAAATTTATGAAACATGTATTGTTAGTTTATCATTTTTATGAATATTTATTACTGTAATTATTCTTCCTGATAGTTTTAGCTAAATTGTTGAACACGGTATATTGTTATATATTAGCTCATCTCCTTTCATTTTGGAATCATAATCATCATATATATAAAATTGCTTTGGGGGCACCTGGGTGGCTCAGTCAGTTTAGGCATCCAGCTCTTGATTTGGGCTCAGGTCATGGTCTCAGGACCCTGAGATTGAGCTGAGCGTGGGGCCTGCTTAAGATTCTCTTCCTCTCTCTCTGCTCCTTGCCCGTCTAAAAAATTTTTAAAAAATAATAAAATAGCTTCGGCCATTTCAGACAGTATTTTCAGTTATAACTTCATGAAGCAGCTCAGATAACTTTTAGCATAGATAGGTAGTACTTGACAGTTGAATGATTTACATTTTGTTGAAGAATTAATTAAAATGCTAGATGATTAATATCACAAAGTGGCATCTCATTAACATGGTAGTCACATTTTATAACTGAATAGAATTTTGATAATATTCTTCAGTGATTTTTTTAAAAAAGAACAACTCTACTTTGCTGTTTAATTTATTTATTTCATTGGTGGAAACTTGATAGCTAACACACTAGGAATACTGCCTAATTGAAGACAATTCTTAAAAAAATAAAAACCTTTTTCTTTTAAGAATCATTAAAAACAATCTGTTTAGTATTTTATTATCTAATAATGGCTAGTTTAGACTCAGCAGTTATAGAAGAAATTTTATAATTATTTACTTTTTAATCAAAAAGAAGTATGTATATGTGGATATGGACATGTGTTGCATATTTTTTTTTAATGAGGTAAAATTCAGATAATATAAAACTCAGTGTTTTAAGTTTTGAAGTATATAGTTCATTGGTGTTTAGTACATTCGTGATGGTTTGCAACTGTCACCACTGACTGGTTCCAGAACTTTTATTACTTCAGAAGGAAAGTAATACCCACTGAGTACTGAACTCCCCAGTCCCCCCTCCCTCCAGCCCTGGCAACCACTACTCTGCTTTCTGTCTGTATATATTTGCCTATTTTGGATATTTTACATAAATGGAATCATACAGTGTGTGTGGCCTTTTGTGTCTGGCTTTTTGCACTTAGCATCGTATTTGTGGTTCATCCATGTTGTAGTATATATCAGTACTTCCTTACTTTTTATGAACACGAAATGAATAATTTTGTATTCAGTACCATATTGTCTTGATGACTACAGCTTTGTAATAGAGCTTAAAGTCCCAAATGGTGATGCCTCCAGCATTGCTTTTCCATTTCAAGATTGCTTTGGCTATTTGGGGTCTTTTGTGGTTCCATACAAACTTTATGATTGTTCTAGCTCTGCAAAAAATGCTGTTGATATTTTGATAAAGAGTGCATTAAATGTGTAGATTGCTTGGGAGTATAGACATTAGCAATACTTGTTCTTCCAATCCATGAGCATGGAATGTTTTTCCATTCTTTGTGTCATCTTCAGTTTCTTTCATAAATGTTTTGTAGTTTTCAGAGTACGGATCTTTCACCTCTTTGGTTAGGTTTATTCCTACATACCTATGGTTTTTCGTACAACTGTAAAAGGGATCAGTTCCTTGATTTCTCTTTCTGCTGCTTCATTATTGATTTATAGAAATGCAATGGTTTTCTGTACGTTGATTTTATATCCTACTTTGTTCTAGCAGTTCTTTGGTTCAAGGTAATGCTGACCACATAGAATGAGTTTGGAAGTTTTCCTTCCATTTTTATTTTTTGGAACAGTTTGAGAAGGATAGGTATTAATTCTTCTTTAAATGTCTGGTAGAATTCCCCTGGGAAGACATCTGGCCCTGGCGTTTTGTTTGTTGTGATGGTTGTTTTGTTTTCTATGCTGTTTATTTATCTGTTCAGATTTTCTATTTCTTTCTGTTTCAGTTTGGGTAGTTTGTGAGTTTCTAGGAATTTGGTCATTTCTTCCAAATTGCACAGTTTGTTGGCATCCAATTTTTCATAATATTCTTTTATAATTGTGTTTCTGTGTGTTGGTTGTGATCTCTCCACTTTCATTTTTATTTATTTTTTCCATATTTATTAGGGTCCTTTCTCTTTTCTTTTTGATAGGTCTGGCTCGGGGTTTATCAATTTTGTTCTTTCAAAGAACCACCAGCTCTTAGTTTTGTTGATCTGTTTTACTGGTCTTTTTTGTTGTTGTTTCTATATCATTTATTTCTGCTCTCATCTTTATTATATCCCTTCTTCTGCTGGCTTTAGGCTTTATTTGATGTTCCTTTTCTACCTGCTTTAGGTATAAGGTTAGGTTGTATATTTGAGACTTTCTTGCTTCTTGAGGTAGGCCTATATTGCTATGTGCTTCCTTTTTTTGACCACTTTGGTCACATCCCAAAGGTTTTGGACTGTCACGTTTTTATTTTCATTTGCTTCCATGTATTTCTTTATTTCTTCTTTAACTTCCTGATTAATACATTCATTCTTTAGTAGGGTGTTGTTTAATCTCCATGTATTGGTGGTCTTTCCAAATTTTTTCTTGTGGTTGACTTCAAGTTTCATAGTGTTTTGATCTGAAAATATGTGTGGTATGATTTCAATCTTTTTGTACTGATTTCTGATCCAGTCTGTGATCAGTTCTGGAGAATGTTCCATGTGTATACTTGGAAAGAATGTGTATTCTCCTTTAGGATGACAGTTCTGAATATGTCTGTTAAGTCCATTTGGTCCAATGTCTGTCAAGCCATTGTTTACCTGTTGATTTTTTGCTTAGATGATCTATTGTTGTAAGTGGGGTGTTAGAGACTCCTACTATTATTATTATCAATAAGCTTTTTTATGTTTGTTATTAACTGATTTATATATTTAAATACTTCCAAGTTGGGGTGTAAATATTTACAATTGCTAGATCTTCTTTGTTGGATAGACATGTTTATTTTGATATAGTACCCTTCTTCTCTTGTTACATTCTTTGGTTTAAAATCTCGTTTGAAAGAAGTATGGCTACTCTGGCTTTCTTTTGACATCCATTTGCATGATAGATGTTTCTCCATCCTGTCTCTTCCAACCTGCAGGTGTCTTTAGGTTTAAAATGCTCTTATAGGTGCCATATAGATGGGTTCGTTTTTTAAGCCATTTTGATACCCTTTGTCTTTTGATTGGAGCATTTAGTCCATTGATATTTAGTGAATTTAGTTCCATTGAATTTAGTGCCATTGTATTACCTGTAAAATCAGTGGTTCTGGAGATTTTCTCTGTTCCTTGCTATCTTTTTTTGCTTCCCCCCTCCCTCCCGGAAAAAAAATCCCCTTTAATATTTCTTGCAAGGCTAATTTAGTAGTTATGAGCTCCTTTAGTTTTTGTTTTTTGGGGAAACTCTTTATCTCTCCTACTTGCTGAAAAAGTATTCTTAGCTGTATATGTTTCCCATTCAGCACGTTGAATATATTATGCCACTCCCTTCTGGCCCTGCTATGTTTCTGTGGAGAGATCTGCTGCTAACCTTATTTGTCTTCCCTTGTAGATGGGGATTTCTTTTCCCTTGCTGCTTTCAGGATTATTTCCTTATCTCTGTATCCTGCAGATTTTACTACCATATGTCTTGGTTTTGGTCTGCTTTTGTTGCTTTTAATGGGAATTCTCAATGCCTCTTGGATTTGGTGTCTCTTTCCTTCCCCAGATTAAGGGAAGTTTTCAGCTCTAAGTAGCTCAAATAAGCCTTCTGCCTGCCCCTTTTTCTCTCTATTCTCCTGGGACTCCTATGATTTGAATGTTAGTACACTTTATGGAGTCGCTGAGTTCCCTAAGTCTATATTTGTGATCCATTATTTTTCTTTCCCTCTTCTTTCCAGCTTCATTATTTTCCATAATTTTATCTTCTGTATCACTTATTCGTTCTGCTGCTTCCTCCATCTTTGTGGTCATTACATCCAGTCAGTTTTACATCTCAGAGAATGTTTTTATTTCAGTCTGACTAGTTTTTAGGTCTTTTATCTCTGTGGTAAGTGGCTCCATGGTGTTTTCTATGCTTTTCTCAAGCTCAGCTAGTATCCTTAACAATTGTTTTATATTCTGGTTCAGGCATATTACTTATATCTGTTTTGATTAGATTTCTGGCCACGATCTGTTTTTCTTTCTTTTGGGATGAGTTCCTCTGTCTTGGCATTCATCCTAGGCCTCTGTCTTCTCTGTGTTAGAAAAGGCTGTTATGTTTCCTGCTTCTGAGAGTAATGGCTATATTAAGTCATATGCTGTTCAGGGCCTGGCACTTTAGGAAGTGTTTCTGGTATATGCTGTGTATACTCTGCTGCTGTGTTTTGGCTGCTCTTTCCCTCAGGTCAGTCTTCTACAGAGTTTCTCCTTGCCTGCAGTGGGAAGTATTTGGACCTTGTCTAGTATTTGGTGAGTTTTAACTTGGTGTGTTATGGTCTGCTTGTTAAAATAGGCTAGATCCTATTTCCCCTAGAGCTGAAGCTTTGCAGCACAGTATGGTCACTAGACTTGGTCCATTGGAGGTTTGTGCTGGTCTTCTGTGGGGAGGGGCCTGTTGCTGCTCTGACCCTCAGGTACACTTGCCCTAGTTCAGAAACACCTGCAGAGCGCAGTGGGGCGGGGCTTGGTGTATGACACCAAAACATCCGCTGTGGCACTGTGCTGCTCACTGAAGTCCATCCCTGCTGATGGCAGGGGATAAAAATGGTGTTAGCCAGATCTCTCATCCCCAGAGAGGGGATTTCATGCCTGCCACTGTTCAGGAAGCCCTCAGAGAAGAACAAACAATCTCTCCTTTCCTTGCTTGTCCTAGGCATCCCTCAGATCCCTCTCTTCACACTGTGTCTGAGCCCTCTGCGAACCTGCAGTGAAGTCCTCCTGTGTTTTATCCCAGGGACGTTGGCTGGGTTTCAAAACTCCAAACCTTACAGACGGGTGTTGATCATCTAGGGGAGGATGTTGCCATACTGTGGCTGGTGCTGGGTTGTCCCAGAAGGGTTGTCCCAGAAGGGCAGTCACATGAACGTGCAGGGACTTGGAGCTTACAGTAAAAGCTCAGCAAAAAGCCAGTGTCCAGGTTAGCTGCGATCAGCAGGTGCCTCTGTACCTAGCTAATGAATGGGGTAGCTCAATGGTGCCTGCTGGCTTTTGTCCCTGGAGAGGCAGTGCCACCTCTCCTAAACGCACTCCAAGAAAGGGAACTGTCTCACCTAGTATGACCCAGGGAATTCTCAGACCATGCTATCTGCTCCTGGGCCTCTGCCCTCCTCCACAGGAGCACCTCTACAAACACCACACTCTACCCATTGATGGCATAACTTCTAAAACTTCAGACTTTAAGCTCCACTGCTTGTATTGTGATAATTAGCTCCTCTTGTTTTCCCTGTCCGTGGTTTTGGGGAAGTTTTTCTTGTACAGTGCCCTGCTCCCTGCTCTCTCTCTCTCTTTTTCTCTCCTTTCTTCCTGATCAGGGCTCACTTTCCTCACAGCACTGGTAATTCTTTCCCACCCCCAAAAATCATGTCTCCTCCCCCGCTACCTTCCACAATTTGGCTTCTTTTCTCCCTCTAGTTGTGCAGTTTTTTTTTCCTCTTAGCACTTAGATCAATTTTCTGAGTGTTCAGAATGACTTGATACTTATCTAGCTGTGTTCAGGAGACAAAGCAAGCATAGGGTTCTCTTGCTGCTCTGCCATCTTAACTCCTGTACTTAATTTCCTTTAATAAGTAAAACTTATGCTATAAGTTTTACACTAAAAATTTTGAAAAGCATGTATGTAATGTGGAAGAAACTTTTATGTATTTATTAATGTGTGTTGATTATCTTGGACTATTCTTTAGTACTTATTTTAGTTTTGCTCTCTCTTCCTGTAAGCATTTCTGCAATAACAAGATTAGGATGTCCTGAATGTCCCGGATGTAGTTGATAGTCTACTGTGGGGTTTTTTTGTTTGTTTTTTTTTTGGTTTTTTGTTTGTTTGTTTGTTTGTTTGTTTGAGAACTAAAAATAGAATACTGGAAAGAGCACTGAAATGGATATTGGGAGATCTTTTTCTATCTTCTACTATTCATCTAACAGTATAAACTTAGTTTATTTCTCTAGTCCATTTTTCTTGCCTTGCTCCTCAGCTATAAAATGAGAGCTGGACCAAATAGGTATGAGCTGTTTCAGCTCTCTAAACTCAGAAGGGGTAGCTGATTCCATAGAAAGAGTATAGACTGGCTCGAGGTTTCAACCATTTTCTGATTATCTACAATCTTTAAAGTAATCTTTCTAACCTATCTGGTCATTTTCGCAAGGTACATGATGTCTTGTAAGGACTCACAAATACAGCCTGCTCACCAGCATTCTCATACCCCCATTCCATGACTGCATCATTTATAGGAGTAGTTGGGAAAAAAAAGCAAAAATCTTTGTAGCCTTTTATTTAGTTGGCTTTCTTTAAATGTTTATTTTGAGAGAGAGTACATATGTGTGCGTGAGTGGGGGAGGGGCAGAGACAGTAAGGGAGAGACAGAATCCCAAGCAGGCTTCATGCTGTCAGCACAGAGCCTGTCACAGAGCTCAGTCTCACTAACTGCAAGATCATGACCTGAGCTGAAATCAGAGAGTTGGTCGCTTAACCAACTGAGCCACCCAGGTACCTCTAGTTGGCGTTTATATATGAATTATGCTGTGAGTACACTTGAAGAGAGTAATAACTCTTTTTTTTTTTTTTTTAATATATGAAATTTACTGTCCAATTGGTTTCCATACAACACCCAGTGCTCATCCCAAAAGGTGCCCTCCTCAATACCCATCACCCACTCTACCCTCCCTCCCACCCCCCATCAACCCTCAGTTTGTTCTCAGTTTTTAACAGTCTCTTATGCTTTGGCTCGAAGAGTAATAACTCTTGAAGAGGCATTAAAGAACTTTCTTTTACTCTTCTGGTTTTTTAAATGTATTTATGTTGCTTTTAAAAAAAAATTTTTTTTTTGTTTTTTTATTTTTGAGAGAAAGACCAAATGCATGCAGAGGAGAGGCAGAGAGAGAGGGAGACACAGAATCTGAAGCAGGCTCCAGGCTCTGAGCTGTCAGCACAGAGCCAGACGCCAGGCATGATGAACTCATGAGCCGTTGAGATCATAACCTGAGCCAAAGTTGAATGCTCAACCGACCGAGCCACCCAGGCACCCCTATTTATATATTTTATTAATATTAAATTAGTTGGTCCCTTCTTATGAAAATTTAAACATTAAAGGTTACATTAAAATTTTCTTTGACCTACCATCTTCTTGGAACATTTCTCAATCTCTACTACTTGGAAAGTGATACATATACTCACACACATGTTTTCTGTGGGTTTGTATGGTATGCAAACAATTGTATTTTCTATTTTTAAAAATATGACTTAAATTTTTTTTTTTTTTAACGTTTTTTATTTATTTTTTTTTGGGACAGAGAGAGACAGAGAATGAACGGGTGAGGGGCAGAGAGAGAGGGAGACACAGAATCAGAAACAGGCTCCAGGCTCCGAGCCATCAGCCCAGAGCCCGACGCGGGGCTCGAACTCACGGACCGCGAGATCGTGACCTGGCTGAAGTCGGACGCTTAACCGACTGCGCCACCCAGGCGCCCCGACTTAAATTTTTTTAATATAAAAATCTCACCACCCAGACATGGACTCTATTAATGTTTAGGTGTACACCTTATCAGTGTTGACATTACACTGATAAGGTACAATTAAGTGCATCTATGTGCCAATCTGTTTTTCTTCGTGCATGTGTATTAACTCTATATGCTACTTATATTTATAATAGTGAGATCCTTTTAGGCATATTTTCATAGGTATATAAAATTATATATTAAATGTATTATTAAAAATTTTGTGTACATACACATCCTACAGATCTTGAATACTTTCCCTGTCATTAAGAAAATTTAATACTCTTAATAGTTTCATACTTCTCCATGTAGATCATAGAAACATACTGTGTTAATACTTAATTCTCTTTCTCCACAGTTGTAATATTGTGATAAAATTTCTAGGCTGAATCTGATAAAGAATTTCTTTTGATATTAATGTAAAATTGTTTCACAAACAGGCTTATCAGTAATGTCTGCATCTCTGCAGTTTTGCTGGTGGTAGAGATTAATGATTTAAATAATCTTTGACCATACTATAAGTAAAAAATTATATGTGTTCTTTTTGTATTTTATTGATTACAAATGAGGTTAAATTTTTTCTTAGCCACCAGAAATGGTATAAATTGTTTTCTTGGTCATCAAGTAATGCTATAGGTATTTTCAAACTTACAGAATTAGTGGCTTATTAGCATTATTTCCTTCTCTTCTTTTCCAGGAATTTCACCATAAAAAATGAGAAGGGAGATTATTAAAACAACTTTATAATTTATATTCCCACTAGAAACGTATGAGAGTGCCTGTCCTTATATTGTCACAATTTTTTGGATTGTTTTTGCCAGTCTGATAGGTTACAAAATGACTTCTTAATTTTCTTTTAATTTGTATTTCTTCAGTCATGAGTAAAGTTCTTTTTCTGTGAATTATTAGTATTCTTGACTTTTTCTAATTTTCAGGAATTTCTTATGTCATAGGGAAATTAACCCCTCATGTGCTATCCTGGAATGCAAATACTTTTCTTGGTTTATGTTTTTGAAATTGTTCATAAAGGTTTATCAGCTCGCTTCAGAACCAACTGGCAAAAGCTATTAACTAGGACAGGGCCCTTTCCCATATTTCTAATAGGTAAGTCTGATAATTTTTTCAGTACATTTTTAGTACATTTACTAACTATGAATTTGTTTAAGAGAAACATCCAGCTCCACTTTCTGTTCTATTCCCACTCCTAGACCAGTAGGCAAAAGTGATAGTTTTATCAGTCTGGGGCCTGCCAGGAAAACAGCAGCTTGGCTGCCAGATCAGGTGATTTGATTTTGGGCAGGGAGCAGGGAACCTGTGGTTTTGTCAGTGAAAACTAGCAAACTCAGTGTGAAGGAAGGGGGCAATCTGCGAGGTTTGCTTAACCAGGCAAAGAGAAGAAGAAGAAAAAGCCAAGCAGGGACATCAGCATCCAGACGGTATGGTGGCAACAGACACTGCAGTTGAGTCCAGGCAAGTTACTAAAAACAACAACAACAACCCACAGTAACTCAATTCAGAATCCAGAGTTGCTACAGTGTATTAATCAAAATGTCCAGCTTTCAGCCAAAAATTATGAGACAGGAAGCAGGAAACTGTAACATATTCAGGGAAAAAAAGCAGAAGTCAACTAGAACTACATATTGTACAATTGTATTTAGGTATCTAGGTAAAGTCTAACTGTAGAAAACAGATTGCCTAAATTTGGGGGTAGGAAGGATCTCTTGGGATGATGGGTGAATTCTAAAACTGTTTTATATTGATGAGTGCACAGCTGTATAAATTCACTAAAAATCATTCATCTGTAATGGGTGAATTTTGTGATATGTAAATTATACCTTAATAAATGCTCTTAAGTATGTAAGGAGAACTAATATCTTTAAAATGATAGTCTTCTGTTAGTGATCTTGTTATGATTGCCTGTTTGCTGTTCTGTTTTCAAATAAAAATAACCATTTGTGGTTTGTAAAAGCAATTGAAGGTAACAACTTGGAGGTACCTAAGGGGAGTATCTGATTTTTATCAGAAATGAGTAATTCTTGTTGAAGTGACAATGGGCAATGCTCTTAAATTATATATTCCCTTTTCTTTGAGGCATTCTTCTGCCATCATTCATCTCTATTCTATTTTTGCTTGTTTAGTTAAGGAACATCCACTTGGTTTTCACACCTCTCCTTTAATACTAATAACTTTTAAATACTCCTGGTAGAGTATTCCTAGTGTTATTATTCTCACTTTCTTGCCTGCCTACCTTGCTGATTCTCCCATTGTGCTGTCCTGCAGGTACATCACATGATAAGAACTTCTTGTATGTGAGGAACTTACATAAATATAAATACATTTGGGTGAGTGTGTTAGTATACATGCCATAATTTAAAAAGGAAATTACAGGGGTGCCTGGGTGGCTCAGTCGGTTAAGCATATGACTTCGGCTCAGGTCATGCCTACTTCGGCTCAGGGGGCATGATCTCACTGTACTTGAGTTCAAGTTCTGAGTCCGGCTCTGTGCTGACAGTTCAGAGCCTGAAGCCTGCTTCAGACTCCCTCCCTCCCTCCCTCTCTCTCTCCCTCCCCCCTTCTCTCCCCCACCTCCTCTGCCTCCCCTTCCCCCACTCCCTCCCCCCTTCTCTCCCCCACCTCCTCTGCCTCCCCCTCCCCCTTCTCTCCCCCACTCACTGCCTCCCCCTCCCCCACTCATTGTGTGACTCTCTCACAAAAATAAACATTCAAAAAAAATTTTTAAAGAGAAATTACATAAACAGTCTAATCATAAAGAATTAATTTTAAAACTGTTCCATTTGAAGTATTTTCACTCTAATTCTGATCTTACTGTCTAAATTATGCTGAAAAATCCATCAGTGACATCAACCACATTGGACTCCTTCCTTTTCCTGAAATTTGATCAAATTCTTTCCTGAACTAGGGCCTTGGCGTTGGCTGTTCTTTCTACTCTCTGATAGACACCTTTCCTTGATGTGTCTCAGCTGTTTTTTATCTTTTAGTTCTCAACTCAAATATCTACCCTTCAGAGCCGACTTAACTGATTTTCTCAGTACCTAATTGAAGAATTTTCAGCTGTTGCATAACAATTACTTTTCCTGTTTCTTTGTTTCCTTTTAGTTTCATTTACTATAATTTATTGTCTTATTTATTTACTAGTTTATGTTTTTGCCCCAACATGTTTCCTGTGCTTGAAGAGCATATTATAAATAGTAGTTACCAGTGGATGAATGAATTACAATTTATCTGTCAGGTTTTCTTCCTTTTAAACTAAACTTTGAGTCATTTAAGTTGGTAGTTTTTTTTCCCCCCACAAACCTGACTTTTCATTTGAATCAGCTGTTTCTTAATCTGAGGGTCAGATGAATGTCACCCTTTCATATATAGATTTCCAATTATTTCATAATTTTACTTAATATTGTATTCACTTATTTTGTTACAGTGTTCTAAAAGCTTTTTTTGCATGTCTCTACAGTTTTAAAACATTATAGATTTGTTGTACATGTTCAGAGGTTTAAAAATCAGAACTTAGCATCATAGTGGAGGTTTTTTTTCTTTTTTTACTTTTAATTCATCTGTCTTTGGCAGAAAAATAACTTGAGTGAATTCATTCCTTCACCAAATAGCTATGGAGGTGGTTTACATATTTCACACATCTGGAAATGAATTTTTGCTGCTCTAAACGTGAATAAAAACATGATAGAATGTAGAGTCCTTGTGCTACAGCTCTTTTTCACTTAGAACTCTTTAGTAATTTTCCTGTTACTTTCAGACATTTAACAATGTGGAGAAAAATAGGGCCATCTTGATTTTTGTTCCTTTAAAGGAACACATGTATACTTATAACATTTTTTTCTCACTTTGAATTTCACAGCAGTATATCTCAGTGGTAGTTTTGTATTTTCATTGTTTATTTCTGGTGCAAATTTATAACATACTTCTTCATTTGTACGTCTACATTTTTTCATACCTTTTGTAGGTCTTTTTGTTTCTGTGCATCTTTCCCATAGTTTTCTTCAGTCTTTGTTTTCTTGTTTCATACTATTGTTACATTGGTTGTAGACACAAAACAAATATTTCCTTTTGAATTCTGGATGGTGTTCCTATGTTTGAATGTAAGCTTCAAACATCCTCACCCACACCCCTGCAAACTATACTACCTGTGTAGCTCTTGGGTTTCTCCTCTTTCTTTTATAGACCTTCCAAGTTGCAAAGTATCACTCTCCAGTTACTAATGTCCTGGCCAAGTTATGCTGAATTAATTATATGCCCAAGTGAATGTAGTATGAGAACAGCTAACGAGGAAGAAATTTTATGATAAGGTACATATTATGTAGTAGGGGGCACTCTGATAGGAACAAAATATTAACAGAGACACCTGTTAGTCTGAGATATAGGTGGACTTCTGTGGAAATCTGTGTAATTCTTCTTAATACAGCATTGCCTCTGAGTTCTCATTCTTTGTTTTAGTTGGCCAAAACTTTGACAGATGAGTGACTAATATTTGTAGTTTTCAGGACTGTTCTAACTTTGCAACCCTTTAGATTTTTGTGAATATATCAATGAAAAGATGAAGAAAGGTGAATCAGATATTAAAGTTGACCCTTGAAAAACATGGGTTTAAACTGTCCACTTACTTGCAGATTCTTCTTTGATAAATATAGTACAGTAAATGTATTTTCTCTTATGATTTTCTTAATAACATTTTCTCTGGCTTAATTTATTAGAAGAATACAGTATAAAACACATATACAAAATATGTGTTAATCAACATGTTATTGGTAAGTGTTCTGGTAAACATTAGGCCATGAGTAGTTAAGTTTTGGGGAGTCATATAGGTGGATTTTAGACTGCTTGGAGGTCTAACCCCTGCCTCGTTCAAGGCTAAATTGTAATTGTTGCCGGTAAGCTTCCATGCTATTTTGTGATTTTATGTGTATATGTAGGTTATTTATTGATTTGTGGTATTTTGATAAATATACCTTTATAAAATAATGTCTTATCTGTAAGCATTCTGTTTGTTTAGATTTTAAGTGTTATATGTCCCAAAGGGTTATGATTTTTTTTTAATTATTGAAATAATGAAATCCTTGCATGTTCCCTCATAATCAAATTTGAGAAAGTAATTGTTTTATGATTGTTGAAGTACTATCTTGATCCAAACTTTTTCATCAGCAGTGAAACTTCTTTTCTTTGTAGTAAAGTATTCATCTGTGTGGGATATTGCATAAATCTTGGAAGACTGCAATAAAGTGGCAATGTCCCGGGAACCTACCCCACCTCTCCCTGGAGATATGTCTACTGGTCCTATAGCAGAAAGCTGGTGTTATACACAGGTACATGCTGTTAAAAATGCCTTACTTTATGTTATGTCACTTAAAAATGTTATAGCATTTTGAGAATATTGTAAAGCACTTTGTCATAGTTATTCCAAGTATTAAGAAAAGTGAGTCATGGGATGTTTAACATGTGATAAGCTAAAAGCATATAAGTCATCATTGTAAAAGTAGTTTTCTGAATCTCTTAGGTTAAAGTAGTAAAATTTTCCTACATGTGGACCATTAATAACTTCAGCTTTTGTCGAGAGGAAATGGGTGAAGTGTTAAAAAGTTCAACATTCTCATCTAGCCCCAGTGACAAAATGAAATGGTAAGATTTTTGTTTTGAATTTTGTTTTGATATTATTTTAATCTACTTTATAGTTTGGTTGTTACTGTTTTTTTTGTTTGTTTTTTTAATGTTTGTTTTTGAGAGAGAAAGAGACAGAGTGTAAGCAGGGGAGGAGCAGAGAGAGAGAGGGAGACACAGAATCAGAAGCAGGCTCCAGGCTCTGAGCTGTCAGCACAGAGCCCAACGTGCATCTCAAACCCACGAACTGTGAGATCATGACCTGAGCTGAAGTCGGATGCTTAACCGACTGGTCCACCCAGGCGCCTCTGTTATTGTTTCTTCATGGACATTAGTCTAATTTTATACTAGATTTGTAAGTTCCTAAAAGTATAGAGAATTATAAAGAACTGGGGATATTGATGGGAGTGTTGTTTGTGATATTATCTGACAACAAATTTCAGTATTGCCTCTCTTTTGAGTTTTGCATTTTATATTCCTCCATATGAGCCTATTGTTTTGTTTTAGGTGCCTGAGGGTAAACCCAAAGGGATTAGATGATGAAAGTAAAGACTACTTGTCCTTATATTTGCTTTTAGTCAGCTGCCCAAAAAGTGAAGTTCGAGCAAAATTCAAATTTTCCCTTCTAAACGCTAAAAGGGAAGAAACAAAAGCAATGGGTAAGTGATTTGGGATAAAGAAGTCTCTGAGTAACTACATGTTAACTTACATACTTTTCCCTGGAAAGGATATTTTTCCCCACTGAAATCTGCTTAACCTAAAACATGTAATGTGGCCATTTAATTTTAAATGCCAGTGTAGTTATGGTTGTTTTACTAAATCTTAGACTTCATAAGACATGTACAATTTGTTAAAAATAATATTAAAATTTTACTTTTTCTTGTCCTAAAACGATATTTACTTGTCACTTAGAAAAATTGTTGCTTTTAGGGCAAGGTGCCTGGTTCAATTTCTGGCAAATATAATCGGTGCTCAGAAAATATTTCTCCCTTGCTGTTTTTACCAGATAATAAAATCTGAGGAACAGTGTGAAAGGAGATTGAATGTTCTGATATTTTGTCACTAGAATTTTTTTAAGCGGTGGACTAAACACTGACCGAAAGGAAATCAGTTTTTCTTAGTCTCCAGATCTATTTAATTCATCTCAAGCTTCACATATATAGCCAACTGAAACCATGTGGTCTGGAGCTTCATAAAGAAGAGCATTGTAGGAAATATGCAATGTGCATAGTAAGAAAATATATCATGAACTGCCACATTAAATTTTAAGTGATTTCTAGAAGTGAATCACAGAATCAAGTAATGTCATTACAAAAAAAAAAAAAACTTTTAAAATACACTTTTAAAAATTATCTTTTGCTGAATTAATAACATAGTTTCACATGTATTTTCATGGTGTCTGACATTTACAGTAGTGGAGTGTCTTAGTTTAGGTTGCTGTAACAAAGTGCTGTAGATTGGCTGGCTTATGAAGGCTGAGTGTACAAGATCAAAGTACCAGCATGGCCAGGTTCTGGTGAAGGCCCTCTTCTGGATTGTAGACTACTGATTTCTCTCGCTGCATCTTCACATGGCGGATTGAGCTAGGGAGCTTTGTGGAGTGTCTTTTATAAAGCACTAATCACATTCATAAGGGCTCCACCTTTATGAACTCCTCTAATTCCAGTCTCTTTTTTTTTTTAATTGTTTTAAATGTTTATTTTTGAGGAAGAGAGAGAGAGCGTGAGCAGGGGAGGGGTAGCGAGAGAGGGAGACACAGAATCTGAAGCAGGCTCCAGGCTCTGAGCTGTCAACACAGAGCCTGATGTGGGGCTCCAACTCACAGACGGTGAGATCATGACCTGAGCTGAAGTTGAATGCTCAACAAACTGAGCCACCCAGGCGCCCCTCACTGACCTCTTAATACCATCACATAGGGGGATAGGATTTCAATGTAAGAATTTTGAGGAGATACAAACAAACATTCAGCCCGTAACATGGAGTCTTTCAATTAAATTTGTTTTTGGTTTTTCACCTCCAGTCAATTCTTTGTATAACAAATTGTGAATACTTTCTGTAGAGGATCTTGTTTATTTTTTAATATACAGTTCTCCAGTATGTTAGACATTTGAAACATTTACCTCTGACATTATTAAGGCATTTACAGATTATACTAAAACCATCTTTTAGACTTTTATGAAAGTTGTTTTTAGGGATGAAGAGATTATGTCCAAAGATCTAGGGTGATAAGAGACTTTATTTAGCTTCTTTTTACCAGTTAATGGATTTCCCTGGTGGGATAGATGCCCCAGGAAAGTTAAAGGATGCCGTTGTGATTTAGAGCATCCATTTTTAAAGGGAGAAACAAGAAATGAGAGCTATGTTTTCTTATCAGGTTCTGAGGAGGAGGAGTATGACTATGCCAGTGTATTTTGATCCTTTTTCATCATTAAAGAGCCTGCATTGTTAGAGAGATCTCTTCCTTCTCCAAGAGATGTGATCTGGCTTTTCTTCTGCTTTAGAGATCGAGAAATCTGAAAGTGAGCTCACTGATAATGGCCAAAATCTGAGTAGTGCTGTGAACCAATCTGGTCCTACCTGATGTAAATCTTGTGACATTTTATGAACACACATATCTATAATTTTTATAATGAATGTATTGGCCAAGTTTTATTTTTGTACATTCATTTAACTGTGTTGTCATTAACATTCTTAGATGATTCTTTTGTTTAAACTTCTGTTCTGTTTTCCACCAGAAAGCCAAAGAGCATATCGATTTGTACAAGGGAAAGACTGGGGTTTTAAAAAATTCATTCGAAGGGATTTTTTGCTTGATGAAGCTAATGGTCTTTTACCAGATGACAAGCTTACATTATTTTGTGAGGTGGGTACGTTTTTTATTTCAAGGAACTCCAAAGTTATATTTAATGATAAAGCAAAAATATAAGCTAGAACAATATTGGCATACTTTTTTTTTTATTGCGAATACTTTTAAAATTCAGTAATCAGTATAATTGATAAGGTTTCATTTGTAGATGTTTTACCAGTAAGACTAGATTGTCTTCAATATAGTAAGTAGCCCATTCTGAAAAGAATCTGTCATGTCTACAGCTATAAATTATATATGGTAGTTATACTACCACATACTAAGTACTTCTTCCTTCTAGAAAGACTATGGATGTGTATATCTTTATATGAAAATTTCTAAGTATCTTCTTCATTCTGAAATAGGTAATCACTATTTTTTGTCATATTCAGGTTGACCATATTAAACATGATTAGTAGCTTATCAGTTTGAATACAGACTGAAATATGTACATCCATACATAATGAAAGTGCCTGAAAAGATTGAGAAGCTTGATATTTATACAGTTGGGTTCATTTAATTAAATAGATATTGGCATTATAAGTAATAACATCCCAAATTTTTAAGATATACCCATGTCTGTTGACAAACTTGTAAGATTTATTTATTTTCATAAAGTGTCATATTTTAACAGTTATGAACATAGCCCTGCCAATAATTTACAGTAATGATTTGTTTTAATTTGAGGCTGGAATTTGCTCTTGTCTGTACAAATTGTTGAGATTATTCTTTGGAGTGACTTCAAGGATTATATTATCTACCAATACAGTTTATAGAGAATATACATCAATAACATAGTTTATCAAAATGTTTAAGGTAGTTGATAATTTTCATAGGAAAACTTAATTGAAAGGTTATGATCAAGTAAACTCAATGTTAGATATATGTTAATAAGTTATTTTAGATCAATGAATGTATTAGAAGCATGATAAGTTACTTAACTGTTATTAAGTTAGCTTTAATTTCTTTGTAGAAAATGTATAAAATTTCATGGCAGCATTATAAACTAATTTTATGTTATTATGCTGTGTCAGAAAAATAATTGAAATGTGGCTCTAGAGACTACATAACGCAAATATAGTGCATCTTATTTTCACTTAGACAAGTTAAACAAACTGTAGGATAAATTTGTTATGAATATAATTATTTGGTTGGTAAAACACATACCACAAGTGTCTTCAGCAGAATTTATCATTAAATAATTTGAAAAACAAATACTAAAGTATTTGTTGCCAATAGACATATATTCAGAGTAGTATCTTAAATACAGATTATATTATTTAAAAATTTTAGCATACTTAATATAGACTCTTCAGAATTTTAGGAGTTATCTTAAATTCCAACATGTTAATTTTTTAAATTGTACAATCTGTTAATTTAAAGGACCTTAAAAAAAGCTATGCAATCCAATTTCAAAAATTTACTGCAGTTAAATCTTATGTAAATAAACTCTTTAAGAAAATATTCCTTTTTTTTAGAATTGAAATTATGTTTATAGATATTTTCTTAAGTATATTATATTGGAACCTAGTCAACCAAGAAATTCAGAATGAAGGCTGAAATTAAGATCTTTTTTCAATACATAACTTTTGAAGTATATTTTTTATCCACATGCTAGTAACTTCAAAAAACATAACCTTCCATGCCTTACATTTTAAGTTGGCATTGATCGTATTCAGTTTTGGAGACTGTAATAGATATTTTTTTACTGATGTGGAGACTTATACCCTGGGCACTGTATTTAGCATCGGTGGGCAAAAAGTACTTTACACGAACATTCCTCATGTGCTCCACCGTTTCTTCCATACCTCTCATTGATGCCCTTCCTTCTACAGCACCTCCAGCACTGCTTGCAGAAGAGGAGGAAGCATTGCACTGCCCTACCTAAAGAACTGCCTCCTCCCCCTCCCCTGCAAGTGGTGCTGTAGACAGGTAAGGCAGTTTGGTGCTACCCTTTTTCTGCAAGAAATAACCTCATCTTGCAAGTTCCATATTGTGAATCAAGTAGCCAGAGTAGGTATTTCTAGTAGTGTAAACAGCTCTGCCCGTACTCTCCCAAAGTGATGGAGAAGACAGGAATTGAGGAATAAGTATGAGAAATAGAAAACTTTAGATTAGTTCATTTTTTTTAAGTCCAACAGATTTTAAATAATCTCGTATAGACCCATACCATCTCTTGATTGCAGAAAATTATACATGTACAGTTAGAATGTGTGTATAAATTGAGTTTTTCATAAAGTTAATTCATTTAGAAGGACACACCTTTTTTCTCATCCTGTTTTTTTGTTGCCAAGACATCATTTGTGTTTTAAAATACTTGTGATAATGGATGGAAATTAGGTTTCATTCTTTAAAAAAGCTCTTTTATGCCAAAATGAAAAGTTGACAACCCTATTTCTGTCACCCAGATTTTTAAAAAGGATGCCTATCTATGACAGTCAAAAAGTCTAAGACCCACTATTTTAGTAGATGATGTGAAATTGGACTATTGAAAAGTTTCTCACTGTGGAGCCAGTGTGAAGAATGGTTAGATAGTTGATTAGAGTGGCAAAATTTATACACTGTGAACTATTGTAAATTCCTAGTTTTAAAACTAGTTTGGAGAATTGAGATTTTTTCAAACTAGAAATAATAGTCACCTCTATTCCACACTATCGGAGACCCAGATTTTCAGGGCAGTCATGTTTGATTAGAGTTTGCACATGTTAATCTTTAGTCTGAATTATATTCTCACAGTTTAGCTGAAACCAGATTTTAAAAAGAGCTTTCAAATGAGTGTTTCCTTTGCAGTATTTGTCAATTTTGAGTATTATACCTTCGCATTTTTATTTTGAAAGAACAGCACTTAATTGTAGGAAAGAATCTCAGACTTTTTTCTGAATTTTTTACTCTAGGTTCCATGCAGTAAGAATGTTCATTACCTGTTTTTGAATATGTGCTAGAAAAAAAGCTAAAATTTTACCAATTTCTTAATTATAGGCATCAAGAAAATAATCATTAAAATTTGTTCTGTATCAGTTTTTAATTAGGTCATTAAATTTGCTGTATAAATAGTCCCTTGAATACCCCTTACAGTATGAAATGTTAATTCTTAATTTACATTTGTGATATGCATAATAATGCTATGTAGATGTGTATGTCAATAATATAACTTCTGAATTATGATTACATATGCAAAATAAAAATAAAACATCAGTGTCTATGCCTGATAAAAATGGCTGTAATTATTGATCATTTTATTTCTTCTGTCACTTTATTTTTGTAAGATTTTTACATTAAATATATTATTTTGAGTTAGGATAATAGGCAATAAATAGAATTTAAGAAATCCTTTCCTAAATTAAATATGTTGTAACATTTTTATAAATCCACTGCATATTTTATGCACATAATTGAACTGATCCACTTCCTTCTGTCTTACAAATTTTTAAGAGTAGTGCTTGATAGGAACAAAGAAATACTGTCTATGTGATAAAAAACTGATCTCTAACTAAACCTTCAATATCAACACCAACATTTTTAAAGTATCATTAAGTTATAGTGGATGGTGTAAAAGAGCAATCAGGTAAGGATTAGTGAAGCTTTTTTTCTTATGTGTAGTCATTTTAGAAACAGTTTCAATAATTAAAAACTTAATAGAATAGAGAACCTTTATTACTGGATTTATTTGTTTACACAATATCTTGGTTCCTATATTTAGAAAATCATCTCACAAGATTGTTGTAATAGATCCTTTTTGAGCCATAACTGCATCAAAGTAGTACTACTGATTTTAAAATGTATCCAAAGAAATATTTGTGTAGTGCCAAGAATTTAAAAAAAAAAAAGGAATCTGATAATTACATGTCTAGCCTTCCTTTGGTATTGAATGAAGTGTGATTGACGCATTAGTTACCTTCTTTGATCTCCCTTTGAAATCTTTTTATAAAATAAGTTGATTGGATTAGATGATTTCTATATGTATGATTCCAAATGGTTAATAATGCCAGTTGGAAAAAAACAAAGTGGTTAATAAAAATATCCTCAGAAAAATAAAGTTTTTCTTTAGAAGTATCCATTCATTCCCATTTGATACATCAGGGTGAAGGAGTACTTCTGAGATTTAATATTCTCTAAATAGTTTATTGGACTATTAATGCTGTGTTATTAGCATGTTAGTAGTTTGGTCTAGTTTATCCATTTCCAATTTACATTTTCTATGTAGTTTACTTTATTGGTATGTGTCCTTATTTATGCCTATCATTATTTAATAAAAGCCTTATGAAATGTTTTTCAATTAATATAGTTTGCTGCATAACAAATGACAACAAAACTTAGAACCTTAAAACAGTAGATAACTAACATATAACAGTAATGGTTCATTTACTCTGAAATATTTGCATTACTAGTGGAGTAGTATTTTCTTGTTTATTAAATGTAACATTAAATTTCTAATATTAGTAGCATACTTTTTTAAAGTTTTATTTATTTAAGTAATCTCAACACCCAACATGGGGCTCGAACTCACAACCCTGAGATCAAGAGTCATGTGCTCCTCTGACTGAGCCAGCCAGGCTCCCAGTACCATACGTTTTCTTAAAAGTGATGCACAAGACTTCACCAGTAGTGTTTTAGGATTTTATTCAGTGTATAGTCTTCTCTAATGAGAGAAAATTTAATCTATGTTATATTGAAATCTTTATAAAACCAGTGTTTCATCATACTAATTTTATTATTTCATAGATAAATAAAAGGTCTGCAAATAGAACTAAATTGTATTTGTACTGTTGATTATTATAAAAGATTTACATGAATTTTAATAAGTGCGATTGCTTTTGTGGGAATTCTTGTACTTTACAATTTAAATTAATATTACTAAATATTTAAACCAATTTTACTGGGGTTGAAACATGTAGGAACTACACTTAAAATACTTCCCAAATTGAATATCATAGACTATAGTTTTATAACCTTTTTTAGTACTATAAAAAGTCCTTGTGAGTGTGATGCCATGTTTATTACATATGTAATAGACTTTAAATGTTGATAGGTCTGTGGTGTAAGTGAGAAAATAAAAATTAAAGAAATTTCTTGCTTCACCTCACAAAAATGTCTCCTGCTTGTTTCAATTTGATATCATTTTATGACTTTTATTTTGCTGAGGAGTTTTTTTAATTACTTTAATAACCAAGCATTCTAACCAATCAGTAAGCCATTTATTTACATAAAATGTTACTTGAAAATGATCAAATTTGTTTCTATTTTTTTCTATGTTCTTTAAATTATATCCTTAAATTTAATTCCCAAGAAGTAGTGTTTTTAATCAGTATTTTGAATTATCCCAATAATTTAATGATAAGAAATTTAAGTATAGACTTACTAATTACTGATACTAATTTATAAAAGTGTTTTTCTTGCTGTCCATTTTTTATTAGGTGAGTGTGGTCCAAGATTCAGTAAATATATCAGGACATACTAATACAAATACTTTGAAGGTGCCTGAATGTCGACTAGCAGAAGATTTAGGTAATCTCTGGGAAAACACAAGATTTACAGATTGCAGTTTTTTTGTGAGAGGACAAGAATTTAAGGCTCATAAATCTGTACTTGCAGGTACTTTCAACTTTTGGGTAATATTGTACATTTCTTCCATAAATCTGTACATTAAATAATGATGCTTAATGTTGTTACAGCTCGATCCCCAGTTTTTAATGCAATGTTTGAACATGAAATGGAAGAAAGCAAAAAGGTAAACATCATTTAAAGGCTAATACTTAATTTGTACAAATGTAGAATAGTGGAATGTATATTTTGAAAGTAATTGTGCATGGTCTTATTGTTACACTAGAATTTCAGAAATAGAAGTAGAAAGGGAAAAAGTATGTTCTGTAGTAGAACAATAGATATAGCCTAATGTGGGTGAATATTCCAAATAAAAACTATTTTGATGTCCATCTAGTGGCAAAATAAATGAGTAGTTTGTATCCAAAAGGGTGGTTCTGGTCCATAGCTATTTGAGAGCTCTCTACTTAAGGTGTTTATTCCTCTTTTCTAAATTATACATTGATTTTGGAATTTTTTTTTTCTAGAACAAAAATAATGCCACTAAAATAAGAAAGATTTTTTAAAAAAAGACAAATCACAGTAGTGTTATTATATATTTAATCAGTATGTTACCTCTTTGGTTTTCCCAAATGTTTCTCTGTCACCTGTCATCTTGAAATGTAGTCAGATTAAAGATCAGAGATTGATTCTTTGCTGGTTGCATTACATGTGAGCCTTCATGCTCTAACGGGACCACTCCAAAGTTTATTTATGTGGCTCAACTTCATTCTTTCTGTAGAACTAAAGGCTGAAATACATAGCTGCTTTCTTTCCTTTGATTGTTGGTCAACCAGGTACTATGATTAGCTTTCTGACCACTTTCACATAAGGAGACGTGAATAATTTCAAATGTTATTGTCAGCAAAGGGTCAGAAAAATTTGGTATTGTTTAGTGTTAGATATTTAGCTTCATTGATCCCATGAGAGAAACCAAATACAAAGATGTAGGAATAAAAAAGGAATTACTACTCTTTGGACTGGAGTATGTTTCAAGCAAAGAGGTAATGCCAGTGTATAGATAGTAAGACATGCCATTTTTGCCAAAGGGAGAGTTCTGAGGTAATGGGCTCTGGAAGTATCTCAAATACCTGACCCTACTTTTGCTGAAACCCACTGGTTACAGAGTCTTAGGCATTGTACTACGACCTCAGAATTCAACAAAGAAAAAGTTAATAGGTATCTTCTTCTAAGATACAGGTTAGAAATTGAACATACGTATTTTGTTTGGCCTAAAGACCTTAATTTGGTTTTCTTTTTGTTGGTTTGTTGTTTTACCCTTTCTAATTGAGATACTGAGGTTTTATATACCCACATGGTAGTGCTAGACTTGGTATACTTCTCCTATTAACCTGCTTGCTTCACTTTGCCTGCTTAGGTTACTGAAGATTTACTGACCTCCATTTTAAAATAGAGTATTTGAGTGCAAATTTAGTTAAATTATTATCAAAGTTTCTCTTAGGTTCATTTGTGTGTGTGTGTTGTTTGAGTATAACTTTTGTGTTGTTTTCAATATCAGAATCGAGTGGAAATAAATGATGTAGACCCTGAGGTTTTTAAAGAAATGATGAGATTCATTTACACAGGGAAAGCACCAAACCTTGATAAAATGGCTGACAACTTGTTGGCAGCTGCAGACAAAGTAAGTAGGTCTAAAGCGCTGAAAACTGTACTCAAGCTTGATGTATCTAGAAAGTTATCATCAAATGAAAATCCTAAGTAACTTGAAATGCTGAGGAATTAATTTATACTGTTTGTAGGTGGCTCTTGAGTGTATTATGAAATAGCATGCAATGAGATGATATGGAAATGAGATTTTTTTTAATCAATAAGGCATATAAATATCTTGAGCCAGTTAGAATATATGAATAAAATAAAATAATGAAATAAAAAAGGAAAAAAGTATTGGATTTTTTCCTAACTTAATTGCCTGTATTCAGAGATATATATTTTTTAACATGATAGCATAGAAAGAGAAAAAATAATGCTAATTTTATAATATTCTTTTGTAATGGTTATTTCTTAAAGTTTCGGAAGCAATGCAAAAATACCAGAAAATCTCAAAGCCAGTAGTTTTCAATCCTGAAAGCACATTGGGAGGTTTTCTTGAACATTTTGATGTTTATGCTTCTGTCCATATAAATAAGTTTATGAGTATGCCTATGCACATATGTACATGTCTTTATGTACACATACACATATACCACATAGAGGGTAGGGAAGAGAGTACGATAGTGTACTTGTTTTGCAAAATATTACCATTGGAACCATTACCAAGCCAAGAGTATATGGAATCTATTCTTTCTCTTTCCCCCACTCCCAAGTTGTTTAAATTCCAGTTAACATACAGTGTAATACTAGTTTCAGGTGTATAATATAGTGATTCAACCATTCCACACACAAGTGTTCATCACAAGTGCACTCCTTAATCCCCATCACCTGTTTAAACCATTTCCCCACCCACTTCTCTTCTAGTAACCATCAATTTGTTCTCTGTAGTTTAGACCCTGTGTTCTTGGTTTACCTCTCTCTCACTTTTTCCCCCCACTGTACTCATTTGTTTCTTAAATTCCACATATGAATGAAATCATACAGTATTTGTCTGAAATCATATGGTATTTGTCTTCCTGTGACTGATTTATTTCTGTTAGTATAATACTCTCTAGTGTCATCCATGTTGTTGCAAATGGCAAGATTTCATTCCTTTTCATAGCCCAGTAATATTCCATTGTATATCTATACCACAACTTCTTTATCCATTTATCAGTTGATGGACACTTGGGCTGTTTTCATAATTTGGCTATTGTAGATAATGTTGCTATAAACATGGGGGTGCATATTTCCCTTTGAATTAGTGTTTTAGTATTCTTTGGGTAAATATCTAGTAGGGCAATTGCTGAATCATAAGATCTATTTTTAATTTTTTCAAGAACCTTCATACTGTTTTCCAGAATGGCTGCACCAGTTTGCATTCCCACCAACAGTGCAAGAGGTTCTCCTTCCTGAACATCCTCACCAACACCTATTGTTTCCTATGTTTTTGATTTTAAGCCATTCTGACAGCTGTGAGGTGATATCTCATTGTAGTTTTGATTTGTATTTCCCTGGTGATGAGTGATGTTGAACATCTTTTCATGTGTCTGTTGGCCATCTGATGTCTTTGGAAAAATGTCTACTCATGTCTTATGCCCATGTTTTAATTGGATTATTTTTTTGGGGGGGTATTTTGTAGGTTCTTTATATATTTGAAATATTAACCCCTTACTGGATATATCATTTGCAGATATCTTCTCCCATTCCATGGGTTGCCTTTAGTTTTGTTGATTGTTTCATTTGTTGTTCAGAAGCTTTTTGTTCTGATGAAGTCCCAAAAGTTTATCTTTGCTTTTGTTTCCCTAGCCCATGCAAGAAAGAAGTTGCTGCAGCCAGTGTCAAAGAGGTTACTCCCTGTGTTCTCCTCTAGGATTTTTATTGTTTCAGGTCTCACATTTAGGTCTTTAATCCATTTTGAATTTATTTTTGTGCATGGGGTAAGAAAGTGGTCCAGTTTCATTCTTTTGCATGTTGCTGTACAGTTGCTCAGCATCATTTGTTGAAGAGACTATCTTTTTTCCATTGGATATTATTCTTTACTGCTGTGTTGAAGATTAATTGACCATATAATTTTGTGCTCATTTCTGGGTTTTCTACTCTGTTCCATTAATCTGTGTCTCTTTTTATGCCACTACCATACTGTTTTGATTATTATAGCTTGGTAATATAATTTGAAATCTGGAATTGGGATATGTCCAGGTTTTTCTTTCTTTTTTTTGTAAAGAGAGAATGAGCATGTGAGCGTGTAAGCAGGCGATATGCAGGAGGTGGGGAGAGAGTGAGAAAGAGAGAGAGAATGAATCCCAAGCAGGCTTCATGCTCTGCACAGAGCCTGATGTGGGGTTCAATCCCATGACTGTGAGAACATAACCTGAGTTAAAATGAAGAGTCGGACACTTAACCAACTGAGCCACTCAGGTGCCCCTAGTTTTGCTTTTCTATTTCAAGGTGGCTTTGGCTATTTGTGGTCTCTTGTGGTTCCATATAAATTTTAGGATTCTTCTATTGCTGGGAAAAGTACTGTTGGTGTTTTGATAGGGATTGCATTAAATGTGTAGATTGCTTTGAGTAGTATTGACGTTTTAGCAATATTTATTCTTCCAATCCATGAGCATGGAATGTCTTCTCATTTCTTTGTGTCATCAGTGTTTTATGGTTTGCAGAGTACTTTCACTTCTGTTTAGGTTTATTCCTGAGTATCTTTTCATTTTTGGTAGAGTTGTAAGTGGCATTGATTCCTTGATTTCTTTTTCTGCTGCTTCATTATTGGTGTATAGAAATGCAACACATGGCTGTACACTGATTTTATATCCTGCAACTTTACTGAATTCATGTATCAGTTCTAGTGGTTTCTTTGTGGAGCCTTCAGATTTCTATATAGAGTATCATGTCATCTGCATATAGTGAAAGTTTTACTTTTTCCTTGCTGATTTGGATGCCTTTTGTTTCTTTTTGTTGTCTGATTGCTGTGGCCAGAATTTGCAGTACTATGTTGAATAAAAGCGGTGAGAGTGGACATCCTTGTCTTGTTCCTGACCTTAAGGGAAAGGCTCTCAGTTTTTCCACATTGAGGATGATTCTAGCTGTGGGTTTTCATATATGGCCTTTATTATGTTCAGGTATGTTCCCTCTAAACCTACCTTGTTGAGGGTTTTTATCATCAGTGGGTGTTGTACTTTGTCAAATGCTTTTTCTGTATCTATTGAAATGATTGTATGGTTCTTATCCTTTCTTTTAATAATGTGGTGTATCACCTTGATTGATTTGTGAATATTGAACCACTCTTGAAACCCAGGAATAAATCTTACTTTATTGTGGTAAATGATTTTTTTAATGTATTGTTGGATTCTGTTTGTTAGTATTTTCTTGAGATTTTTTGCATCCATGTTCATCGGGCATATTGGCCTTCAGTTCTCTTTTTTAATGAAGTATTTATCTGGTTTTGATATCAGGGTAATTCATTCATCAGAATGAATTTGGAAGTTTCCCTTTTCTATTTTTTGGAATAGTTTGAGAAGAATAGGCACTAACTCTTCTTTAAATGATTGGTAAAATTCATATGTGAAGCCATCTGGTCCTGCACTTCTGTTTATTGGGAGTTTTTTGATTACTGATTTAATTTCTTTGCTGGTAATCAGTCTGTTCAGGTTTTCTGTTTCTTCCTGTTTCAGCTTTGGCAGTTTATGTGTTTCTAGGAATTTATCCATTTCTTCCAGGTTGTCCAATTTGTTGACATATGGTTTTTGATAATATTCTTTTATACTTGTGTTTCTGCGGTGTTATTATTTCTCTTCTCTCATTTATGATTTTATTTTGAAGTCCTTTCTCTTTTCTTCTTGGTAAGTCTGGCTAGAGGTTTATAGATTCTGTTAATGTTTCCAAAGAACCAGCTCCTGGTTTCATTGACCTGTTATATTATTTTTTGTTTGTTTTGTTTTGTTTTAGTTTCTGTATTATTTATTTCTGCTGTAATCTTTATTATTTCCCTCCTTCTGCTGGATTTAGGCTTCATTTGTTGTTCTGTTAATGACTCCTTTAGGTGTAATGTTAGGTTGTATATTTCAGATTTTGCTTGCCTGTTAAGGTAAGCCTGTATTGCTATATATGTCCCTCTTAGGACCACTTTTTCTGCATCCCAAATGTTTTAGACCCTGGTGTTTTCATTTTCATTTGTTTCCATGAACTTTTTGTAGTTCTTCTTTGATTTCCTGTTTGACTCATTCATTGTTTAGTAGCATGTTTAACCTCCATGTTATTTGTGGTCTTTCCAAATTTTTTCTTGTGGTTCACTTCTAGTTTCATACCATTGTGATCAGAAAAGATGGATGGTATGATTCCAGTCTTTTTGTATTTATTAAAACCTAATTTGTGGCCTAATCTGTAATCTATTCTGGAGAATTTCCCAAGTGCATTTGAAAAGAATGTGTATTCTGCTGTTTTGGGATGGAATGTTCTGAATATATTTGTTAAGTCCATCAGGTCCAGTGTGTCATTCAAAGCCATTGTCTCCTTGTTGATTTTCTGTTTAGATGATCTGTCCATTGGTGTGTGGGGTATTAAAGTTCCCTACTATTATTGTATTCTTATCAATTAGTTCTTGTATGTTTGCTATTGACATTTATGTATTTGGGTGCTTTCATGTTTGGTGCATAAATATTTACAATTGTTATATCTTCTTGTTGGATTGTCCCCTTTATTATGATATAATACCCTTCTTTGTCTCTTGTTACAGTCTTTGTTTTAAAGTGTAGTTTGTCCGATATAAGTATTGCTACTCCAGCTTTTTTTTGACATCTGTTTGCATGGTAATGTTTTTCCATACCCTCACTTACTTTTTTTTTTTAAGTTTATTTATTTATTTTTGAGAGAGAGAGAGAGAGGGAAGAGCAGAGAGAGGGAGAGAGAGAATCCCAAGCAGGCTGCATGCTCTGTATGGAACCTGACGTGAGGCTCAATCCCATGACCAGGAGATCATGACCTGATCTGAAATCAAGAGTCGGATGCTTAGCTGATTGAGCCATTCAAGTCCCCCACCATCCCCTCACTTTCAATCTGCAGATGTCTTTAGTTCTAAAATGAGTCTGTTGTAGGCAGCATATAGATAGGTCTTATTTTTTATCTATTCTGACCTCCTATGTCTTTTGATTGGAGCTTTTAGTCCATTTACATTCAGAGTAATTACTGATGGATATATATTTACAGCCATATTATTACTTGTTTTGCTATTGTTTCTGGAGATTTTCTATGATCCTTTCTTGTCTTTGTCACTTTTGGCCTCTCCTTTGCACTCAAAGTATATCCTTTAATATTTCTTGCAAAAACTGGTTTAGTAGTCACAAACTCCTTTAGTTTTTGCTTGTCCGTGAAACTCTTTCTCTTTCCTTCTATTCTGAATTGTATCCTGCTGGATGGAGTATTCTTGGGTGCAGATTTTTCCCACTCAGCACTTTGAATATGTCGTGCCACTGTCTTCTGGCCTGCCACGTTTCTGCTGAGAAATCTCTAACTACCATTATGGGTCTTACCTTGTAAGTAAAGATGTCTTCTGTCTTGCTGTTTCTAAGATTTTTTCTTTATCACTATACTGTGCAACTTAATTACAGTGTGTCTTGGTGTGGGCCTGCTTTTGCTGATTTTGATGGGAGCTCTCTGCCTTCTAGATCTGTATGTCTCTTTCCTTCCCCCAGATTAGGGAAGTTTTCGGCTGTTACTTCCTCAAATTTTCTGACACCTTTTACTCTGTCATCTTCTAGGATTCCTATGATACAAATATTACATTTCATGGAGTCACTGAGTTCTCTAACTCGATTCTCAGGTTGCATAATTCTTTTTCTTTTGTTCAGTTTTCATTATTTTCTATTTTGTCTTCTAGGTCACTAATTCATTTCTCTGCTTCTTCCAGTTTGCTGTTCATTGTATCAAGCCTGTTTCTAATCTCATTTATTGTATTCTTCATCTCTGATTGATTCTTTTTTAACTCTTTTATCTCTGTGGTAAGAGTCTCACTAACTTTTTCCATTCTTTTCTCAAGCCCAGTGGGTATCTTATGTTCATTACTTTAATTCTCCATCAAGCATGTTACTTATATCTGTTTCACTTAGACCCCTGGCTGTGACTTCATCTTGTTCTTGAATAATTTCCTTGTCTTCTCATTTTGTCTATGTCTGCCTGCTTCTGTGTGTTAGAAAGGCCATTTATGTCTCCTGTTTCTGAAAGTAATGGCCTAAGTCATGTTCCCAGGGCCTGATGCTTCAGAGAGTTCTTCAGATATGTGCTGTGTGAGCTCTCCTATTGTGTTTTGTTTGCTCTATCCTTCAGGCTGATTGTCTCCAGATGCTCTCCTTGCCTGCTGTAGGCACTGTTTGGTACCTGGCCTCATTGTGGAAAGTTTTACCTAGATGTTCTCTGATCTGCTTGTGAAATGAGACCTGATACAGCTTTATCCAGAACTGAGGCCCTGCAGAACTCATGGTTAGATATTAAGTATGGGCAGGGCGTTGTTCAGGTCTCTCTGTGCTGGGACTGAGGGAAGCTTGACGGAGAAGGGCAGTTCTGCCTGAACACAGGGGAGTGGGGCTTGGTGTAAGCAAGTTCAGCAGCCAGTGCCATCCTGTGCTGTTTCCTGCATGTGGCTCTGTGTTTATGCTGAGGGGTTGGGGAAGTAACTGGTGCTGGCCAGCTCCTTTGTTCTGGGAGAAGTGTCTCCATGAATGCTGCCTCTCAAGAATGTCCTCCTAGAGGAGCAAATAATCTCCCCCTGTTTGTCCCAGATTTTCTTCAGATTGCTGTTTCATTCTGTCTGTTCCTGGCTTGTTTGTCTGCTTTCCTTCCAGGAGCAGAGCAGGCCCACTTACTGACCTTTAAATCTCTAGGCATTAATCTCCACGGGTTGCAAGAACTCATGAAATTCAGCTTCTCTCATTTTGCAAACCAATATTTTTGGGGAAACATTCTCCTTTGTATCCCCC
Source organism: Panthera uncia (assembly GCF_023721935.1). Classification (NCBI taxonomy): domain Eukaryota; kingdom Metazoa; phylum Chordata; class Mammalia; order Carnivora; family Felidae; genus Panthera; species Panthera uncia. Next base: position 90,146,134 of record NW_026057584.1, on the reverse strand, counting down.
TGTATGCTCCTTTCTCTCTGGCCCTTCTCCATGACCATGGCTCCTCCCCTCCACAGCACCCATGATACATTTCTCCCCTAAACCACGTCTCCACACTTCCTACCTTCTTCAACATCGCCTCTTCTCTCCCTTTAGTTGTTAGTTTTGTCCATCTTCTGGTTTATGTCTGGCGTATTTTGGATGATTTGGTAGTTATCTAGTTGTGTTCATGGGACAAGAGGAGCCTAGGGTCTACTTACTCTGCCACTTTCTTCTTGAGCTGGAATCTATTATTTCTCTCTTTCTTTTTTTAATATTTATTTATTTAGAGAGAGTGTGAGTGGGGGAGAAGGAGAGAGAAAATCCTAAGCAGGTTCCATGTGTTAGCGCAGAGCCCAATTGGGGCTTGATCGTGAACTGTGAGATCATGACCTGAGCCGAAATCAAGAGTTAGATGCTTAACCCAGCTGAGCCACCCAGGCAGCTCTGGAATCTATTATTTCTTACAACTGCACATGAATCTATAACTGTCTTAATAAAAATTTAAATTAAAAAAATGACATTTGTAGTAGTATCAAAAATATTAAACATATAGGCATAAATCTGAGAAGATCTTCAAGACTATACCAATAATTACAATATATTGATAAGTGAAATTCAGGTACTACTTAAATAAATGGAAAGGGAAATTTTGTTCATGGATTAGAACTCTCAATATTGTTAAAATTTCAGTTCTTAAAATTCATTAGTAGAACCAACATGTCAAAAAAACTTTTTTTGTGTGGGGTTTTTTGACAAATGAATTTTAAATTTATGTGCAAGTGGGAGGACCTAGAGAAATCTGATAACTTTGAGAAAAGAAGGTCAAAATAGAGGACTAACACTGCGTGATGACAAGACTTATTATAAAGCTTCAGAATTTAAGACCATGTTGTATTGGTGACAAGATAGACAACTCATTTGAAAAGAATGGAGAGTATAGAAATAGGCTCTCACATATCTGGATATCTAATTTTTTTTTTTTAACGTTTTATTTATTTTTTGAGACAGAGAGAGAGCATGAATGGGGGAGGGGCAGAGAGAGAGGGAGACACAGAATCGGAAGCAGGCTCCAGGCTCTGAGCCATCAGCCCAGAGCCCGACGCAGGGCTCGAACTCATGGACCATGAGATCGTGACCTGAGCCGAAGTCGGACACCCAACCGACTGAGCCACCCAGGCGCCCCTGGATATCTAATTTTTGATGAAAGTGCAAAGACGATTCAGTGAAGAAGGGATAGTCTTTTCAGCAAGTGGTGCTGGAACAGTTGGATACCTATATTCCTGAAAAAAATGAGCTTTTTCTGTGAACTTCACGCCAAGTACAAAAAGTCATGCAAAATTTATTTTAAACCTAAAATCTAAAACTTCTAAGAGAAAACATAGGAGAAAGTCTTTGTAATCTTGTGTTAGGCAAAGAATTCTTAGCTATAAAACCAAAAAACAATACATAAAAGAAAAATAGACAAATTAGACTTAAATAAAATTTTAAAACTTCCTCAGAAAACACAGAATAAAAAAGACTAGCCGGAAACTAGGAGAAAATTCTTTGCAAAGCATATATCTGATGAGCACCTTATATTCAGAATATATCTGCTAACAGACTTTTGTATATAAACTATATAAAGAACTCTCAAAACTCAACTATAAGAAAACAATGTTATTTCTAAAAATAGAGAAAATATTTGAACAAACACTTCCTGAACTAATGTCAGTTAACGACATCAAAAGATGCTCATCACCATTAGTTACTAGGGGAATGTAAATTAAAACCATGAGATACTTCTACAAATGTATTGTAATAGATAAAATTACAAAGACCATACTAAGTATAGTCAAGGATATGGAAGAATAAGGACTCTCATACACTGCTGATGGAAATATAAAATGGTAACAACCATTTTGGAAGATTGGCAGCTTCTTAAAAAGTTTTACACTTGGGGCTCCTGGGTAACTCAGTCAGTTAAGCATCCGACTTCGGCTCAGGTCATGATCTCATGGTTCATGAGTTCAAGCCCCTCATCAGACTATCTGCTGTCAGCTCAGAGCCTGCTTCTGATCCTCTGTCCTTCCCTTCTCCCTCAAATATTAAAAAAGAAAAAATGTTTTACACTTGCCTTCTGATTCAGTGAGTCTACTTTATCTAAGAGAAAAGAAAGCATATTCCTATACAGTAACTTATATGAATGTTTATAGTCGCTTTATTTGTAATAGCTAAAAACTAGAAACACCAATTGTTTATCAAAAGAGGATTGCAGAAACATTGTGGTATGTCTGTACACAATGGAATATTATTCAGCAATAAAAAGCATTGAACTGCTGATAAAATGGTAGTGACATGTATGAATCTCGAAATAATTATGCTGAGAAGCCAGTCACAAATTATATGATTCCATTTATAGAAGATACCAGAAAATTTAAACTACAACAGTAGAAAGCATATCAGAGGTGTGGCCTGAGGTGGGTGAAAAGGAAGGATTATAAAGGGGTAGGAGGAAACTTTTGGGGATGATGATTATGTTCAGTGTCATGATTTAATGATGGTCATATGACTGTATAAACTTTATTTGCAGTTTATTGTATATCAATTGTAAATTTTCAGTAAAGCTGCTAAAGTCGTAATAACTAAAGAAGTGGTTATCAAAATGATTTGTTGGCCTTTTATAATTCATTCTTCAAGATTGAGCAGTGGCAACAGAAAGTGTACTGGCTGGTACACTCTGGAGTTTAAAATAGAGAAGAGAAATTCACTCATTAAGAGTTTGAGCAAGAAGGGTTTTTGTTTTTTTGGTTTTTTTGTTTTGTTTTGTTTTTAAAGAATAAAACTCTGTTTTTAAAATTGACAGTACATATTTTGCACAAATTGAAATTTCCTAAAGAAAATTGGTCTTTCTCTTGAATTCATTGATTTGTATCTTCTTAATATTAGGTTAAAATAACTTCAGGACTTTTTTTTACCCTCAGTTCAAAGTATAATGTGCTTTAAATTTATTTTCTAAGTTATAAATACCAAGTATTTAAAACTTGGTAGTTTGAGTAAATGTTTAATTGCTGTGTTTTCCTTTTGGATAGTATGCACTGGAACGGCTGAAGGTCATGTGTGAAGAAGCTTTGTGTAGTAACCTCTCGGTAGAAAATGTTGCTGATACCCTTGTCCTTGCAGATTTGCACAGTGCAGAACAGTTGAAAGCACAAGCCATAGACTTTATTAATAGGTAAGCTATGCCTGTATTTCAGTGGGCATGACACCTTCAACATTTTTTCACTGGACTTTTTTTTAAGTGTGTTTAAATCTTTAATGCAGGTGCAGTGTACTTCGACAACTTGGGTGTAAAGATGGGAAAAACTGGAACAGCAAGTAAGATGACATCAGTTTCTGACTTAAAGTTGATCTGCATACATGAAATTAAGTGTTTGCATAGCCTTTTGCTCATCTACAATAAGTATGAATCCAGATATTAGTTGTATGAAGCAAACTGCCAGTTATTTTAAAACATAGTAATATGATTTGGTGGATTCTTGAGGCTATGCTCCCTTGTAGATCAGCTTCTAATGTGAACTGGGATAGACAGTTTAATTTTTTAAGCACATATGCTCACAGTATATAGCTGAGCCCATGTATTTCAGTGGCTACTAGATTTTTTCCCTGTCCCTTCAGAAAACATTTCTAAAGATGTTGGGAAATACTTATTTTTTCCTATGAGGAATGTACCCCATTTGCCTAGACAGTCTTTATATTTGACTGCTCACCCACTGCTTCTTAGGTTAGCCAAGTACCTTGCATCATATAGTATTTTAGGCTAGCTGAATGAATTTTAGGCTTCATATTCCCTACTGGTAGCAGTTTGTTCTTTCCTTTCCCTGTTGAAACTGTGTGGTAGTTGTTACATTTTTCTAAGACAACCTTCTGAATATGAACTATTAGAACTTATTATTTCCTTTTTTGTTTTCTTCTATTTTTAGAGTGATTTTCTACTTTTTGTAATTTTTCAAAATCAGAAAAGGTGAAGAGTTGATAGTTTGAGGAATTTTCATCTGCTTTTGATTAGTTTTTACCAATAAACCCTTAAATTCCATACTTTATCAAAAGTAGATTTAAGTGAAAAAAGACAGTGTTAGAGACAATAAAATGAATGTTGACCTGATTACTTCGCATTCTTTTAAACTGTATTATGTTGTTAACTCTGAATTCCTATCAGTTTGTGAATTCTGTTTTCACAAAGTAAAAATTAGTAACTACGTTTAAGTCATTGGTGGTATATTGGTTAGTATTTGATGATACGTTATTGTCATGGTATATGATCACAGAAAAGTCTATTTAAATTTAAAATATATTAGCATTCAATGATAATTTTTTTATCCCTTAGCCACATTCAAGCTCTAGTTTTATTTTGTTAAGAAAACATTTTACATTGTATAGCTTTTTCAGTGTCAAAAAATACTAGCTTATTTTATATCCCCTGGAGTAGCTGTTGTATGTACAGACTTTCAATAGATCTTTTTGAATTAAATAAATGAAAATGCCAGGTATATTAAGAGGTATTTATGTGACTCCAAACAGTTAGTTAAAATGATAAACATAATTACATACAGGTAATATGATGTCAGGCAAATTTTTAAAAAGTTGTTTTATTCAGCTACTGTTTAGTTCACAAACATTTACCTAGCATCTGTGTCTCAAGTACTGTGCTAGGGTGCTGCATATAAAAATAGGGAAAAATCCTTTTCTTGAGAAATTTGTCTAATGAAAGAAATACATGTATATATTATTTCATAATGTGGTAAGTAACATGATAAAGGAAGACATGTGCAGGGCACTTGACAAAGGCTGGATGGTTTAGGAATGGCTTCCTGCAGATGACATCTGAGTCTTTAAACACAAATAGGAGTTAGTGAAACTAAGAAGGAAATAACAAGCATTATAAACAGAAGGGATCACTTGATCCAAAGTATAGAAGCATGAAGCAGTAGGTGATCCATTCATTTGACATATGTTTATATTTATTATCAAGTAAATACCTCAGGCAGTGTGCTTAGTACAAAAAAATATAGTGATGAACATGACAAATGTTTCCCCTACCTTTATGGAGTGTTTAGTTTAGCAAGAAACAAATAGGAATTAAACAAGTAATTGAAATAAAGCGTAACAATAGATAATGTATATCCCAAGCATACAGCAAAAGAACCTTACCTAAAATAGGAGTGAAAGAAAGCCTTTTTGAGGAATTATTGTATAAATAAACACCTGGAGTATTAGTAGGAGTTACCATGGTAAAGAAGAGGGAAGAAGCATGAAAGTTTATCCCAAAAAAAGGGAATCAGGTGTGCAAAGTTTTGGTGATAAAGAAAGAACAATATAGAGTCAGAGAGAGGTTATGAGAAGAAGCTGGAGAAAGCAGACAAAGGTCAGATCCTAGAAGGCCATGTAAATAACATTAGGACTTTTAGACATTCAAAGAGAAATGGGTATCCAATAAAAGGTTTTAACCTAGTATAGGGGATGATCAGAGTTTCATTTTTAGCAATCTCTCTGCATACAAGGTAGAGAATATATTGTGGGGAGCTTGAGGTGGTGGTTGTGGTGACAGTTGAGCAAGGTTAAATATAGAAGACACATTGGAAAGTTGCTGGAGTAGTGCAGGCAAGAGATGAGAGTTGAAACTAGAGTTGATTGGTGACAGTTGGGGCTAGAGAGAAATGAAAGGATAAAACATTTTGAAAGGACAGTCTATAATATTTGGATATTATTTGGATGGTGGATGGATATAAGGGAGAAAAGAGACCAGGATAACTAGATTAGGTATTTACTCTGCATGCTCAGTAGACCATGTTGTACATTCAGTATACAATGAGCAGTTACCTGAGCATGTAAGGAGAGATACAAAGGTAGAGAGAGGAAGTAGGAAAAATTGTTTCTTTTTCTAAAGAACTTGGATACAGGCATTAGGGAACAATAAGGTGTAACATAGTCATATTTGTGTTACTAAGGCAGTTCACGGAAGCCAGTTTGAGAGGAGCAAGATAGGAAACTAGAAGACAACTTAGGAGACTGTTGTGATAATCCAAATGTGAGATGATGTGAACCTTGACTGGGAATTCAAAATATCTTTGGAAATTAAAATAGGGCTTTGATGATTGATTGGAAAGGATGGAGCCTAAGATGACTCCCAGGTTTTTGATGTTACCGCTGGGTGATGGTGGAAGCATTAGCTGATTAGAAATGAGGGAAGAAGAATTTGCAGCTTGGATAGAGACGTGTTGAGTTCTTTCCTGGCTATCCTGAATTTTTAGGGCTTGAGGCTGTCCAAATAAAGAGAACAAGGGGTTGGGACTGTACCTTGTGGGGAGGGCTAGATTTGCAAATCAGTAGTTTACCATCATTGTAAACTACAATGATAACTAATTTTATTAGTAACTAGTATGATAGTTAAAATTGTAAAGAGTGGATACAATAGGATGAATGATGAAGTTAAGAGAGAAGAGTGAGGGCAAAAGTTGGAACTCTAGAGAAAACCTATGTGTAACAGCCAGGGAAAAGAGCTCTTAAAAAGCTGGTGCAGAAATGGTAACAATGGGAGTTGGGACTATGGAGAAAAGTGTCACATACTTCCAGAGTATAGAACTTCCAGAAGAATTTAAGTTTCAATTGCAACAGAAAATACCAGTAACATAAAGATGGTATTTTAATGAATTCACATGGCTTGATGATACAGAGAGGCAAAAGTGTTTGAAACATTTTGAAATGTGTGATTTTTTCTAAAACTAACAATGCAACAATGCATTTTGAAAAGTACTCTTTAATAAACATCACTTAATTTTATTTTTCAGCCAAGCAGCAGACATAATGGAAACATCAGGGTGGAAGTCCATGATTCAGTCTCACCCTCATTTAGTAGCAGAAGCCTTCCGAGCACTAGCATCTGCACAATGTCCACAGTTTGGCATTCCACGCAAACGGCTAAAACAGTCCTGAAATCTTCCATGAACTGTAGAAAAATGGAATTGACTTTTACTCCTCCAGGTCCAGAAGGATTCTAATAACAAACCATAAGCAAGAGTTGTTTCTGTTGTCTTGTCCACGAACAGAAGCTGAAAAAGCATATTGCTTGCATTTCAGGTGGATAATTTATGGTTTATTCTTCAGCTTTAAATTAGACTGATTATACTCTAATTCACTTCAAGGCCTTAAATTATCTTCAATGACTTCTCTTGTTCATATAATACTTTAATTTTTTTATTGTGCCTTGTCATTTTGACTAAGGCTATGCAGGATTGCACTAGCTCCATAATGCAGTAATATTGATAACTGAAGATATTAAGTTTCAAAAGGATCTTCCATTAGTTTGAGAAAAGCAAAATGAATTTTATAGGGTTTGTCCTATGCTATCTCAAAGTTTAAAACTAGGTTCTTCTTAAAAGCACTCGTATTGGAGATTACTGGTAATGTCTCCAGTCTAAGTCCTATACATATAGGAGAACCTGCTTACCTTCAAAGTAAGTTACGGCAATACACTGCTTCAATTCTAATTTATTTTTCATTTCAGGGGGCAAATATGCAATGAGTTGGCCCAAATTTTTAGTAAAATTTGGATGTTTTTCTGTGTGTTGACTGTCCAGCCGACTAAGAGAAGCATAACAAACCTTTGCTTGTGTTTCTTTGTGGGTTTGTTCAAGTTTACAATGACTGAGAACTGATTGAGGTTAAGATTTCAATAAAAAGAAAGCATGTTTTGTGCTGAATTAATTTTTTTTTAATTTGTAGTGACCTACATTTATATGAAGAATTCTGTCCATGTTGAAAGTAAGGATGACCAAATGTAAATTTAATGAGTGGGCCAATTAAGAAAGATATATATGCACTTTTCATGTGTAACTTTTGTATGCTAAATGGTACATATATTTTTTGTTTGTTTTTGAGGGTATTAATAAGGTATAATTAATTGTGTCTTAACTTTTGCAAGAATTTTTTAAGACTGAGGGAGGCAACTGGGATGTTTGTGATAATAGATAAGAAAGGTATTCTTGATTATAGTTAAATTGGTTTGAATTTCAGATATTTATTATTGAATTTACTCTGTCTTATCCCACTTTGGAGAAGGCAATTGAACAATAAAATTCTGGACACTCTACTCTCCTTCTAAAAATAGTGAATTGATATTTGCAGACTAAAGGAGAGAACCCTTGGAAATATGTTAGGCCACACTCTGAACCTTTTCCCCCCTAGCTTTCTCCTTTCTGTTTCAGTTACTGTACTAACATTGTGGATGATACTGAAATTCTGCATAATGTGAACAGGATAAACTATTTATAAACTGCTTTTCATGGGCCAGTTCTTTATTATAAATGAATTTAGCTTTAAACACATACACATGTTCAGTGTTTGATAGCTCTGTTCACAGTGAAGGTCTGTCCTGGTGCATTGTCCCGGAGAAGTAGGAGCAGTGGCAAGTCACTGCATCTGATTTCATGGAATAGTGACAATATGCTTCTTAGGCAAGATTTATACTTGACCACAAGGGGAAAAGTGTGTCACTGGAAAAAAATGCATATACCTATATATTCACATACATACTTTATTCTCCAGATTAAAATTTGTATAATTTGTTTATTTAGTTTTTGAATTTAGAACAAAAGGAGAAAAAAGGAGCCTGAGGTTTTAAAATAGATTTTATTTTTGTTATCTCTTTGTTACATATTCACTGAAGCAGTCAGAGTATATCAAGAGTGATTCATATTTACATTGAACAATCACTATCGGATAAGCATTTGTTAACCACAGCAAACTAGTTTGAAAAGGTCATATTTTCAGATATCTTCATTTCTTTCTATGTAGTTTAATTGGAATCTTGTTAAATTTGAAATTGGAAGAATCCCTTGAGATAGAAGGATTCTTACATGTGATTGAACTTCATCCTATGTAAGAATACTACAGGAAACAGAAACTCACTTCCTTAACCAAATTGAGTCCATTAAATTTACAGTGTACAATTTAAAAAGTACATACGCACATACATATACACGTTAAGATTTTTAATATTTTGCCAGGGTCTTACAACAAAACAAAATTCCTCAGGCTATAGAATTTTGTTGTCATGTGTCAAAAAATATATATATATTGGTGTATCCATTTATATCAAATGCACGTAGGCACATTGTGAATTAATTCACTGCTTGCATCTACGTTTCTAACCATAGTGACTTCAGTAATAACACCCATATAATGAACATTTCGGCTTGCTTTTACCTACTTAATTTAGTGTTTATTGCAAATCCTAAGGGTTTTATTATAAAGGGTTTTTTTCGTTTTTTGTTTGTAGTTTGGTAGTACATTTTGTACCAAAAACGTCAAACACTGTGCTGTGAGAATATCCATGTCTCTAGAAATGTCCACGTTTCAGATAATATAATGCCTACCATTATACTAACAGAATCGTATCATAGTTGATTTATTTTTTTATTTATTATGGGTTGGGGTTTTTTGTTTTTTTGGGTTTTTTTTGGTTTTTTGTTTCTGGTTTTTGTTTTTTGTTGGGTTTTTTTTGGTATTGTGGGTTCTTGAGGCAATGAAAAAAAAAAACTTAATGTATTCTGACAAAAGTGCTCTAATAGCCTTTTTATTTTCTCGTTTTGAAACTACACACTACTGTGTTCAGTAGGCACAGACTGTCCTGAGCAGCTTTGCCTTTTATCAGCCTGCTCTTGTTTTCCTTTTGTCACCTAAACAGAACTTTTCCTTAAAAAAGAAGTGACTGGTTTTAAATGTTATATGTTATCACAGTAACCATTAGCAAACTGTTCTTCAGCTTGAGATACAGAAACACTATATTTGTGCCTTTTTTGTTTTTAAATTTTAACGTATATTGGTATTTAGAGCACAAATATGAAGGTGCCATAATGTTATGGCTTGCCATTGTTACCTCCTTGAATACTCATGTGTCATTGTCTTGAAATAGTAATTGGAGAACCATGCATGTATTATGTCATTTGGGCGTGTGTGTGCGTGTGTTTGTGTGTGTGTGTGTACACGTACTTGTATTTGCTTAGACTTGTGTGTGGTATGTTCAGAAGAGTGAATTTCTGAAAATAGGACTCAGTTAAATGTTGAAAATTCAGGTTAGTTGAAATATTTCATTAAATGTGCTTTATTTGGGGGGACAGTTGATGGACAAGAAATTATAATTTTCAAAAATGTGACCTTTACTGCATGATGAAATATGAAAACAGTGCCTTTTTAGGACATCAGTTTTAAAGTTCAGTTTTAAAATATTCGCAAAGAACTCTTAAAAAGTAACCATGAGCATTATTAGCTTATTTTTAAACTAGACCTAAGTTAGAATTTAAATTGCCAAAAATGTTATACTAATTTATTTATCCATTTAAATTTTGTGCATAAATTTAAAACCCAAGTAAAATTTTTATTAAAATATGGGTCATATATGCTACCCAATGTTACTAAATTAGAACACTAGAGACTTCAGTAAGTTGTTTTGTTAAAATCCACCTCAACAAAGCTTTCCTCATAACCATGTAATATATGAAAAGGTGAATTATTCTGACTTGGACCTTCATGCTCTTTGATGGATAAAATTCAGTGTATTCTTGCAAAATAATGTGGGTGGGTGGGTGTCTTCAGATTATAAAGACAGCACTTTCAGCATATAGAAGAGTATTGTGCAAACCTCTTTTATACAGATTATGAGCTCTACTTTATTTAAGTGTTCATGGAATGATGTCAATTTTAGGTCCAGGTGAACAAATATTGAGTGCCTAACATATGCAAGACTTCCTCTTCACTAGGAATGAAATCACCACACCGTGTCTTCTGTTTGCAGTATGTGGACTTTATGTTTGAAAAGGAATTCTTATATTTAAATATTTTTCTGTTAGAGTTTATTGTTGTATACTGTAACCCAGCTAATTTCACATCCAGTTTTTTAGAATGAAGATATAACTTAAGTGAGTCCCATTTTTGAAAATAAAATTATGCTAAAATTATTTAAAAATTAATTCTGGGGGAAATTGATTTTCAAGATTCAAATGTGTAAAGACTTATATTGAACTTTTCAGCCTCATTTTTAATCAGCTGATGTTAATGATAAGATACATACTTTTTGTATCTTGTTGCTGAAAATATTTTTTGCATTTCAGCACGTTGAGTTAAAATAAAGTTGTTACTACTTATTCAGAATTAATTGGTTTATTTTGTGTTTATTTCAATATATGAACTTTTCTTTTTCAGATTGCTATGATGCTTTGCAACAGGGCCATGTGTTTGATATGGTAACTTTAAATTATGCATACTAATTGTCTTTCCTCCATAGGAAAGCTAGTATTTTTTGGAACCTACTAAAGACTTATTCCTTAACTGTGAGATACTATACCTATATATGCTTTGACGTACGTATTGCCATCAATATTGAAAGACTTTATGTCCTATAACTTTAATGTAGTAAGTAAAGATCCCCTTTCCCTGGTCCTTCTATCCCTTCTTACTTTTAACTGACAACTTAATTATTTGCTTCCATCAAAAAGACCAGAATTGGAGCAATGCATTCCTGGCCTAACTTAGTAACACAATTAGTGCTTAAAAATTATGGCCAAAGTGACAGTATGAATGCACAGTGAAAAATCTCTCATACACATACATACTCAAGTACACACACACTGAATTTTCCTCAGAAGAAAAAAGGAAGGATTGAAACACTTAAGAATATTATCTATGCAATTAAAGTAAAATAGGACAAATGGTGGTCATATTCTAAACTTTAAGTGGATTGTGTATAACCATTCCCCTTCTACTTTGCAGTAGCCAGCACCCTGAAAAAACAGATTTTTTTAGAACACTGGGATATAGTATTCCTCAGTTCTACCACTCAAGAATCATTTCTTTCCAAGAGAATGCCAAGAGTGGCATTGGTTTTCGATCACTACTTTTTTTTAATTTTATTTTTTATTTTTTAAAATTTACATCCAAATTAGCATATAGTGCAACAATTTCAGGAGTAGATTCCTTAGTGCCCCTTACCCATTTAGCCCATCCCCCTTCCCACACCCCTCGAGTAACCCTCAGTTCTCCATATTTATGAGTCTCTTCTGTTTTGTCCCCCTCCCTGTTTTTATATTATCTTTGTTTCCCTTCCCGTATGTTCATCTGTTTTGTCTCTTAAAAGTCTTCATGTGAGTGAAGTCATATGATTTTTGTCTTTCTCTAATTTCACTTAGCATAATACCCTCCAATTCCATCCATGTAGTTGCAAATGGCAAGATTTCATTTTTTTTTTGATTGCTGAGTAATACTCCATTGTGTGTGTGTGTATATGTGTGTGTGTGTGTGTGTGTGTGTGTGTGTGTGTGTGTGTGTGTGTCACATCTTCTTTATCCATTCATCCATCGATGGACATGGACACTTGGGCTCTTTCCATACTTGGGCTATTGTTGATAGTGCTGCTCTCAACATGGGGGTGCATGTGTCCTTTCGAAACAACACACCTGTATCCCATGGATAAATGCCTAGTAGTGCAATTGCTGGGTCGTAGGGTAGTTCTATTTTTAATTTTTTGAGGAACCTCCATACTGTTTCACAGAGTGGCTACACCAGCTTGCATTGCCATCTATGATGCAAAAGAGATCCTCTTTCTCTGCATCCTCGCCAACATCTGTTGTTGCCTAAATTGTTAAGGTTAGCCATTCTGACAGGTGTGAGGTGGTACCTCACTGTGGTTTTGATATGTATTTCCTGGGTGATGAGTGATGTTGAGCATTTTTTCATGTGTCAGTTGGCCATCTGGATGTCTTCTTTGGAGAAGTGTCTATTCATGTCTTTTGCCCATTTCTTCACTGGATTATTTGTTTTTTGGTGTTCAGTTTGATAAGTTCTTTATAGATTTTGGATACTAACCCTTTATCTGATATGTCAGTTGCAAATATCTTCTCCCATCCCATTGGTTGCCTTTTAGTTTTGCTGATTGTTTCCGTCACTGTGCAGAAGCTTTTTATTTTGATGAGGTCCCAGTAGTTCATTTTTGCTTTTGTTTCCCTTGCCTCCGGAGACGTGTTGAATAAGAAGTTGCTGCAGCCAAGATCAAAGAGGTTTTTGCCTGCTTTCGTCTCAAGGATTTTGATGGCTTCCTGTCTTACATTTAGGTCTTTCATCCATGTTAAGTTTATTTTTGTGTATGGTGTCAGAAAGTGGTCCAGGTTCATTCTGCATGTTGTTGTCCAGTTTTCCCAGCACCACTTATCAAAGATTAGTTGGCCACATGTTTGTGGGTTCATTTCTGGGTTCTCTATTCTGTTCCATTGATCTGAGTCACTGTTCTTATGCCAGTACCATACTGTCTTGATGATTACAGCTTTGTAGTATAGCTTGAAGTCTGGGATTGTGATGCCTCCTGCTTTGGTTTTCTTTTTCAAGATCACTTTGGCTATTCAAGGTCTTTTCTGGTTCCATATAAATTTTAGGATTATTTGTTCTAGCTCTGTGAAGAATGCTGGTGTTACTTTGATAGGGATTGCATTGAATATGTGGATTGCTTTGGGTAGTATTGACATTTTAACAATATTTGTTCTTCCTATCCAGGAGCATGGAATCTTTTCCCACTTTTTTGTGTCTTCTTCAGTTTCTTTCATAAGCTTTCTATAATTTTCAGTGTATAGATTTTTCACCTCTTTGGTTAGATTTATTCCTAGGTATTTTATGGGTTTTGGTACAACTGTAAATGGGATCAATTCCTTGATTTCTCTTTCTGTCGCTTCATTGTTGGTGTATAGGAATGCAACCGATTTCTGTGTATTGATTTTATATCCTGCACCTTTGCTGAATTCATGGATCAGTTCTAGCAGTTTTTTGGTGGAATCTTTTGGGTTTTCCATATAGAGTTTCATGTCATCTGCTAAGAGTGAAAGTTTGACCTCCTCCTGGCCAGTTTGGATGCCTTTTATTTCTTTGTGTTGTCTGATTGCAGAGGCTAAGACTTCCAATACTATGTTGAAAAACAGTGGTGAGAGTGGATATCCCTGTCTTGTTCCTGACCTTAGGGGGAAAGCTCTCAGTTTTTCCCCATTGAGGATGATATTAGCGTTGGGCTGTTCATATATGACTTTCATGATCTCGAGGTATGCTCCTTCTCTCCCTACTTTCTTGAGGGTTTTCAAGAAAGGTTGCTATGTTTTGTCAAGTGCTTTCTCTGCATCTATTGAGAGGATCATATGGTTCTTGTTCTTTTATTGATGTGATGAATCACGTTAATTGTTTTGCGGATATTGAACCAGTCCTGCATCCCAGGTATAAATCCCACTTGGTCGTGGTGAATAATTTTTTTAATGTATTGTTGGATCCGGTTGGCTAATATCTTGTTGAGGATTTTTGCATCCATGTTCATCAGGGAAATTGGTCTGTAGTTCTACTTTTTAGTGTGGTCTCTGTCTGGTTTTGGAATGAAGGTAATACTGGCTTCATAGGAAGAGTTTGGAAGTTTTTCTTCCATTTCTATTTTTTGGAACAATAGGTGTTAACTCTTCCTTGTTAACAAGGTTTGGTAAAATTCCCCTGGAAAGCCATCTGGCCCTGGACTCTTGTTGGGGAGATTTTAGATTGCTAATTCGATTTCCTTACTGGTTATGGGTCTGTTCAAATTTTCTATTTCTTCCTGTTTTAGTTTTGGTAGTATATGTTTCTAGGAATTTGTCCATTTCTTCCAGATTACCCATTTTATTGGCATATAATTGCTCATGATATTCTCTTATTATTTTTATATCTGCTGTGTTGGTTGTGATCTCTCCTGGTTCATTCTTGATTTTATTTGGGTCCTTTCCTTTTCCTTTTTGATCAAACTGGCTAGTGGTTTATCAATTTTGTTAATTCTTTCAAAGAACCAGCTTCTGGTTTCATTGATCTGTTCTACTGGGGTTTTTTTTTTGGTTTTGATAGCATTAATTTCTGCTCTAATCTTTATTATTTCCTGTCTTCTGCTGGTTTTGGGTTTTATTTGCTCTTCTTTTTCCAGCTCTTTAAGGTGTAAGGTTAGGTTGTATATCTGAAATCTTCCTTCCTTCTTTAGGAAGGCCTGGCTTGCTATATACTTTCCTCTTATGATTGCCTTTGCTGTGTCCCAGAGGTTTTGGGTTGTGGTGTTATCATTTTCATTGGCTTCCATGAACTTTTTAATTTCCTCTTTAACTGCTTGGTTAGCCCATTCATTCTTTAGTAGGATGTTCTTCAGTCTCCCAAGTATTTGTTACCTTTCCAAATTTTTTCTTGTGGTTGATTTCGACTCCTAGCGTTGTGGTCTGAAAATATGCATGGTATGATCTTGATCTTTTTGTACTTGCTGAGGGCTGATTTGTGGCCCAGTATATGGTCTATTCTGGAGAACGTTCCATGTGCACTGGAGAAGATTGTATATTCTGCTGCTTTAGTATGAAATGTTCTGAATATATCTATTAAGTCCATCTGGTCCAGTGTGTCATCCAAAGCCATTGTTTTCTTGTTGATTTTTTGATTAGATGATCTATCCATTGCTGTGAGTAGGATGTTGAAGTCTCCTACTATTATGGTATTACTATCATGAGTTTTTTTATGTTTGTGATTAATTGATATATATATGTGGGTGCTCTCACATTTGGCGCATAAATGTTTACAATTGTTAGGTCTTCGTGGTGGATAGACCCCTTGATTATGATATAATGCCCTTCTTCATTTCTTGATACAGTATTTTAAAGTCTAGATTGTCTGATATAAATATGGCTACTCTGGCTTTCTTTTGTTGACCATTAGCATGATAGATGGTTCTCCATCCCCTTACTTTCAATCTGAAGGTGTCTTTAGGTCTAAAGTGGGTCTCTTGTAAACAGCATTATAGATGGATCTTGTTTTCTTATCCATTCTGTTACCCTATGTCTTGATTGGAGCATTGAGTCCATTGATGCTTAGAGTGAGTACTGAAAGATATTAATTTATTGCCATTATGATGCTTGTAGAGTTGGAGTTTCTGGTGGTGTTCTCTGGTCTTTTCTAACCTTTGTTGCTTTCGGTATTTATTTATTTATATATATTTGTTTTCATCTTTTCTCCCCTCAAAGTGTCCCCCTTAAAATGTCTTGCAGGGCTGGTTTAGTGGTCACAAACTCCTTAATTTTTGTTTGTCTGGGAAACTTTTTATCTCTCCTTCATAATGTTTTGGTTTTTTTATTTTATTATTATTTTTTTATTTTTGAGACAGCATGAGCAGGGGAGGGGCAGAGAGACGGGGAGACACAGAATCTGAAGCAGGCTCCAGGCTCTGAGCTGTCAGCACAGAGCCTGACACGGGGCTCGAACGCACAGAGTGTGAGATCATGACCTGAGCTGAAGTCAGACGTTTAACCGACTGAGCCACCCAGGTGCCCCTGTCTCTCCTATTTTGAATGACAGCCTTGCTGGATAAAGAATTCTTGGCTGCATATTTTTCTGATTCAGCACACGAATATATCCTGCCACTCCTTTCTTGCCTGCCAAGTTTCTGTGGATATGTCTGCTGATCTGTCTGATCTGTCTGATCCGCCTGATCTGTCTTCCCCTGTTGGTTAGGGACTTTTTCTCCCTTGCTACTTTCATGATTCTTTCCTTGGCTGAGTAATTTGTGAATTTAACTATGATATGCCTTGTTGATGGTCGGTTTTTGTTGAATCTAATGGGGTCCTCTGTACTTCCTGGATTTTGATGTCTGTGTCTGTCCCCAGGTTAGGAAGGTTTTCTGCTATGATTTGCTCGCAAAGCCCTTCTACCCCTATTTTTCTCTCTTCCTCTTCTGGGACCCCTATGATTCTGATGTTGTTCCTTTATAATGAGTCACTGATTTCTCTAATTCTTAAATCGTGCTCTTTTGCCTTAATCTCCCTCTTTTTTTCTGCTTCATTATTCTCTATACATTTGTCCTCTATATCACTAATTCTCTGTTCTGCCTCAGCCATTCTTGCAGCTGTGGCGTCCGTTAGAGATTGCAGCTCAGTTACAGCATTTTTTACTTCATCGTGACTAGCTTTTACTTCTTTTATCTCTGCAGAAAGGGATCCTAATCTGTTTTCGACTCTAGCTAGTATTCTTATTATCGTGATTCTAAATTCTTGTTCAGACATCTTGCTTGTATCTGTGTTGGTTAAATCCCTGGCTGTCGTTTCTTCGTGCTCTTTCTTTTGGGGTGAATTCCTTCATTTTGTCATTTTGAAGGGAGAAAAGGAATTAATGAGGTAGAAAAATTGAAATTAAAAAAACTAAAATTAAAAAATATTAAAATTAAAAATTAAAAACACACCCACACACAAAGGTCGAATAGGTGATGCTAGATCCTAGGTGTGTTTTGGTCTGGGTATTGAAAGTGGTTTGACAGATTAGAGAAAAAAATGGGGGGGATAAAAAAAAAGAAATTGAGAATTTGAAAAAATGAATACACTGAAGTAGACTGAAATGAGGTTATGTGGGTAAAATAGAATTTGAAAAAATATACACAAAAGTAAAGAATTTAGTAGAAAAAAATTAAAGAAAAATATTTGAATAAAAAAAGTGAATTTTTCTTTTTCTGTATTTAGGAAAAAAGAAAAACAAAAAGGAAAAAAGATTTTAAAAAAATCATTTGAAAATTTGAAAAAGTGAATACACTGTAGTAGCCTAAAATAAAATGATGGAAGTAAAATAGAATTTGAAAAAATTTACATAAAAGCAAAAAATATAGTAAAAAAATTAAATGAAAATACTTGAAATAGGAATTGAAACTAAAAATGAAGTTTTTTCTCTTTCTGCATTCAAGAAAAAGAAAAACGAAAACGAAAAAAAGGAAATTGAAAATTTGAAAAAGTGAACACATTGAAGTAGACTAAAATAAAATGATGGAAGTAAAATAGAATTTGAAAAAATTTACACAAGTAAAAAATAGAGTAATAAAAATTAAAAATATTTTTAATAAAAATTGAAAATAAAAATGAATTTTTTCTTTCTGTATTCAATAAAAAGTGTAAAAGAAAAAAAAAAAGAAAGAAAATTGAATAGATGAATCTGCTAACAGATTGAAGTAGGACTAAAATTGCTTCGTTTTCCCCTAGAAGTAAGTCTATGTAGTGCTTTATTGTCCATAAACTAAGCAGGCGGTGAGACTTGTGTTCTTAAAAAGTGAAGTTGGCCCAGTTGGGCGGGCTCAGTGTAACAGCTCCGCTGTCCAGTAGATGGCGCTGCTAGCCTACTCGGGTGGATTGTTGCCGTGCTCGTTAGGTGCGTATGCGCATGCGCGGGAGCGGTGAAATGACTCCACCCAGCTACTCAGTCTGTTCTGGATCAGCAGTCGCGCACCTGTCCTCTGTCTTCAGCTCTCGTCCACTCCCCACTTTTTCACTCTCCGTGACCAGGCCCCAGGCAGTATCTGTCTCTCAAGTTTTGTCTCATGCGGCTGTTTTCCCTGGCCCCTTACTTCCGAAGTACTGCGGCTTTGACTTATTCTGCCCCTCTGCAGAAGGGTCTCACCAAGCAATGGCCGAATGAGCAATGGCCAAATGTCAGCTGCATCCAGGAATGCTTGCTGGACCCTGCTGTTGCCAGTTCCCCAGGACTGCGGGCAGGTGCCAGCCCGCCCCAGATAAAGTTCGCGAGACAGTGTAGCAGCAGCATTGCAGGGATTATGGAAAATCACAACACACATCTGGCACCAGGCTTCACCCTTGATGACCTTCCCTCAGCACCAGCGTATATGGCCGCTTTCCAGGGTCTGCTGGGACCAGATGGCTTCAACAGTCTCTACCAAATGTCCTTCCAGCAGTGGAGCCGCTTTTCCCCGTGTGGCCTGAGAACCTCCCTGCCCCCACTCTGTTCCTGGGGATTCGCCCTTCCCACCAGAGCACCACCAGGTATGGAGCTGCGGAGTTGCAGCCTTTGCGGTCCAGTCTTACTGGAATTTAAACCCTCTCCTTTTTCCTTTCTCCTTTTTTAGTTTAGCCCCTGTGGCTGTTTACAGTTTTCCACTTTCTCTCCAGCTGCTTTTGGGGAGGGGTGCTTTTCCCGTATTCTCCCCCTCTCCCCAGTCTCCGTCCTCTCTCCGCCCACAAAAGCGGTTCCCTACCTTCTGCGGTTTCTTGCTCCCCAAGTTCAGCTCTCCGCACCGCGTACCTGCTGAATTCTGTGGTTCACGATGTGCAGAGTGTTGTGTTAATCCTCCAATCAGTTTTCTAGGTGTGTAGGATGATTTAGTGTTGGTCTGGCTGTATTTCATGGATGCGAGACACAAAAATCTTCCATGCTGTTCTGCCATCTTGGTTCCTCCCCACCTAGATCACTATTTTTAAATAGGAGACACATTGGCAAAAATCTTTCATATGTTGTTGCTACTTGTTGGGGTACCAGAGAGGTTTGTATGCATCTGCAGTTAATATTGGCAAAAAAGTTTGTCCTTCCTGATAAGAATGGTTCCTTTTCATCTCTTCTTGCCTTCCATCCTTAATTTTTTTTAAAGGACTCAGGTATAGCCAAACAGTTGTAGGATTGTTTCCTTATTTAGGAATAACAATACAGCACACCCCCCACCCCCCACCCCAGAAAAATAGTGACCTGGCAATTGTGATATTTACTTGGCTCTAAAATAGATTTATTGTCATAGGTTATTAGACGTATACTTAATTTTAGCTAAAAAGATAATGCAGTTTACGAAAATGGAAAGGGCAGAAATGAGGAAAAATGAAAATGACGTGCAGTTGAAAAAAATTAGTAAAATTAGATGCATTAAACTTGATAAATACCAGAAATGTAAGCAGAAATTTGAATAAGTAGAAGACAAGGCTCCTAAATGCTCCCAGATCACAAAGACAAGAATTCTATCAACAACAAATGGAGTGCCAAGCACTGTACTGAATTTGATAACGCAAACAAATTATAAATGGTCCATATCCTCCTAAGTCTATATTCTTGAGGAAAGCATAATTATATAACACAGTATGTGAATTGTGATAGGAGTACAAGAGGGGCACCTAATATGAGGCGGGGATGGAGATCCCAGAAAGCCTCTGAGGAAGTGATGTCTAAATTGAAATTGAGTGGAGGTTAGGCAGCTTCGTGGGAGTGTCCTCCAACTGGGACTTGTGTGAAGTCCCAGAGGTTGACCAAGGTTCA
The DNA here is from genome assembly GCF_023721935.1 of Panthera uncia. Lineage (NCBI taxonomy): Eukaryota > Metazoa > Chordata > Mammalia > Carnivora > Felidae > Panthera > Panthera uncia. The sequence continues at coordinate 90,125,992 of NW_026057584.1, read as the reverse complement.
TATAGAACGTGTATGGGAATGAAGATGAACATGGCTGTGTGCTAATGTGTAAGTGAAGGGAAAAGAAGAGTAAACCAGAAGGTGAAGTTAATGATTTTTTTATTTTTTAAAATTTACATCCAAATTAGTTAGCATATAGTGCAACAATGATCTCAGGAGTAGATTCCTGAGTGTTGAGGGGTTTTAAGTGAGGTTATGTCACGATCAACACCATCAATCTTCAGATGAATTGCATGGGGCTAAAGGAGAAGGTAAGGAGACCCTGAAGAGGTCAGGAATGCTAGTGCTCTGTGCTAGGCTAGGAGTGCGGAGATGGAGCAAAAGGGAGAGATTTATGATGAAATACTGCAAGGGGTTGGAAATAAATTGCGTATGGTAAAAGGAAGAGACAGGTGACTCCTAGTAATCACAAGAGTAGCAGAAGCTTTGAGAGAAAAACCAATTATTTCAGTTTGGAGCCTGTTGAGCCTAAGGTTCCTATGGGACATTCTGGTTGGGTATGTGAATCTTAAACGGGAGAGTGATCTGGGTTATAAAGTCAGGAATCCTCAATACAGAAGACAATAGGTACGTGCAGGCTAGTAATGAGAAGACAGCACAGGGCAGAAACAAGGATAGAGAAAGAGCAGCTTACAAAAGAGGATGAATAGTCACAGAGATAAACAAAGAGTGGTCCATCCCAGAAGTTGGAAAAAAGAATGTTTCAAGACAGCATCATGCTAAGCAAATAGGAAGCTAAAATATGAATTCCATATGTATTTGAAAGCGGACATGACCAGAGTCAGAAATGGGGAAAGAAGTAGGATTGGAGTGAGAAAATGGATGTTCCAAGTATAGAACATGGGACGTTATGGGATGGAGTTTAGAATCAGTTTCTTATTTTGTTCTCTTTTATGGTAAAAGAAGTATCAGTATATTACAATGATGATAAGGAGTTAGAAAGTAGAAAACAGATGGGATTACTGAGGTTCTAATCAGAAGAGAAGAGAAATGGAAATCAGATGCCTGACAGGAAGATTGCCCCTAACATGTGCAAGGGACACATGTATGGATACAGAGTCAGATTTAGACTTTGGTTTGATCTGAAAGTTGATATACTTATTTTATGTATTTTATTCATTGTGAAGTCAGGAATTCACAGTAAAAGGGGTAGGTGATAGGTTTAGAGCAGGGGTCAGCAAACTTTCTTTTTAAAGGACTTGGGTAATAAATAATTTACCTATTCAGCTATGCCATAGTGTGAAAGCCCTTGCTTTAGACAATATGTAAACAAATGAATGTGGTTGTGTTCCATTAGAACTATTTACAAAAGTAGGCAGTGAGCTGGATTTGACTTCTGTGCTATAGTTTGCTGAATTCAAAGGTTTGAGGAGACCAGAGGAGTTTTGGAATAACTGATAAGGTTAAAAAATATGGATGGCCCAATTGTGATTGGAGACCATGACTTTACAGAGGATGAGGAGAACAAATATTTGCTGCACAATTGATATTACCAAAGAAATAATTGGAAGACAAACAGTGACTAAAGATATTAATCCTTTTTCTTTAAAAAAGATGAATTTTGGAGTTCCTGGCTGGCTTAGCGAGTAGAGCATGCAACTCGACTTCTGGGTTTTAAATTCAAGCCCTACACTGAGTGTAGAGATTACTTAAAAATAAAATCTTAAAAAAAAAAAAAACATTTTGGAAATGAGAAAATATATAAGTTCCAGGCAGAATTCATGAACAATTATCCAAACCTAGACACACTGGGTGACTTGTAAATTGGAAAGATGGGTAGTATGAGCCTCCAAGAAGTAAATATTTTAAAGTCCTATTTCTCTGACAATAGTTTACATGAAAAAATTTTTTACTCAGTAACTCTTAGCTTTGTAGTGATTCATTTCTGAAGTTAACATTTAAATTATATAGAAGTAGTATATTAACATAGTACCCAAAGCATAGGCAATACTGAATATTGATAAAAATTAATTCAAGCTTAGGAAGTTGAGGCTTAAAAGGACTGGCAGTGAGTATTAAACTATTATAAGGAAGTCTAACTTATTGTAACATTTGCACATCTAAAAGTTGACCACAACCCCCTCACCCCAACCTGCTGCACTCCCAATCCCGCCTGCCCCCCCACCCTTCCTGTCCTTCAGGGTGATAGCTCTTAGCCTCCCTGCAGAGGGATCATCTTGCTTTGCTGATGAACCCTGGCTGGTTTAGAAGTATAAACTATATAAAGTGTAAAAATATAAATGTTATAAATACATATGTAAAAGTGGTCATCTATTATAAATAAAAAGGAAACCAGACAGGAAGAAAATGGAGAACTGGGATTGGGAAATAAAAGTCTAAAATTCTTCCTCTTGCATAAATGGGAAGTAAAAATGTCTTCTTACTGATTTTTAAATTTTGAGTTCTAAACATTCAAGGATTTTTTTTTAATAAAGAAGCTTTATATCCACTGGTAGAATTTAAAATAGACCCTCTCTCTCTCTCTCTCTCTCTCTCTCTATATATATATATATACATATATATATATATGTATATATATGTATGTATATATATCCATCCTCCAAAGCACAAACAAAACGTTGTGTGTGTGGCAAAGTCAATTAGGACACCAAACAAAGTAGAAGGCAAAGATAACATTACAAAGATGTAGTAGAACTAGTATGACAAATGGAATAGGTTAAACACACCTACTGTAAGAAAAACTTATTCAGCAATGATCTCATTCATCAGATTGTGCTAGCTGGGAATGTAATGATAGAGAAATTCTCTTTTCTGATTGAGTTTGATGAAATCAATCATAAAATATAAACCTTCGGGCATCTGGGTGGCTCAGTCTGTTAAGCGTCCAACTCTTGATCTCGGCTCAGGCATGATCTCATGGTTCTTGGGATTGAACCCCGCATCAGGCTCTGTGCTTGGGATTCTCTCTCCCTCTCTCTCTGCTCCTCCCCCACTCACTCTGTCTCTCAAAGTAAATAAAAAAAATTTTTTTAAGTAGTTTAAAATAAAAAATAAGCCTTGTGCGATGGGAAATAAAGGGTGTTGTGTAGCACATCTCACAGTCCACAATTGTTAGCCCAGCATAGAGGAGGAAGAGCATTTTTATAAAGGAACAAGTGTGAAGGCTCAGGGGTAAGAGGGGATGATGATTTTACTGAAATTCAGTAGAGCTGAAGGGTAGTGCTTCTTGTTTTTGTGTAGTGTCTCTGTTTGTGTGTCTTTTCTTGGTGATAGAAATCCAAGTGAGAGAATTCTAATAAGACTAACTCAAATTGACTAGATCAAGTTAAAAATGGAAATATTACCTCCACAAAAGGTTTGGAATTAGGTTGACTTTATATGGAAATGATTTCAAACTTCCTAGGAACTGATCATTCCCATGATACGTGAATTAAAGTAACTACTGAAAACTATTTTCTTTTAAGCTACTATAAACCAGATAACCTTAGGAAATTGCAAAAAGTAAATGAAATCATGTGTGTAAGATTAATGCAGCATCCTAGAGGTAGCAGTAGCCTAGTAAATGTTCTCACCAACTGTAATTGTGGATTTCTTCATTTCTCCTTTGAGTCCTGTCAACGTTTACTTCTTGTATTTGAAGCTCTTTTTATTAGACACACACATACTTAGGATGTTTATGTTTTTCTAATGACTTGATCTTTTAATCATAATAAAATAGTCCTCTTTATCTCTCAGAATGCTGTCTTGAAGTCTACTTTAGTCATAGTAATATAGCTACATCAGCTTTTTAAAGCTTACATTAGCATGGTACATATATTGCCACTCTTTCAATTTCAACCTATTGTGTTTTTATATCTAAAGTGAGTCCCTTGTAGACAACATATAGTTGTGTCTTACTTTTTTATCTAGTCCAATAAGTTCTGCCTTTTATAAATATGTTACATGAATTATCTAATTACTGATATGTTTGAACTTTGCCTTGTTTTCTGTTCCTCTGTTGCTTCTTTCCTGCTCTTTTTGTGTTTTTAAAAATGTTTTTAATATTCTATTTTATTTCTTCTGTTTACTTTTTAATCTATCCTTTTTTTGCATTTTTGTTAGTTGCTCAGACATTAATTACAATATGTGTCCTTATTACAGTCTACTTGCAATTAATATTTCATCACTTCATGTAAACTATAAAACACATACTACTGTCTCATTTATCACCGCCTTCTCCTTTGCACCACTTTTGTCATATGCTTTACTTCTCTATATACTATAAACCCTACAATATCATGTTACAGTTATTCTAAAAGTCAGTAGTGCTTTTAAAGAAATTAAGAAAAGAAAAATGAAACAAAAAATTTTCTACTTCAATGCTCTTTACTATTCTGTGGAATAACCCATAGATTTCTCTTTCCCAGAGTTTTGGATAAGTTAATGATTGATTATCTGAAAAGTAAGCAAATGTACCAAAAAAAAAAATATTTGTTAACGCCTGAGAACCAAAACAGTTCTATATAGGGAATGAACCTGAGCATACTGTGTGGCTCACCTGAGAATGATATTTTTATACCAACACGATGATGTAAACAGTGAACATTGCCATAACCATGAATTATGATTTTATGCTCTTAATATTTCTTAGTGGGAAATTAAAAATGTCTGAAACTAAAAAGTTAAAAATGAAGTAAAAAAATAATAAATAGCCATAATAGCAAGTTTGGAGTTTGGAAAGGGGAAGATAGTTCCAAATGGAAGATTTTACAGTTGTCAGAGTTTGACTCTGGGAAGTTGGAGTGGCAGTAAAGTAGGGGACTGCTCTTTCTCCTAACAGACTTAATTTTACTATTTGCCTTTTTATATTATGTACATGTACTAATCTGATAACTAAAACAATTGTAAATCTAGTGGGAATATCCCGGTGGAGAGGAAAAACATGAGTATAGAAGAAACAGGCTAATGGACAAGGTAAGATTTTCAACTACACACATTGGGATGATAATCAACAAAGTAAGTGGCCTAAATAGAAGAAAAGGTAGATAGTTGTTCTGCTCAATTGAACAAGAGGAAAGGATGATAGGATCAGAGTAGATGATGGTAGGTTTCTGTGTTTGGTGATAGGAAACTGAAGGACATCCTGGTTCTATCTTCTCTATAAAGAAGTCAGCATGAGAATAAAATGGAAGCAAAGTGTCACTGCTTTTTACTGAGGCCCAGCAGTGATGATGATGAGAGGACTTTTTTTTTCATCATTTAAAAAATTTCCATTAGTTTCCTTCGGGTTATATTTGTTGTTGTGTTCATCCTTATATCCTGATACTTTACTATTTAGTTTATTCTGTATGTGTTTCTTTTCATAATTTCTCTTTTTCTTCCACTTAGTCTCAGGTTTACTCCCCTCATAAGACTTCTGTAGTCTTGTGAAGATGTGTTCTTTCTCTATTCTCTGAATAACCAAAATAAGCTTTGTTTATGAATATCTGAGGAAAATTATAAGTGTTAAATCTGAAGAAAAATTATAAATGTCTATGTTATCCCCATAATTTCTGAATTCCTTCTGTGCTTTGGATAATATATTGTCAAAATATTAAAGAGCTTGAAATCAAATGGGGATGCAAAACAAAGTCTCCTGTGCATAACTTTCTGTATCAAAGAGCTGGTAGATGTGCTTTGAGCCTAGAGGAAGGATTTGGTATGCCTGATAGTGACTGGAGAAAGATGCATAGACATTGAAGGATACTAAGCCTGATGATTAGAACTTGGGTCCACTAACCACCAGTGTTTCCTGTTCTCAGACCTCGTAGATTTTATTGACCAACTGGGAGCTGGTGTCACTGCAGTTGAATGCCCCATTGCTTACCAGCTGTGTGTTGGGCAAATTACGTAAACTCTGAGTTTATTGCCTCATTCCTTAAAATGTTGATAACTTTATTACCTTACAGGAATGTTGTGAGGATTGAATGACACAGTGGATGTGAATGCACCTATCACACCTGACATACATACAAGCATATACTTGGCTACAGGAGGAAGTAGCTATTATCGCTCACTGTCACCATCAATTAATCAATCAGCAGTTAAACCAAACACCAGCTCATCTAAATTTAAGGAAACTTGCTCTTTAGAGAATCAAGTTTTCATCCTTTCAATGAGGAAATTGGCGATCAGTTTTAAGATTCTGATGTAGGAAGCATGAAAACAAAATGGAGAAAGATGAGGCTAATGTGGAAGGTTAGGGAAAGGGAGAGAGGAGATAGAGTAAGAGACAGAAGAGTAGGAGAGCAATTATAGAACAAAGATGCTGAAGTCTTAACTTGGGTTTATGGTCATGAGCATAGATGTAGGGGCAGACCCAATATTTCCAAACTGTGCTCACATGACCAGTGTGTAAATGCGGGTTCATTATGAACTAATAAAGGCTTCAGCTTCAAAGTTCCCTCACTTGCACAAGTGAGCTCCTTCCAGGGCTCTGGGAGAAATTCTGGTAATGTGATTGCATATTCATGTGTTTTCATAAAATCTGCAAAAGATTGGACTGCAATTGGTTAAGACAGTTGCCTTTCACTTCAGCTTTCTCTGTCACTCTTCCCATCATATTGGCCAGGGGAGGGGGGTGGAAATGGGGATGGATGGCCACAGGCATTTTGAGGCTCCTACCAAGGAAAGATGAGTTGGGAGTACATTTAGCTTATTTTGTGGGATGAGTATTTGTGGGTCACAAATGCTCATGTTCAGTTAAGTTATTGTTAGCTGTTCTGTTAGGAATGGTTTCCAGGAATAATCCTACTGCCCACTATGCAATATCCCTAAAAACCTGTAAAAAAAAAAAAAAAAAAAAAAAAAAAGGCACAAGGCCATGTGTTGTCTCATGGTATAAACATGTCCTACTGCACCTGGCATTGAAGTAATGTGTAATGGAGGAGAAACAATGTTTAAAAAGTATGGAGCCAAATGGCTTGTGCAAAAGTCTAGCCTTCAGATATGTCCATTTTCAAGAGGCGAATTTAGTTCTCATTAATACCTCAAAAAAAGTTGTGTTAAGAATATACTCAATAATGCACCATATATAATTATCAGTGCATGATCATTTTTTTCTTGATGGAATTGTGTGAAATTTATCAGAATGTCTGTATATAAGGCACAAAACCTGTGGTAGTATTGAAGATGCGGTACAACTGGGTGTGAAGTCACATTTTATGCATCCCAATATACCGCATCTCATTACCAATGAAGTTGTGAAGCTGACATTTTTTTAAAAAGTATCAGTACTGTAACAAATTTCATCAGCCCATGTTTCAGGCTGAATTATGTTTCTGTTACCTCATTAGAAAGACTATATTACAAAATTGTCAATATGAAGAAGTATGCAAAGGTTATGCAAACTGTAAAGAAAAAGAAGTATAGTGTATGTCAGGCAATTAGTAAAAATATTGTGCTTATATTGATTTTGTGATGTTTATATCAGCTTTGAAAAGTTTTTAATTTATTGTAATTTCTTTTCTCACTCAAAATAAATATTCGCGTTTCTAAAAAAAAAATGTAGTAATAATTTATTCTTTTTTTCTCTTAACCCCCCAACCAAATTGTATGAACCTCAAACCTTATAAAAGTTGACCCTGCCTGGACAGTGAGATAATGCAGGATAGAATAGTTTTTCTAGAAAGGGACATTAGTTCACTCCTAACGCTGCTGAGAGCTTCCAGTTAATCACTAAACTGGAATGAATCATACCACAGACGGGGCTACTTTCAGAAATTGACTTCTTTTCTTTTAGTACCTAGCTACGGTCTCTTAATTCTCCGAAATGGATCAGCCGCATCCTAGAGCAGATGCTGGCTAAAGCCTTGGGGCATCCTTGCACTTAATGACTTTCTCTTTCAAATTAGCATGAGACCTCTCAAGCCTTGTTTCCTCCCAGCAAAATGGGGCAGCCAGGACACAGGATCTAGAGATACCAAAAGAAAAGTTTATGATGTTCTTTCTGTTATTGCTCTAAGTAAAGAGTTTATCTTAATTTCTTTCCTTTTTTTTTTTTTTAAATGAAGGATAAACCCTAGGAAACCTCTTTATGTCTTACAAATTGGGCTTGAATTGTTTCTGAGATAAAACCAGGTGCTCTTTGTTACAGTGATTATAAATGAAATATTAAGATTGTGGATATTAAATTTGACTTTCATCTTTATCGAGGATGAAATCGTCAGTCTTTTTAATAAGAAGATCTATGCCCTGGTTTCTCAATTCTCAAAACAAGCATGTTGAACCAACTTCCTGAGCTAGAAGCCATGGGAATGAAAAGACAGCAGAGCAGACATGAAGCTGCTGCATTTTGCTAATCTGTAAATTAAATGATCCTCACATGGTCTATCTTCCTTCTGCCTGGATCAGACATCTGCTTGTTTGCAGTTTCCAATCAGGCAGTGTTTCATTCCTCCCCTTCTCCTCCAAAACATTTCTTTATTTTCATATTTATAGAAGGGGCTTTACATAATGCTATATTTATTCCTTTTGTACCTCCTAGTGGAATGAAATCTCTGTATCTCATCTACATTTAAGTTTAGCAACTTCCTGTTTTCTTGGTCAATGTTTATATCTCTTAGGATTTTGAGTTTGTTTTGTGAAAAAGATGCTGAGAACCTCTTTCCAAAGTTGTCTCAGTTATTAAGTGACCTTCTACTTAGAGTCTTCAGACACAGAGTTTTTGCTGATACTCTCCTACTCCTTTTCCCTCCATTTCTCTATTCTTTCTTCCTCTCCCTGGTCCCTTCCCTTGATTTCATTATCATTCAGGGAAGACTGGGGAGAGCAAGAAGTTACTTGCTGGTTCTCATACTCTCTATGGGAGCTGAAGGGGACTCGGTGCACCTTGACAAGATGACTACTGATGGCGTCACTCAAGAGAACAGTTTCTGCCTAGAAACCATTTGGATCTCAGCCTGGATTGCAACCATTGGTGAAATCAGAACATCACATAAGGAACAGACACTTCGTGAGCCACCAGTAGAAGTAAATGATTGTGAACTTAGAGAAATGTTTCTTAGAGTTGTGAAATTAAGTTTTATCTCTCTGCTTCTGGGAGAGCCACCACTCCAATCCTCTGTAAGATATTTTGAGAAAATATTTACTTGGTATAAAAAACTTAAAAAACTTTGGATTAGAATAGATGTCTCACCAGCCACCTGAACTCAAGGTCCAACCTCCATTTTTTATTTATATTTAATCCACATTTCTCACTTAGTCCACAGTGTTCTCCTTAATAATTTATCTCTTACATCTTTCTGTCATTATTCCAACCGCAAGTGAAACATCTCTAGAGATCCAAGTGGCAACAAAAATTTTGTGTATATCTTTTTTAAAATTTTTTAAAAGTTTATTTATCTAGAGAGAGAGAGAGACAGAGAAACCACGTGCATGAGCAGAGAAGAGGCAGAGAGAGAGACAGAGAGAGAGAGAATCCCAAGCAGGCTCTGGGCTGTCAGCACAGAGCCCAATAGGGAGCTCAAACTCACAAACTGTGAGATCATGACCTGAGCCAAAAGCAAGTGTCAAACGCTTAACCGAGCCACCCAAGTGCCCCAATTTTGTGGATATCTTAACTCTGATTACAGTATACTCACTGACCTTCATCAGTACCTCATATGTGACCATCGAAACCCAAGGCTTAATTTATTTGGGCATATATCACTACTATTTACATCTTCTATTTCCTCTAGATAATGAAGATCACTAGCTGTTTAAACTACAATTGTTTTTGTACTACATCTTTTATAAATGTAATACTATAGTCAAAAATATTTTAAAGCATGCACAAAAATTAAGAAGAAAGAGCAAGAGAAAACATGACAATCACTAAATGTCAATATATTTTTGAGACACTAGTTAGCCAAGGCAAAAAGAGAAATCTGATGAATTAACATTATCCCATAAAAGGAAATGTACCAGTTCCTCAAATGATGTCTTTTAAATGTCAACTTCTAATGTAATTGATCAGATTACAACATTCCAATAATATCAGCATCTCCCATGTTCTTCAAGACTCTCAGTTATATGCAATATCTGTAAAATGGCATAGTAATAGTAGCTATTAGAATTCTCCATTTTTGTAGGTCAAAATAGTTAAATATGGCCAATTTCATATGGCATAAAATCATATCTCATTAGTTTGTTAAGTTTAGTAATATAGGGAAAAATTGTTCCCATCTTTATCTCCATCCAAACCCATTGCTCCTTTTAATGGTAATTGTGTCTTCATTCAGAATATCTTTACTTCAGTATAAGCCAAAAAATACATACTTTTTATTTTTCCTTTTTTTTAATAAAAAAAAAATGTAGACCATACTCACTGTTATATGCTTTGCTTTTTAAAAAGAAACTTAACACCACAATTTATGTATCAGTAGCATCTTGTCCTCCGCACCTCTCCTTTTTTAAAAAACAAGTACAGTATATAAATATTCCATTGTAAGAATCTGATTTCTTTTATCAGCCCCAACTGATGGATTTTCTGGTTGGTGGTATTTTTAAGATGACTATTGACATCGTCAGGTAAATCATCTGCTATTATAAACAATGTAGTAGTAAATAGCAGTGACATTACAATCCTATGTGTGCAGATGTAGGACTAAGATACATTCTCAGAAATGGGGTTGCTGGGTCCAATGGTAAACATATTTGCACTTTGGATATTTACCATTGCCATGCAATGAATAAAAAAGCCATATCCTTGAAGTTTTGTCAGCATAATATGTCATTAAATGGTTAGAATTTCTGCTATATGACAGAAGTAAAATAGTATTTTTGTATGGTTTTAAATAGTATTTCTATTACTATGAATAAAGCTTAGTGTATTTTTCATTTAAGGAACTCTCCCCACCCTCTGCTCAGAAGGAGGCTACTCATCTCTTTTCTCCTCTTACTGTTAAGTTATGGTTCTTATACTTATCATTTTCTAGAAGTTCTTCAAACCTTAACTATTTTTCCCAGGTAGTCACTTATAGTTTGACTTTGCCTATAGTTTAGTTTTTTTAACTGAATAGAAGTTTTTATTTTTATAGAAGTGAGTGTATCCATTTATTTATCTTTTCTTTAATAGCTTCTAGATTTTAAATCATAGAAGGGCTCCAGGTTTGTAAAGGATTTCAAGTTTTCTTCTAATACTTTTATGTTTTTTTAAACAATTATTTGATTCTTACGGAATTTATCATATTATAAAATGTAAGATTTGAACCAACATTATTTTTTAGATGCCTATCTAGCTCTTCCAACATCGTTTATTGAAAAGTCCATCTTGCCCCCTGTCATTTCAGATGCACCTTTATATAGGTCTATCTTCGGATAGATAGTTCCATGTTTATTTTGTTCCATTGTCTATTCTTGCACCTATATCACACTGGTTTCATTATATAAAATTTATTATCTGTTTAGCATCTAATAGTTTTAGTCCCTTTTCAATGCTCCTCTTTTTCAAAATTTTCCATGTTATTTTTTCTTTTTTATTTTCCCATATGTTTTAGAATACATTTTCCAGTTTTTTTTTTTTTCAACTTTTTTTTGTTTTGTTTTGTTTTTTTTTTTTATTTTTGGGACAGAGAGAGACAGAGCATGAACCGGGGAGGGGCAGAGAGAGAGGGAGACACAGAATCGGAAACAGGCTCCAGGCTCCGAGCCATCAGCCCAGAGCCTGATGCGGGGCTCGAACTCACGGACCGCGAGATCGTGACCTGGCTGAAGTCGGACGCTCAACCGACTGCGCCACCCAGGCGCCCCTAAATTTTCCAGTTTTTAAAAGTGTCCTGTTGATACTTTTGAGATTGCAGTACATTTTTAAGTTAATTTAGGGAGAACCAACATCTTTTATCCCCTAGAAACTATACCTTTTCTTTGTTGCAATTAGAAACAGTATTTTTTCCCTCCTATTACATTTTGTAACTTGTTTCTGTTATGTATGAAATCTATTGATTTGTGAATACTAATTTTCTACTCTACTACCTTATTGAATTCTCTTGTTCCTTCTAGTAATTTTCAAGTTAATTTTATTTCCCAAGTATATTATCATATCATTTGCAAATAGTGACAGTCTTATGTCCTTCCCATTTTATACAAGCAATATATGAATATATTAGTCATTGAATAAAAAAATCAAGCAATGCAGAAATACTGTGAATCACAAACAAGAATCCTTTTTAACTTCCCCAACCAACCATTTTCCTCAAATGTAACCCACTGTTCATCTGAAGTTTTTTCTGCATATTTCCATAGGTACATATGTGAAATTATGCAGTTTTGTTTTTCTATATTCATATTTAGAATGTACTTTATATACTATCATTTTACATCATAGTCTTTAAGAATAATTCTTTCAAACAATCACAGATGTGGAAGTTTGCAGGTACAGAACAAAGACTTGCTTTCCTGAATCATTTTAGAGGAAGTAGTGTAAATTTCCTACATACAAGGATGTTATCCAAGAGAATCATCAAAATCAGGTAATCAACATCAATACATTAAAATCATCTAACCTGAGACTCCATTTGCATTTCACCAATTGTCTCAGTAATGTTATTTATAGCAAAAGAATCCAGCTCAGCCTCACTTGTTACAGTTAGTTGAAATGTCTTTAGTTTCCTTCAGTTTTTCCTTGACTTTCATGATCTTGACTCCTATGAAGATTACTGGCCAATATTTTGTACAATGTCCTTCAATTTGGGTTGGTTTGATTTTTTTCCTCCTAATTAAATTCAGGTTACACCCAGGAACACAGTAGCAGGAATATCACAGAAGTAAATCTGTGTTCTTCTCATTGTGTCTTATCTGGTGGTACATGACTCTCATTTGTCCCATTACTGATTATATTCACTTTGATCATTTAATTAAGGTTCTGTCTGCAAGATTTTGCCATGGTGATGTTACTGGTATACTTTTGTAATTAGCATTTTGTGAGGAGTTATTTTGAAACCAAGTAAGTATCCCACTCTTCATCAAAATTTTTACTAATTTGTTTATGTATTTATTTATATCCATATGAACATGCATGATTTCCTATTTTTTTCAATGGGTTATAACCCATTACTATCATCATTTCTTTTGATGGTCTATTTGTCCCTGATCTGGCCAGTGAGGGCTTCATCAGGGTGACTTTTGTGTTTTTTGTCATGTCTCCTGATAGTCTTTAAGCACTCCCTTGCTTCCTGATACAGTAAGATGTTTCAGACTTATATTTCTGCCTCAGCCCTAGAATCAGCCATTTCTTCAAGAAATCCCAGTTCTTTTCAGTAGAGAATGGTATTCAGAAGCCAGGATCTAGGCACTTGGTATGCTTACTGCTGCTAGAGCATCTCTGTTCCCAGATCTTTTTCATGGACAAAGCTAGAGAATATATGTTTATGTATATGTGTGTGTGTGTGTGTGTGTGTACATATATATATGCATTTATATATTTGCATCTTTTTTCTGCACTTACTCTATTTCCATCTGTATATTGAAAACCACAGTTTCATATTGATAATTCAAAATTTTCGTGAAAAGACCCCTTTTTGCTAGTGATAAAATTATCTCACATTACCCCTAATAGGTTTAGTTATTTCATCATGTTTCCTGAGTGCACTCAATCTCCTATCTCCACCACCACCCCACCCCCCAAGTTCACATGGGCATCATTTTCACCCTGTAGGGTGATATCGCACTGTAGGGCACTGAAGCTTCTTTTTCTGGGGGTCACCTATTTTGTTGTACCCATGTAATGTACTGACTTTAGAAATTAAATTGTTCAGGAAGGAGTAGGGAATAAGAAGTATAGATAGATTTTTAAATTTTTTTTAATTGTAAAATAACCCAAACATCAATTTTGAAATCAAAACCAGTCTTTAATTGGTTTTATGTTTTACTTAATGCATGTATTAAAAATCTTTCAGTGTGAATATACATACATCCACTGCATTCTTTTCAAATTGCCTTGAGCAATCCTATATTATGGTTATACTTTGGCTTGTCAATAGAAGGATGATAATAAGATCTACCTTTGATTTCTTGAATTTTTCAATTTATGAACAATGGATATCTTGTACATATTGCCTCTTTGTGTATATTTCCATGTAGAAAATGCAAAGTGGAACTTCTGGACTGAAAATATTATTGGTACTTTATTTGAGTAAGTGTTTTGGATAAATTTTCTTTTGAACTACTTTTATTTTCTTACTGATTTGAAAGAAATTCTGTGTATTAAGAATATTAAGACTGTTTCATATGTTGCAGCTCTTTCTATTTTTTGGTGTGCCATCTGTTTTTTCATTCTTTTATGGTGTCCTTAAGCCATATGCAGTTCAAAAGAAAAATATATATATTAAAGAGGATATATATATACATTATACAGTATAATATATATATTAAAGAGAATTACTCTATCCATATTTTTCTATAGCTTTCATTGATTTTTTTAATTTTCTTTAGAAATTTCTTCTAGTGTTTTTTCAGATGAATTTTCTTTTCCTCCAATATTTTTAACTGGTGTACAACTTACATTAAAAAATGCATGGATCTTAAGTATACAGTTTAATGAGCTTTTCTTATTTTCAACCTACTGCAATAATTTTTAACATTTCCATTACCCCAGAGTGTTTCAGCCCATCCTCTTGCCCCTTTCAGCTCATCCTCTTGCTCCAGAGACAACACCACTGTCTGATTTCTATCGCCATACACTAGTTTTGTCTGTTCTTGGACTTCATATTAATGAACTCATACAGTATGTACTGTTTTATGTCTGCTCCTTCACTCAACATAATGCTTTGCAGATTTATTAATTTGTATGTATCAGTAGTTTTTTTTTTAATTTCTAAGTGTAGTCTATTATATGTTTATATAACAATTTGTTTATTAATTCTCCTGTTGATGCACATTTGAATTGTTTCCATCTGAGAACTATTATGAATGGCACTGCTATGAACATTGCTGTACAAGTTTTTGCTTCATAAGTTTGGAATATTTTCATTTCTCTTGGACCGATTCCTATGAGTGGAATTACTAGAATATAGGATATGTGTATGTTTAACTTTACAAGACACTAACAGTTTTCCAAAGTGATTGTTCTTTTTTATGTTCCCACAGGCAAGTATGAGAGTTACAGTTTCTCCACATTCTTGCCCACATTTCTAATTATTACCATTCCATTGTGTGTGAAATAGTATCTTTGGTGATTTAATTGTTAAATGGATGACATTGAACACTAAATGTTGTTGGTCATATATCTTCTTTTGTGAAGTATTCAAGAGTTTTGCTCACTTTAAGATTTTTAAATTTATTTTTTATTTTATTTTTAATAAAATATTAATTGTTATTGATTTTTAGTTTTTTGTGTATTCTAGATACAAATCCTTTTCCAAATGTATGTATTTTTTCATCCTAGTTTATGGTGTCTTTCTTCATTTTCTTTTTTTTTAAATATTTTTTCAATGTTTATTTTTGAGAGACAGAGAATGAACGGGGGAGGGGCAGAGAGAGAAGGACACACAGAATCTGTAGCAGGGTCCAGGCTCTCAGCTGTCAGCATAGACCCTGACACAGGGCTCGAACTCAGGAACCATAAGATCATGGCCTGAGCTGAAGTCAGACATGTAACTGACTGAGCCACCCAGGCTCCCCATGACATCTTATTTTAAATATTTTTTAACGTTTATTTATTTTTGAGAGACAGAGAGAGACAGAGAGCAAGCAGGGGAGGGGCAAAGAGTGAGGGAGACAATGAATCCAAAGCAGGCTCCAGGCTCTGAGGTGTCAACAGAGAGCCCAATGCAGAGATCAAACCCAAGAACCGTGCGATCGTGACCTGAGCCAAAGTAGGACACTTAATAGACTGAGCCATCCAGGAGCCCCTCTTTCTTCATTTTCTTAATGGGGACTCTTGATGCACAAGAAATTATACATGTAGATGAAATACCATTTTGTATTTTTTAAAACTGTTAGTGCTTTTGTGTCCTGTCTCCTCCCACCACCACCCCCCCCCCAAAATTTGCCTGTCTCAAGTTTGCTGAAACATTTTTTTTCTGTTTTCCTCTAAAACATTTGGAATTTGGCTTGTACAGTTTTATGATTCATTTTGAATTGATTTTTGTGAATGGCATGAGGTAAATGTCAAGGATCTTTTTTTTTTTTTTTTAATTTCAATGGAATATCCTGTTGTTGTTCAAGTGTTATTGTGTTGAAAAGACTTTCCATTACCCCACTGAATTCACTTGGTACTTTTTTGTTGTTAAAGTGAAATTCTCATAACATAAAATTAACCATTTTAAAGTGTATAATTCAGTTGCATTTAGTACATTCACAATGTTGTGAACCATCACTTCCATCTCATCCCAAAACCTTTTAATCACTCCCCAAAGGAGACCTGTACCCATGTAGCAGTTGCCCCCCCATTCCCTAAATACTTTTTTTTTTTAAATCAATCATCAACAAATTGACCAATATGTCCAGGACTTGATTCTGTTCTGTTGAAGTATGTACTTATCTGTATGCCAATACCCCCATTTTTTTATATTATTATTGTTAGCTTTATAGAAAGACTTGGAATCACGTTGTGAAAATTTTCCAGCTTTATTCTGAGATTGTCTTGACTATTCTAAGTCCTTTATTTTACTATGAATTTTAGAATTAGTTGTCATTTTCCATTGAAATAAAGCCTGGTAATATTTTGGGTCAAATTTCATTGAATCTATAAATAAATTTGAGGAGCACTGACATCGTAACAATACTGAGCCTTCAAATTCCATGAATATGGTATATTTATTCACTTTTTAAGGCTTTTAAATT
This sequence comes from Panthera uncia, assembly GCF_023721935.1. NCBI lineage: Eukaryota > Metazoa > Chordata > Mammalia > Carnivora > Felidae > Panthera > Panthera uncia. The sequence continues at coordinate 90,109,252 of NW_026057584.1, read as the reverse complement.
TTTTCTCAGCAGTGTTTTCTATTTTCTCATATTTATTCCTAGTTGATTTTTTTTGATGCTAAGAAAAATGATACTTAATTTAGAATTTTTTGTTGGTTGTATTTAGAAATGCAAATGATTTTTGTAATTTCACCTTAAATCCTGTGACCTTGCAAAATATACTTACAAATTCGAATAAGTTTCTGTAACTCCCTTAGGGTTTTCCATCTGTATAATCATATCATCTGCAAATTACAATTTTTCTTCTTCCTTTTCCATCTTAATACAATTATTACACTTCTCTTGCTCTAATGCTCTGGCAGAGACCTTCAATACAATGTAAAATAGCAATGGTGGGAGTTGCATTCTTGCCTTAGTCCTGATCTGAGAGGGATAGCATTCAATATTCATCATTAAGTTTGATATTAATAGACTTCTCATAAATACTATTTATCAGATTGAGGAAGCTCATGTCTCTTTCTGGTTTTCAGGGTTGTTTATTATTATTATTATTATTATTATTATTATTATTTATCAGTGATTTACTTTGCTAAATACATTTTTGGCATAGCTTTTTAGGTAATAGTTCAAATTTTCTTTTTATTCTTTTCACATAGTGAATTACATGAATTTTTTTTAAGTCTTTATTTATTTGAGAGAGACAGAGACAGCGCAAGTGGGGAAGGGGCAAGAGAGATAGGGAAAGAGAATCCCAAGTAGGCTCTGCACTGCCAGAGCACAGCCTGACATGGGGCTCCAACTCACAAAGCCGTAAGATCATGACTTGTGTGGAAACTGAGTTGGTCGCTTAACCGACTGAGCCACCCAGACACCCCTATAATATCCTTCTAAAATTCTCTTTATGGCAGAAAGACAGACACTCAGATCAATGGAACAGAATAAATAACCCAGAAATGGATCCACAAATGCATGGCCAACTAATCTCTGACAAAGCAGGAAAGAATATCCACTGGAATGAAGGCAGTCTCCAGCAAATGGGGCTGGGAAAACTTGACAGCGACATGCAGAAAAATGAACCTGGACCACTTTCTTACACCATACAAAAAAATAAACTCAACATGGATGAAAGACCTAAATGTAAGACAGGAGGCCACCCTTGAGGAGGAAGCAGGCAAAAATCTCTTTGACCTTGGCCACAGCAACTTCTTACTCAACACGTCTCTGGAGGCAAGGGAAACAAAAGCAAAAATGAACTACTGGGACCTCATCAAAATAAAAAGCTTCTGCACAGTGAAGGAAACAATCAGCAAAACTAAAAAAGGCAACAGACAGAATGGGAGAAGATATTTGCAAACAACATATCAGATGAAAGGTTAGTATTCAAAATCTATAAAGAACTTATCAAACTCAACACCCAAAGAAAAATAATCCAGTGAAGAAACGAGCAAAAGACATGAATAGACACTTCTCCGAAGAAGACATCCAGATAGCTAACAGACACATGAAAAAATGCTCAACATCACTCATCAACAGGGAAATACAAATCAAAACCACAATGAGATACTACCTCACACCCGTCATAATGGCTAACATTAACAACTCAGGCAACAACAGATATTGGCGAGGAAGCGGAGAAAGAGGATCTCTTTTGCATTGTTGGTGGGAATGTAAACTGGTGCAGCCACTCTGGAAAACAGTATGGAGGGTCCTCAAAAAGTTAAAAAGAGAACTACCTTACAACCCAGCAGTTGCACTACAAGTTATCTATCCAAGGGATGCAGATATGCTGTTTCGAAAGGGCACATGCACCCCAATGTTTAGAGCAGCACTATCAACAATAGCCAAAGTATAGAAAGAGCCCAAAAGTCTATCGACTGATGAATGGATAAAGAAGATGTGGTGTATATATATATATATATATATATACAATGGAGTATTACTCAGCAATCAAAAAGAATGAAATCTTGCCATTTGCAACTATGTGGATGGAACTGGAGGGTATTATGCTAAGCGAAATTAGTCAGAGAAAGACAAATATCATATGATTTCACTCATATGAGGACTTTTAGACACACAACAGGTGAACATAAGGGAAGGGAAGCAAAAATACTATAAAAACAGGGAAGGGACAAAACATAAGAGAATCTTAAATATGGAGAACAAACAGAGGGTTACTGGAGGGGTTGTGGGAGGGGGTATGGGCTAAATGGGTAAGGGGCATTAAGGAATCTACTCCTGAAATCATTGTTGCACTATATGCTTACTAACTTGGATGTAAATAAATAAATAAATAAATAATAAAATCTCTTTAGTGTTTGTAAGCTCTTACTAACACCTCCTCTTTAGAATTGGTTATTTGTATTTTATCTCATTTCATCTCAATCCAGTTTTGCACAGTGTTTATCAATTTTATTAATCTTTTCTAAGAATGAGCTTCTGGTTTTATTGATTTTTTTGTTTATTTTCTATTTCATTAATTTTGACTTATCCATATTATTTTCTTTCCTCTACTTATTTTAGTTTTGATTTTCTCTACTTTTAATAACTTCTTAAGGTGGAAGCTTACATCATTTATTTTATGTTTATCTCATTTTCAGATATAACCATTTTGCACTATAAATTTATCTCCAAGCACTATTTTAGTTGCTCCATAAGATTTGATTATGTTCTTATCATTTAACTTGAAATATTTTCTAATTTCCTTTATTGTTTGAATCATGGATTATTTAGAAATTGGCTGTTTAATTATTAAGTACTTAGGAATTTTCTAGACATCTTATTGTTATTGATTTCCAACTTAATTCCATTGTCACTGATGAACATGCTCTGTGTAATTTCATTTGAAATTTATCCAGATTTGTTTTATGGTATGTACATATTCTATGTTGGTGAATAGCCTATACGTACTTTGCAGTTGTTGAATGCAGTGTTCTACACTCGGTGTAGCATTGAATAAAACAAATGTGAAGCTGTTCTTGTGAAAGGAAAATTTCCCACAGACAATTTAATAGTAGACTTTTATTCAGCTATTTGTGAATCAGACGGCATCTTATCTTAGCAAATAGAAAGGAGCTCTGAAGAGCTGCACAGGAGACAGATTTTTATAGACCAAAGTGAAGAGGAAAAATGAAGTTACATTGGGCATCTCCTGATTGGCTAAAATTACTTTCCTCATATGGAGCAAAGGGTAGTCTAAGAGCAGGCCAGGTAACTTGTGCTAAGCAGACAAGCCATGATTGGTCAACTTGAGCCTCCCAGTTCTGGGTGAGCTGAGTAACTTATTTGGTTTGCTGACATGGAGCTTAGCATGAGCCACTCAATCTTGGGCCTACTTTAGATACCTTCACAGTCTGTTCCTTAGATACATAATTCACATAAATTTTACTTGTGTGTGTGTGAAGAGGCAGAGACCTAGTTTTTTTTTCAAATGCATAACCAATTGTTTCAATGCCCATCATAGTTGATTTGGAATGCCACCTTGTACCTGTCAGTAACTATTCTTGACTACTATATTATTTTTTGAGATGAGGTCCACAATTACCTAATATGAGAATATTTATTTATATATATAGCCTGTATATAATATTTATATTTATATATATATTATTTATATTATACTTTATATATATATTCTTTCTTTTTAAGTTTATTTATTTAGTTTGAAAGACAGAAAGTGCCAGGGGTGGGAGGGTGGCAGGGAGAGAGTGAGAGAGAGAGAATCAATCCCAAGCAGTCTCCGTGCTGCCACCACAGAGCCTGACGCGGGGTTTGAACTCACAAAACCATGAGATTATGACCAGAGCTGAAGCCCAGAGTCAGACACTTAATCAACTTAGCTACCCACGTGCCCCTACTTTATATATATTCTAAATATAAAAGGACTGCGTATGTTTAGGGTGATGTTTAAAATCCTTCCACAGCAACCTGACTATGCAATAAATCACTAAGAAATAGCTGTCAAGGACTGTGTACTTTTGGAAAAATCATGACTTGTACTAAATAAATACTCAGTGTATATCAAATAAATTGAATTGTCTTGACTTACTGATATTTTTTCTTAACTCCTGAAAATAATACTATTTGGGGGTGCTAGCATCTTCCTGTAATTTAACTGTTAAGTTGTGACATGTTCTCTTGGAAAACTTTGTCTCATGAAAGAAATGTTATGAGTCATGGTGTTAGTTGGTCAGGGAAGGTTGTGAGGCATATGATAGTGGTTGACAAGTGTTTACTCTGGCTGCTGCTGCTGCTTCTGCTTCTTCTTCTTTTTACTTTTCCTGCACCACCTTGGCTACAATTAATTTTTCCCTCTTAGAATGCTTAGAGCTTCTCTCTTAGGATGTTGAGCACATACTGATTTGCACTGTTATTCAGAGACATGACCTACTTGGTCTCTGAAAATGTTACTCCTGAATATACTCACACGCATACACAATGGAGTTCTTTATCCATTCATCTGTTGACAGACACTTGGGTTCTTTCCATATCTTAGGTATTGTGAATAATGCTGTAACGTACATGGGAATACAAATATCTCTTTGAGATACTGATTTTATTTCCTTTGGATATGTACCCAGATGTGGGATTACTGGATAATATGGTAGTTATATTTTTAATTTTTTGAAGAACCTCCATACTATTTTCCATAATGGCTGTAACAATTTATATTCCCACAAAAAGTATACAAGGGGTCTCTTTTCTCCACACCTTCAGAGCCTAAAAACATTGAACTTTTAGGACCAGAGAATAGAATGGTGACTCAATTGGGGGAGGGAGGAGCATACTAATAAGGATATGTTGGTCAAAGGGTACAAATTTTCAGTTAAAAGATAAGTTCTGAGGTTCTAATGTAAAAACGGTGGTTATAGTTAATAATCCTGTATTAAATAAATACTTGCAATTTGTTAAGAGAAGAGATCTTAAGTGTTCTCAACACGCTTTCTCACACACTCACACACAAATAGGAACTATGTGAAATGATGAATGTATTAAGTTGATTGTGGTAATCATTTCACAATGTATATGTATATTAAAATTATCATGTTGTACACCTGAAAAAAGTCACATTATACAGCCTAAATACATACAATTTTTATTTGTCAATCATACCTCAATAAATCTGAAAGAAAAAAAATTTAAAAGCCACAATAGTAATGCAGATTTTATCATTACCATCCCTAAGCCTGAAAGAACCAAAATTCAAATTTAGTTTGCAATTAATTGAGGGTTTTGTTTTTGTGGAAGACAATGTTATAGGCAGTATGTCATAGTAAAGATTTGTGCAAAGAGCAGTATTTATGGAAAAATTATTTTTTATTTATTTAACCACTGATAGCTGGATGCCTTAAACAAATTTATATAAACTCTGGGCATCATTTGAATATAGATAGAAATGGTTTAACTACAGAGTTCCAAATATACTCCCTTAAATAAAATCATCTCTCATTGCAGAAAAAATCATGTATGATGTTGGTGTGAATATGAATTAGTAATGTTGGAAGGCACTTGACAATTTTTATCAAAATGTTAAAAATAAGTATACCTTGCAGACTAGCAATTCAAATCCTATTAATCGGCTCTTCAAAATCAACATACGTGCCAGTTTGTATGTGTAAGGTTATTCAATGAAGCTTTTTTTTTGTAATAGCGAAAAAAATATAAATGGTGTAGATTCCAGTTGATAGAGGGACAGTTAAAATGCTAGTCATTGAAAATAATATTGTAGCTCTAGTGATACAGATGTAAAAATATTTCAGTACATATTGCTGTGTTTAAAAAGGCCAGTCACAAGCAATACATAATTCTTGACTTAAATGATGTGAAAGGAAACCATATATATGTGTCTATGTATGCTAAGCTATATCCTGTGGCTACCTGGGAAGGAGAAAAAGATCCTAGTGGAAGGTAAAAAATGACCTTAGCTTTTTGCTATATACAGTTTTGTGTTTCTTGAATCTTTTAACATGAAATGTTGTCTTTTGTGTAATTATTTTCATTTTAAGAATCCAAACATAGAGAAAAAATAGAGTAATGATTGGTATTGTCTTGCCCTGTTAAATTAAAGGCCATGCACTATAGTGGATAAGGACATGAGCTTTATAGTCAAACTAATCTAATGATCTGAATCTGATTCTAATACTTACCAGCTCTGACTTCGTGGAAGTTGTAACTTCTCTGGATCTTTGCTTTTTTATCTGTAAAATGAGAATAGCAATATCTAAATAAGATAATATGTATACAACATAGACTACAGTGTTTGGTTCATAGTAATTATTTAATCAATACTAGCTGCCTTTTTTCCCATTCTCTTCCTTTTTATTACTATTAGTATTCTTATTATCATTAAAATTGAGGTACTCAATTTTTGATGATTTCAATTGATGTACATTAATGGAGTATTTAAAGTCACTTTACAGTGTGTGTATGTGTACATATGCTGTTTACATGTCCTGCTTTATAAATGTGATTATAATGGCCACTTTTGTCTGTCAGGTTCCTATGTTACTGAACCAGTGAACCAGAATTCTAAGCTGAGCAGAGTCCCAGGGCATTGATGATTATAATATTGTCCTTACACCTGCAGGAGGAGCGTCTGGCTCTGAGCCTTATATGTTTTAGGGTTTACATAGCAAGTTCTTCAGACACTAAATTTCTAATACCATATCTTTGAAAGAATAGTTGATTGTGAAAATTTGGGGGTTGAGTCATTGCCAGTTTTGAAGACAGACACCAATTTGGAGTTTGAGGAAGACTTGCAGATAAAAGAAAAGGTGAATAAATTAATTTATCCAATCTTCTCTCTATGGTAGCATAAATTCCCTAGATTTTGCCTACCAAAGTGTCTTTTCCTAGTAGTGCCCAATGCTCGTTTTCTTGTATCTCTTTGTGTTCCAATTTGTGGTTCAGAAGGGATCCATGAATTAACACTGAATCCACCTCAGGTTTCACATAGTGACAGATAAACGTTTTGTTATATAAAATAATCCATATATTTTATACACAGGCACATGCATATACATATGTATTTAAACTACAGAATATATATATATATTTTTTTCTTTTTTTTAATTTTCTTTTTTTTATTTACCTCCAAATTAGTTAGCATATAGTGCAACAATGATTTCAGGAGTATATTCCTTAATTCCCTTTACCCATTTAGCCCACCCCACCTCCCACAACCCCTCCAGTAACCCTCTGTTTGTTCTCCCTATTTAAGAATCTCTTATGTTTTGTCCCCCCTCCCTGTTTTTATATTATTCTTGCTTCCCTTCTCTTATGTTCATCTGCTAAGTGTCTTAAAGTCCTCATATGAATGAAGTCATATGATATTTGTCTTTCTCTGACTAATTTCGCTTAGCATAATACCCTCCAGTTCCATCCATGTAGTTGCAAATGGCAAGATTTCATTCTTTTTGATTGCCGAGTAATACTCCATTGTATATATATATACCACATCTTCTTTATCCATTCATCCATCGATGGGCATTTGGGCTCTTTCCATACTTTGGCTATTGTTGATAGTGCTGCTATCAACATAGGGGTACATGTGTCCCTTTGAAACAGCATACATATATCCCTTGGATAAATGCCTAGTAGTGCAATTCCTGGGTCATAGGGTAGTTCTATTTTTAATTTTTTGAGGAACCTCAGTACTGTTTTCCAGAGTGGCTACACCAGTTTTGCATTCCCACCAGCAATGCAAAAGAGATCCTCTTTCTCCACATCCTCACCAATATCTGTTGTTGCCTGAGTTGTTAATGTTAGCCTTCTCACAGGTGTGAGGTGGTATCTCATTGTGGTTTTGATTTGTATTTCCCTGATGATGAGTGATGAGCATTTTTTCATGTGTCTGTTAGCTATCTGGATGTCTTCTTTGGAGAAGCGTCTATTCATGTCTTTTGCCCATTTCTTCACTGGATTTTTTTGTTTTTATTTCTGCTGTGTTCATTGTGATCTTTCCTCTTTCATTCTTGATTTTATTTATTTGGGTCCTTTCCTTTTTCTCTTTGATCAAACTGGCTAGTGGTTTATCAATTGCATTAATTCTTTCAAAGAACCAGCTTCTGTTTTCATTGATCTGTTCTACTGGTATTTTTTGTTTTTTGTTTTTTGGTTTTTTGGGTTTGTTTTTTTTTTTTTGGTTTCAATAGCATTAATTTCTGCTCTAATCTTTATTATTTCCTGTCTTCTGCTGGTTTTGGGTTTTATTTGCTCTTCTTTTTCCAGCTCCTTAAGGTGTAAGGTTAGGTTGTGTACCTGAGATCTTTCTTCCTTCTTTAGGAAGGCCTGGATTGCTATGTACTTTCCTCTTATGACTGCCTTTACTGCGTCCCAGAGGTTTTGGGTTGTGGTGTTATCATTTTCACTGATTTCCATATACTTTTTAATTTCCTCTTTAACTGCTTGGTTAGCCCATTCATTCTTTAGCAGGATGTTCTTTAGTCTCCAAGTATTTGTTACCTTTCCAAATTTTTTCGTGTGGTTGATTTTGAGTTTCATAGCGTTGTGGTCTGAAAATATGCATGATATGATTTCAATCTTTTTGTACTTGTTGAGGGCTGATTTGTGTCCCAGTATGTGGTCTATTCTGGAGAACGTTCCATGTGCACTCAAGAAGAATGTATATTCTGCTGCTTTAGGATGAAATGTTCTGAATATATCTGTTAAGTCATCTGGTCCATGTGTCATTCAAAGCCATTGTTTCCTTGTTGATTTTTTGATTAGATGATCTGTCCATTGCTGTAAGTTGGGTGTTGAAGTCCCCTACTATTATGGTATTATTATCAATGAGTTTCTTTATGTTTGTGATTAATTGATGTATATATTTGGGTGCTCTCACATTTGGCACATAAATGTTTACAATTGTTACGTCTTCTTGGTGGATAGACCCCTTGATTATGATATAATGCCCTTCTTCATTTCTTGATACAGTCTTTATTTTGAAGTCTAGATTGTCTGATATAAATATGGCTACTCTGGCTTTCTTTTGTTGACAATTAGCATGATAGATGGTTCTCCATCCCCTTACTTTCAATCTGAAGTTGTCTTTAGGTCTAACGTGGATCTCTTGTAAACAGGATATAGTTGGATCTTATTTTCTTATCCATTCTGCTACCCTATATCTTTTGATTGAAGCATTGAGTCCATTGACGCTTGGAGTGAGTACTGAAAGATATGAATCTATTGTCATTATGTTTCTTGTAGAGTTGGAGTTTCTGGTGATGTTCTCTGGTCCTTTCTAGTCTTTGTTGCTTTTAGTCTTTATTTGTTTGTTTTTGTTTTACATTTTTTCTCCCCTCAGAGTGTCCCCGTTAAAATGTCTTGCAGGGCTGGTTTAGTGGTCACAAACTCCTTTAATTTTTGTTTGTCTGGGAAACTTGTTATCTCTCCTTCTATTTTGAATGACTGCCTTGCTGGATAAAGAATTCTTGGCTGCATATTTTTTTAATTAAGTACATTGAATATATCCTGCCACTCCTTTCTGGCCTGCCAAGTTTCTGTGGATAGGTCTGCTGCAAACCTGATCTGTCTTCCCTTGTAGGTTAAAGACTTTTTTTCCCTTGCTGCTTTCATGATTCTTTCCTTGTCTGAGTAATTTGTGAATTTGACTATGATGCCTTGTTGATGGTCAGTTTTTGTTGAATCTAATGGGGATCCTCTGTGCTTCCTGGATTTTGATATCTGTGTCTTTCCCCAGGTTAGGAAAGTTTTCTGCTATGATTTGCTCACATAACCCTTCTACCCCTATTTCTCTTCCTTTTCTGGGACACTTATGATTCTGATGTTGTTCCTTTTTAATGAGTCACTGATTTATCTAATTCTTAAATCATGCTCTTTGGCCTTAATCTCCCTTTTTTTCTGCTTTATTATTCTCCATAATGTTGTCCTCTATATTACTGATTCTCTGTTCTGCCTCATCCATCCTTGCTGCCATGGCATCCACTCAACATTGCAGCTCAGTTATAGCATTTTTTATTTCATCCGGATTACCTTTTACTTCTTTTATCTCTGCAGAAAGGGATTCTAATCTATTTTCAACTCCAGCTAGTTTTCTTATTCTCACAACTCTAAATTATGGTTCAGACATCTTGCTTGTATCTGTGTTGGTTAGGTCCCTGGCTGTCATTTCTTTCTGCTCTTTCTTTTGGGTTGAATTCCTTCGTTTTGTCATTTTGAAGGGAGAAAAGGAATTGATGAGGTAAAAAAAAATTTAAAATATTAAAACTAATAAATATTAAAATCAAAAAATTAAAAACAAACACACACCCAAAAAAATCAAATAAATGATGCTAGATCCTAGGTGTGTTTTGGTCTGGGTGTTGAAAGGGTCTTGATAGGTTAGAGAAAAAAGGGGAAAGAAAGAAGAAAAAAAAGGAAATCGCTTGAGAATTTGAAAAAATGAATACACTGAGGTGGAATAAAATGAAATGATGGAAGCAAGATAGAATTTGAAAAAATTTACCCAAAAGTAAAAAATATAGTAGAAAAAAATTAAAGAAAAATATTTTTAATAAAAATTGAAAATAAAAATGATTTTTTCTCTCTCTGTATTTAAGAAAAAGGAAAGAAAGGAAAAAGAGAAAAAAGAAAAAAGACAACAGAAAAAAAGAAAGAAAATTGAATAGATGGACCAGCAAACAGACTGAAATACGATTGAAATTACTTCGTTTTCCCCTAGAAGTCTAACTATGAAACGCTTTATAGTCCATAAACTAAGCAGGCTGAGAGACTTGTGTTCCTGAGGAGTGAGATTGGCCCAGTTGGGCGGGGCTTAGTGTAATGGCTCTGTTCTCCACTAGATGGCACTGCTTAGTTTACCAGGGTGGATTATTGTGGCGCTTGTAGGTGTGTGTGTGCGTGCGCGTGCGTGTGCGCATGTGTGCGCGCGCACACACACACACACACACACACACACACATGCATGCGTGGAAGCAGTGAAAATGGCATCATCCAGATACCCAGTCTCTAGTGTGGGAACTCTGTTCTCCCCGATCAGCAATTGCACACCTGTCCTTTGTGTTCAGCTTCCATCAACTCCCTGCTTTTACACTTTCTGTGACCAAGCCCCAGGCAGAACCTCCCTCCTGAATTTTATCTCAGATGCGGCTGTGTTTCCCGACCCTTTATTTCTAAGGGACTATGGTTTTGACCCATTCTGCCCCTCTGGGGGAGGGTTTCACAGGTCAATGGCTGGATGCTGGCCATACCCAGTAACGTTCTCTGGACTGTGTTGCTGCCGACGCCCAGAGACTGCGGCCGGTGGCCAGCCCACCCCATAAAAAGTTAACACGATTGTGTAGCACCAGCGTTTCAGGGATTAGGGCAAATCACAACACACATCTGGCACCAGCCTTCACCCCCAGCAACCTTGTTCCAGCACCAGCGAATGTGGCTGTTCTCCAGGTCCACTGGTGCCTTTGCCTGTGGGGGGAGTCACATCGCCTTTACCAGGTGTCCTCCTAGCAGGGCAACAGCCTCTCTCCGGGTGGCTTGAAGAACCCCGGACTCCACTCTGGTCCTGAGGATTCTCCCTTCTCACCAGAGCACCACCAGGTATTGAGCTGTGGAGTTTCAGACTCTGCACCCCCTGTTTATAGAGTCTTAATGGAATTAAAACCCTCTCCTTTCTCCTTTCTCCCTTTTTAGTTCAGTCCCTGCAGCTGTTTCCACTTTTCCACTTTCTCTCTACCTGCTTTTGGTGGGGGGGGGGCGCTTTTCCCATATTCTCCCCTGCTCCCTGTCCTCTCTCCACAAGCAGAAACAGCTCCCTGCCCTCCACAGCTTCTCTCTCTCCCAGTTCACCCCTCCATGCCACGTACCTGCTGAGTTCTATGGTTCAGTTGTGTAGACTGTTGTGTTAATCCTCAGATCAGTTTTCTAGGTGTGCAGGATGGTTTATGTTGGTCTGGCTGTATTTCATGGATGCGAGACACAAAAAAGGCTTCCATGTTGTTCCACCATCTTGGCCTAAAATACCCAGAATATATTTTTATTTTTTTTTTTAATTTTTTTTCAACGTTTTTTATTTATTTTTGGGACAGAGAGAGACAGAGCACGAACGGGGGAGGGGTAGAGAGAGAGGGAGACACAGAATCGGAAACAGGCTCCAGGCTCCGAGCCATCAGCCCAGAGCCCGACGCGGGGCTCGAACTCACGGACCGCGAGATCGTGACCTGGCTGAAGTCGGACGCTTAACCGACTGCGCCACCCAGGCGCCCCCAGAATATATTTTTATAATTAAAAGAAAAGAAACCACATGTGAGTTACACAGCAAAAGTTACATGTCAATAAAATACAAAAAAATGAATTAGAAGTTAGAAACAAAAATGTCTTTAAGGAGAAACAAATAATATATGCAAATAAATAATCCTGAAACTAATGTTTAAGAGGAATGTTCTCTGGGGGCTCCTGGCTGGTTCAGTTGATAGAGCATGTGACTCTTGATCTTGGGGTTCTGAGTTCAAGCTCCATGTTGGGTGTAGAGATTACTTAAAAATAAAATCTTAAAAAAAAGAGAGAGAGAGAGAATTGTTCTCTGGCTATTACAGATTAAGACAGGGTCTTGCTTAAAGAGATATCCGACTTAATCTTACAACATACTATTTTTAGTTTTCTTTGTAAACATCCCAAAATTGAAATATTTGAAATAACTAAAGAAATGTGAAATGGCTCTAGATATTGCTTTAAATAATGGCTAACTCTGTGACATATAAGTGACAAAAATTTTATTAATGAAATTAAAAATATAGCATTTTTAATGTTAATGATAAATTTTTATATGTAGATGAATTATGTTTCAACATGATCTTTAAAATTCATGGTTTATGTCCAAGTCTAGGCATTGTTTTAAGCAATTTGTTGAAAATATCAGTTGCTCTTGCCTCAGCAGAGCAGTTTCTCAAAATTAAAATTCATAGAAGCTACCTAAGAACAATAATCACTCAAGGAATTTGGTCTAATTGGGCAATCCTGTCAATAAAACACAAATTATGTGAAAACCTTGATAACAACAACATAATTAGTACATTTTCTGAAATTAAGGCAAGAAAAATAAATTCTATGGGATAAATATATGATAATTTATGGATTATGTATGTCTTTATTTTATTACTCATCCTAACATCACCAGTCCTTCAACAGAACACCCAGGTGGATCATCTTTGACATTTTGCCAACTTTCTGTTAAATCAAAGCTATAGCTTCTCAATTTCTTTTAAAATTTTGTAGTATGATGGTATATTTTTCAAAATAGGAGAAGAACACATTTTATTTAATAATTTGTTGCATGAAATATAACTGAAATAATTAGACATATGTGATGTGGGTCTCTGTTTATATTCTTATCCTGAGCCCTACAGATGTCAGGGGCGAGCTGGTGCATTGGAATTCTATTAGTGACCTCTCTACATATGCAAGAAACGAGTAGCTCTAAGTGCCAGAGGTCTTAGCATGGGAGATCATATCTGCTGGGAGTTAAGAGTGAGGGAAGGTAGCTCTGACTACTGCCTTACTTGTTTTCCTGCAGGATCATCATGGTGTTTCAAGTCTGACTCATGATATTCTTTCCACCAGAAATACCCTCTCCTTTACATTCCCTTAGATGCTTCCTAATCGTTCTTCATGTGTCAATGTTGTGGGTTGAATTGTCCCTCCAAAAAAGATATGTTGAGGTCCCAATACCTGGTACATACTAGTGTGTCTTTATTTGGCAATAAGATCTTTGTAGATGTTATCCATGTAAGACGAGGAGGTCATACTGAATTAGGGTACATCCTAAATCCAATGACAGGTGTCCTTGTAAGAAGATTGCAAGAGACTCGGCGAGGAAGGCCATGCAATGACAGAGGCAGAGAGAAGCCAAGGAATACCAGCAACCACCAGAAGCTGGAAAAGGCAAGAAAGGATTCTTCCCAACAGGCTTCAGAGGTAAGCATGGCTCTGATGACACCTTGATTTCAGACTTCAAATCGATTTCAAATTCCTGTTGTTTTAAGTCACTGCGTTTGCTGTTGTTTTGCTACAGCTGACCTATAAAACTGATACAAGTGTCGTGGTGTTTTCTAGCCTGTAGGCTGGACTCAGGAGATTCTTCCTACCAGAAATACCCTGTCCTCTTAGTTCATTTGGACACTGCCTATCATCCTTCATGTACCACTCACTATTTCCAACTTTGTTGGACTTTATTGACAACCCAAGGCAGGTTTGGCTTTATGCCAAAGTAGAATGTGGCCAACAAGAGGATGCTGCTGCTTCCTCTAACCTTGTGTCATATTACTGTTTCCTCTGCAATTGGGAAGAACCATGTACAATCTCATGGTAGCAGCCAGTCCTCCTGATATGTTCTCAGTATCAAACTGTCTGACAAATCAAACTGGCACGGCCTTGGTTGATTCTTTCCAACTCCACCTTTTGGAAAGAGGCAACCTTGGCCAGCAGCTGCTCATGCTGTTGGAAGGACAGCTACCTTAGCACTCACTCATCTGGGCAAGAGAACAGTCTTTTGCTCTGCAGCTGATTCCACCAGATGCAATGGCTCAGCTTGTCTCTGAGCCCCAGTGTCTGAAGTCTTCAGTGCCACCTACCTGGCATTTAAGTCAGGAGCAGCATTTTCCAAAGGACCCTGGTGTCAGCAGCTGCTTGTGTGGGTAACACTAGGTTTAATCATCCACTTATGCTCTCAGATTAAGAGTTGATTAGGCCAATTGTATCCAGATAATTTTTTCCCTATGAACAATGGCAGCTGCAGAGCACATTTTCAAGAAATCTAGTCCAAAATATGAAAAAAAGATACTGTTTTTTTTCTTAGAAATAAAATAGATTGGACTCAGCTCCTGAATTTTATTTTATCTCTCCCTGGGTTTTAACAGCAAGCTTAATGTAGCTGTATTAGAAAAGAAGTATTTCAATCTGGAGGGAAGGAGTTTGCCCTCTTAACAAATCAGCATTCTTTTCTCTGCAAAACATTGAGCTTGAATATGCAAATGATCCTCTAGTAGGAATTATCATTAGTCATTCTTTCACAAAGAAATAATTGAAGAACATTGTAGTATGTGACAGACAGCATTAAGATTCATCAAGTTTCAATTCTTGAGATCTGTCAGCTTGTCAAAAAGCAGATGTGTGATTTTGTGGCCCTGCTGGTGAAATATTGGACTCTTTTCTCTTAGTGCACAATAGTCACCTCCTGTAATTTGCTTTGAAATAAACAAGATCTGGCATGGTACGTCTTCTATCTAATGGGCAATATTACAAACAAGATTAAAAGAAATGGCTATAAAGCTGTTGTCTTTGCAAATTGAATTTGGCAAGATACTACTGCAGGCAACTAATAAGCTTACTAGATATATTATCTGAACTGATCACCAAACTGATCAGGAACGGCATAGTTTTCTTCACAGGCCTTGGTAAATGCACGGAAGAGTTTGTTATTTAAACACTAACGGTTACTAAAAATCTAGGGTGGATTCCAGCAAGAGAACCTGTAGTTCAATTTTAGATGTAGAGGAAAGGAAAAAGAGATCATTATTTGGCATAACTTTTATAGTTAACTTGGATCTTTAAAATAAAGTTGAGAAATCTGTAAATTTGAAAAGTGTTACTATTGATAAGAGTTACTCTTTACTGAGGGGCTAGAATACAGAAGCTATTATATTTAGTGCTTTCCATTTAATCTTCATAGTGATAAAAGGAATTAAGCAGAACTGTTATTTTCATTTTCTAATGAGTAACATGAAGGTTTTAAGCATTAACTTACCCAAGATCAATAGCTAGATAAGGGCAAGGTCAGAATTCAATCTATGCCCATCTGTCTCTAGAGCCTACACTTTTTAGTCACTGGGTTAAGTATCTCTGAGCCAGAGAAGAACATTCTATTGTTGAGAAATTCTATTTATGAAGCCAACTGAGTCATCTGATTGCTTTGGGCCTATAACCTAGATCTAGGGGAAGCACAGCCCGAGGGAGAGGCACAGTGTGCATTTGGTTCTTAGGACAGATATAACTTCCTCTTTCTAGTTTTTCCTCTCTCTGAGCAAACAGACTTTTTGTACCTGTGGAAGCACTTCAGCTTCTCAAATGGGAGATTTTAGGAGTGTGGTATTGTGATTTATAATAAGAAATATATATTTGGTCTTTGTCCCCATTCCTGGCACAGAGTTCCTAAAACCCTTGGAAGTTTCTAAATAATAAGAACGATAAAGGTGTCTTAATATTCATCACAAACTCCTTTCAACAACACCTGAGTTTATGTGAATCAGGTGACTTTTGCAAAGCACATAAGAATGGAAGCTGGCTGTGGAGGAGCCAACCATGTGACTGGAGGGTTAGAACTTTCAATTCCAGCCGGCTGACCTCTGGGGAGAAGAGAGAGGCATGAGACTGAATCATCTGCTACTGGCTAATGATTTAATCAGTTGTGTCTACATAATGAAGCCTCATACAAATCCAAAAGGATGGGGTTTGGAGAGGTCCCAGGTTGGTGAACATGTGGAGGTTTAGGGAGAGTGGCACACTTGCAGAGAGCATGGCCCCTCACATACCTTACCCTATACATCTATGGCTTCCATCTGGATGTACCTGAATTATATCCTTTTGTAATAAGTCAGGAATCTAGTAAATAGAATGTTTCTGAGTTCTGTGAGCCACTCTAGAAAATTAATCAAACCCAAAGAAGGGGTCCAGTCTGTAGTCAGTCAGTCAGAAGTACATGGACAACCCAGGTTTGGATTCATGATTAGCATCTGAAGTGTGGGGGTGGGGGGTAGGGAAAAGCCTTGTAGGACTAATCCCTTAACCTGTGGGATCTTATGCTATCTCCAGGTAGATGGTGTCAGAATTGAGTTATAGGAACCCAGCTGGTGTCAGAGAATTACTTGATGTGGGGGAAGAAATCTATGCTTTGGAATTGGTACCAGATTGTAGGTGTATTGGTTAATGTGACCTTAACTCAAAGCTTTCTGTGGTGGGTAATTGTAAATGACTGCCCCCCCCCCAATATTTCCAACTTTTTTCTTTCCACTTGCTGACCTCCAAACACTCTGTTTTTTAGTCTTCCTTGAGCTAGGTGAGGCCATATGGCCTACTTTTAGCCCATGAGAAATAAATGCAAGTCTGTTAGGTGTACATTCTGGGAAAGTTTATGCTCTCCAGATAAAGGGGAAAGAGACTACTGATCTTTGAACCAAGCCTAGACTTGTTCTATCAGAAAAATATACTCAATTCCTAAAGTTACTGTGAGTTGAGTTTTTTCTTTTGCTCAATTACACTCATAACAGCTACAGCTCCCAATGTTTACCATATTAAAATTTTTTATTTAGTTTAATTAAGTCAATAGTCACTTCTGGCAAATAACATATTATCTCCATTTTGAAGATAAGGACAATACTACCTATGGTGACAAAGCTCCTAGTTCAAGAGCTGGGGCTGCAAGCCAGTCTCTCCAATACCTGCCTGGTGCCCTTTAAACACTCAGTGAAGAAGTTGTGAATATCATAGGTCTTTCCTGATCTTTGCATCAGAAGTATTGAAAAACTTCAGCACCATTTCAGGTTGATTTAAAATGGATAAGAGGAAAATTTTTATTAGTAACGGTCCTCAGAAAGATGAAAGGCATCAATTATTGAATAGAGAGACATAGATTACAAATGTAATGAAGAATTTCTTCAGAGAGAAACAGGGGAATGGAAGAAAATGAATACAAACTTCCATTATGGTAGTGAATAAGTTGAGGATTTTCACAGAACAGGACAAGAAACTTATCTAAGAATTTTATTGTGTTTCCTTTATTCAAATCTAAAGAGAGTTTTGATTCATGAACAGAGCATGGGTAGAGAAAGAGAGAAAAGAAACAAGAGAGAGAGAAAAGAAATGAGAAAGAGAGAAAGAAAGAGACGAGAGTATGAGCTATTCTAAGCTGGAGCAACCATGTAAACTCCTCATCTGAACAAACCAGTGCAGTGGCTTGCATAACACAAATATGTGTCTTCTCTTCCCCTTGTCCAGAAATCTATACCAAGCGTTCAGAAAGGATCCTGCTTCAATCTTCCCACTGGCATTTGGAGAAAGTTGAATGGTATTCTACATTAATGGTTGTAGGCAGTCACCTTGATGACGTAGATGGAGGCTTCCCTTGGAGAAAAAGTCAACTCCACATAGCCTGGTATTCTGATTGACTCTGGCCCAAAGCATTGAAGGTCCTATATGAAAAGCAAATTGTTTGAGAGGCATAAGCCCTTGCCACTCAGTGATATGCCAAGTCAGAATGCATCATAGCTGTACTAGTCAAAAGATGAATAGAGAATGAAGAGTTTGGATGTAAATACAGGGACCACAGCTTTGGAGCCTCAGTACCTGATTATTAGGCCTGATTGGAGTGCCATAAAAGGAGGGGCTGAAGATAGTAAGATGAGATGGACTACTTGAGCCAGAGAAAGAAGGATGGTTAGAGAAACTTTGTCCATCTACTTAATCTAAGTGGATGTGTCCAAATATTTTATAATGGATGTGATCCCTGGGAGGTCTCATCTATACCATGATTATAATTATCATTTACAGGTTAATGACTCGAATTTAAGTCTCTTGTCTGGTACTTCCCTTTGGAAATACTCCTTGGTTTTTGATGCATAACAGTTTCAAGTAACTTAGCAAGGGAGTGCTCAGCTGGGCCAAGCTGGACCCAGGCTTTAAGTTGTGTTTAGGTCGACTCCACATGTCTTCATTCTGGGACTTAGGCTTGGGGGCCAATGGCTACCTAAAACATACTCTTCTCACAGAAGATCAAAAAAGCACAAAAGGACAAGCCAAACGTGAAAGCGTATTTAAAGTCTCTGTTTACATCTCATTTGCTACTATTCTACTGATCAAAGAAAGTTACATGGCCTAAGCAAAGATCAATGGGGAAAAATGCTCCTCCCACTGGTGAGAGTCACTGTAAAATTACATGGCAAAGGGTGTGGGTGTAAAATTCTATTACAGGATAGTGAAGAATTAGGAACAAAAATCCAACCTGCCACAGAGCTCTGTCCCCATCTATCCAGCTGCCTACCAGAGATAAATGCATTTGGGTACCACTAAAGCACTTTAAATTCAATGTGAACAAAATTGAACCTATGATCTATCTCCTCCTTACCCCATACATGCACACACAACTCATTGCTTCTCATGTTTCCTGTGTTGGCGAGTGGCACCACTATCCGTCCACCCACCTGTGTAAGCTG
This sequence comes from Panthera uncia, assembly GCF_023721935.1. Taxonomy (NCBI): domain Eukaryota; kingdom Metazoa; phylum Chordata; class Mammalia; order Carnivora; family Felidae; genus Panthera; species Panthera uncia. The sequence continues at coordinate 90,090,098 of NW_026057584.1, read as the reverse complement.
AACTGCAGAAGTGATCCTTGACATCCCTCTTTCCATCACCACCCCCCAACAAATCAATCACCAAATCTTGTCGATTTATCTCCTAAATATCTCTTGAGTCTATCCACTTGTCTCCGTTTCTAATACTATCCTTTACTGGAGCTACTGTCATCTTTTGCTTGAGCTATAGCGGTACATCCTAACTGGTCTCTTCATATCCATTCTCACCTATTTCTACTACTGCTTTGCTTTATAGAGAGAGTAAGCATTTAAAAATGTATATCATCTTATTCTTTTGCTTAAAGCCTTTCACTTTCTTCCCATTGTCTTCATGATAGCTATTGAAGGCCTTAACATGGCCCATGGAGCCTACATGATCCCAACTGTTCCTGACTCTGCTGCCCTGTTCTCTGACCCTTTCCCTCCTCACCCCCCTACTTAGGTACCACCATCCTTACTTCCACTTCTTCACAGCTCTCAGCTCCTCTGACTTGGAGCCTTTGTCCACACTGTTCCCTTGTCTAGGGACCCTCTTGACCACATAATTTGCCTATTTAACTTTGATTTAGCCTTTATATCTCAGCACAAATGTCACTTCCTCAGAAAAGCTTCCTCTGATCATTAATATTACAACAGGGTCCTCATTATATACTTTCTAGGCACAACATATTTGTCTTTTCGGCCCTCATCACAGTTTTTTTATTATGTGATTGCCCAGGAAGGAAACACATGTTAGAGGAAGATTAATTAAAGGAACTCATTATAAAGATGCTGTACTTGTGGGAAGCAACTGTTGGTGAAAACCATTGCCATCCCTGGGGCTGGAGGGATTATGGGGAGAAAGAATATTATCAGAACCCAGAAGTTGGGGATGCCTGATGGGTGCTGGAATCTGAGGGGAGAAGCCGCATAATGGAAGTTAGAGCCACAGACTGGACTGTCCAAGGGAGACATAGTGAGAGAAGAGATATATCCTGTGGCTTTCCCCCTCCTATAACCCTTCAATCTTGACAGTGTCTTCTGTTGGCTGAACTTCTCAGGAAACCAGAAGGCAAAGGAAATGCAGCAGATCAGGGGAAGAGCAAAAAATAGTTCTGATAGCAAACAAACATAGGCCTATGACTAGCAAGTTATATATATATTTTTAGGAGATTATCTGTATACTACTTGTCTCCTATCTAGACTGAGCTTCTTGAGCAAGCAAGGTGATCATTTTACTTACCATTGATTCCTCAGTGCTTTTTATTCCTCAATTAAAGATTAACACTGGTCCTTAATATTTGTTGAATGAATGAATGAATGAATGACATCTAAGAGTGCCTAAGAATGGGGAAGAAATGATCTGCCATACTTTGATAGGCATTAGCTTGAGAATGGTCATACTTTCCTCCATCTCTTCCATTACTCCAATCTACTTCCTTTTCCAGAAGTTTACAATTAAGTCTTACCATCCTAATTTGCTGGGAGAATTGACAAAAGAAAAGAAACTTTGATGCTAACTGTCCACATTCACACACACACACACACACGCCCATGTACACAGTTTCTTTCTCTTCCCTCAGCCACAGGAATAGGCCCCTGAGGAGGGTCTTTTGTAATTTGCAGAGCCTATTCCTATCACAGCAGAATCTGTGAAAACTGGGCAGATGCCAGGCTCCTGTTTTCCAAGGAAAATATTAAATAATGATGTCCAGTCTCTCTGAATTTGAGCAAAATGTAAAATAAGATAAAAATCAAAGTGCTGACATTCATATTATCTCACAAAATGATTGAAATAGGTTATTTGCAAACATGTTTTTGGCCCTATTTCCAGAACTTGTCATGAAAGTATTTTAAACTGTTTTGAGGTAACATTGATATTTTGGGTAAGCTGTCTTGGAAATGACAACTTCTAGGAGAGGTTTTTGTAACCATAGCCACAGATAACAGGTGGTAGTGGCAGAATTTGAAGGAAAATGAAATACATCTCCAGGAGTCCTTTCTAACTAATTCTACCTGTTGTGTAAAATTGTATCAAAATCTCCCTATGTTGGCACTGGCAGAAGTGTCAGGCCACAGAGACCAGGCTCCCTGGGCCCATGAGTGCCCCTTTCATTCTGTGTTCTTTCCTTGATACCCTTCCTGACTGGTATGGGAGAGAGAGAAGTGTTTTGCAAACATTCCAGTTGCTGTCCACTTTTCCCAGCATCCTCACAGGTAGGCAGGGTTACATGATTGGTTCTGGCTAATGGGCTGTGGCTGGGAATGATGTGTGTCATTTCCAGGACAAGGCATAGACAAGCTGCCACATTGCCTGATTTTCACTCATGTTGAGATGCCCATCTTGGGTCACTGAATCACACATGGAGGAAAGTTGCTTTAAAGAGTTATATGCACCCACAGTAGGCTTTGTGTAAGCAAGAAAGAAACCTCTGTTATAGTAAACTACTGAGATTTTGAGATAATTTCTTAGCGCAACATGAACTTGCCTATTCTGACCAATAATGTGTGGATATAATAAAAGCAGAAAGCCTACTAAAACCCTACTTTGTATATATTGCTTGGCCTTTTCTTCTGTCTTTTCTCTTTCCTTTGAGAGTGTGAGGAGTACATTGGGTAAAAAAATCACTGTCTAAAAATTGAGCTAATTTGGAACTTGGTTGTGACACTTTATTCCAATTATATTAATCTAGGTCTAATAATAAAAGAAACAACTCCTGGTGAAAGTGGACAGGCCAAATTCTTCTTTCAAAGCCACTGAACTTTCATTACAGGACACCTCCCAGGGAACATTCCTGGGCAGAACCTCCAGGCATCATGTTACCTGGGGAGGGCGTGTTGGAAGAAGGCTTCTTGTACCTCAAATGGTCATCTATTCTTCCTCAAGAACACATATTTGTTGGACTAAGACCTTGTCTCTCACTGGCATTCAGTGGCTAATGGGCACTTCAAGAGACACTGAAGATAGGAGACTCCTATGATGCCTAAAGGCATTCACAGTGCAGTTCTCTTATAGCTGTAGTAACACGTTATAACAGTAGCCAGTCATGAACAAATTAGGCCAGAGTTAGATTCTCAGAGCCTACAAGACTGTTTCATCACCCTGTTTTATTTCTCTTATATACTTATCACTAATAAAACATTTTTTTTATTAGTTTACCTGCTTATTAACTGCTTCCTCCATTAGAACGTAGTATACCACAGGAGCTAAGGAGTTGTCTGTGTTCATCACTGTGTCTCCAGGGCCTAAAAGAATGCCTGGCACAGAATAGATGCTTGATAGTATATTTGTTAAATGAATGAATAAGAGAGAAGTGCACTGCCCATGAACATGGACGCAGCATCTGGAAACTCAAGACTGGATGGGAATTGAGTTCTGCCTGGAGCAGCATGAGAGCGAGGGGAATCTGGAGTTGCGACTGACTAGGAAGGTGGAAGAATTGTTCTCAAAGAAAAATGTGAAAGTAGAAAAGGAAAGCCTACCCTCATGGTTTGCCTTAGAGCCAGTGCTAGAAATCTGAGACTGGTTAAGTGGCTAAGAAATCCCTGGAATCTCCTGGTTAGCACTCTCTAGCAGGTCACCTTTCCTAACCAAGGGCATGTAAGACTTGTGGATGCAGAGCATAACACAGGGAAAACTCAGGTTTTTTCCTCCCTCCCACCCTCCCTCCTTCCTTTCTTTCTTTCTTTCTTTCTTTCTTTCTTTCTTTCTTTCTTTCTTCCTTTCTCTTTTATTTTAGAAAGAAAGAGGGAGAGAGAAGGAGAGAGCATGTGAGTGGGGGAGGGGGCAGAGGGGGAGAGAGAGAGAGACAGAGAGAGAGACAGAGAGAGAGAGAGTCTCAAGCAAGATCCATGCTCAGTATGGAGCCTGACATCATGATCTGAATCGAATTCAAGAGTTGGATGCTCAACCAACTGAGCTACCTAGCAGCCCTGGGAAAACTCAGTTTTCAAATGTGGTCCCCCAAAAGCATTTCCATGAAGCTTTGCAATATTTATAAATACTCCAGAAGCTGTATGGTTTTTGGGTATTCTTTCCCTAGGACATGTAAGAATTAATAGGTGTGCCATTTTGGTGGCAACCGTTGACTATATTCTTATGAAAAGTGAAAGAGAAAGTAAATACAAATGAATTACATTTTGCAGAATAAAATAATCCCTAAAGTAAATATTAAGTCTGTCCTGAGCTGCCACTACTTAGGCACCATTTAAGACCCTTGCAGCCTGACCCTCCACTGGGGCTTTGGATGCTTGCTTGGCCAGGGGCTGCTGCAGCACAGCCTGACTTCACAGTCAGGTGCAGCCTGACAGTGCTCAGCCCTGACTGCAGTCAGAGATGCTTGGACTACTGAGGCAGGCACAACCTTCAGGTGTGGGGGAGTTCATGCAAACCTGGGAGGCAAGCTTTTGGCCAATGAGAAATGCAAGTGGAGAAGCGATACACTCTTCTCCCTTTCTCCCCGAGACAGTGGGCCTTCCAGAGTCTCAGTCATTTACAAGTCTTCATAAATAAGTGTCCTTTGAGATCCAGCATGTGGCAGTCAGCTTGGTGACACTTACCTGCTTCACTCCCTTCTCCCTATTCCTGCCACCTGGGGATTATATTCTCTGATAAATATTAGCATACATGTTTTGCCTCAGGCTCTGTCTTCTGGGAATGCAGGATTAAAACACTGTGTAAATATTTTCTCCCAGGAATTATCATAAACATCAAAAGGAAAATATGACATGAAATTTAAATATTTATTGGCTGCACATATTTTTTTCCACATTTATACCAAGTAACATAAAGAAAGGCCAAGTGCTTTTAGGATCCTATGGAAATTCATTTAAAATAAAGTCCAGATTCCTGCTAGCGCAAGTGTTCCCAGGAGCTGTAGTAAGTAGACCATACGAAGAAAGAATTACTATTTTTCATTAGCAAGCTCTTTATAATTTCAAGAACTTTTCAGATTACTGTTTTTATACCTTTTTACTAATACTACTTTTACATAAGGGCAAATGAACAATAGGAGACTGAATTGACACATTCAAAGACAAATAATAAGAAGGCACCCAAATAGGGTACAAATGAGCTGTTTTCTCATCTTCAACCAAGGTTTCTCCCCTTTTGCTTTCCTGTTTGCTTTTTGGGGCTGAAGTCTGTTAAGCACACAGAGAGATGCACATAAGAACCTGGAGGCAAAAAGCAAGCCCATTGGTTCACATGGGTAGAAAAATTCAAGTAATTTTTCACTTAGCAATTTTAACGTAAATAAACCTCAGATTTCAAATACAATCCTGCTACCTGGAAGATAACTTAAGTGTTCCATTTGAGCTGTTTCTGTTCAGGATGCTTTGTTCTATGACACAACATTAATAGCTTGGCTTGAAATGTATGGGTGTAACAAAAGAGTCCAGGTACTTTGTGCCAAGTTATTGTAGGCAAAATCGAGGAACCAACAGAAAGAAAAACACTGATTTAGAACATAAAGAGAACGAAGAACTAGAAAAGACATCTACAGTCCTTTCAAGATCAGGAGTTGTGGGTCTGTAATTTTATTTTGCCATTTGAAGTGTTGTTCAGGGGCGCCTGGGTGGCGCAGTCGGTTAAGCGTCCGGCTTCAGCCAGGTCACGATCTCGCGGTCTGTGAGTTCGAGCCCCGCGTCAGGCTCTGGGCTGATGGCCCGGAGCCTGGAGCCTGTTTCCGATTCTGTGTCTCCCTCTCTCTCTGCCCCTCCCCCGTTCATGCTCTGTCTCTCTCTGTCCCAAAAATAAATAAAAAACGTTGAAAAAAAAAATTTAATGAAGTGTTGTTCAAAAGATAGCATTTTCAGACATATTCCTTATGGGGTGTTTGGTTGGCATTCACAGTAAAAGGAAGAGAGTGATTTAGGGGTCATTGGTTAGAATAGGCAGGCTGTGCCAGAGGGTACCCCCTGGGGAATTTAGTATCAAGCCCAGAGTCCTTTTGGCTTCCCTGGATAGAAAGGACAAGTTGGAGACATAGGAGAGGTTTGTTGACTGCTTTCCTGGTGGGAAATTAGAAGAGTCCCAGGAGGGATCTTTGGGCAAGATGAGGGATAGAGGTTCTCCCCAGCAAAGAAGGCAGGGTTTCCACTAGCTCACACTAATGTGCATCTTTGCATGAATTAGAAAAAAGCACGATCCTTCCTAGGGGGCTCTGTTGCTGTTACCCTCATGTGATGGCTACTCTGCTGGCCACAGCTCTCCTCTGATGGAGACCACTGCTTAAGATCCCCAGTGGCCTTAGGAGAACCCACAGTGCTCTTACAGCCCTCCCAGCATGAGTGAGACACACAGCATGATGGGACTTGGCTGTAAACTGAAGGAGAACAGAAGCACAACACAGACTGGAACTTAACAACTCCATCCAGAAGAACTAATCTTAGCTTCCAGAGATTTGGTCTAACTGAAATGTCCTTTGAGTGGGTCCTCATCACTTAGGTCCTGACCTGCAGCCCTAGGGAAGAGACCACTCAACATGCCCCCTCCCCAGAATGTACCCAAATCCCCACTTCCCTGGGAATTTTGGCCTCACCATTCTCTTCCCCAATTTCAAAGTACTTGTAATCCGACAGAGAGAGAGAGAGAGAGGACTTCCCTCCCCTTGTTCATGCCCTGAGACTAGCCTTTTGGAAGGATACTTGACAGTCAGATGATTTAGTCCTCTTAGAGAAGGCAGATCACTCCCTTCCTCTCAGGATGAGATCTGGCCCACACTTCTTTTCCCAGTCTGGTTCATTGAGCCGTGTAGCACACCTGTGGAGACCAGGAATCCCATGCCAGTAGCACCAGTTTTCTCCAGCACCAAGAACAGAGAACAGGTCCATGTTATCTCTTGAAACAGCCTGGTCTTGGTGCTTATTTCTTATAAATAGTTGTGTTTTTTTTTTTTTAATTTTTAATGTTTATTTATTTTTGAGAGAGAGGGAGAGAGAGAGAGAAAGAGAGAGAAAGAGAAAGCAGAGAAGGGGAAAAGAGAGGGAGACACAGAATCTGAAGCATGTTCCAAGCTCTGAGCTGTCAGCACAGAACCCCACGTGGGGCTCAAACTCATGAACTGCTAGATCATGACCTGAACCAAAATCAGTCGCTCAACCGCTTAACCAACTGAGCCACCCAGGTGCCTTCTTTTGTTTTTATTTTTAAACATGAGGCCAGATCCACTGAATCAGATGTTATATTATCTTTCTTTCTTTTTTTTTTAGCTTATTTATTTTGAGAGAGAGAGAGAGTGTGTGTGTGTGTGTGTGTGTGTGTGTGTGTGTGCACGCATGTGTGTGAAATTGGGGTAGGGGCAGAGAGAGAGGGAGGAAGAAAATCCGAGCAGGCTCCTCACTTTCCGCGCAGAGCCCTACTCAGGGCACAAACCGTGACATCATGACCTGAGCCAAAATCAAGAGCCTGATGCTTAACCAACCGAGCCACCCAGGCACCCCATAAATAATTGTTTAGTTGAGAATTTGCACATGTGAGAAAGCCACATATTCAAGCACAGGACAATCTATCATTTTAGTGTGAAGAATTTGACAACTCAGGGATACACTTTGCTAAAACTTCCAGTTTACATTGCTATGCAGTTTACTTAGTATTTCAGTTTTAAATATTTACATATTTATTTGCTACATGCAAGGTTTCCCTGAGGGCAGTATTTGGGTACTTACCTTACATTTGCAGGACTGAAAAGGGTTCTTTCCAAAACAAAAAAGTAGGCCACAAAGATAAATTATGGTTTATGGAGCAGAACACAGAAACTGCAAAGAACTGCATTATGACACGTTTCCAACTTTAAAACACTGTGCCCTCAGTTCCTTCTGAAATAACTCACATTTATCCAAACAGGGCATTGGGGAAAGGCTTCATTGGGGTGGTTCAGAGGAATTGCTCCCTTTCCTTCCTGTCAGACCCTAAGTCTCACTCAATATTTGGTGATTATTTTTGGCATCCACTCTGGTCCATATTTCACACTTTTATGGACTCAAGTATTTACTTCTGATATTCCAGATATAGAGAATTTTCTAATTCTGACATGAAGTATAGAATATATGTGAACTCTTCATACCTTCCTCATTTTGATTCCTCTCAGTTGCAGCAAAGATCCATGTAACTATGAAACATAAGGAGGTTTATTTTTCTCTAACACATACTCTGCAGTGTCTGATCTAGCGCCTGACCCTGAGAGACTTTTGGAAGAAGGTAACTTCCAAATTGAGCCACACCTGAAAAATCTCCCCCATGCTCCAGAAAAAAAAAAATCCATTGACTTACTCTGATTTGTAGCAGTTTGAAATTGGCTATTTAACCATTTAAATTAATCTGCACCTAGGATACAATCTCTCCTCTTTCATAACATCAATGAAAACCTTACACGACCATGTCCCTGTGTTTCTATTCCTCACTTCCTTTTTGGATTCCCAACTAGTTTTTCTAAAATTTATTTAGATGCCTCATGGATGTCTCAAAACCTAATGGTCTGAAAACCATGCTTACCATCTTTTCTCACAAATCAGCTCCTTCTGACTTACTTACATTTAGGAAGAGTTAAACCACTCACTCATCTGCCAAGTGTCCTCACTCATCTGAGACTCCTCTCACTCACTACTCATATCTACTACTTGCTATCTGCTCAGAACGCCCTTACCTCTTCCCCATCGCCCCGGTCTCCACCACACTTCCTTCTGACTACTGCAGCTGAGTGATGACATACCATGGAGGGTAAGCACATGGAGTTTGGGCTCACACTGCCTGCGTTCAGATCTGGTCGGCCACATTCTGTCTGGACTTGGGCAAATTATTTTACTTCGGGAAGCCTCAGTTTACTAATCTATAAATGAGGAATAATAATAGTATAAGGATTAAATGAGATAATGAAAAATTTGTAACACATATGACACATCATAAGTATTAGCCTAAAAACTCCATGAAGCCAAAGACCTTGCCTGTCGTGTCACCCACTCCATTCTGGTGCCACCACAACAGAATATATGCTGGCCAATGAGTGCTCAGTACAATCTCCTCTCTGCAAGCCTTCTAGAGTATGGCAAATTGTATTATTGTTAAAAAATGTTTCTGCTAATCACTCTGTTTGGGAGGAGGAACGAGGGTATCAGGGTTGGCTGTGTGAGTTGTTTTGGCTAACCAAATGGGAATGGGAATGTCCTGTAACATATCCAGGCAGAGGCTGTAAGAGCCTGCATGCACTTTTCTTTCTTTCTTTTTAGTTACCATTGTCTGTGTGTGTGTGTGTGTGTGTGTGTGTGTGCACATGCGCGTGCATGCACATGTGTGTGTGTATGGTGAGAACACTTAAGATTTACTCTCTTAGTAACTTTGAAATGTATAATACAGTATTGTTAACTACAGTCAGATCCCCAGAACTTATTCATCTTATAACTGAAAATCTACCCTTTAACCAACATGTCTCCTTTTTCTCCTTCTCCTAGCTCCTGCCAACCATTGTTCTACTCTCTGTTGCTACAAGTTCCACTTTTTTAGATTCCACATCTGAGGGAGAGCATACAGTGTTTGTCTTTCTCTGTTTGGCTTATTTCACTTGGCATCATGTCCTTCAGGTTTACCCATGATGCAAACCACATGTGGTTTTCTTTAAAAAAATTTTTTTTAATGTTTTTATTTATTTTTGAGACAGAGAGAGACAGAGCATGAGCAGGGGAGGGGTAGAGAGTGAAGGAGACACAGAATCCAAAGCAGGCTCCAGGCTCTGAGCTATCAGCACAGAGCTTGATGCAGGGCTTGAACTCACGGAGTGTGAGATCATGACCTGAGCTGAAGGCAGATGCTTAACCGACTGAGCCACCCAGGCGCCCCCCACATGTGGTTTTCTAACTTCTCTTTCCCTTTGCCAAAAGACCTGCAATCTTCCAGGTAGAAAGAAGGTGCACTATTAGTAGGTCCTAGAGTAAAGTCAAGTGGAACTGAATTGGTGTCTAATTGTATCAGACATGAAGGAAGAATAAGTGAGAAATAAGCATTCCCTTGTTCTAAGCCCCTAACATTCTGGGGTTGTTTGTCACTCTTCTTTATCCAGGTTGATATTCAGAACATGCACAAAAATATGTTAGTCTCAGCTACAGAATAAAAGCATAATGGGATGTGAGGGCGATCTGGCTGCAACATCTGTCACCCCCTTGATTGCCAGGGTTGATTCGGCTGATCTGGCTGGCTATAGGCAGATTTCCCCTTCCTCCCTCACCATTCCATGTGTGTCCCTCCTGAAGGTGCGTGCTCGGTCGAAGAGGATGACCTTCCCTGATAAAGGAGGACTGTTCTTCGGTCAAGGGTATACAAGTAGCTGCGCTCCCCTGCTAGAAACTCCAAACGAGCTCTCAAGGTCCATTTGTAGGAGAACGTAGGGTAGTCAAGCTTCCAAGACTCCAGACACGTCCAAATGAGGTGCTGCATGTGGCAGTCTGCCTTTCTTTAAAAAAAAAAAAAAAGAATAAAAGAATAATGTCCTTAGCATGACATACAAGTACCTTCACCAAATTGGTCCAAAGATCAGCTCCTCAGTCTACTTCTCCTGCAGTCTGTCTGGAGACACTCTGTATAATCCACACAGAATTTTTTAACATCTGAACATCACCTTGAACACCTGTTTCCACCTCTCTGAGATCCTAACTGTCCTTGGCACCTGACTTAAAGAGACAAAGCAAGATCTTCTGAGTCCAGTGAGTTTAAGGTAGGATTTACAGCTGATTATTAAATGGTTTGCAGAATCACTGGAAGGACTAAGGGAACTAACCAGTGGAACTTCCAAGAAAGAAGTGCTGACAAGGGAGAACCTGCTGACAAGGAGACACTGCTTCCACCATAATTACAAAACTACCTTTCCTGCATGGAGGCAGCCCCTCCAGCTGTTCACTGCTAAACCATGCCTCCTCTGTCACAACTACACCCAATTCCATACTCAAGTCTCTCATAAACGTACGTGTTTAGCAAAGTCCAAATCATACCCACAATCATCAGACGCAAGGTCATCTGAGAAATGTCTTTTTGTAAAAGTTTATTTATTTATTTTGAGAGAGAAAGAGCAGGGAAGGGGCACAAAGGAGGAAGAGAGAGAATCCCAAGTAAGCTCTGCACTGTCCATGCAGAGCCTGACAGCATGAGGTTCGAACTCAGGAACCTCCAGAGCATGACCTGAGCTGAAATCAAGAGTCAGATGCTTAATGGATTGAGCCACCCAAGTACCCTGAGAAATGTTGTTTTTAACTTCTAGGCCTGCAATCCAGGAAGGCATCCTAGAAAGACTGGAATAAATGCTGATAACATCATTTCATACTCTCCAATACATAGTTTATTAATTTCTATAGTGCTTCACCTTTGTTATGGACTGAATGTTTGTGCCCCTCCCCATGCATGTATTGAAGCCCTAACCACTAATGTGATGGTATTTGGAGGTGGGGCCTTTGAGAGGTGCTTAGTTTTAGATGAGGGCATGAGGGTGGGGCTCTATGATGGGATTAGTATCCTTGTAAGAAAAGGAAGAGACCAAAGTACAAGCTGTCTCTCTCCCCTTGCTCCTTCCACCTCCCCATCTCCCCCTTCCCCCTTTCCTTTCCCCCTCCCCTTCTCCCTCCCTCTCTCCCTCCTCTAAGGATACAATGAGAAGGTGGCCATCTGCAAGTCAGGAAGAGAACTCTTACCAAGAGCTGAATTGGCTGACACCTTGATCTTGGACTTAACAAACCTCCAGAACTGTGAGAAGTAAATGTCTAATGTTTAAGCCCCCTCCTCCTCTAAGGTATTTTATTATAGTAGCTCAGGCTAAGATGACCCTCGTTAAAGAACCTTCATGCCTCTTGTTTCCTGAAGGCTCCTTGAGATCTAGAGAACATGGATCATCATCCCCACCTCTGGGATGAAAAATTTGAGACTCAGGCAAGTTACATGGTGAAGCCAAGACCAAAACTCAAGTTTGTTAGGTGCTAGTCCAGTGCCCCTCCCCATATGCCCAGGAATCTCAATTTTTCTCAGTCCTAAGCCCTGAGAACTTGAAAATCTAGGGTGACAACTGCAGTCGCTGCTGTTTCACTGCATAAGGCGCATTATCAGCAGTGCGGAAGGGCTCCCTGAGGAAGAGCCGGCCCCCCAACAGGGTGGGAGAGTCAGCTGCCGGGGAAATAATTAATCCTCAGTCCTCTGATTCCTATTAGGATAGTGTCTCTCTCATTTGTTATCTTTAAATGAAGTGAAGTGGGCGCTATCAGAAAAGTGGTGCTTCCTCCTTGGCTTGTTGGGAAGTTGGGGGGAAGCAAAAATATTTTCCACATTTTGATTTTGACTGAAAATTTTCACTGTAAGAGATAAGTCTTTGTGGGCCACTCATAAGCCTAGAAAATCCTATTTGCTGTTATACAAATCTAACCAGAAAAGAGAATTATTGATTTTCTTAGGAAATAATGAAAAGCCATTAATGCATTTATGCCTATGTGCCTTTAGTGTTTCAGTGTGAGGACGTTTTTATAATGTTTTCAGTGGCACTTCTAGAAAATGATTCACTCCCAGGCCAAAGAAGAAACAAATTTTAAAATTCAGGAGTCTGAAATCTTCATTTTGTAGCCCCTAAATCTAGAAATTATTGAATCCTAGAATCTTTGAGCCAGATGAAATCTCAGAAATGATCAGTCTAGTGGAATTTCACCAAATTTAAAGCAAGAAAACTCTTTGTTAAAATAAGATTTTATGGAGAACTCCCAACAGATAAGACAAAAACTGTTCTGAACGAAGTGGGACTAATGGCCAAGACTGACGCATGTGGCCACTTCTCACAGTACTCCAACCCACCCCATATCTCTAAGGAAACCCAGGCTTCAAAAAACCCAGTTCCAAGGGCAAAAAGATTGTCCAGCTCAAGGCCAGATAGATGGTACCAGCACTGGAACTTGAGCCCACCCCTTCTGATTTTTGTTCTTTCCTTGAGAAATCCCTGGGACAACATTTTCTTTGGTGACTTTTGCAGATCTCCCTTTGCCCTGTTTCCAGGCACTCACACCCACTTCTCACTGAAGCTTGAGGGTCATCCCTTTTTGCTAGTAGATCTGCTGGGATTCCTCTGTTTGTATGACTCTTGCCTTCCAAGCCCAGCCACTGTGCAAGGCACTAGGGATGCACTGGTGACAAGACATTGTCCCTGACTTTAAGGGGTAGGGGTCCAGTGGGTTGTTAAAAGGGGAAACCCAGAGATAAAGGGAATGAAAAGATAAAGACGTGGCATTTAAAACACATTTTAATTAATCTCGGACAACTCTTGAGACATGCTTTTTGTGCTTGGCTCACCCTCTTCTTCTAGTGTCTGGATATTTAAAGGCATAGAGCCAGAACAAACCGTCCTTTCTCTGTTCTACCACTTTCTGTCTTCTCCACCCAAGCACAGCTCCAAATTCTTCAAGGCAATGCCAGTGACATTTATTTGCATACAAATTAAGTTAACTGATAGAATTTTCTCAAACTAAAGTTTATTTCCCAAAGTATTTCTTAACCTTTGGTGTCTACTACTGCTTGTCTGTCACTGAGTGCTAACAGATGGCAAAATTAATGAACATATAGCAAAGGAAGATGCATGCAAAACATAGAAGCAATTGATCCTGCTCAGGTTAGCAGCTTGTTTCTTTGCGACCCATGGGATCATGACTTTATACTACATCCATCCATACAGTATAGGCTGTCCTATGTTTGGCAAAGATAATTGTTAAAAATTCATATCATAACAAGAATATCAATTTTTACCTTTATGTATGCTTAAGGTATCTCTGCATCATTGCCCAGAAGCTGGAAATAGTGGTAGTGTCTGACAAGATAATAGGTGTTGGAATAAGAGGTAGGAGAGAGACTTTTCATTGCATATGCTTGTTTATATGTAGAAAGGTTTACCATGTGTGTCTTTGGGTTTTCAAAGAAATTAAAATTGAAATACATGTGCTTTAAACATTCTGATGGTGGGGTCTCATCTCACAGATTCTGAGCAAGACCCGGGCAGTGGGGTTTTTGAAAACTCCCTGGGTAATTAGAACATGCAGCCAAGATTAAGAACCACTGCTCTAAGCTATTAGCAGAAACTCTTTATTATATACTGATACTTGTAAATTATTTAAGGCAGGCATTCCTAGATTTTTTGAGCAAGGAAGGGCTCCTTTGATGTTAAATATTTTTACCATCTCTCACACCACAGTTGACATATTTTTGGTATGTGTTTATTGCAGATTTGTTATTAACAGATCAAATGTCCAAAGTTACTAAGAATTAATTTCAATTAAATTGATATACATTTGAAAAATAGTAGTAGGTATATAAATATAGGTGGGAAGCAATGCAAATCCTCTTTGCAGGTAATTCTATGTTCTTATATCTTCTTATCTAAGACTTGTGTTTCTACAGGTATAAAGCCACCTTGCAAAATCCCTGGTTCCTTAGAAGTCCACAGTCCATAAAGTAGGAATCATTGGATTTAAGTATCTCTTTTCCTAGACAAGACTGTAGGGAGACATTTTGACCTTTTGGGCAGTAAACAGCAAATAGCAGGTGTTTCCGTAGTATTGACTTTGAGATCTGCTTGGTTTTTTTCTTATTGCTTTGTTTTAATTTCTACCCAAGTCCCAATGTTCTCTAGAATACAAACTGTGCCCTGCAATCCTATTTACAACCTTTGCTTAAATATGCACCAGGCTTTTTTCTCTTGGTAAGTTTTCTCGGCCATTTGTTTTGCTTAGAATGATAGTAGATAGAGCACAAACCCTCCTATCCTCCTCCACCATGATGATGCCCCTGCTAAACCTAGCTTTTCATGAAAATCCCTCTTTGAACCCTTTGTTAACATTGTGAGGTGACTAGTCCTTTACCTATTTGAACCCAGTTATCCTGGTTTCTATCCTGTATTAGATGTCAACAGAAAGGCACTGTGAAGATTTTTAAGGGCTGCTTTTGGGAGCCCAGGAACCTTTGGACCCCCTCCCTAAAGTGACAGTATGAATGTGAGAGCTTCATCAGAAGCGCATTAAAAGTAGAAAAATAGCCAATCCTGAATGCTCCATGCTATGTTACCCCAAATTTTGCGGTCATGAATTACATTTACTCTTTTACACTTCCAAACAACCATCAAGTTTCATTCAACCAAAATTAACATATGCTAATCTAAGAACTACTTGATATATTGGATTTTCTTAGATATATTACCACACCATGCTTCTTGGCATGATTTTTACTAAGCCTTACACATTTTTTTTGTCAGTTCTAAAAACTATGGATTGTTTTTTCCTCCCTTGTGCATATCTGACTCTACCTTAAAGTTAAAAATCATTAAAGAAACAGAAAAGCATTTCACCTCTTTTTTTTTAACGTTTGTTTATTTTTGAGACAGAGAGAGACAGAGCATGAACGGGGGAGGGTCAGAGAGAGGGAGGCACAGAATCTGAAACAGGCTCCAGGCTCTGAGCTGTCAGCACAGAGCCCAACGCGGGGCTCAAACTCACGGACCACAAGATCATGACCTGAGCCGAAGTCGGCCGCTTAACTAACTGAGCCACCCAGGAGCCCTGCATTTCACCTCTTGAATGTGCAATATATACACAGTTCAAGTTCTACCCATTTTGCAAGTGAGCAAGATTCCAGCCATCAATCAACCTGCAGTAACTTTTATTTTATTATATTTTAAAGGCATATGAGGTAATAGTAGGAGCTGAAAAAAAGCTTAAATAACCACATCACAGTTAACTAATAGTGCTAAAAGGTTCACCAGAATTTGCTTCTAAGTCCTCATGAAGAATGACTTGTTCTTTTGTAGATTTTCCTCTTTGGCTGTTCCTCAGCCATTCCTGTGAAATTGTTTTATAATGAAGTGTTTCCCCCTTTCTTTCTTTATATTCTTTTTTTATATAATCATGAAAGTAATACATGTTTATTAATGGAAGAAAAAAATGTGTTTTTATTTGTGTATTTATTTATCTATTTATTTATTTTAATGTTTATTTATTTTTGAGAGAGAAAGAAAGAGAGGCAGAGAGCAAACAGGAAAGGGGCAGAGAGAGATGGAGACACGGAATCTGAAGCAGGCTCCAGGCTCTGAGCTGTCAGCACAGAGCCCGACACGGGGCTTGAAACCATGAACCATGAGATCATGACCTGAGCCGAAGTCGGATGCTTAACCAACTGAGCCACCCAGGAGTCCACCAAAAAATCTGTTTTTAAAAAAAGACTTAAAACCTCCATTGTAATGTACTATTCAGAGATAAGCATTAACATTTGGTTGCATTTCCTTTTCTTCTCTCTAAGTGTGTGTGTGTGTATGTGTGTGTGTTTACACATATATACACACAAATGTATGAACAAAATAGGAACATACAATATGCATATACATTTTGGTGTTCTGCTTTTTCTCTTAAAATCTGTTATTAGCATTTGTTTCTCCACCCCCATGTCTTCTGTTCTCAGGTTCATTCCCCCAGTTCCCGATCTCATTTCCTACCAGCCTCCCCACTCTTGTTTTCTTAGTCCCCACCTTGCTACCCTCCTTAATCCTTTCTCAGTGCTGCAGCCAAAGGCATTTCTCTCCTGTGGTACTAGAAAGCATGAGCTGGGGAGGGGCAGAGAGAGAGGGAGACAGAGAACCCCAAGTAGGGTCTGCACTGTCAGCGCAGAGCCCAATATGGGTCTCCATCTCACAAACATGAGATCGAGACCTGAGCCAAAACTAAGAGTTAGACACTTAACTGACTGAGCCACCCAGGTGCTCCTCCCCTATTTTAAAGCCTTTGACATGTTGCCTCTTTGCTCACAGGGTAAACCCAAGTTCCCTTTAGTTTCCTGCATGACCTTCAGCTCCTCTCTCAGACCTATCTTTCAGTCACAGCCTGTTGCTTTCTCCTTCCATATATTCTGTCCAGTTGCAGCGTTTCTCAACGTATGACCCACAAGCCACGTGTTTTAGTCTTATAGAGTGACATTTGAACAATGAGGAGTCTAGGGTCACACTCTAGGTGACCTGAATCAGAAATTCTAGATGTCACTCTATTTTTAATAAGTTCTTCAAGTAATTTTTGAATACCCTCCAACATGGAAACTTCTTTTCTAAGACTCCCTAATAGAAAAATTAAAATCAATTGTTTAAAGGCATTTCTCATCCATTCTGCACCTCGTGTGATCCTCATTGCATTGCTCGGAAGTCAGTTTTATTATCATTCTACTCATTCCACAGATGAGGAAACATAAAGATGAATCAAAGACATTAAGAGATTTGTCCAATCCACACAACCAGTAAGGTTTGGGGATAACATTTTAAGTCTGCTCTTTCTAAATCCAAATTCTATGAGCTTTCCATTATATATTACCAGCTTCCCACCTTGGCCTGTAAAGAGAGAGACTTTGTTCTATGTGCCTTTAGTCAATGCACTCATCCTTCAAGACTGTGGTACATATTGCAGGTGTTCTCACCAACGTCCTGAACACCATCTTTCCAGTCTATGTGGTTGGTCAGACTTCTGCAAGCACCTAAGATTCTCTGTTTAACATCTTTCTCTTGATCTGAGCAAGAGGCAGACTTAAATGTCAGGGAGTCAGCGCCCCCAGGAGCCAATGGCATATGGGAGCTACAGCTAAATACTCTAGCCTTGTCACCTGGGGCGGGATGAGGCAAATTTGAGATGTGTTCCACAGAGAGCCCCAGAGATGTTCAAGTGACACACTGCTTCACAAAACTTCCTTTTATCCCCTCCCTTCCCTCTCCCATCTCATGTTCTCATTCTCCCCTGTTATTTTCTGGGGATCCCCTGACAAATAAACTACTTGAACTCACATCTTGTCTCAGAGTCTGCTTCAGGAACCCAACTTAAGACAAAGCCCCTGATTAAACATGGATTTTGAATTTCAAGTGACAGAAACACAAATCACACAATGAAAACAACAGAAACTAATGCACACAAAGTTGAGAAGTCCAGGTACAGACCTGGCTTCTGATGCAGTCAGCTGCACACGTGCAAAGGATGTTAGCCTTTCTGTGGCTCTCTCTCTGGTTCTTCACCTCTCTCCTTGCCCTGACATCTCTCTGTCTTGTTTTTCTTCACGTGGTTTTATTCTCAGGAAGTATTCCATATTGAAACATGTTGGAACCCGAAGCAAAAGGAAAAGTGTGTCCCCCCATTTACCCATATTTTTATACATTTTAATGTCTTTTTTTCCTAGAATTAGATTTTTAGTTTTGTCTTTTATTATCCTTATTTAGTTTTTACTTCATAATCACAAACTTAACTCTGCAATCCAGCTAGATTTGGGGGGGACTTAGGAAAATATGGAACCCATAGAACTGCAGCAAGAGCACAGAGATTATAAGATAGTTCAAGCAGATGGGAGTGAAGGGGTGCTCTCCTGAGCTACAGAAGGAATAATCTGCTAGTTAAGTTAAACACAAGTCAAATTTATTAGATCTGTGCATAGTAAGCAATGGCGATCTTCTTGCTGGTCTTGCAATTCCTGGACATAAATTGCTCCATGGCTTCCATAATATTCATGCTCTCTTTGACCTTGCAAAAGACCACATGATTGCTATCCAACCACTCAGTCTCAGAAGTGCAGAGGAAAAACTGGAAACCGTTTATGTTAGGTCCAGCATTTGCCATGAACAAGATGCCAGGACCCGTGTGCTTCAAGATGAAATTTTCATCATCCAGTTTCTCCCTGTAAATGGACTTACCGCTAGTGTCATTATGGCATGTGAAGTCACTACCCTGGCCCATAAATCTTGAATAATCCTGTGAAAGTAGGAAACTTTATAACCAAATCCTTTCTTCCCAGTGCTCAGAGCACAAAAGTTCTCTGCACTCTTTGAATCTTTGTCTGCAAACAGCTTGAAGGAGATGTGGCCCAAGGGCTTGCAATTCCTGGTGATGTCAAAGAACACGGTGGAGTTGACCATGTCTGGGTGGCATGGGTGGCTCTGAGATGGTGGCGTCTGCAAGCTCCAGAAGTAGATTTTGAAAATATTATTGATGAGCCTGCTTCAATTAAAGTTAGATTATAATAAATTATTTTAGTGTAAAAAAATATTTATAATTAAAACAATATTTAAAATTTTAATACACATACTTTTAAATTTTTCAATACTTTTTCAACTACTTTAATATTCTGGGAAAAAACTAGCCGTTAAAAAATAGATAAAAACATGGATATAGGGGGCACATTTTTCTTTTTACCTCAAGCTCCAATAGAACTCAATATGACATTGTCTTCATTTAAGTTCTTTTTTTTTTTTTTTTAATTTACATCTAAATTAGTTAGCATATAGTGCAACAATGATTTCAGGAGTAGATTCCTTAGTGTCCCTTACCTATTTAGCCCATCCCTCCTCCCACAAGCCCTCCAGTAACCCTCAGTTTGTTCTCCATATGTATGAGTCTCTTCTGTTTTGTCCCCCTCCCTGTTTTTATATTACTTTTGTTTCCCTTCCCTTATGTTCATCTGTTTTGTCTCTTCAAGTCCTCATATGAGTGAAGTCATATGATATTTGTCTTTCTCTGACTGACTAATTTCGCTTAGCATAATACCTTCCAGTTCCATCCACGCTTAGCATAATACCTTCCAGTTCCATCCAGTGCCATCCAAATGGCAAGATTTCATTCTTTTTGATTGCCGAGTAATACTCCAATGTATATATATACCACATCTTCTTTATCCATTCATCCATCGATGGACATTTGGGCTCTTTCCATATTTTGGCTATTGTGGATAGTGTTGCTATCAACATGGGGGTGCATGTGTCCCTTCGAAACAGCATACCTGTATCCCGTGGGTAAATGCCTAGTAGTGCAATTGCTAGGTCATAAGGTAGTTCTATTTTTAGTTTTTTGAGGAACCTCCATATTGTTTTCCAGAGTGGCTGCACCAGCTTGCATTCCCATCCATTTAAATTTTTGATATTTTGTTTGTCATAGGCTATTTTATTTTATTTACTTATTCAAAAATATTTATTTATTTTTTGGAGAGTGTAAGCAAGGGAGGGGCAGAGAGAGAAGGACAGAGGATCGGAAGTGGGCTTTGTGCTGACAGACTGACAGCAGTGAGCCTGATGTGGGGCTCAAACTCATGAACCATGAGATCATGACCTGAGCTGAAGTCTGACACTCAACCGACTGAGCCACCCAGGTACCCCTGCCATAGATTATTTTAATTAATTTTTATTTTTAAAATGTAAACTTAAATATTGTTTATCTCTATTTCTGAGTCTTTTTGGTATGTCCTCAAATTTTGCAAACTGGTATAGCCACTGTGGAAAACAGTATGGAGATTGCTCAAAAAGTTAAAAACAGGACTGTTCTACCATCCAGGGAATCACACTACTGTTTATTTACCCCCAAAATACAAAAATGCTAATTCAAAGGGACACATGCAGCTCTATGTTTATAGGTGCATTATTTACAATAGCCAAATTATGGAAGGAGCCTAAGTGTCCATTGATAGATGAATGGGTAAAGAAGATATATAAAAAAGAAGGAAATCTTGCTATTTGCAACAACATGGATAGAGTTAAGAGAGTATTATGCTAAGTGAAATAAGTCAGAGAAAGACAAATACCATATGATTTCACTCATATATAGAATTTAAGAAACAAAACAAATGAGCAAAGAAAAAAAAGAGAGTGACAAACCAAGAAATAGACTCTTTTTAAAAAATTTTTTTAATGTTCATTTATTTTTGAGAGAGATACACACACACACACACACACACACACACACACACACACAGAACGCAAGCAGGGGAGGAGCAGAAAGAGAGAGAGGGAGACACAGAAGCCAAAGCTGGCTTTAGGCTTTGAGCCGTCAGCACAGAGCCTGACACGGGTCTTAAACCTACAAACTGTGAGATCATGACCTGAGCTGAAGTCTGAGACTTACCTGACTGATCCACCCAGGCACCCCAAGAAATAGGCTCTTAAGTTTAGAGAACCAGCTGGTGGTTACCAGAGGGGAGGTACATGGTGGATGCGTGAAATAAGTAAAGGAGATTATGAGTACACTAATCATGATGAGCACTGAGTAATGTATAGAATTCTTGAATCATATATTGTATACCTGAAACTAATAAAACACTGTATGTTAACTATACTGGAATTAAGGTAAAAAGTTTTATAAAAATAAAATAAAATAAAATAAAATAAAATAAAATAAAACAAAACAAAATAAATAGGTGTTCCCTGCTTATGACTGCTTCAACAGAATCAGCCACATCCCTCCGATGGCATGATATGTCCAATGGTTGATCCTACTGCTATTTTGGCCACATCGCTAGCAGCCCAGTCCTCTGCTGACTCAGACTGTTGTACCCTACCTGTAAGACTCTGACTCTCAGCCTCCTCCATACTCTTCAGGCACCCACAACTTGAGAGCATTAAGTAACTGGGGAGCTGGTATCTCTGCTAATCAGGATGATAGCTGAAGCTGTTCTCACTGAGCTGGTTATTCTAGCAAAAAGATTTCAGCCCAGGACTCCCTCCTCTTGAGATGTAGAACTCTCTACACGAGGGCCAGAATTGCTCAAATTGGTTGTGTGCTCTCAAGACCTCACTTTCCATCTTCTTGCTGCCTTTTGAACTCAGTATTTAGCCCAAGGCTCCTCAGAACACTCCGCACCAGTTCCATTAACAGGGATAACAACTAACACTGCATTAAGTTGATCTCCCCAGTGGAAGTAAGCAGTTCTTATCCATGGGGTCATTTCCAACATATCCAGGGCTGCCAGGCACCCCTGGCCATTGTTCTGGGCACAGGGAAAAGACAGTCAGTAACTTAGGTCTCTCCATGACAACTCCTGCGAACCATCTTCTTTCGCAAAGTCAATTGCCTTTTCTAATATCTATCATCTTTTGAGAACTCCGTTTAGTGTTCTTGGACAGATGGTGAGTGAGAATATTTTTTAAAGTTAGTTGTATTTTTACATACTAGTAGCCAACAATCAAATTAAATTTAAGAAAATACTTCCATTTATGGGGTGCCTGGGTGGCTCAGTCAGCAGTCCTACTTTGGCTCAGGTCATGATCTTTCTGTTTGTGAGTTGAGCCCCATGTTGAGCTCTGTCTGTGCTGACAGCTCAGAGCCTGGAGCCTGCTTTGGATTCTGGGTCTCCCTCTCTCTCTGCCCCTCCTCTGCTCATGCTCTGTCTCTCTCTCTCAAAAATAAATAAACATTAAAGAAAATTTTAAAAATATATGAACTTTCATGCATGCCTCACACTATATACAAAACTTACCTTAAAACGGATCATATGCCAAAATGTACAACCTAAAACTATAAAATTTATAGAAGAAAACATAAGATACTCTTCGTGCTTTTGAGTTAAAGTTTTCTTAGATATCCCACTAAAAGCATGATCCATAAAGTGAAAAATAAGTTGGACTTCATAAAAATTATAAATGTCTAGTCTTTGGAAGATACCATTAAGAGAATGAAAAGCCACACCTCTGTGGGAGAAAATATTCACATTTGAAAAGCATATAACTGATAAAGGACTTGTATTTATATATATATATGAATTATTATATATAATATGTTATATATAAATATAATAACATGGATAAATATCAACATAATTATTCAAGGGGCACCTGGACAGCTCAGTTAGTTTAGCGTCCAACTTTGGCCAGGTCATGATCTGATGTTTCATGAGTTTGAGCCCCGCATCGGGTTCTGTGCTGACAGAGGCTGGAGCCTGCTTCAGATTCTGTGTCTCCCTCTCTCTCTGCCCCTCCCCCACTCATGCTCTGTCTGTCTCTCTCTCTCTCTCAAAAAATGAGTAAACATTAAAAAAAAAATTGTTTAAAGTAGCCAGATTAAAAAAAGTTATATGCTTTTGATTCCAATCACACATTTCTAGAAATGAATACTAATCTATGGTATTGAAAGTAGAACCACAGTCATCTGGGGTTGGGAGATGGGGCAGAGGGGAGGGAATGCAGGGAAGGAGGGAGGGATTAAAATGGCAGGAGGAAACTTTTGGGGCTGATAGGTATGTTCATGTCAAAAGTTATCATAAAGTGCACCTCAAACATGTGCAGTTTATTTTATGTCAGTTTAACCTCAACAAAATTGTTTCACACACAGCATCCATCTTTGGATATTATAAAGCAAACGTCTCTCTGCTTTTCAAAGCCTTTCATACGTCATACATACTATTAGCTTCTCAATTTGTCCAGTTAGTTGATTCCCCTTCTGTTTATAGAATTCATCATAAAGTAAGTGTGTTATTCTTGAATGTGTGGCCCAAGAAGTCTCAGAGGGGTGACTAACTCAAAATTAGGGATCACTGTTGTTTCTTACTTAAATCCTAAGAAAAGCCAGTCTCCTCCCTATATCCGAATGCTATTGCTGCCTTTTTTTCTCAGAAGTAGCCTCTCATAATTGGAGTAATTTTACTTTTTCCTCATATTGTTTTAAAATCTCTTCATTTCCTGGGGTGCCTGGGTGACTCAGTCAGTTAAGCATCCGACTTGTTTGCATCCCATTTAGGCTCAAGTCCCGCATCAGGCTCTGTGCTGACAGCTCAGGAGCCTGCTTCAGATTCTCTGCCTTCCTCTCTCTCTGCCCTGTCCCCACTCACGTGCTGTTACTCTCTCTCTCAAAAATAAATATTTAGAGAATAATAAAAAAATAAAATCTGTTTTTTTCTTAGTTCTTCCTGAGAGAAGTCTAAAGCAGTGCCCCTCAAGTATGGTCCACAAATATTCACTGATCCACAACAGATACATACAAAAGTTGAGAATAAGAGTATAGAAAGCATTATAGCAATTTTGAGGAGTAATTATACATCTATTAAACCTAAGAATTAAAAATCGGGGCTTTATTTTATATGTCTTTTTATTATTTTTCTACTCTTTTTTGAAGTTATAAATTATTTTTGTATAGAGTATATGACTTACCATTTGCAAAATAATTGAACTGAATATTGGCATAGAAAAATATTTATAATTACAAAATAAAAAGAGTAACCTTTTAAAAAACATATTGATCTCTGAATTCTGTATAGGAAAACATTTTTAAGAACACCATAAGGAGTAGTTTCAGTATAGGGGTGCCC
The DNA here is from genome assembly GCF_023721935.1 of Panthera uncia. Lineage (NCBI taxonomy): Eukaryota > Metazoa > Chordata > Mammalia > Carnivora > Felidae > Panthera > Panthera uncia. The sequence goes on along the minus strand of NW_026057584.1, from coordinate 90,066,064 downwards.
GTGCTCCAGCACAGAGCCTGGAGCCTGCTATGGATTCCGTATCCCTGTCTCTCTGCCCCTCCCCCGTTCATGCTCTGTCTCTTTCTCTCTCATAAATAAACGTTAAAAAAAAAAAAAAAGAGTAGTTTCAGTATAATACCAAAGGTCTAGAGCCTGGCAAAGGACTACAAGGTTTAATTTCTGCCTCTTACACTTGCTAACTGACTTGGGCAAATTACCTATTCTGTGCCTTTTTAACTATTAAATAGTAACAATATACTCATCATCATCATGAAACCTGCCATATAGAGTCTAGAAATCTATGAAAATTGCTTTGAAGAAGTCCTGGCTCACAGCAGGTATTCAATAAAGGTGTTATCTGTTAATAATTTTTTTGAGCAGTTAGTCACGTCGAGAGGTCAATAAAGTACCCAAATCCCTTACATTAAAATGTTTTAATTATTTATGAGTATTAATTAGAAAATGACCTTTTCAGAGGTGAGAGCTATATCAAATCAATCTTTGCAACCCTATTCTCAGTGCTGGTGCCTGGTGAGGAATTGGCACTAAGATGCCTAGAGCGCTCCTCTCCAGGGGGCAGGCATACCTGGCTCCTCTTGCCATCCAATCTCAACTTTCAGTCTTTGCCTCAGAGCCTCCCTTCAGAGGACCCCCTCCCCTCCTCCTACCTCCCCCCCCTCCCCTGCTGTGAACACAACCCATCCTGCCCTATCACTCTCTGGCATGTTACCTGCTTTCCTTCCTCCCATCTCTTATCACTGTCCCCACTTCTCTTTTTCTCTATTGGTTTTCTTATTTGCTATTTTTCTTCTTCCCACTAGAATATAAGGTTAATGGACTCAGGAAATTTGTTTGTGTTTTTATTTGCTATTTCATCACATCAGTGCCCAGAACAGTGTTTGGGAACATAGTATTTTTCTGTTCATTTTTTTAAAATTGTATTTTAAGGACATATCAATTCACAACCACTGGAAAATAAGAAAAAACAAAATGTAAGACACAAAACTGGCCCTTTTACCACAGATAGTTTGAGGGACACTGATTTAATGGGGCTTATTTACCATTTCACACATACATAAACTGAGCCGCAGGAACTTTCAGGGACTTACCCAAAGGCTAATAAGTGGTTATGTTGTAGGACCAGCGTAAAACCCAGATCCCTGGATCCTGGCCTCTCCCTTCCTGCTGTGGACTCCCTTGTCTTTAGCAGGACAATACATTGAGCTTCTTAGATGGTTCAAGTGGGTGGGTTATTAAACTTTGGATTGGAGGTGACCAACAGAGTGCTCTTACTCTGAATGTTTCTCCTATTACTGCAACAGATGATACCCCAGAAAGTTGACCTAAAACAGTGGGGTTCTATCCCTGACTGGCGAGCAAGGCCAGGAGTTTCATTAATACTGGATTTGCCTTGCTAAGTAAACATGCTTATTTGGTTTTAATATATTAGGCTTCGCGATTCAGAACTAGATTAAACTGTCAATCATCCCCCCATATTTCATATTGTTTCCTCTGGGCAGGGGCATGTGTGATGTTACACATGTCTCGCCAATAAAACAGCCCTCTGGATTGAAATCTGTTCAGGACTTATAGCAAGATGTCAAATTAATTGTACCGAAATAATGAGTTAGCACCAAATGCTAATTAAATATTGATGAAAGTCATACTTTCAATTATCTTCATTATGGCCCCATGTTTTATGTAGGCATTAAGTGCTTGCAGTACAGCTACGTCTGGTAATTAGCTCTGCACTATTAAAAAAAAAAAAGCCCAAGTTATTGCCCTACATGTTAAAAGCACTTAGAAACCACTTGGAAAATGGAAACTCTGAAAAGAGGTAGTTCTTTTTTTCTGAGAATGTTTGAACTTCTATGAATTCCATACTTCCTGTTTGTAGTAATGGATACTCCTTTTTTTTTTTTTTTTTTTTTTTTTTTTTTTCCCCCTGACTGGGCAGATTAGAAATCAGAAGGCCCCTCAAAGTCCCTATTGAGCTCTGCTGGGTCATGGCTTTTTCCACTCTGGTTAACTTCTGGCAGCCTTTTCTTTTAAACACTTACCCTGCCTTTGACTTTTTTCCTGCCTGTAGGCACAATGGTTGCCTCAGGCAAATATGACCATTGCTACAATTTGTTGTGTTGTGATTCAGGTGGTTGTCAGAGAGCGCAGTTATTGTGCTGCCAGCGTTCCAATCACCTGGATTACTATTTATCTTGTATACCCCCCAGCCCCACACAGGTGACCCAACAAAGGAGAAGGTGGCCAAGAATGTGGATGATACAGTTTGACAACTGATAGATAATAACATTTTCCATCCTGGCTGTATAGTAGAATAGATGGAGCGTCTTTTAAAACATAGTACCTTACCTGATCTTACGTAGGGCCACAGCCCATATGTGTGTGTGAACATATGAGTGTAAGGACAGTTTAATGGGTCCTTAAACAGTATATGTATACTCTGCCATCCTTTCTGGTGGGAAGGCTTTCTCCACTTCTGTGCTTGAAAATTTCTCTCTCCATTCATTGTCAGTGATGCACTTTTTTTTTGAAATGTGAACTTACTTTGTGCTGGTTGGTCATTTGTTTGTTTTCAGATCCTTTCCTTTCAATATAAAACATGTTCATGGGGATAGTCAGGTGCCACCTTGTCATGAAGCCATGGAAGCAGTATGGACTTGGAGTCTGAAAGCCTTGGGCTTCCATTCACATGTGGTGAATCCTGACTCCACCATTTGTTATTTACTGGCACTTTACAGAAGTTATTTAACTTCTCTGACCCTCAGTTTCCTCATCTGCGAAAGGGAGGTAGTCAAATCCACTTCCAAGGTTGATATGAACACCAAATTAAATACTCTACAAGCATGTTAGGCAGGTGGTTAATCGCCCACAAGAAGGCTGCTATCTGAACCACTTGTAACATGTAAAAGGCTCTGCAAGAGATTCATAGAAAATGCTCCATAAATGTCATTTAAAAAAATTAATTGGATTCTACAGCTGTTTTATATTCATTCACTGACTCGAGGTAGAAATAGAAAAAAAAAAAAAAGAGCTGGTTCTGTTGAAGACTTCTTCATCTGTCATAGGCTAAACCTTTCTGTCCTGCAGAACACGGCTTTTGTCACTCACCAGCTCATAGTCCTCCAATGGCTTCTGAGTGAATGCCAAAGTGCTCACCTTGTATGAATGAACCCTGGCCACTTGTTTAGCATCAACTCCTACCAGGCCCCCCTTGCTTACTGGCTTCCAGTCACACAGGTCTTTGTCTGCTCCTAGAACAAGCCAAGCAAAGGCCCATCAGAGTCTTTATGATTTTGTGTCCCTTCTGCCTCGATCCCTCTTCTGAATCCTTGCATTTAAGCTGGCTTCCTCATTTCACTTGGGTCTGTGCTTAACTGTCACCTTCCCAGAGAGACGCCTTGACCACTCTACATAAAACAGCACCCATCTCTCTTCTTTAACCTGCTCTATTCATCTTCCTAGAGTTTAGCTAGAATACTTACTGTCTGCTTATTTTATCATCTGTCTATCCTTCTAGAAAGTATACCCCAACACAACAGGGACCTCAGGAGTTCACTCATGTATCTAGGTGACTGCTTGACAGGTACGGAATGAATTAATGACCAAAAGCTGGTGGTAAGAAGGGAAAGGGAAGTAACATTGCTGAGCACTTGCTCTGCTGGGCCACGGTCCAGGCTATACAGTCACTCTTTAGGATACAAGGTCCTCACCGTCGCACACATCAGCTCAAGACTCACAGGCAATAAGTTGTTGCCAGTGCAAAGTCACAATGTCCAAAATCACAGTTATGATATTTCCCCTCATCCTGCTCTGGGCCCAATGGATCTTATCTCAGTGAAGGTAGCAGCATCTTCTCAGTTGCTCAAATTAGAAAGCCAAGAGTTGGGGTGCCTGGGTGGCTCAGTCACTTAAGCGTCTGACTCTTGATTTTGGCTCAGGTCATGATCTCACACTCCTGGGATTGAGCCCCACATCAGGCTCAACATGGATTTCAGAACCTGCTTGGGATTCTGTGTCTCTCTCCTCTCTGTGCCCCTCCCCTGCTTGCATTCTCTCTCTCTCAAAATAAATAACCAGACTTGGAAAAAAAAAAAGAAAGTCAAGAGTCTTCCTGGAGGCACTCTCCTCCCTCACTGCTCATGTCCAATCCATCCGGAGCCTAGTGACTTTATCTCCTAAATATCTCTCAAGTCCATCTGCTTCTCTCCATCTTTATTAGCACTCTAGTCCAAGGAGTCATTAGTTTTTAGTTGGATCTTGTAGTACTTACTACCTGGTTGACCCTCTTTTCCACACTTGCTCTCTAATAACCCATCTTCTACAGAGACCTGAGAAATCATTACAAAATGCAAAACTGATTATGCCCTGCTGTCCTTCCCTTGCTAAAGTATTTCATTAATTTCCCATTGTCCTTAGCACCATACTGAGGTCCTAAATTTGGCCCACCGTGTACCATTTTGTCCTTGCCTCCCTTCTATTGGTTTCCACCTTGCTCACTGTGTACTGGCTACTCTGATCTTGGTCCGTGTTTCTAAATAATCCAAGCATCTCCCGTGCTCAACCTGCACACTCTCTTTGCCTTCCTGCCTTTTGACCAAGTTTTGGTTAACTCTTATCCTTTTTGTTCCAGCTCAATTATATGTCAGAAATATTTCCTTCCTATCCTACAGTCTAGGGACTGATATCAACCATCACAGAACAAGTGGCTTCTTCAACAGGGAGTTTACTACAATTGTAACCAAGAGATTATGAACTTATGCCTATCTTTCCCACTAGATTATAAACTCCCAGAGATAGCGTTCTATAACATTTATCTTGTGGATGTTTTTCCATCACTTAGTCTGGGGTTGTGCATAGAAAGCACTCCATAAATGTTGAATTAATGAATGTGACCTCACTTTCAATGTTGGACCTGATGGGGTTAGAGCTTGGCTTTGGACCCAAGGCTGTCCAACTCTTAACTACACTAATGCTCTTTCTGAAGGTGCTGCTCAGGCCCAAAGCGAACCCAGGTACCAGAGAGAAGTGGAGGACTGGAAGTTCTGAGAGCCTGGGAGTTCTTCCTGGAAGCAAGAACTGGGAAGCATCTACCATGGGGGCTGGTCTCCGCCCAGGTGCTCAAAGGCCACTGTGTTCTTCTTCCTCCCCATCAGGCTCCAAGACTGGTTTCGAGTTGACCTTTGTTTTTCACTTCTCTCAACTTAAAAAAAAAAAAAAAAGCCACGACAGAGTATCACCTTTCAGGAGGCACACTGCCTCATTTGGAGCTGTTAAGATAAGGGAAGCAAAAGCTTAATTGATGGAGAGTGACGAGGTGGGTGCTACTGTGTATCTGAAAATGAGGTGTGTGAGTGGAAATTGGATTTGTGGTGATAGTAACAGCTGAAAGAGGGCCACACTGCTAAAGAGCAACTAAAATTCACTCACTCATTCATTCACTCACTCATTCACTCATTCATTCATTCAGGTGGTGATAGAGCTCCTTTTATGTAAGAAACCCTGATTTAGCATGAAATATACAACAATGAAAAAAATGGCTGGCACTAACCTCTTGTATCTTATATTTTAGTGGGAGAGAGACAATAAACAAATAAAAATTAAACGCGTAACAATATTAAGTGATGAGAAACACTTTGAAGAAAATCAGTGTATGTAAAGGGATAATAGACAAATGTGGCTAGGTTAGATTTTTTTGTTTTTTATTTTTTGTTTTTAATATATGAAATGTATTGTCATATTGGTTTCCATACAACACCCAGTGCTCATCCCAAAAGATGCCCTCTTCAATACCCATCACCTACCCTCCCCTCCCTCCCACCCCCCATCAACCCTCAGTTTGTTCTCAGTTTTTAAGAGTCTCTTTATGCTTTGGCTCTCTCCCACTCTAACCTCTTTTTTTTTTTTTCCTTCCCCTCCCCCATGGGTTTCTGTTAAGTTTCTCAGGATCCACATAAGGGTGAAAACATATGGTATCTGTCTTTCTCTGTATGGCTTATTTCACTTAGCATAACACTCTCCAGTTCCATCCACGTTGCTACAAAAGGCCATATTTCATTCTTTCTCATTGCCACGTAGTACTCCATTGTGATATAAACCACAATTTCTTTATCCATTCATCAGTTGATGGACATTTAGGCTCTTTCCACAATTTGGCTATTGTTGAGAGTGCTGCTATAAACATTGGGGTACAAGTGCCCCTATGCATCAGTACTCCTGTATCCCTTGGGTCAATTCCTAGCAGTGCTACTGCTGGGTCATAGGGTAGGTCTATTTTTAATTTTTTGAGGAACCTCCACACTGTTTTCCAGAGTGGCTGCAGCAGTTTGCATTCCCACCAACAGTACAAGAGGGTTCCCGTTTCTCCACATCCTCTCCAGCATCTATAGTCTCCTGATTTGTTCCTTTTAGGTACTCTGACTGGCATGAGGTGATATCTCAATGTGGTTTCGATTTGTATTTCCCTGATGAGGAGTGACGTTGAGCATCTTTTCATGTGCCTGTTGGCCATCTGGATGTCTTCTTTAGAGAAGTGTCTATTCATGTTTTCTGCCCATTTCTTCATTGGATTATTTGTTTTTCGGGTATGGAGTTTGGTGAGCTCTTCATAGATTTTGGATACTAGCGCTTTGTCCTATATGTCATTTGCAAATATCTTTTCCCATTCCGTTGGTTGCCTTTTAGTTTTGTAGATTGTTTCCTTTGCTGTGCAGAAGCTTTTTATCTTCATGAGGTCCCAATAGTTCATTTTTGCTTTTAATTCCCTTGCCTTTGGGGATGTGTCAAGTAAGAAATTGCTGCGGTTGAGGTCAGAGAGGTCTTTTCCTGCTTTCTCCTCTAGGGTTTTGATGGTTTCCTGTCTCACATTTAGGTCCTTTATCCATTTTGAGTTTATTTTTGTGAATGGTGTAAGAAAGTGGTCTCGTTTCATTCTTCTGCAAGTTGCTGTCTAGTTCTCCCAGCACCATTTGTTAAAGAGACTGTCTTTTTTCCATTGGATATTCTTTCCTGCTTTGTCAAAGATTAGTTGGCCATACTTTTGTAGGTCTAGTTCTGGGGTTTCTATTCTATTCCATTGGTCTATGTGTCTTTTTTTTGGTGGCCAGGTTAGTTTAGATGAGTAGTCAGAGAAGGCCTCTTTGAGGTGACATATGAGGAAAGATCTAATGAAATAGGCCACATGAATATAGAAAGATTTCAAACGGAAGTAAGTGACATACAAAGAAATTTGGTTCATGGTTTAGTTATGAGAGGCTAATTTTTTTTTAAGTTTATTTATTTTGAGAGAGTGAGGGAGGGACAGAGAGAGAAGGAGAGAGAGAATCCCAAGCAGGCTCTGCACTGTCAGTGCAGAGTCCAATGTGGGACTCGAACTCATGAACCATAAGACCATGACCTGAGCCGAAATCAAGAGTTTGATGCTTAACCCACTGAGCTACCCATGTGCCCTGGGAGACTAAATGTTTAACAAATGTTGGAGGAGGTCATTGGGAAGATATGACCACTGGATGACCTGTGAACTGAACCCCAACAGTCAGAGGCGCTTCTCACTTCCTTCTCTGTCCTTGGAATGTGCATTCCGCTTCCTGGAAGCTGGTCCTGGAAGCTGCACCAAGGACACACTCTTGAGACAGTGATGTGCTGCTGAGACCATCTAGATAGTATACGTGACTGATCCCAGTTAAGGCTGCTATGTAAATTTCTAAGACTTGACAAGTGGGTGCAGAGATCTACTTGTCATGTGGCCACCCAAAACAAACCTCATAAGTAAGTTCCCTTGCACTTTAAACCTTCCACTTATCAATCAGGAGTGGTTGCCTCTCTCTGGCCTCTCTCTGCCCTATTCATGGGCTGATTTTAGATTACACCAGGGAAGTTCCTAAAGAGATTAGAAACCAATGCCAATATCACCCATGCCCACCATGGAAACTCAAGTGGTTTAACACAAAGGATGCTTATTTCTTGCTCATAGCAGAGGCTAGTGTGGGTTTAGTGGATGTGCATCCCTGTGTAGTTTCAGGCTCTCAGGACCCTTCCCCTGGTGGCTCTACCACTCTCTAGCATCCTGAGTCCTCTCTATCCCATTGGAAGATGAAGCAAACAGATCGTGTGGGAGGTTTTTACTGGCCAAGTCTGAAAATGGCATGTGCCTGTCATTTTTTTTTTTTTTTCACCAGCAAGAACCCATCACATGTCACTCCTATCGGTACAAGAGGCTGGGAAATGCAACCTAGCTGTGTTTGAGAAGAAGAGGGTCCAGGTTTGGGAAGCACCTAGCCCATTTCTTTCCAGCATACATAAAGAACACAGAGGAGGCAGAGTGACTGTTGCTGAGGGAAGATGATATTTGAGAGGTGGGCATGTGCTAGGGGAAGGTAATAAGGCCTTTAGGTCACAGAAGGAACTTTGTGCTATTTTCCTGAGTATATTGGCATACTACTGGAAGATTTTAAACAAGGAAGTGATATGCTTGGATTTCGATTTTAAAAAAGATCTTGAAAGCTCTTCAGAGACTATAAAGTAAGGGACAAAAAAGGCGAGGATAATAATTCATGGGAGAGGTGATGATAGCTGGGGCTAAGTCATGGCTGTGGTGAAGAGCTGAACAGTGGTCTCATTGAACATAGTTTGGAAAGAAAAGCAAATAGAAGTTACTGTTAAATTGAATGTGGAGCCTGAAAGAAAGAAAAGAATCAGTGAAGCTTGCTAAATTTTTTGTCTGAGAAACTGGGTAGATAGTTTTGCCCTTTACTGAGATGGAAGAGACTGGAAAAGGAGGAGGGGGCAGAAATGGAGACTTCTCTTCCAGATATTATATTTGTAATGCCTATTGAACAGCCAAGTGAAGGTATCAAGTAGCAATTGCAGATGGAAAGCTCATGGTGGCAGGAATGGAGTGATTGGAGCTGGAGATATCAGGTTTATCAGGCTGGGGTTATCAGGATAAACCAAGAGATTTCAGGAGATCACTAATTTCAATAAAGAAGAGACGAATTTTGAGGCCTTGCTCAGGAGCTTTTCAAGATCTAAAGCTCAAATCATAGACTCGTGGACTCAGAAATAACAAGGCTCTACGAAGTTATCAGGTCAAACCTCTTATTTTTTTCAGTGAAGAGACTAAGCACAAATGATGCCATTGCATAACTAAGATCACATCATTTGTGTTGGCAGAATTTGGCTACAATCCAGATGTTAGGGCTACTTACCCACTGCGTCTTTGTCTATCTAATAATCAAAACAATAATTCCTGTGGTGAAGGATAAGAGAGAGGAGTTAGAGGACCTGGATGGCTCTGTTGGTTGAGCAACTGACTCTTGATTTTGGCTCAGGTCATGATCCCAGGATCGTGGGATTGAGCCATGCATGGGACTCCATGCTGAGCATGGACCCTGCTTAAGATTCTCTCTCTCTTTTCCTTCCTTCCTTCCTTTTCTTTCTTTCTTTCTTTCTTTCTTTCTTTCTTTCTTTCTTTCTTCCTTCTTCCTCTCTCTCTTTCTCTCTTTCTCCCTCTGCCCTGGCTTGCATGTGCTCTCTTTCTAAAAAACATAGTAAATAAATAAAAATAAAAGAGGGGCAATTGGTGAGATTAAAGAGAAAAGGAGGGAAATAAACTGTGTTGGAGAATATGTTTACCCCCCTTCCCATCTCCCTCTTAATCTTTCTAATCACTGCAGAACACATTCTATATAAAGGATAAGGTATTAGGTCACTTTCATATTATTTCAACTCTGAAGAGACTGGGAGAATATTGAACAGTAGCCAATCCTGAAACATATTTCAGATGAAAGGGCAGAAAGAGCTGTTGGAAGAAAAAAAGGAAAAACTGCATCCATTGTCTTTATATCCAAAAGCAGAAGTTAATAAGTTTTGCCTTTTTTTTTTTTTTTCTGAGACCTCTGGATTTGGGCTGTGGTTGGGGATTTGGGCAGAGGAAAGGTAAGGAGGCCAGACATATGATGGAAGTAATGGAGGCCCAGAGGAGAAGCATAGTCTCAAGGGGGAAGATCCCATTAACCCAAACTGGCAAGAAGTCAAATATGGGGACTGAAAAATAATTATAGATGGTGTAAACATAGATGATACTGAGAATAAAATATCCAGAATGATAAAGTACACATAGTGAACAGAAAGAAACAGATAAACATAGGTAAAGGTAAGGAAAAATAAGATAAAAAGAGAGATGCAAACCATAAGAGATTCTTAAATACAGAGAACAAACTGAGGGTTGTTAGAGGGGTGTTGGATGGGGGAATGGGCTAAAGAGGTGATGGACATTAAGGAGGGCACTTGTTGGGATGAGCACCGCGTGTTATATGTAAGTGATGAATCATGGGGTTCAACTCCTGAAACCAATACTACACTGTATTTTAACTAACTTGAATTTAAATAAAATTAAAATAAATGAATAAATAAATAAATAATAAATAAATAAATAAATAAATACACAAATAAAGGTTGAATCATGTAATGTCAAATGGTAGTTTCCTGACTCCATCATCCCTTCTAGATTTACTAATTGGCAACATATTGTAAGATGGAACTTTCCCTTCTCTTACATTTATTTATTCATTTCTATCAGCATGTACTCATGACTTCCTATTTTACTCAAAGGGTTGCAATATTTTACAATTATTCTTTATTTTCATATTCAAATTGTCTTGGGCTATACCAAGGAGAGCCCCTTTAAATTGATTTGTGTGGCCTTTTGAGGTCTCCATCATTCTGGAGAATTTTATTGCTTTCTGGCACAAAACATTTTAGTCTTATTATGTAATTTTCTTACCCTAGTCCTAGAGAGGCCTATTTCTTTTTCTTTTCTTTTCTTGTCTTTCTTTTCTTTCTCTTTCTTTCTTTCTTTCTTTCTTTCTTTCTTTCTTTCTTTCCCTTGTGATCATAACCTAAACTGAAAAAAAATTCAGACATTCAACCTACTGAGTCACCCAGGCACTCCAAGAGCGATTACTTCAGGAACCCCTGGTTCCTTTCAATGGAGAATGATATTAAGAAGCCAAGATCTAACCTTCAGAGTGTTCCTGCTGCTAGATCCTCTCATAGGGCAGCATTAGGAAACCTATACATATACACCTTTATCTCTTTATCTCTTTGTGTGTCTATCTGTGTATCTGTCATCTATCACAAGCCAGTTCAGTCCAGCACAATAACATGTATTAGCATTCCCCTTTCCTTAATTGTAATCCCTTATCTGGTAATAAAATACCCAGGTTGCATTATTCTCAATGTATTTATTTATATACTTCATCTCCTGATTACGCTAGCTGAAAATTTGACCCTGGTCACATTGGTCCCTCCTATCATACCTCAAGCCTCACTGAGAACTAGCTAAAAGTTTGGACCCAAAGAAAGGGAAAAAGGAAGCCCCCTGTGTATTCCAGGGGAGGAGACATTGAAGGGGGTTCTCAGATATATAATCTGCTATAGTTGGCAGAAAGCATTTGCCCTACTCATCCTCTGTTTCCTCCTCTATTGTCCACTTTCATCACCTGAAGAGCCACTTGCCAAGACCTCACTGTTACAACTGCCATAGGGTGAATAAGAACTTAGTTGTCAGGAACCAGTGTTCCTCAGTGAGCACCCTGCAGCCGTGCAGCACAGTGCCTACCCTCACTTCTCTGCCTCTACCACTCAGCCCCAAGGCCACTCAGCTTGAACTCAGCAGTGTAGAGTTCCCTCAGCTTCTGTCTCTCACCAATTCCCTGATGACTTTTCAATACTTTCATTAGATAACAGATACACTAACAAAAACAGCCTTGTCTGTTCTTGCCTTTACATTTTGTCATAGAGACTCAATCAAGTGTAGCTTATTGGCAGAATGGGAAGTGATGTCCCTCTGCTCCTGCTTTTCTAACTTCCCCCTAAGGCTTACCCATCCACTTCCTACTCTTATAACATTCAAATTCTCCTGTCTTCTCTTAATAACAAAATATGCACCAAGTATATTGATGGTTGTGAACAGATCCTGGAAGAGAGAGGTTGGAGTGACATCTGGTCTAGAGCTCGGCCAATCCCCAGCCAGATCCCCATCTCCTTGAGTTTATGATCTCTTATACTCTTAATACTTAAAGGATAGGCTAATAACAGCTCCTAAAGAATGGGCTGGGCAGCTTCTTATAACTGGCTAAGCCCCCATGGAACTCTCAAGAGAAATACTCTTCTCCAGAGCTGTGCCAGCCATATGTGACTCACACTAGAACCAGGCTGAATGGAACAACAAAGCTGTGAGGATTGATGGATCATCCTCAGATCATAGTATGATGGTGGTCAGCCTCCATATCTTTTTCATTTAAAACATAGCTCTGTGTATGCTCTGCATTTCAGATAGTGCTAAACAGCACTTACAGAGTTGAATATTAATAGTACTACTATTAAGAAATGGTTCTTTTCCTCAAATAAATCACTGCATAGTTTAAGAGACAAACAAATGAACAAATGATTGCAATGCATTATATTTGGTGAGGTGCCAGGAGTATGATAGAAATGTAGAACAAATAGCTGGCAGAGATGAGTGAGGAAATGCTTTCAAGACCAGGTCATGAACATTAGGAGAAAAGTAGAGTTAGCCAGACTGAGTATGCAATAGAAGTGAACTCATTGAGGTGACAGAGAACTTGACACCTGGGGAGTGTGTGTTAATTAGTAAGAATATCAAGAAACAGCACTGTCATACAATAATGGTCTGTTGTACAGCACAAATTGGCACAATATTCCTGGAGGACAATTCATATTTCAACAGTTTTGGCCTGTGACTGATCAATTCTACCATTATGAATTTATAGTAGGGAAATAATCAGAGCACAAAAATATTTATTTCATTATTATTTTAATAGCTATTTATAATAGATAAAGTACATATATGTTGGAGTATTTCTCTGTTTCTTTCCACCCCAGGCTAAGACTCCAGCATCCCTTTCCGGCTCTAGCTCTTATTTAACATATCTTCTTCTATAATAGTTTCAACTCACTGGGTTTTTGTAACACTTTCCTTTCCTTCCTCTTCAGCCTAGAAAGAGTAGGGATGTTCCACTGATGCCTTCCCTGCATGCCTCAATATCCCTTTGTTGTTCCTCTACCCTTGCAACATGTCTGGAAATAGTCCTTTTATTAAATTTTCTTCAAAATACCTCTTCAGGTGTCTTCTGTTTCCTCCTGGAATACTGACTGATAGATACATCACCTAAGCTTTTGAAAAACCATTTTGAAAGGAGGGCTTTTGATAATTCTACAATTATAGATCCGAATGGATGGACCCAAAACGTAGTCTCTCTTATTCTCAATTGACTATAACACACATAAGTGAGCATACCAGGGGTCAGGAGCTTTGCTAAGTGACAGGGAAGAACAATGAACAAGAATAATGAAGAGATCCATGGCCCAAGCAAGCTGACAGTCTAGTCAGAAAGACAATGCTTTATACATTATTTATTATTGCATCCACATTGTACCCTGGTCAGATATTATATAACTAAGTTTGCATCTCAAGACAATATCTATTAACAAGCACATAGTCTCTAGGCACAGCTCTTTCACCATAGACTGTGTTATACTCATTACCACCTCATAAGAAAATCAAGTAAAAATAATATTTGATAATTACAGTTTAATGCACCTGTCCTTGGCCTAAGGTGCAAATATTCAGCATGGGACCTTCTATGTTGATACTCAAACAGGACCTATGCTTGTGTTAATTGGGAAAATTTGGGGATGAAATAGTTAAAAATTTTCATTTGGGTAACACCAGGATGTGTTTTGAAATGTTTTCTCCTTTACTTGTTTCTTATGCACTCTTAAAATTTGTGAGTTAATTGCATTTTGCCTGTTTTCTCCCCACCTCTCACTACAGTGAACAGAAAGATGACTGTTCTTTTATATTCAGCTGATAGGATTTTATTACACTGAGTTGTAAAGGACTTGAAGAAACAACTCCTTCTTGATTTTTGCCAGAAAGAAAGGCTATAGTTTATTTCTTAACTAAAGTTGTTATTTTTGGTAAGTGTCCTTTATGAATAAAAATGTTTTAGTGTGATATACTGAAATATAATAGGGTTAAACTGGAAACTTGGGACCAAAATACATGAACTTTTGGGGCCAAAGCAAATGGAACTATGCATGTTTAGCATGGGGATATAGAAAAGACTTGGGGGTTTATGTTGACAGTAAACTTGACATGAGTTAATATGCATGATTACTAAGAATATTGGTGTAATCTTAAGTGACATTAATGAAGAAGAAAATTTAAGATTAGGGAGGTAGTTCTCTTGCTGGACTCATTACTGGTCCATCCCACCTTGACTGCTATAGGATAACTTTTAAAGGAGAAGCACAGATATATTGTACTGCATTTGGGGAGAGGCATGGGAATGCGTTAAAGGGCCTAAAAGCATGTAACATGGGAAACATGTGAAGGACAAGAAGAAAAGACAAAAAAATAGAGGGCAAATAAGAGAGAGGACTTTGAGCACCATAAATGTCATCATGTCAAAGAGTGGATGTGTAGCATGGAAAGCAGGCACTAGGACCAGTGAATGAAGGCTAAAGGTAGGCAGAGAGGGGAAAAAAAGTAATTCTCTATTGCAAAATAACTTTATTTCTTTTGGCATACATTTTGGAAATGGTTTGTTTTGTAGACAACATCAGACAATAGTGTTGCTGAATGGTGGGGAATTGGTGCTTTTTTGAGACTGTTTGGGGAAGGTTAGCTTTCTGTTTTTTTTCTGCCTTTGAATGATTTTCAGGTTCAAAGTATTGGAACCTTGCTTGTGGAATAAAATGTTGAGGATCCCAAAGCTCATGATTTTCTGTGCTGGAAAGAATTAAAAATAACCTCTGTTAACTGCTGTTCACCTGCCCTTGTTGAACTTGTTTCAACAGGATCTTCTTTCACATCATCATTTTATACTATTGTGCAAAATTCTATTGCATAGATGTGCCTCGTTTTTCTTAATCAGTCTTCTTTTTTTGAAAATTTCAGTTGTTTTAGTATTTCATATTAATAATGGTGATCCAGTGAATATCCTTGTTGCTCGATCTTTGCTCTTATCTATGAGTTGCTCTTAAGCAGTCCAATAGCAGGGTCAAAGAATAAAGGGTCAACACCATAAAGGCTTTGGAAGATATTTCCAAATTGCTTTCAAGAAAGGTGGACCATGCACAGTTTTCTTTCCTGTACACATTTTAGCTTGAATATAAAAAAATTAATTTCTATTTTGTTAATTTGTATTAATTTGATTAATTATGAGGAAGAAAACTGTTTTCAGATATTTATTAGCCATTTTTCTCCCTAACCTTCCTCCTGCCCTCCCTCTTGAACTAACTTTGTTTCTCCCTCTCCCACCCATGCCTCCCTTCCATCATTCCTTCCTTTCTATAATGTCCTCATCCCTGTTGGCAAGATTAAATCATAATGCTTCCATAAGAGCCCAAGATATCTCACCCCCAGATTTATATGACATGAGAAAAACAAAACCTCTATTTCCTTAAGCCATTCTAAGTTAGGTTTTCTATTCGGTGCAGGTGATAATGTTCTCTGCCTGTATTTAATTGTGAAGACCATAATTTGGTTATTGATCTGGAAGAGGTCTTTAGACGTAAAGGGTATGAACACCTATTCAATAAGTGTTGTCAATCAATGATGTTTTAATAGAGGTGTAATGGAATAGATGATAACTATACTTGTGATGATCATAGCATAGTGTATGAACTTATCAAATCACTAAGTTGTACACCTGAATTTAAAGTACCATTATGTGTCAACTATACTCAGATTAAAAAAAAAGCATTTTCAAATATTTTCCAGTTTCTAATTTATTTTTATCTTTTTTGTGTGGTCTGTTTAAATATTAAAAAATTCAGTTATCAAATTTATCAATTTTCATTTTATGGTATCTGCCTTGTTGTCATATTTGGGAAGACTTTTAGTACATGATCATGTATTTATATTTTGCTTTAAAAAACTAGGATGGCATATCCATTATCTTCCCCTCCCACACTCATGGCAGACATTGCTAACTGATGGTGCCACTCATTCTTTATTAGCCATTTTATTAGCTACTAGCCCTATCTGGACCTCTTCTACCAACAATAAAGTTTCATGTAGCATAAAACTCATTTGCTATCCTCTATTTATAGTAGTTTGTATTTTTAAAAAATCCATTCCTATGTGCCACCATAAGTCATTTCTCAGACAAGATGGAGCATCAGTAGATAAAGAGATAGACTGGTCTACTGGTTTATTAACAATATTGGTCAAGCACCACTAAAAGCAGATAATTGCTATTAACATTTCATAGACCAGAAAAGAAATTGAGAAGAAACATTTCTTTTAATTGTGTAGCTTCCAGTCTAACAAGAAAGTACAATTCAAATGATGATATCTGTCAAATGACAAAATCACTCATATATCTAAATCACTCATATATCAAAATCACTCATTATTTAGACACATCTTCTTTCTTGCCTCTACTATATAGGCTGGTGTTTGAATATTCCAAGTGTTTGTGAAGGAGTCAGAACACCTGGGGTATTCAGACCCATGACAACTTCATGGGAGGATCGAAGGGGAGGTGAGCATCTCTGCACAATGGTTCAGCAATGAGAAATAGTGATTCATGAATTAGAAACAATAAGTACAAACCTTTAGAGAGCAAAAAGTTCTTTGGCAGGATTTGAGAAACCAAAAGTAAAGGAAACATGGTCAGGGGACCCTAGAATAAATTATCAGGAGCATGACATTTGTGAGTCATGGAGATTTTTCTTTGACTTTCAATTTGGCCCATTCCCTTCATTCTCTCTCCTATTTAACAGGCAATACGCTGATGCCCATTATGATTTTCCTTGTTGCTTTCCTTAGAATGGCAAACAAAGGGGCAATGCAGTTGTAGATACACATAAAATTCAAAGACAATAATTTTTTAAAATATGCATTCCATAGTTATTTTTAAGGCTTAATTTATATTATTGGTTCCTGAAAGGAAATGCCGAGATAACCTCTAAAAGCTTCTCTCTAGCTAGGATCTGCCACTGTGCTGCTCACTGAAGATGAGTGGCTGACTGCTCTGATGTTATCGATGGTGATACCACAGCATAAAGTAGGAAGAAATAAATGGGACTGGGCTTCATTGGTTTAACCTCTAGAAGAATCATGGAGCTAAGAAGAGAGGTTGTGGGAGGGGATCAATAGTTGACAAATGAAAAGAGTCTCGGTCAGTTGGAAAGGACATTTATTTTCCCATGACGTAGCAGAATAAATCACTTGTAGAATCCCACATCTCAGGATTGTCTTTTGCAAAATAACACTCTCTGTTTTTCTTTACCTAAAATCTTTGGGTACTACAGTACAAAGTTTTTTCTACATTGTATAATCATGAAAATAGAAATACATCACCTAAATTGATGCTGGAAGGAAAGCAAATCTATCATCACTGTTATTGTTCTGAACAAGTACTTATGTAACATATAAAATACGTCGAACATGCTATTATGGAATCTGCTTAATACAATGTGATTCCTGTTCCCATGAAGTTGTTTCCCCCCACAAAATGTAGCGCATGGCCTACTGATAACATGCAAATGTTCTTTTTTTATTGAGAGATTTATCTCAAGTTGTGATGTTTCTTTCACTAATTCTTTGTGTAAGCCAAATTTATCTTTCACATTAAGAGGCCTCCTGGTTGCATGTAATATAAATCTATTTGAGCTATTTCATGGTTTATTTTACACTTGCTGTTCTTTCTCTCCATCCATTCACTGTCCTTTCGTGTAGTGGCTAGTGTGTGCCATGGTGCTGCTCTGTGCTCTGGATTGTAGAGCCCTGGAGACTCATTCTCTTGAACCATCTTGTTGATTGATATCTGGTTGGGTGTGGCATTGGGAGGTGCTGTTAAGTATGAATGAGGGCAAGATGAGAGAGATCTGGATGTTCATTTCTTCCCTCTGCTCTCCTTTGAGCAGTGGCTGCATTCTTTTGACCACAGCTCCCGCCAGGCTAGGTAGCCCTTTCTTCACTACTCCAGCTCCACTGGCTGTCAACATACTCTTTCTTCCCTTATTTCTTTAGCCTAATGATGGTAATGGCTTCTAGCTGATGTTTTCATGATAGAGGGGAGAAACTCAAGGGAGAGCCCAATCCAAACCCCACAATTACATGTTAAGCTTCTGTGTGGATAGGGCAAAGGTCAAATCTACTCACATCCAAGTGGCCAAAGCATGTAACAGGACCAAGCCTCAAGTCAAACAAGTGGGGACATAAGCTTTTCCCACAGGGGTTTTAGACTGGGTGACCTGTTTTCTGCGGGCACTCTAATACACTTATCTCTAGGGGAAAAAAAGGACATTTATTACAATGATATATTGAGTAGTCTTACTGAGCCCAAAGGCAGGGATTGCAGCCTGCCCTGGAAATAAGCCAGAATGAGAGACTTAAGTACACTCAGGACTTGCTTTCTTTTCTCTGTTCCTTTCTGTTTGCCTCCCTCTTCTTCCGTAGGATAGTTTCATTTGCTTCTTTACCTGTATGTTGGAAAACATTATGGCCAACAGTCTTTAGGTGTAACATTCCATAATGAACTATCTCTTAGTCCTAACTCTAAATTCCTAGGAAAGCTTCTGACTGGCCCAGTGTGCAAGACATGCTCATGCCTAGTGCCATTGAAACAATCCAATGGGCAAGGTTGTACTGTACAAAACAGCTGCTGGGATCCAGCATGATTTATGACACGTTAAATAAAATTGTTAGGAAAAGAAGGGGCTGGCAAGACCACCCACTAGGTGCCCAGTACATCTGGGCATCATTTTAGTTATAAGTTTTCCTTTTGCGATGATTATTTTGTTAAATAGCATTTATTAATTAACTACAATTAGTTTACTTTTGTTTACTTCAATATCTATTCTCTACTTAAAAGAAATCTGAGGGGCGCCTGGGTGGCGCAGTCGGTTAAGCGTCCGACTTCAGCCAGGTCACGATCTCGCGGTCCGTGAGTTCGAGCCCCGCGACGGGCTCTGGGCTGATGGCTCGGAGCCTGGAGCCTGTTTCTGATTCTGTATCTCCCTCTCTCTCTGCCCCTCCCCCGTTCATGCTCTGTCTCTCTCTGTCCCAAAAATAAATAAAAAACGTTGAAAAAAAAATTAAAAAAAAAAAATAAAAGAAATCTGGGCTTCATATTATGAATATTATGAAGACGATTATGTCTTACTTTTAAAATCTTTGATTTTCTTTATGCAAGACACTATGTCTACATTTTCAATTTTTCTCAAGTACAGAAATAAAGAATACACCTTAAGTAGACATCTCTCTGAAGACGCCGAAGAAGTCCAAGTCCAAGTCTACCTGCATATACAGCTGTGATCCTGGTAATAAGGATATTCTCACTGACATACCAGGTAAGTGTAGACATGGATTTTGAATAAAAATAATGAAGTCTAACTATTTACACTGGTTTTGGTATATCTATAATGTATAAGAAGTATTGGTAGCAAAAAAAATAATAAAAAGATATTGTGCTTTAAAGTTCTTGTCATCCATTACTGCTCACAATCTATGTGACATTTACTTTCACCTCAACACTACTATGAGCCAGGCATATAACTCCATTTTGCAGATGAAAGAATTCAAGCTCAAAGAGGTTGAGTGACTGGCTCAAGTTCACACAGCTATGTGTGAATCTGCTAGTGACAAAGTCAAGTCCTAAATCCAGGTTACACTAACTGTAAACTCTGCTTATTTATAAAGTATCTAGGATAGTATTGGACCCATAGTAGCATTGATAAACATTAGCTCTTTCTCTGTAAAGACTCTTTCATTTATATAATGCTATAATTTACAAGGTCCTTTCAGAAAGTGAGGGGGGTGGAATTGCAATAATGACAGGCTCCATTTACCACATTAGATGCCACAGGGGCTCTGAGAGTGAGTTGGCTTCATAGAGTCTACTATGAGTGGGATCCTTTTATTTTTATTTATTTATTTATTTATTTATTTAAAAAAAATTTTTTTTTGGGGATCCTTTTAACTAAAATTTGTAATATATGCTTTGACACAGCAAGTTCTGCAAAACTGTTTTATGTTTCAGGGACTAGAATCATTCTTCACTCTATTTGTCATGGAGTAGACGACAAGAAAGAGACAAGGCAGAGGACATCCCATTATTCACTTAGTCCTAGGATATCCCATTTTTTAGTTCATATTGAGCCATACACTATTTCCCACATGGTTTGTTCAGGAAATGCTCTTAGTCTCTTTGTCTTTCAGTCAAGAGTTTTATACATAAGATATAATGATCTATTTATTAATTACCATGCTGTACATAATTACAACTCTATAAAAGCTGTGCACACACACACACACACATACATATATATGGACAAAGATGAGGAGGAAAATATAAGAATAAATAGATTTAATTTATTAGTGATGGGATGATGGGTAGTATTTTTAATTTTTAAAAATTTGAGTATTTGAAAGTGGTTTATTGAATTAAAAAAGGAAACAATAACAAATAAATGTACCATAATGCTTCAGCAAGCCAGAATACACATCAAAGGGAGCATCTTGTAAAACTGAAGAGAACATTTTTTAATCATTTAAAACATTCCAAAACATACTGATGTATCTCTGTCACGATACACTAGAAGTTGATACTATGATTTTCCTCTAGAGATGGAAAAGGCTGGCTATAGAAAATGCCTGGGAAACAGGCCTTGTATCATCTACTGTACTGGTAAATTTGGAATTATGAATCCATGTAAGTGGATTACTAACAAAAAAATAAAAATGAAAACATATACATTTCTCCCTGTCTCAGTAGGTGAAGTAGAATTAGCATGATTCTGAAATTGCTGTTTCATTATTTTTTAAGAATTTCCCATCAGTATTTTACATGGGTCATTCAGAAAACCAATTTTTTAAGTAAATAACTTCCTATGTTATCTTTGAGTGCAACTTATCATCCACTTAAAAGGCAATGGCTTTATCTGGGCATTGTGAGACATTTAAATTAAGTACAAAATGTAATCTCTGGCTTTGGTGAGCCTACTTTTCTTTCTAGGACCTATGAAGAAGTATAAATAATAAGGCAAGCTAAAAGTGTGTGTACAGAATTATTACTGCAATGCTTAGCATAGACTTGACACAATTTAAACAGATGGAGATCAGAGTGGAGCTCGAGTTCACAGAGAAGTTTTATGCAATGTTTGTATTCGTTAGGTAGGGCTGAGATGCAGTAACAAATCCATCCTAATAATTCAGCGACTGTGAGAGGGATATGTTGGTTTATTTCTTATGTAGCAGTCCAGGGTGGGCTTTTGGTTAGCTGCGTGGCTCTACTCCATGGTGGGAAAGGCGCTCAGACTGGCAGTTGCTTTGCCTCCTTCACTGTATAGTATCTCAGGACCCACAGGGCATCTCTCTGAGACACCCAAAGGGAAGAGAGCGCAGAGAAGCCTGAGAGCACTTTTATTTGAGTCTACTCCTGGAATGAAGACATCCCTTCCTTCTACATTTCATTAGCTGAGAGGCAGGGGCATGCAGTTGGCTAGCCACATATTTGGCCTCTTGCAATGGGAGAAGGAGGAAGGTCCATTCTGGTGGGCAGTTGACAATCTCTGTCACAAATGTGGGGAACATCAATGATTGGGAAGGATAAAAAACAGAATGAATGACTTTACCCGGTCAGGAAGAACAAGCCTCCATTTCTTTATCTAATAAACAAAACTTGTTCCAGATGATTTCTAAACTTGTTTCCACCTTTACACTTCTGTGGTTCTGGGAGCTAGCATTCAATGGGTATTGTGTTCAGGTGGAGTAATGTGTTCATGTTCGAAATGGTGCACAGTAACTCTTATGTGGGTAGAGTGGGTCTTGAATAATCCCTGTATGGCACTGGAAATTTTTTTAAAAAATCAAGTGACAGATATTGATCAAGCAACTACTCCATACCAGACACTTTGAGCCAGGTGCTCTGGAAGACACAAAGAAGTTAATTCATTCTTTTTGAGAATAGATTACATACTATTTATGGAGGAGCTGAGCTGGATGAAGAAAAAGGAAGATTAAAAATGAAGCAGACTAAGTTATGTGCCCAGGATTCTAGACCTCACAGTTTAGGGCAAGAGATGAAGGCATAAATATGAAATGACCCTGGAATATCTTCTATAAGATTTTTGTGAAGAAAAATATCTCTAATATTTTCCTATAAATGTTTCCTTATAATTTGTCCCTTATAATTGAACATACTACATTTCCATTCATTGAAAGTTATGATTAATTAAGCTGAGGTTAACTAGTTTTATTGCAAGTAAAAATGCATGACTCCATCCTCTATTTTATAAACCAATTAATTTAAGATTCTTTATAAGGTAAAATCGGACCGTTAGGCAATTAAAGTATTTCACACAATTTACCTAGTTCTGTGAAATTATATTTTCAGGAGTTAAAATCACTGGAAAATTCTGCCAAATGTGGTGTTTTACTGATGTTAATTCTTATCCAGTCATGCCTCTAATATATCCCACGACTCTTATCTTTGGATATGATTGTTCTATCCTGACTTTATTTTTCTATAGTTTTAGTTTTAAAAATTTTATGTTCATGGGGAAATTATAACTATGAAGGTTTTGGAGGGAGTGCATTTCTAGCCATGTTCATGTTTAGTTTGGCTTCTGAATCATGTCTTGTTATACACTCACTACAATTATTTTTGTTTTGTCCTGAATATCTGTTTCAATTTATCTTTCTTATGTGACACAAGACCTGAGATTAGGATTCAGTCAGGTTTGTCACTTAATACTGGGCATGTTCTTTACTCTGATGGGGTCTTGGTCAACTTGTTTGTCAAATGAGGGAGTTGAACTAGAAGATAGGTAGGGTGCACTCTCTTTGGAATACTACTCTTATGTATCTTCGTATCGGGTTGCTTACTTTTCTTTATTTGGTTATCAATCTACTACTTTAATTTTCGTTGTTAAAAGAGTCTGCTCCTTTAACTTTTAGGAAAGTATTGTCGGAAGCTTATTTGAATGAGCATAACCTAGGATGCTTATTAAGATGTAGAATCCTATAGTCAATGACATTGTAATAGCACTGTATGGTGACAGATGGTAGCCACACAGGTAGTGAGCATAGCATAATGTATAGAGAATTTGAATCACATGTTGTACATCTGAAACCCAAATAACATTGTGTGTCAATTATTAATTTTTTTAAAAATTTAAAGGTTAAAAAAAGATGTAGGTTCCCTATAAAAAATGTATAATCCCTATAGCACATTCACTAAATCAGGTCAGACTCTCTAGGGAAATACTTCTCGGTGGTTAATGTGTATACAAGTCATACGGGGATCTTATTAAAAAGGAAAACTTCCAGTTCAGTGTGTCTGGGGGTAGTACCTGAGATTCTGCATTTCTTTTTCTTTCTTTTTTTTTTTTTTAACACTTATTTATTTTTTGAGAGACAGAGAGTGTGAGTCGGGGAGAGGTAGGGAGAGAGAGGGAGACACAGAATCTGAAGCAGGCTCCAGGCTCTGAGCTGTTAGCACAGAGCCTATTGCTGGGCTCAAACCCACGAATCGTGAGATCATGACCTGAGCTGAAGTCAGATGCTTGACTGATTGAGCCACCCAGGTGCCCCCAGAGATTCTGCATTTCTAACAAGCTTAGAAGTAACACTGCTGATCTGCCCACCACACTGAAGAGCAAGGCTCTTGAAGCTGTAATGGCAGTTCCAACCTCGCAGAACCATGTTTTGAATGAAGGAAGAATAAGGATCATGCCTAAATGTAGCATGTAGCATCTGAGTCATGTAAATAAGAAAGGTGTTGCAAGAATAAAGATTAAAGAATATAATGTAATATGTATCAGGTGCTCTTTTGGGTGGCCATATCAGAGAACCACACTCATTGTTGCTGTTATTCTAATCATAAGAATGTATTGAAATTCCAAGAACCAAGCAGTAAGAAGAAAATTGTTTCCTTTTTACTGATTGCTGCTTTCCCGCATGCTGTCCATTGGCTCTTTCTCTCATTTCCCTTCCATACATTTTATAGAGTCTATGGCTGGTATGATCACATTGTTCTTAGTCATGGAAATACAGTCTCTTTCCTCATTCAGTGTGATGAGTAAAATGATTGTTTCTGCTGAAGGGTGAAAAGGTCTTCAAACTAGTTTGCTTTCTAGTAAGCAGTAAGCCTAGAGAGACCCTGGAAAGATGCCTGACATCTCCCTGAAGATTAAATTTCTGCTGAGTGTGTTTTTTTTTAACTTACAAAAAATTTATTGAAACACAATTGCCATATAACATTATTGTAGTTTCAGGTGTACAATTGTTGGTTTAATTTTTATTTTTAAAGGGTCTATTCTTTAACTTTTGATGAATTTATAATTGAGTGTAAAGTTAGCTTACATGAATGTCCTTTTCCTCAACTGCAATATTCAAAGGTAAAAATGGTTTTGTAGAAATGTATGCACTTGCATGTTTAAATGGGATCTGATTTATATGGTGCCAAGTACCATTACTGACAATTATGTAGTCTTTGAAATAAAATTATGACTTAAAAATGTATGTGACATATGTTCTACTCCAATTAAAAAATATGCCTAAGGAAATTATCTTTCTTTCTTTTTTTTTAATTCCACAAACCCTGCTAAAATCCAAGAATTTTGTAAACCAATTTATATTTTTCCCTTTGTATGGATATGTTCATATCACTCAACATTTGAACACCAGAGTTTTTAATCATATTTCATGCTGCAATAATAATAATTATTATTCCAATCATAATGGAAGCTTACGCTTACAGAGCTCTTACCAGGTACCAGACTATATGCCAAGTGCTTATGTGAATTATCCTTTTACTTTACATTAAAGTCCTCATAGCCAAGGTGCTTTATTTAATATATGCATAAGGAAAATCTTAATGCTCCCTTGGTGTTACACACACACACACACACACACACACACACACCCTGAGAAAAGAAAGAAGAGTCTTAAAAAAAGCCTGAAATCATGTGACAGATTTAGCAAATTCTTTTTATTTACATAGAAATGTGTACACATACTTTCTCTGTACACAGAAAATTCTAAGTATATATACATATATGGTTCCCACATATTTTACAATAAATATTATTTTAATCTTGTTTCTAGATGAAAATAAAAAGATGCCTTAAAATATTTCACACCAACCACAAAATTGCAAAAGCACCTGATGAACTCAGAGCAAAAATTTCAAGCCTGTACTACCACACACTAAGCCTAGTACAATTTTTCAAAAGACAAAATCAAACACTGTACAGATATCACCAGTAAAAGGAAAGGAATGAAAAGCAAAATAGAGGACAAGAGCTGTTGGCTTTTTAAATAATGCAGTAAGAGCATTTTTGTTGGTTAGACTGGTCTTCCTTCAGTTTAATGTTTTACTTCAACTGATATTTTACAAATAAGGAGTGGGGGCTGGGTAAAGTTAATACCTACTGTAAAAAGAGTAGCTGTTCCACGAGTCTTACAAGTTCTAGAAACATTACTGGCCAGCCAGACCCTCTTTCTGGACTAATGCAAAGATCATCCAGTTCTACAATGCAGGATGACTGTCCACCCGCCTCAGAGAAGATGGCAAGGACACCAATGGTGAAGCCACAATAATGTTGAAGTGATTTCAAAAGCCTGGTGCATCAGGTATCTTTGTTGTTAGCACTTAATAATAATCAGTAATGTTTAAATATACTCTTCATTTCTACATAGAATTTAATCCCTCATTCAAATAATTAACTAAATGCAAAGAGAACTGAATCTGGGAGGCTAGAAATAATGAATCCATAATCCTGGAATTTTGTTAGTCCACTTCCAATTGTTTTCCTTATTCTAACCTCTAGGGAACAACCACTTTCACTTTCAGAGTTGTTCTCTATGTGTATAAAAATCACACTATCAAATGAATAGAACGAAGCTATAGGTTATAGGGTGGATACAGATTTAATGGTATTTTTGGCAATCTCACAGCATTGAATTTGGCAAATGAATCTAAAAACATCATGGCCTTCATTATTGTGGGACTCACTTAAAATATAACCAGATTAGCTTTCCCAACCCACTAATATTACTACTCAGGTGAGTAGCCTCAGGATGGTGACCAGCAAAGGGCTAAATGTTTAAGTCACATCCCACTCAAGCTCAGATAATAATGTATTCTGTTCCACTGTGGCACTGTAACTTCACACATGAGGTCTGAAACAAATTTTACCCCTTCATCTCTCATATCAATAACAGCATAGATGTGGGAGGAAAGACAGCAATAAAAACGAGAGTTTGATGTCAGAAATGTGATTCCTCTATCAAATACAATCTTTTCAGTTACTTTACGGAATCTGCTATTTTAAGGTAACCTTCCAAAACATATTTCAAAGGCAGGCTCATTTCAAGAGCAATGTTTATCACATGCATAATTCGGTTCTTTCTCATTACATGTTGCTACCATTGATGCTTCTTTTAGAGAAACAACAATATTTCTAGGACTTAGCCATCCTACATGAAAGCGATGGCTTCATACACAGTTTGACTTTTTAGATTAAGGTACTTAAGACCGAAACAAACACATTTTTACATTTAAAGATCTTTCTTTTTTTTGTTTGTTTTTTAAATTTGAAATCTAATAGGGAACTAAGGTTCACTGCCAGAAACAAAAGGGATCCTTTATCATGAAGAGCTGGGCTTGGTTCTTGGTCATTCTAATTAAATATATAGTCACCCCTCATTTACATCACTGTGGAAAAATTCAGCCGGAAGATAAGTATGGAGTCTCGCTATGGTAATTGTAGTCAGGGCAGACTTTCTGCACAAGTTTATAATCAACACTGTAAAAGGCAATGTAAATGCAAATGACCTTGAAGGGTTTGGAGCACAACCAAGACACATGGCTCTGAGTCTGCTCCTGGTAGCAGATCTTCGAGGGGTCAAAGTTGCACAGGGCAGTCTTCTTCGCCCGATCTGTTTTTTCATATTCAATGCGACAATTGAAAGATTTGGACTCCTTGGTCTCCAAGGTAGACTGCGGGGAAACTTCAAATTCCACCACTTTGGAGGGGGGTACCAAACTCACTGAAACATTGCCCAGGCCTGTGGAATTATGTCGGAAATAAACACTGAAGGTTCCATTTCCGTGGTCAACAATTTTCCCTGTGATGAGGAGGTTGAGTTTGACAGTTTTAATGTTGGAATGGAAATCACCCCATCCGAACATCTTCTTAAATTTTCCCGTTTTTACTATCGGCCTCCGTTTAGTTCTTGCCAATGGCTCCTGAACCTCGGTGACATTGGCCAGCCAATCCCAAAAGTTTTCCATGCTGTCCGCATACGCCAAGTGTCCAGGCTTTGGGACTGGAGACTGTTTAACAAACAGGCGCAGAGGATTGATGATCCTTGAGTGCACCACGTTTCCGACCAATGTCCCCGGAGCATCTTTGTCTTCCCAATCCAGCCCCTCTGTGGCATGCACCACCTTCTTGCTTTCACAAAATAACTGTTTGAAAAGAAGAAAGAGAAATAAACTTCAGGTTATGCTTCGAGCGTACACACTAAAGCTAAAGCACAGGGGGAATGCTTGCAGTATTATTTCGATTCTTGATAAATAGCATTTCACACACACAGCTGGGCTCAACAGTGCAACGAGACGGGCATTTCATTCAAACACTGTAAAATTGTGAGTACCAAAATTAAAATGTAATTAGGAAGAGAGTATTTTATTTTAATGGATTGATGTGGTTTTAGTCTCAGCTTCCTAATCTTTACAATACTATCTTTCCAGATTGGAGGAAGGAATGTATTTTGGTATCCCATTCAATAAAAACATTCAATTTGTATGACAAAAACAAAAAAATCATTCAATTTGTGAAGTCTTCTACTTCAGGTAGAAGACAACTCCAGAATGCTGAAGGTTTCTACTAAGAAGCTAGCAACCATCCAAATATAAAATATTAATAAGTCTCTTAAATATATTTGGAAATATTAAGGGTATTATTATATTCAAAAGCTTATGTCATATCATTTCATAACTTTTGATAATTCCATCTCAAACTCTCTAACAAAAAAGGAGCATGAATAGTAATAGAACGGTCCACAAACGTTTTAGTTGAAAGAATATAATTTCAAATTTTGTGGTCTTTACACAAATTCCAAATGTATATTTTTAATTAGTAACAGACTATGTATTATTCAACAAATGTTATTACAACTGAATTATATACCCCGAAAGAATTGCTTAAAAGGATGCAAATGTTTTATGGATTCCACAGAACGTGGTTCAGATCCCACCCACTGAAACATAGCACTTAATCTGCATCTGATTTTTCTTTTTATTCTTTTTGTAGTGTAAGAGTCCCCATAATTTCTAAAAATCATTTAGTTAAGTCAATATTGATTTGGAGGGACAGAATCATAATATATGAAACTGTTGCCTGGAGTGAATATTTATGGATGACTTATGAAGTCCGGAAAATAGAGGCTTCTGGTGGAAACACAGATAGCCTCTTATCTCTAATGGCACAAACCACTCTGGTAATGATTCTCCAGAAAACTGTCAGCATGATGAAAAGGATGAGAAAGAAGTGAAGCTGTATTTATGAACTGTTTCCCCAACCCTTTCAAACTTGGCAAAGCACCTAGTAAAAATAGTCTCAGATCATTACAAAAAATTATTACTTTCAATCCAATTTTGAGGAAAAAAAAAGAGACATAGCTTGGATTATAAATATTTCACTTGACTGTATGGTAGAGTTTAATAACCTGAGGTTATCTTTGATATATTCACAAAAGTTTAGAAGTTCTAATAGAGCTTTGTGCAAAGTGTTTTCACCTACACCTTGTCCCCAGGATCACTTTAGAGTCAGAAACCAAGGACTTCAATGCATGTGTGCTTTTTTCCCCTTTTTTGTACTTTGGGCGGTGAGGCAGAGTTCATAATCTATATATTTGCTTCTGATTAGTTTCCTGAATGTTTTCCTTCCTCATGTCTACTATCTTTAAAAATTCTTTTCCCTTAAATTACTGAGGTTTGGTAGGAGGGCAAATTGATACAATGCACATTCTTACTATATTCAGAACCTAAATGCATACCGCCTTCTTAGGAGCTTGTGAATCCTGAGTTGATACTTCTTTCCTTTGCTGGCATTGAAAGATTAGTATATTCACCAGGAAAAAAAGAATCCTTAGTCTGTATTTCTGGTTCAAAATATTCTGCGTGTTTCTGATACTGTAACTAGCTTTCTGATTTTGAATACTCATAATTATGATGTGCACAAATCTCATTCAAAACCATTGGTAATAACCCACAAAGTTCAGTACTGCCTTCAGTTATAACTTGAGTTTCCTGAGAACTGACTGCTGCAGGCTGGTCCAACTGACGTGTCCAGCCTCTCCCCAGCAAGGACAAGGACACGTGGGCAGATAAGAAACCCCTTGCTGATCAAGGCCCAATTTCCCTTCTCTGTGATTATGATTCTTGTTGTCCAGATTCTATTATTTATTTTTCATCCATTTCCAGTATTTCATGAGATGTGCCTTGTTTGGTCAATGCTGACAGACATACCTACCACTTACTAGAATCTTGTAAACAAGAACTTTACTTCCTGATCTCTACTCCCCTATGTGGTACAACTTCCAAACTTCTTTTCTCACTCCTGCCTTCCTTCCTTTCTCTTCATAGGATAAATCCCTTCTGACATTTTCCCCTTCTAAATTGTTAAACAATCTTGGTTCTTACCTTTATGTACCATGCTGCCGATCAATACTATGTTAGTAGAACTAAGACCCATTCTCTATTCAAAAACATTTTTCTTGCTCAGAAGTATGAGAACATTTTTTGTTACCAACAGCAACCTGATCTTTTTTATTTTCCCCTAAAAATGTTTGTTTTACATTATACATTTTCCTGAATTTTTTCTACCTGGGTCATTTGTTCTCATTTAGTGCTTGGCCTGGCTTTCTCCTTACTTTTCCATTATTGAAAACCTATAAACATTGAACCCATCATTCAATGACAAGTAAATTTGCAAGTTAACTGGTATTGGCTTATTCATTGCAGAAGCCGTTATGAGACAGATGTTAAGAAATCCTCTTTCTCTAGGACTTCTGCTGTGATGGTTCTGAGATTACTCAATGATAACAAAAACAAGAATAATAATAAATGATCATTTACTGAGCTTAAAAAAAATGAAGATTTTCTTTGTAGTAATTTATGTTGTAACAACTTGACCCAAACATATGTTGACAAACCCTGAGCAATAAGTATGTAAAAAAAAAAAAAAAATCCTAGTTTATCAAGCAGATAACTTAGATGTGATTACTTGCTTTTAGAAAGGCTCTTCAACACTTCAGAAAAGATTTCCCATATGAATTTAAAATGTAATTTAATTTCTAAAAAATATATTTTAACACAATACTCTTCAGGTTCAAACTTATTCAAGGAGCTCTTGATCTGAAGGTTGGCTTATATAAAAAATAATAAAATTTAACGAATAGCACAGATCTATAATTGGTCTCTGTTCTCATAAAAATACTCAGACAGTTCCTTAGATAAAAAGATGTACATATGTTTTAATTTTTTTGCTTTGCCCTAGACCATCACATGTCTAGCTTGCTTTGACAGCAATATTAAAGAAGTTGAGAAAAGCTGTGTGTAAGCTTATCTGTTTATTACTTATTATCATAAATACTGATTTCCAAACATAAACCCCAATCTCAAAACGTTATTAGATAATGATATATTGGCAGAAGAGTGTCATTAAAAGGACAAATATATTGCTAATTGTCCTAAAGAGAAGACGACTGTACCTCCTCTTCCAATTCACTCTCCCTTTGGTATAGCTCGTTTGGCTTCACCCCTGGAATGTTTTCTTCAAATGAATACATCACTGCTGAGAGGGCACCCTCCCCTAGACCCGGTCTACAAGGAGTATTGTATGATCTAAGTCCCCAAAGCTCATGCTTAATCTCAGAGACCTAATCAGGGATGACGAAGGGTTGGAGGAAATATAATCTTGCCCCACACTCATCCATACACTCCCAGTATAGAATAAGCATGGTGGAAAAAGCACAGGGATTTGGTGCCTGATGACCTCACACCCCTCACTTAAGTGTTTGATGTGAACCTGTTTTCTCACCTATATCTCCCTTGTTGATCAATTGTAAGGACAAAATGAAAGAATGGATGGAAATTACTGAGCCCAATCTCTGGCAAGAGTCATTCAGTGACTGATGGCTCTTGCATGGTCCAATGGATAGTACCATGTTTCCTATTCAAGAACTGTCTTCAAAGGGTTGTATGAACTCTCGGGCCTCCAGGAAACTGATTAATGGTTAATCAAGCAACTTGTTCAGTGCCATATGACAAATTAATGACTGAGTAGAAAATACCCTTCTCAGCCCCAGAACATCAATCAATCGTTTCCTCCTATTTCCAGTCTTGCTGGCATCTGAGTTATAGCCAGATCACAGGCACAGGTAAGCTCTCTTTGCCAACAAAATGTGTTTGTGGATCTTTGATTCCAACCTACCGAATGAGTCAGCAAAGGGACCTGAAAGTACAAAGTGTCTGGCAGGCGCCCTCGTTCCTGAACAGACAATTTCCATGATACAGCATGCTGGGAGAGACTGCAGGTGGTTCTGAACCTGTTGGCAAACCACTCTGTCCAAGACAATGTTGTTAGATGTTATCTACAAAACACATGGTTATATTCCCCCTGGTTACTTTTGTACTTTCTGGGACTCTGTCGGTATCACTGCTGTCTTTTGTCCCATCATATCGCAATAATAATGCAAAAACATTTAACTGCAAGCACCAAATGGAGTTTAAAAAAGGGAGAAAAAAGAGGAATTGCTGTGCTTTACCTGTTTGAACATTCCCTGATTTCCACACATTTATCAAAGTTTAAGTAATTTATGTCTTGGCAGAGTGTATCCATTTCACAAAGCACACACATTAGCGAGATACAATGATATCATATTAGCTTTTTCTGCATCTTACAGAGGAGCTCAAAAAGATTAATAAAAGCTCAAACCTTCATCAATTAAATGAAGCAGGTGGAAGGAAGGGAATAGAGGAAGAAGACTGTATTTCATTTCAATTCTTTGTTTTTAGGGGGAAAGAAGCTGACAGGTTCAAATCATTCATCATAACAAGCTGGAGTTGAATTTCGCTGATAATTAAATGCATTTTTTTCCCCAAGAGGCAAAGAAGTTGCAATGAATTTTATAGTAGCAGATGTGAGAACTGTCACGAATTATGGAAATAATTTATAAACCAAAAAGCATCTTCATCTGCAAATACTATATCAGAAGATCCTTTTAAAAACTGCATTTGTCATGTATTTTTCAATAAGCACTTTATTTTAGAATAATTTTAGTTTACAGAGAAAAGCTGTGTAATACAGAGTTACCATATGCCCTGCACCCCATTTCCTATATTGTTAACTTCTTACACTGCAACACACTTGTCACAACTAATGAACCAATAATGACATATTATTATGAACTAAAGTCCATAGTTTGCTCAGATTTCCTTCATTTTTCCTTAATGTCCTTTATCTATTTGAGGATCCCATCTAGAATGCCACAGTACATTTGGTCATCATGAGTCCTTAGGTTTGTCTTGTCTATGTCTTTCCTTGTTTTTGATGACATTTTGTATGTTTTGAAGAGTATTGGTTAGGCATTTTGTAGAATGTCCTCCAATTTGAGTTTGTCTGATTTTTTCTCATATTTACACTGGAGTTACAGATTTGGGGAGGAAGAACACAGAGGTAAGGTACCATTTTCATCACTTCATCTCAAGGGTCCATGTTAGCAACATATTTTATGACTATTGATGTTACTCTTAATATTTGGCTTAGGGAAAGAAGATCCTCTTTTTAAAGTTTTTCTTTCAGGGGGCACTTGGGTGGCTCAGTCGGTTAAGCTTCTGACTCTTGATTTCAGTTCAGGTCATGATCTTACCGTTTGTGAGATTGAGCCCTGTGTTGGGCTTTGTGCTGATAGCACAGAGTCTGTGTGGTATTCTCTCCTTCCCTCTCTCTCTGCCCCTGTCCCACTCATGCTTGAGCTCTTTCTCTCTCAAGATAAATAAATGAACATTAAAAAAAATAAATTTTTCCTTTCAGAATTTTCACAAGGCTTATTCATTTTTGTTATCATAAGCTTAGTTTAAAATTGTTTTAATGTTTATTTATTTTTGAGAGGAGAGAGAGAGACAGAGTGTGAGCAAGGGAGGAGCAGAGAGAGACAGAGAATCCAAAGCAGGCAACAGGCTCTGAGCTGTTGGCTCAGAGCCCAACACGGGGCTCGAACTCACGAATCGTGAGATCATGACCTGAGCCAAAGTCAGATGCTTAATCAACTGAGCCACCCAGGTGTCCCCTACCATAAGCTTAGTTTAATTTACACTTAATTCAGTGGCACTTGGTTAGGGTTAAATTTTTTTTAAGTGAAGCATTCTCAAGCATTTCAATTTATAACTAGTGCATCCCTGAATTATCTAAAATAACCTCAGAGTTGCTTAGGAAATAATACACTACTTATAAAGTATCTCAGCAACATTATGTGCTATAAATATGTCTGTCCTCATTATTTATTATTTTATTTTTATTTAGTATTAATTTCTTAAAAACTGGGTCTATTTTGATACCTGGTAGCTCAATAGGAAGAGCTTGTTCTATCAATATCTTATGTAGAATTAGACACCGACTACATCAGATTCAAATGTCTCTTTTCTGTTTTGGAGCTTGTCCACTGTACTTGATTCTCCATATCCAGTGAGTCAGTATCAACTTTTCTTTGTACCTGTTTGGCAACGGGAATGGAGCTAATGAAAGAAAACCTCTCAAAAGGGTGTTCTATATTCATAGTATTCTGGTGCTACACTACCATGAATGCTACTTGGTCTCTTGTGGGATTTGGGACAGTGAGACCTTTGCCATAATTATGGGATAATCCTTTTCTTTTCTATATGTCCATACTGTGATAGCTTTGCTTCTTCCCTGTAGCTGTATGCTCTAGGGCTGGGAGTAGAGAAGAGGGAGAAGATTTCTTTACACACAGCAAATAACAGAAAGGAAGTGAAAGACATTTAAAGCTTTGAGCTTCTGGGGTTCAAATTCCATTCAATGTATGCCATGCCATTATCGGTCCAGATAGTTCTATCCTATAGTGCTTCTAACAGATGCTGTTTTTATTTGAAGAAATGCCAGGGGAGGAGATATCCCCACCAGCCTTGCTGTCCTAGTCCAGTGTTTAACAATTATAACTGACACTTTTATTTAATACCCATTCACTCTTCACTTACATGGCACCAGGGGAGTAGGAGAGGCTTGGATTTCTTAAGGAATTGAAGCTTAACCCTTGAAGCTCACAGTTTCTATATACAGTTCTCCTGACTTAGCAAGACCAGACTGGATGACATTAACACACCTTGTTTAAGAAAGTAGGGAGACTAAGACAGCTTGGAAATATTTCCACAAAAATTATTTTATTATTATTATTTTTTTAATGTTTATTTATTTTGGAGATAGTGAGAGAGACCGAGTGGGAATGCGAAGGGGCAGAGAGAGAGGGAGACACAGAATCCGAAGCAGGCTCCAGGCTCCGAGCTCTCAGCACAGAGACCAACACCGGGCTCCAGCTTATGAACCGTGAGATTATGACCTGAGCTGAACTCAGACGCTTAACTGACTGAGCCACCCAGGCGCCCCCCACAAAAATTATTTTACTTTTGTAAGGGTAAATTTATTGCTTCACTGACTTTAGCCTATACCTGCAATCAGATGAATGCAACTCTGCTCCCACATTGCACTTGTCAATGATTGGACTGGGAAAAGAAATGGAGAGTCCCAAGCAAGTCTGTGCATTGTAGAAAGAATCTGTTGGCACATCCTTCAGTGGCTGAATTTGCCCAAACAGAAAAATGATTTTGAGTGAAGGAATGAATGAAAGAAGCAGGCATAAGGAACTCAATCACAATAGGTTAAAAACTGCAGCGGGAAACAGCGAGAGATGGAAATAGCAGTGCTTTGATTTGCTGGAAGGAGTTGGCATCAGAAACACTGGGATAGTAATCTGGCACTGTCACTTATGGTCCCATCATCCTGGGGAAGCCATGACCATTTTCTCCAGGGTAAAATGGTGGGGAGAAAAAAAAAGGGTGGAGTTACACTTGAGGGAGAAAAAGGAGGTTGTGAGGTAGAAAGTGAATCAGAGTGAGGTGGCTCTGTGGGCAGGATACTCGTAATGAGGAGAATTCCGTAGTCCAGAGGATTGAGGTGACCCGGAACTGTGGCCAGATGTACACGTTCATCTTTAATCACTGATTCAACACATTTTGTTGAATGCCTTCCAGGTACATCATTTAGGCACTAGATATTGGGAGCACATTGCTCAAGGGACAGAGTTCCTGCCTTCATGGGAATTGCAGAAGAGCAGGGAAAAGAAGCATTAATCATACATAAATATCTCACTTACTTATAATTGCCATGAGGTCCTGGAAATTTATATCTCTATCTATATGTACACATATCAGTATAACAGGGAGTAGAGAGAGCTAGTCCTTAACAGGGGAAGCAACAGTACAGGGAGTGAATAGAATTGAGTAATTAATACCTTTATTCTGATGAGAGAAATGAAATCCAAGATTTACTAGTTGATGGTTGACAATGAATGAATCAGTGTCAAGAAAACGAATCGATCTTGGTATTTATATTCCTTTTTTCCTGTTCCAAATTGTATATCGATTTGTTTATAATTACTAATGAGAGTGTGATAACATTATAAGACAATAGTTCTATTTCTTCCAGTGAAAGGTTAATTTTTTCTTTTCCTTTTTTTCCCCAGCTTTATTGAGGTGTAATTGACAAACAAAATTGTAATATATTTAAGGTGTACCACGTGATGATTTGATACACGTTTACAGTGTGAAAGGATCCCCAGCATCCAGTTAATTAACACATCCATCACCTCACAGTCACCTTATGGGAGGGAGAGGGGGAT
Organism: Panthera uncia; assembly: GCF_023721935.1. NCBI lineage: Eukaryota > Metazoa > Chordata > Mammalia > Carnivora > Felidae > Panthera > Panthera uncia. The sequence continues at coordinate 90,030,021 of NW_026057584.1, read as the reverse complement.
GAGAACCCTTAAGAAAGGGTTCTTAGCAAATTTCAATTATACAACACAGTATTATCAATTACAGTCACCATGCTGTACGTTAGACCCAAAGAACTTATTCATCTTATAAGTGAAAATACATGGCCACTTCTATTAACCGTAAGTAGGCTCCAGTGTTCAGTCAGTGCTGAATTCCTGATTAGGAGGGCTAGTGCTGGCAGGTGGCACCCTCGCAGGCCTTGTCTTTCACCCTTAAACCTCCTAAGAGCTGCTGAAGGTTTATAATACAGCTGACCCTGGAACAACATGGGTTTGAACTCTGTCCATTTATATGCACGTATTTTTCAATAAATACTGGACATTACTGTAAATGAATTTTTCTTCCTTATGATTTTCTTAATAATATTTTCTTTTCTCTAGCTTACTTTATTGTGAGAATACGGTATATAATACATATAATGTACAAAATATGTGTTAATCAACTGTTTATGTTATGGGTAAGTCTTCCAGTCAATAGGTTATTAGTAGTTGAGTTTTGGGGCACCTGGGTGGCTCAGTCGGTTAGGCGTCCGACTCTCGATTTCAGCCTCAGGTCATGATCTCATGGTTTGTGAGTTCCAGCCCCACATCTTGCTCTGTGTTGACGGTGCAGAGCCTGCTTGGGATTCTCTCTTTCCCTCTCTCTCTGCCCCTCCCCTGCTTGTTCTCTGTATCTCTCTCAAAATAAATAAAAATAAAAACTTAAAAAAAACAAGTAGTTGAGTTTTAGGGGAGTCAAAAGCTATACGTGGATTTTTGACTGCATGAGGGTCAGCACCACTAGCTCCTTGTGTTGTTCAAGGGTAGACTATGTATATTATTGGGTTCTGGGACAGTCAGACCTTGGCCATAATTGTGTTATAACCCTTTTCTGTAATTTTATGTAATTAATACAACATATATTAATGTTGATTTATAATGAGCTAAGTATGCTCTGGATAAATAACCATATTCTGAAATAATGTAGGTTTGTCTTTATGTTTCTAAGTGTGTGAAAATACGCTAATACACAACAAATTTGGCTGGCATCTATGATTTTCATGAGAAATAATGAATGCTCTAAATAAAAGGTGAAACAAAACAACCTAATTGTTTTTCCATAATCATAGCATTGAAGAGACGTCTATGCCTCAAGAGGATGTTTTCAGTTTTCTGTCTTTATGATTGAATATAAAATACTTACAGCCCATACTATTTTTCCATGAATCATTTGCCAAAATATACATAAAACACCACGCTTACATTGAATAGATCACCTACCATTAACAAGGAAGGCCATATCCCTGTTTTACACTGCACTAAAAATATGTAGTCCTCTGTCCATTAAAGAAAAAAAATTCTGACTTTCCAGAACCAGGCAGAATGAACTCAATGCTCCAAATTAGTGGATTGGTACCAAGCTGGGAGTGTTGTCTTTTTCTTAATAACAGGAGTGGCATATACTCTAAGAGATAAATTGATACAGATCTGTACAAATATTTTTTAAAGGCAGCTGGCTTGCCCCCTTTGGATATCCTGTAAGCATTCATTAATGTTCTTTCAGAGTGACAATCACTGCTAAGTGCCAGTTTGGAAGAATAACTGGTTTGTTTAATAGATCTGTTTATATTGTTGTTCATGATGGAATCCATGTAGCTAGCCATTAATTATTTAACTGGGGCTATTAGTTTAAGCCAAGAACCCCAAAAGTGACCACTGTTATACAATTTAGAGGTGGCTTGCAGGTCCCATTATAGCTGAAGAATTATAGAGCCAATGAAGAAGGTGGTCTAAAGCCTCATTTTTACTGCCTACATATAGCTTATATAATTGGATTGCTTTAACAATTCTATCCTGTATCCTGTAGTTAAAACTAAAACGACAACCTGCTCAGCAGGAAAAAAAAAAAAAAGAAAAGAAAAAGGAAAGAAAGAAAAAAAAAAATCCCTGTCATGATCAAACTCAGCATCCCATTAAATTTTTTGCTTGTAAACGAATCTTGGAAAGCATTTTCTCTGAGTAGAAATTTTACAGAGTATCATCATCGCTAACAAAACAGGTATTACGTATCTGGTAGGGAACATACAATGTTGTATTGATGATTAGTAGTACAGCTTGCCCTAAAGTCATATTTCTGGGGCTCCATTACTGAACTGTCACAGCAGATTAAAAGAAGAATGACATAAAGGGGATGAAGGATGGTAGAATCAAACATACATCAATATATTAATTGTGCCTATTAATATCTTGTGGCATAATGTGGCATTGTTTCAAAATTCATTTTGCAAGTTGAAAAACAAATGATTGCTTAGGAGAAGAAAGCTTAACAGTGGACATCCTTCCTTTCTGCTGAGAGTAGCAAATTCATTTTACCTCCCAGATATCTTTTAATAGCTACCCTTTACATTTTTCTAAATTGATACAGGAACTAACAGGAAACATAAATGTGAAGACAGAAATCTTAGCAGTAAGAGCCAAAAAGCTAGATTGCAATGCTTGGCAGTACTTTTATTGCTAAGGTTAAATATGGCAATTCCTATTTTATCTTGATGACAGTAATCTGGAAAATCAATGACACAACCTCTGCAAAAAATTGCACACACACACACACACACACACACTGATACACAGAAATATCACGTGTATGAACACATGTGTGCATGCACATACCATAACTTCTGCAAATGTTTAGGGGAAATGGTGTGAAAGGTAACTTAGACTTCATTTTGTATTAGCAAGCTGAATAAAAGGGGTTCTTAAATAATGAACATGCTAGAACCAAATACTGAACATGCCTTGTGCTAGGGGGCTGCTAAGTGTTATGATGTGACCACACTTCCAGAATGAAACAGGGGCAGATGGCAGTCTCATTTAATGCAAGGTTTGCAAAGTCAAACAAGGTATTCTTTCGATAATCCAATAGAAAAAAAAATAGTCTTTTAGCAGTTAAGAGATAAATGACTCAGGGGCACCTGGGTGGCTCAATCGGTTGAGCATCTGACTCTTGGTTTCGGCTCAGGTCACAATCTCATGGTTCGTGAGTCTGAGCCCTGCATCAGGCTCTGCACTGACAGTGCGGAGCCTGCTTGGGATTTTCTGTCTCCCTCTCTCTTTGCCTCTCCCTCCCTCCTTCTCTCTCAAAAATAAATAAACAAACATTAAAAAACAAAAAAGACAGAAATGCCTCAGAATGGTGAGTGGTACTGTCTGTTTTCACCCACGTGTCCTTATAGCCTCAACCAAGTTTTCAATGTGAGAGAAGAGCTTCACGTGGTAGGAACCCATCAAGACTTCTCAAATATAATGCCTGGGAGAAACAACATGAATATGTCCTGACCTCTAAAAGCTGGCATTTAAAAAGGAAAGTTACAAAAGAGGGAAGAACAGTCAAATGAGGAGTAGAAATGCCAGATATTGTAGTTCAGTTTAGGCAGAGTTTCAATGAGGAAACATGGGTGCAGGGGAGGGGTGCAGAGAGGCAACAGATGGGGGTTAGGAAAAGTGCACAGGTGCATGGTTTTGTATTTTACCATCAAATCCATTTGCTATTTCAATCTTCTGGTACCATTAGTCTGCAATTAACAATTACTGCCTGTGATGGTTAGTATTTTAAATTTTTAATTCTTTTTCAGTACACTCTACTATATCCAACATGGGGCTTGAACTCATACCTCAGGATTGAGAGTCACATACTCTATGAACTGAGCCAGCCAGGCACCATTATGGTTAGTTTTAAGTGTCTCCTTGGCTAGGCTGCAGTTCTCAGTTATTCAAATACTAATCTAGGTGTAGCTGTGAAGGTATATTGTAGATGTGATTAACATCCACAATCAGCTGACTTTCTCTTTTTCATTTCAAAATGATAGTGTTTATTGGTTAACCTTCTTTCACCAAACATGACATTTATTAATTTAAAATAAACCTTCAAATGGTTTTAGATACATAGTATGATATTTCACTTTAAATGTAAACATTCATAGTCGATTGGGGATTTTTACATGATCCTACAAAAATGTGTTGCTTTATTATGACATGATATAAATGTTTTATAAAATCAGTGATGGTTTCCATATGATAAAATGTCTATTTAATAAAAACACAAATGCATATTACTTGTGTATATGAAACTGATTATTGTGTTAAATTTTTTTTGTAATAACCATTCCTAACCTTTACACTGAGAACTACCGTCTACATAAATAACCTCATTTGTTCTTATGCCTACTTTGTGAGGTGTGTAGGGCAGGATATAGCCTTAAAAAGCTTAAGAGGGATTGTCCATGGTCCACATATTGAAAGGCAGCAATAAATCTAGGAATCAGGTCTTTTTTTTTATCAAGTCACTGTTTTTTCCACATTAACACTCTAATGGGCCTGGGGTGCCTGGGTGGCTCAGATTTAGTGTCTGACTTCAGCTCATTGACTTCAGGTCATGATATCACGGTCCATGAGTTTGAGCCCTGCGTTGGGCTCTGTGCTGACAGCTGGGAGCCTGGAGCCTGCTTCAGATTCTGTCTCCCTCTCTCTTTCCCTTCCCCCACTCATGCTCTGTCTCTCTCTCTCTCTCTCTCAAAAAAGAAACATTAAAAATAAAAATTTTTAAAAATACTCTAAGGGGCCTGACACCAAAAAATAACTTGGACAATATAATATAAATAATATAATATAACATATTTACCTTACAAAGAAAAAAATTCTTTTCATTACAAAATGAATTTTATTCTAGAAAATGAAACTAAGAAAACTGAAGAAAATTAAAGTCAGATAACTGTGAATGTTTTATTTTATCCTAAAGTTTACTTATTTATCTTGAGAGAGAGAATGCTATAGGTGAGGGCAGAGAAGGGGCAGAAAGAGAGGGAGAGAGAGAATTTCAAGCAGGCTCTGCCTGTCAGCACAGAGCATGATGTGGGGCTCAATCTCCCCAACTGTGAGATAATGATTTGGCCTGAAATCAAGAGTCAGATGCTTAATGGATTGAGCCACCAAGGCGTCCCACAGATGACTGTGAATATTTTAATATGCATTTATATTTTTACCTTATGTAATATAAATAATCATCTTTTGTATATTACCTTTAATTACTTTTAAGGAAAATAATATTGTATTCAGTTGAATACTAGTTCAAATGCTGTAGAAGAGAAAAATCTCACTATTACAAACAGTAAAATCTAAATCCAAAGCAGGGTCAATTTTTTGTAGACCTCTTCCCTAAATCTTGGATACTTTGCTTTTCCATCATTTGTCATCAAAGTGCAAATCAGAGTCATTTGGATCTTTTTGGGCAGGAGCAAAGTCACTGTCCTTTGGACTGGCTGGTGTGGTATCTCCACCCTTTTGAAGCCCAAGGAGGTTTTGTCAGCTCCGGTCTTTGCATCCATGGCTCTGCCCTTGGAGTCATTCTGTTTTCATCCTGCCCTTTCCCTGTAACTTTCAGTGCAGGCTGACAACCTTTCTGGTGGTATAAATTTCTTAAAACCTTGTGACAGTCTCCTGTGTCATTCACTGGGGTTCTAAGCCATTAACAAGAGTGCCCTCCACACATCTTTTCTGGATAACTGTTTGTCTATTCCTGGTTTCTGTTGAGATAGTTGATTGGATCCATGAGTCATAGACCTAGTGTCTTTAGCAAAAGTTGTCTAGCCACACCTTTGGTGTTTTCTCCAGAGCAGATCAGTTTGACTCTAAGTAAAGGAGATTATTCTTGATGTTGTGGGTGGACCTTATACAATCAGTTGAAACATCTTAAAACAATTACAAGAACCTATCCCTGGAAATACAGCTTTTGGGTTTCCATTTATCTATCCATCTATCCATCCATTTATTTATCATCTATTTATCCTACTGATTCTGTATCCTTGGAGAACTCCAATACACTGCCTTTTAATTTTAATAATTATGTTCATGTGTGAACATTTTATTTTTATGATTCATTTATGTCTCTTACTGTCTTATATTCTCCTCAGAATATAGGGGATACTTGATTGCAACCTCATCACTGGGTCAGATTTAGGGTCAATTGTCTCCATGTTCTTCCAAGAGTAAACTGTGAAAGTTCAGATAGACTTTCACCTGTCATATTGTTTATTATTATCATTATTATTTACTTTTTACTTGACTTTTCCTCTTGCAAACTCCTTGAAGACAGCTACTAGATCTTGTTCGCCTTTATATCTCTAGCACTTATAACTGTGCTTGATTCACAATAAGTGCCTAATAAAAACGGACTACATAAATCTGAATGGCAGTGTGTAACATCCTGAACCTTTCACAAGTTTTTATTTCCCTAGGCTTTACTCTTAGGCCACTTTGGAAAATGTTCTAAATCCTAAATAAAATGTAGTCGATAAAATAGTCAACTAGAAAAACAGTGGCGATGGGGAAAAAGGACTTACACGTTGGGAGAATGGAACTGAATAAGAAGTAACGATCATCTGATAGAGGAATAATAAAAACTAAACGGAAAACATTTCAAAATAACATTTAAAAAGTTTGGCAGTAATTACTGGAAGACTTAACTTACAGAGTATTATAAAAGGGACTGAATGTTATTACTCTCAAGGGGGTAGTTGTTCTGGGACTTTGTCCTCTACGTAGAAGCTGAGATTCATTCGCAGATGTCCACTGTTAGCCCAGAATTTATCTGCAGTTTAAGTTCTATGGATCTAGATCTGTAACAGATAGGTTCACTTTAATTGAGCCATGGAAAGTACACAACAATAGTCTCTCATTTTGCAAAACATGATATGATTCTTCCATGATGGTGTACGTAGCAGTTGAAAATGAGGGTAGAAGTTTTTTAATGGGAGGCGGGGGCAGAGGAACTCTTTGTTACAAGTCAAATGATTACAGTGCTGCCTCATATAATCTCTACTGGGCTGATATTGTGTTCGCACAACCCTATGGGCTTTTGTGCCTTGCTGATAACTGGCACAGTAGGTAGACACCAAGGGAGTTGTCTTTCAGTCATCTGATACCGGCTAAGACTGGTCATGGCTTCTTTCTCCCTGTCTGCAATCATTTGCAAATAAGGTCAAATCAAAGTCTCTTCTGTCTCTCTGGCAAACTCTTGAGTAGCCTTCCACCATTCTCCCCCCACCCTTCTCCCATCAAATGGTTCAGAAGTCCTGGGAAAAGTCGAACAGAACTGTCCTGGGATTAGATGCTGGTTCAAGCTTACAGGCGGTAGCCCTGGCTCTTTCTTGCAAACATTTCCTGTCAAACCACACCTATCAGGCATCTGGCCCAGTATGTTTTCTAAAATCTGTGTTCTAACTGTGAGCCTTTAAATAACTCCCTTTTACCTAGGATGGTGTTTTCACAATTACAAAGCGATGTAATCTTTTTTTTTTTTTTTTGCCTTAAAGTAGGCTTTTGTAGAATTTTAATATATACAAGAGACACCAATGCCATTTATTAATGCACAATTATATGTGAGTTCAAATGTTTAACAATTATTATTATAAGCTTCATGAATGAGAGCAATAAGGATCTTAAAACAAACACAAAACTTGAAATCAGAGGTAGTAGATGATTGTTGCAGTCATATCAGCCTCAAAATAGTTTGTGGCAACATCTCTACCATAGAATGTCTTTGATAATCTAGAGGATTTGGTCACTCTCCACCTATTGGTGGGCCCGCCATTATACTCTTACAATAGCACCAGAATTGGTCGGTATCCCTTCACAAGGCCAAATTATTTAGAGATCCGGACATTTTAGTATTCTTTGTTATATTCCCAAAGCCCAGCACAATGTTTAAAATAAAGTACACAAGTTGAGTAAACATACATTGCTAAAAAAGTGTAACCCTTCCCCTAAAGTGCTGATATAATTTCAATATTAACTGAATGACTTGGTTAAATTTTCCCAGTAGGTTTTATGCATTATAAAATCATTTCTGGCCTGTACCCAAACGACCATATAATATTTTTAAATTATTGGGGATCAAATTCAAAAAGTTTAACTCTCTGTGGTTTTTGTAGGGAACCTGGGGAGAAAAGCCATAATTGAGAAAGGAACAAAATGGGATGCTGCAAACAATTTCTGATGAGATCCTCGCCACCTGCCTTGGAGACTCCAGCATAATCCCAACTCCTGGGATCCAGAAGACAAGGGTTGTTGGGCTTGGTTCAGGAGTACGGTCATATTCAGGAAGGAGTCTGAAAAAGGGATGTTGTGGCTTACCCTATTTAATGAGGGGTAGGGAAAAGACTACTGTGAAGAGTGTCCTTCAGTGTCCAGGGAAGAATTAGTGCAGCATCCATTGAATTGCTAAGGAGAGAGAGAGCACACTCGTCTAGTAGTGTCCATGTCAAAGTAAAGGACAAGGGAAGAGGCTACTTAGATAAGTTACAGTGTTGTGGAGAGATCTGATTATTTTAGACTAAAAGCGCTCTGGACCTAAAGCACATCGGTAAATGCTCCATTTCTCACTATACTGCACTTGGTTTTTGTAGACATATTTAACAATCTATTAAGTAAACCAGAATACTGTATTAAGTCAGAATACTCAATAACCAGTGGATGCCTTCCCAATGTGTTATTGGGCAAGGGAGGAAAAACCAGTGATTCACTAGGTCCTAATGTACAAATAAGTATAAAGAACTAATTAACCTGTTAATTAAACTTGCTTCACGTTGGTGCTTATTGAGCAACTCTGATGTAAAGATCACTCGGGGAACATTTCCTCATCATGAACTTGCAGTGAAACGAACGGGTAGCCTGAAGTCGTGGCAGAGGAAGGAAGTGGTAAGAAAGTAAATATCCACAGACTGAGAAACTTGAACTGTAAACTTATCTTCAATAGTGCTCATCCCCTACATGAGGACACGGTCATCTGCGCTTAGTTCCTTTCTGATTCCCTCTTGCAAACATATTCTCCTCCCTTTGCCACCTTATCTTTCCCACCTAGTGCATCTCCCTCCACCGGTAATTGAACCCAGAACCTTGAATTATGCTTGAGCCGTTCTCTGTTTTCACCCTCCCACATCTAATCCATCACGAATTTCTGTATTCTGTTCCCAAATCTATTTTAAATCTGTCTCCCTCTCTTCACCTTCGCTGTCTCCTCCACCTCCTTTGGTGGTCTCTCTCTTGAACACATTCAGAATCTCCTGTGTGCAATCTTTCACTCATCCTCCACACAGTGACCTTTATACAACCCGGCCACATCCCTCTGTTGCTCAAACTCGTCAGCGTATTCCACTGCATTAAGAATAAAATTCAGACCCCTCAAATGGTGAGCAAGGACCTCTGGCTATGGTTCCTTCTGCCTTTCCAAAGTGTGCTCCACTTTCTCTTGGGCAGAAGCTTTCTGTGACCTTCTGTCTACTCCTTTTGAAACCAACAGGGAACTTTGCTTATAGTTTTTATCTTAAGGCACATTAATGTTCTGCCTCATTTGCTTTCTCTCACTAGATTGCAAATTGACTTTGGGTCTCCATAACATCCATTCCACACATGTTTTGGGAAGCACTTCTGCATTGCAGGCCCTGGGCTTGGCAATGAGGTGCAGCAGTGAGTAAGACAAACCTCCCACTTTATGGAGCATAGTGTCTAGTGTGGAAGACGGACAGAAACTTTGTAAACACATGTATTTACAACATAAAAGCAAATCGTTGGAGTGCAGAGAGGAAAACCAACAAAAGATGCACCAGAGAATAGGGTAGGTCACTTTAGAGTGGGTGGTACTTAATCTCACAAGGACAGAATTACAGGAACAGTTCAGAAGTAGTGTTCTGGGCAGAGGGGCAGTTCACGAAAGGCCTCATGACCAGATAAAGCTGGGTGGACTCCAAGAGTTCTATGAAGGCGTTCAGTGGCAGGAGAAAGGACACAAGGCCATTCTGGAGGAGCAGGCAAGGGTCAGATCACTTGGGCACTGCATCTTACTTATAAGAAATGTTTAATAAATATTTGTTGAGTTTTCAAGAGAGGAGTATATGCCAACTGCAAAGTTACACAGGTTAATACATTGAGCTCTTTAGGGAAAAAAATCTAGAACTAAGGTCTCCACATTCCTTGTTGAGAGCCCTTTCTAGTATCACTATAGACAGTTAAATATAAATGAAGACACAGAAGTAGTGTGGAGATGTCAGCATCTAAAGATGACAATTCCAGCTTCTATCATGCACAGATTGAACATGATTGACATGCATTAATCGACAGTCTTTTATCAGAATGGGTGATGGCTACTGATAGTTTTCCTGAGTTTATCTTAATTCTAGGAACAAATATTGGTCCCTGCCTGGATGCTCCCCCTTCCCTGAACTTCTTTTGGCTGATTACGTCCCATGTATTTTGTACATCAAGGAAGCTTTTCCTCACTATTGGGACTGAGTTATAACTCTCTAATATACGCACTCTTAAAACTTGAGCAGGCAGGTAACAAGTCAAATTACTCTGCTGGAGACGTTGTGTGTAGAAGCTCTTAAATTACATGGATAGGGAAAGGAGCCCAGTTGAGTCCAAATGTCCAGGCATCCCTTCCCAGGCCCCATGCATGAGAGAGATGTCATCCTGAACCTTTCAGACCTCTTCAAGTGCCATGGAGTATCTCTGAGCAATCCCAGTAAATGCTACTCAGAGTAAGAGAATCGATCAACTAAAACCTGTCCAAATTTTGGATCCACAACATCATGAGATATAATAAAATGGCTGCTTTCTCAAGATTTCAAATTGTGAAGGTAGTTTTTGATGCAGTCAATAGCTGAAACATGGAGGGCACGTGTAAGTCTGTGAGATGATAGAGGTGGAACCACAATGTGCAAGTGCTAAAGAGATAATTGGAACTTTGTCCTGTAGATAAGATTATCTGCATCTGGAGTGACCTGCAGAATTAGCCCGGATGATTCAGCCCTGAGTCATTCTGATGTATGGATCCTACACAAAGCCCCAGGGCCTTCCTAAACTCTGCCTCCAGGATTTCACAGTCCTCACTAAGGCAGCTCCTGAAAAGTCCATAACCAATCCCTGGGCAACACTGAACATGACCACCTGAGTCCAGACTGTTGGTATGACTTCCATAAGACATGTTTGTACCACCAAGGAATCAATGCCAGCTCCTCACCAGACAATGCAGAGATTTGGTCAATTTATATATTTCAATGATATTCAAGATAAGTGTAAGAGTAACCACCTCTGTTAGTTTTGCTTAAGAATTTCTATCTGTCTTGGGTCTTATTCAGGCACGTTTTTGCCCTGAAGAAGATGCTTAAATGTTAATTCTGAGTGGATACCTTAATAGAAGAAAATGATTGAGTAGGTACTATTAAACCAGGCCAACAGAAAGCAGGTGAAATTCAGGAGTGCTGGTTTTTACTCTTTTAATATACTCACAACAGACATCATTTTTATGCAGAGCTTATTTGATCTTTAATATATCTCACTTCTCATCTTGATATGACCTAATTCTAAAAAGTAGGTGCTTCAGAATACTTGGAGATTTGCAATATTAATGAAGGAGTCACATCAATAACAGAGGAGAGCAGAGGAGAAAACAATTAGAAGAGACCTGGTTTCTTAAGTCAGCTGTCAGAACCTTAAGAAAGCTTTTTTTAAGTAAATTAAATTTTCTCCCCCTTCTTACACAGTGCATTTAAGTTGTATTTCCATTTCATACATATTCTCTTTTTAAAAGAAGTTTCAAGCAAAGACTTAATGATTAATAACACTGAAGAACCTGCTTGTCTCTCTTTCATCCTATCCCCTCTTCATTGTCTTTGCTTGATTTACTTTCATGGTTTGCCCCATGCTTCAGGCCACTGTGGTCAGGGAAAAAGTAGCTAAGAAAATAGGAATCATCCACTTCCTCCCCAACTATGCATCTGTAGGACCGAACTCATGGATACAAAAGCACGGGAGTTTCTCTATTACTGGCTCTTGGTCAGGTTAAAAATGTAAAGTAAGGTATGTGCCTGTGAGTATGCTGATCAGGTATGCCACAGATCAGTTCAGATGCTCCAATACCATGCAGATAGGCAGAATTTGAGATTACTCTCTGAGGAGGTCACTGATGAGGGTCAGGAGCAGGATGTTTAAAACTCACAAGTCCTATCACCTACATTTATTTTGTGTACCTCTGAAGTATTTTCTGTGAACTGGTGATAAGTAGTTTCTATGTATTTTGCAAATTCTTAATTGTGGCAAATTCTTTCTTTCTTTCTTTCTTTCTTTCTTTCTTTCTTTCTTCAAAGGTGTGACTCTCTAAACAGTGAGCTATGAGGTTTTGGTACATCTGAAGAGCTGTCTACCAGAAGCCGGGTGAGATTTATAGAAGTTTGCCTTAGGTCCGAGTATGGAGACAAGAGGTAGGTAGACCATGGTTTGGTAAAAGGAAGGGATTTCTAACCACGAGGACTGCTCATCTATAGAAGAATCTGCTCCTATGACAGTGTTATGGGTTGGATTGTGTCCCCTCCACAAAGGTAAGACTTTTAGTCCTAACCTCTGGTACCTGTGAATGGGATTGTATTGGAAATAGGGTCTTAGCATATTTAATCAAGTTAAGATGAAGTCATTAGGGTGGGCCCTAATCCAACATGACTGGGGTCTTTATAAGAAGAGAAGAAAAAACACACAAGTAAAACACGCTGTGAAGACATAGACAAAAAGACACAATCTCTTAAGATGGAGGCGGAAGTGGACTTACACTGCCACCAAATGAGGAACACCTGAAGCTACCAAAACCTGAAGCAGGCAAGGAAGCATCCTCCCATCGAGGCTTCCGAGGGAGCTTGCCCTTGCCAACACCTTGATTTCGGACTTGCAGCCTGCCCACTGCTAAAGAAGAAATTTCTGTTGTTTTAACTGATCCAGTTTGTAGTACTTTGTCATGGCAGTCCTAGAAAACTAACACAGTGAACTTCTCTGTCCTCATCACTCCGGATGTTAAAGCAGAATATCTGAGGTGGCGAGGGAAATTCATAAAGTAAGCATTGACTTAGACACCTTTACATTTTTTTCCAGTCTCAAATTACCTTCATTTTTAATATACTTTTCTATGGTCCGTAAATGATACTGGAGGCTTTGAGATCATGGACCTACTATTGCCATTATTATTTAAAATTGCTGTAGAAGTTCTGGGGTGCCTGAGTGGCTCAGTCAGTTAAGCATCCAACAAAACCAGGTTTTGGTTCAGGTCATGATCTCACGGTTCCTGAGATCGAACACCACATCGGGATCTGTGCTGACAGGGCACAGCCTGCTTAGGATTCTCTCTCTTCTTCCCCATCCTCTCTCTGCCCCTCCCCACTCCTCTCTTTCTCTCTCTCTCTCTAAATAAATAAAACTTAGAAAAAATAACAAAAGAATAAAATTGTTGCAGGAGTTCTGACCAATTCAGTAAGGCATAAGGAAGATAATTGGAAAAGCTCCTGGCCATGAAATGACTATATTATCACTACCTGAAAAGTGAAAGAAGTAAGTTGCATAAACAAGGAATCCAAGGAAATCAAGTAAAAAGGATTCAAAATTGATACTAGTCCAGCAAAATGACCAGATAAAAGATCAATAAGCAAAAATAAATAGTTTTCTATATTTTAATATTAAAAGTGTTAGATGTAAGTTGAAAACATGCTGTTCATGGTAGAAACATAAAGTTTAACATATGTAGAAACGGCTTTAACAAGAAATATCTAGAACTTCTGTGAGTAAATTTATAGAACTCTACCAAGAGAAATGAAGGAAGTCTGCACTAAATGGAGACATAACATGTGCTTGACTGGGAAGAATGGATTGTGTGAAGATATCACTTCTGTCCAAATAAATGTATATACATTTTATGTAATTTGATCTAAAAATTCAAACAGGGTTTTTTGGAGAACGTTAAAAAATGATTTTTTAAGTCATTTATTTATTTATTTTTAAATGTTTATTTATTTTTGACAGACAGAGACAGAATGCATATGGGGAAGGGGCAGAGAGAAAGGGAAACACAGAATCTGAAGCAGGCTCCAGGCTCTGAGCTATCAGCAGAGCCTGATGTGGGGCTTGAACTCACAGACCACGAGATCATGACCTGAGCCAAAGGTGGACACTTAACCAACTGAGCCACCTCGGCACCCCTTGAAAAAATGATTTTAAAGTCCATTTAGAAATAAATTTTAAACCCCTCTTGATATAAAAAACTTGATTAATGAAGTTAAACACAAACATGAACTGGTAAGCTATTTTGAACAAACATGGTAGAAAAGAGATTCACATCTTATCATATAAAGAGATTTTAGATATCATTAAGAAAAGAGGTAAAAACCACAATGGAAACACAAAGGATAAAAACATAAATTTCACAAGATAAACAAATAGCTAATGAATATTGGGGAAAAAAGACAAGTATCCACTTAAAATAATACCATAATATTTCCAAAAGTTAAATTGGCAAGAAGTTTTTAAAGTGACACAATCAATGCTGAAGGTTGGGAACGTGTCTGGAAAAATAAATAGGATACACTCTTTCTAGAGAGACACTTAAGCACATTAACTGATAGCCCTAAAAACTGTGATACCCTAAGCCCAATTCTTCATGGTTAAGAATTTACCTTAAGGCAAAATGATGCCCACAGCAATGGAACAGAATAGAGAGCCCTGAAGTAAACCCACATATATATGAGCAATTGATTTTCAATAAAAGTGCCAAAGTAATTAGATGGAGAAAGAGCCATCTTTTCAATAAATGGTGCTGAACTACCTGGATATCCACATGGATAAAAAGATTCTCTTACACCAAACTCAATAAATGAGATAAATCCAATGATTATTAGAACTAATGGATCTTAGACCTAAACATAAAAGTTAAAATTATAAGACTTCTAAAAAAAAAAAAAAAGAAAGAAAGAAAGAAAAAGGAAAAGAAAAAAAATGTTCAACAACTTGGCATAAAGCCAAGTTTTCTTAGATAAGATATAAAAAACAAAAAGTATAAAAGGAAAAAAAAACGTTTTTTAATTGTATGTCACTAAAATTCACATGGTCTGCTCTTTGAAAGATGCTGTTAAGAAAGTGAAAGACAAGCCACAGACTGGGAAAACATAATTACAATATATAATTATCTTACAAAGGGTTTGTATCCAGAATATGGTAAAGAACCCACTCAACTCAATAAGACAAACAACTCAGTTTTTAAAAATGGGAAATGGTTGAGCAAAAGAAGGTATATTTCACTAGAGAGATACAAATGGCCAATACACTTATTACAAAATGCTCCACCTCATTAGCCATTAGGGAAATTAAAATGAAATCTGCAAGAGATAGCACTACATACCCAAATAGTGAAAATGAAAAAAAAACGTACACTACCAGATCCTAACATTGGTATCAGATGTGGATTAACTAAAACTCTTGTACATTGCTGTTGGGAAAGTAAAATGTAAAATGCAACTTTGGAAAGCAATCTGACACTCTCATATAAAGTTAAAGATATATCTACACTAAGACCCAGTGATTTTACTCCCAGGTATTTATCCAAGAGAAATGAATATACAGCAATACATTACATATATTGTGCATTTGGTTTCAGACCACAACAATAAAGCAAATATTGCAATAAAGCAAGCCAAAAATTTTAAAAATTTTCTAGTGCATATGAAAGTTATGTTTTTTCTAAAGTCATGTTTATACTCTATTAAGTGTATAAAAGTATTATGTCTAAAAAATGTATATACCTTAATCTAAAAATACTTTATTGGTAAAAAAATGCTAACCATCATCTGAGCTTTCAGCGAGTTGTAACCTTTTGCTGGTAAGGATCCAGCCTCGATGTTGATGGCTGCTGACTGCTCAGGGTGGTGGTTGCTGAAGGCTGGCGTGGCTGCGGTCATCTCTTAAAGTAACACAACAGTGAAGTTTGCCTTATAGATTGATTTTTCTTTTCATGAACGATATGTCTGTAGCATGCGAGCTGTTTGATAGCATTTTACCTATAGTAGAACTTCTTTCAAAATTGGAATCAATCCTTTCAAATCCTGCCAGCTGCTCTAGCAACTAAGTTTATGTCATATTCCATATACTTTTTTTGTCATTTCAGCAATCTTCACAGCATCTTCAGGAGTAGTTTCCATCTCAAGAAACCACTTTCTTTGCTCACCCACAGGAAGCAACTCCTTACCTATAAAAGTTTTATCATGAGATTGCAGCAATTCAAATACAATAATGAAAAAGTTTGAAATACTGCAAGTATTACCAAAATGTGACACAGAGACATGAAGTCAGCAAATGCTGTTGGAAAAAATGGTGCCGACACTCTTGCTCAACACAGGGTTTCCACAAACCTTCATTTGGTAAAACAAAAGCAATTATCAGTAAAGTGCAATATGGTGACATAGAATGAAATGTGGTCCTGCCTGTTCATATCCAGAGAAAGGCTTTTACAAAAATATTTGTAGCATCTTTATTCATAATAGCCCTTAAGTGAAAACAATCCAAATGTCCAGATCATGTACCATCGAATATGAATAAGTGAATAATGGATAATCAAATTGAAAATAATGGATAATCAAATTGAAAAAAAAAACAATAAAACCATTAGATAAAAAAGTAATTCTCCAAAGAGAAATATAAATGGATAATTTCATACAGTGAAATACCACTTAGCATAAAAAACAAACTAGTTACTCAGAAAATAGAAGAGTCTATATATAATTCATGATCCATTGATAAGAAATTCTAGAACAGGCAAAACTAATCTATAGGCAGATCAGAGGCTGTCTTTGACCACGGGCTAGTGGTAGTGCTGACTTCAAAGGGATTTCAGAGAAGTTTCCAAACTGATGGAAAAGTTCTATAGCTTGATTGTGGTGGTAATTACACATGTGTATGTATTTGTCAAAACTTTTGGAACTGTCTTCTTAAAATAGTTAAATCTATTATGTGTAAGTCTATCTCTTAAAAGATTAAAAAGGTACAAGAAATGATGCACACAGTTTCTATACAAGCATATTAATTATAGCATTATTCATAATAGCAATATATATAGTATATACATTTAATGGAAGCAATAAAATATAATTTGTATGAGGATCAATCAAAATAATGTAAATAAAGAACATTTAATAACATGAGAAATGAAATACTGCTAACTGGGAAAAAGTGATACCATTTTGGGAAAAATAGTTTACATACATGCTAAAAATTATTGGTAGGACCAAAGAAGACATACAGTGGCCAAAAGACATAAGAAAAGACACTCAACATCAGTAATCATCAAGGAAATGCAAATCAAAACCACAATGACGTATCACCTCACACATGTCAGAAATGCTAGTATCAAAAAGTCAAGAAATAACAAATGCTAGCATGGATATAGAGAAAAGGGAATCTCTGTGCACTGTTGGTGGAAATATAAATTGGTGTAACCATGGTGGAGAACAGCATGGATGTTCCTCAAAAAATTAAAAATAGAAATACCATATGATCCAGTAATTCCACTGCTGGGTATTTACTCAAAGAAAACAAAAACAGTAATTTGAAAAGACATGTTTATTGTAGCATTATTTACAACAGCCAAGATAGGAAAACAACCTCAGTGCCCACTGATAACACGAATGGATAAGGAAGATGTGGTGTATTTTCACAATGGAATATTCTGCAGCCATAAGAAAGAATGAAATCTTGCCATTCATGAGAACATGGATGGACCTAGAGGGTATCACGCTAAGTGATATAAGCCAGAGAAAGACAAATACCATATGATTTCATTTATGTGTAGAATCTAATAAATAAAACAAAGGAACAAATAAAAGAGAATAGATTCATAAACACAGAAAACAAGCTGAAGGGGGTGGGGGAATGGGTGAAATAGGTGAAGGGGATTAAGAGGCACAAACTTCTGGTTATAAAATAAGTCACGAAGATAAAAGGTACAGCATAGGGAATAAAATCAGTAAGACTGTAGTAACTTTGTATAGTGATAGATGGTCACTTATGGTGAGCGCTGAATAATGTATGGAATGGTTAATTCACTATATTGTATGCCTCAAACTAATATAACATTGTATGTTAGCTATACTGCAGTAAAAAAATAAAGTGGCACAAGTGGAAAAAAAAATATTTGCAGGACACATACCAAAACACTACTGAGTTGTCTCAGGATAGTGAATTCTTGGTGTTTCTTAGTTTCTTCTTCATACTTATCACTATGATTCATTTTATACATTAAATCTGTATTACTTTTCTAATTTGAAAAAATTAAAAATGCAGGTATTGAAGAAAAACAAAATAAAATTTATAAATTGATAAAGTAATTCTCTTTAGAGTAAATATATATTATCCATTCAATAGCACGTTCAACCTGATTTCTAACCAAACTAGCACAAATTAAAAAAACAGATGCTTCTGTGATTAATACATTAGCAAATATAAAATGCATGAAAAGAAATATGTTTTCAGAATGAGATTATCTATTGCTGGAAAGAATATTTTCCATACTTTGTTAGGGCAATATAAATTAGTAGAGCATTTCTTTATTATATGAATAAAAAGCCTTAAAATTCCTCATTCCTTTTAATGTAATAATTGCACTTCTGAAGTACTAGCAATAGGAAATTTTTTCAAAATACCTGTGATGTATGCACAGTGATGTTCACTACAGTGTTATTTATATAATGATAAACTGCACACAACCAAAATCTCTAAAAATTTAAGAAAATTGTTAAGTGATTTTGATACACTTATTTATTTATTCATTTATTTATTTTTAAGATGTTTATTCATTTTTGAAAGAGCGCAAATGGAAGAGGAGCCAAGAGGGGAACAGAGAATCTGAAGTGGGCTCTGTGCTGTCAGCAGTGAGCCCGATGTAGGGCTTGAACTCATGAACTGCGAGATCAGTACCTGAGCCGAAGTTGGATGCTCAACCAACTGCACCACCCAGGTGCCCAGATACACTTATTTAAAAAGCTTATTAACTGACATTTAAAAATGATGCAGGTTTTAATAACTTGGGGGAATACTTACTTCTATAATGTTAGGTTAAAATAGCTACAAAACTGTATATAAGGTATTATTTCAACTACATTGTATATTAAAAATAAATGGAAAGGGGCACCTGGGTGGCTCAGTCGGTTCAGCTTCAGACTTCGGCTCAGGTCATGATCTCATGGGTCATGGGTTCCAGCCCCACATTGGGCTCTGTGTGGACAGCTCAGAGCCTAAACCTGATTCAGGTTCTGTGTCTCCCTCTCTCTGTGTACCTCCCTCACTCGCACTCTCTCTCGCTCTCTCTCTCAAAAAATAAACAAACATTTTTAAAAAATAAAAATAAATAAATGGGTACAAGTTAGAATAAATATCCTAAAATACTTATAGGTTACAACCAGGCAGAAAGGTCATTGATAATTTTCTCCCTATTTTTAATGCATTTGTATATTTTGAAAACAGTCAACAGTATAAATATATAGTACAGTATAAATATAATAATTATTCCCAAATAAGATTTTGGAGTTAAAATATGCCCAGATCAAGGTTAATACATTCAGGCAATTTGCTATCTCAGGTAGAATCCTTTAGACTTCTAGCGTCTGGTGAAATTGAAAAGGGTAATAAGTTTTGGGGATCAAACTACTTCAGTGCCTGGACAGTAAACAATATGGCACTCAACAAATTTAGATTTGTACATATGACACTTAGCATAATACCTAGGACATGATGGTTAAATAAGTGCGAGTTACAATGAACAGAAATGAAAAACATATTGAAGATGTATATGAATGTGTATGCACATAAATACACGATATAAAGCAATCTCCCAAATTAATCAACAGTGTGTAAAAAGTTTCAACAATATATGCAGAGAAAATTGGAATGAATGCAACCTCATTCTAGAGTTGTCAATGAAGTGCAAATTTAATCCTATGTGAGCAGGAGTAAGTGTCTACTGAAATGTAAGTGTTGCCCCATGGCCCTGGGAGAAAAGAACCCTGGGAGGAAGGTGCATTTCCTTATCCAATCAGCTCGCTTGCCCACTGGGGAGCTGGTGAAAATAGAAGTCAAGAAACAATACAAACTGGGTTACCAGTTGATACCTTGTGAACAGTTCATTAACAAGAATTATTCTTGGGGATGCCTGCGTGGCTCAGTCGGTTAAGCATCCGACTTTGGCTCAGATCATGATCTCACTGTTCAAGCCCCACGTCAGGCTCTGCACTGACAGCTCAGAGACTGGTTCCTGCTTCAGATTCTGGGTCTCCCTCTCTCTCTGCCCCTCTCCTACTCATGCTCTGTCTTTCTCTCTCTCAAAACTAAATAAACATTAAAACAATTAAAAAGGGGTACCTGAGGGCTCAGTCAGGTAAGTGTCTGACTTTGGCTTAGGTCATGATCTCACAGTTTGAGTTCGAGCCCCACGTCAGGTTCTGTGCTGACAGCTGGGAGCCTGGAGCTTGCTTCAGATTCCATGTCCCTCTCTCTCTGCCCCTCCTTTGCTGGCACTCTATCTCTCTCTCTCAAAAATAAATAAACATTAAAAAAAATTAAAAAAAAAAAAGAACAGCAAGCATAGGTAACTTGTTCGAAAAAATTAAAAAAAAAAAGAAAAATCATTCTTAATGGAGCAGGGGAAGAGAGGGCAAAATATTCCCCTCTTTGCTTTGTGCTTTATCTAATCCAGAAACTACTTCCTGTTACAGCAGCATCCAGTCACTGGGATGAGAGCTGGCCTGAAAACACGGCAGTGAGAACGGATGATCAGGGTTCAAGATCTAAGCAGGTTAAAGGAGCTAGCCTAAGGTGGGGTGAGAGTGAGGGCAGATCTTGCTGTGCCCAGCTTCTGGGAGGACAGATGACAGATGATGGATGCCAGCATGAGGGGGCTTTCTTCTGCAGGGATTAGAGTCAGGGCTTTGGGTGAGCAAGTATCCTACCTGATCCCAGCCAATCTCCTGCTGGGTGCAAAGCACTGGCTGTGGAAATACGTTTGTGCTTATTTTCTTGTTAATAGCAACCTTTAATCCAAGATTCTACAGGAGGCCAAATGTATTAAAATAGAAATTGAGGCTTGTGTGGTAGGTCTTGTCAATGCACGCTCTATGCAATAATGCCACATTGTTCCACACATGTGCTGGACATGTCCTTGTGCTGGCTGGTGTAGTTTGAGGACATTGCTGAATTCCATTTTCCCTATTTCCCAGTAAGCCATGTAGGCAAATGGTAATAGCCTCATTTTGCAGATGAGAGATCAGGGCACAGAGAGTTTAAGCAACTAATCCAAGTTCTCTAGCAAGTGAACCTGGAAAATAAACAGAACCCTGCTCCTTTTATTGCCCCTACAGAGATGCATCTAATAGTCCATTTTCATCCAACATTCAAAACATTTTTAACACGATCCATGGCTTTTCTTTTAATTGAATAGGTGGTACAACATCCAAGCCCTTGGTAAAATACATGTTTAACGCTATAAACATTTAAACATTTAGCACTATAAATATTTAAACCTTAACAACTGAATGATCTTTTCACCTCCCTACATCTGGTTTCTAATATTTCTATTTTGCTGAAACAGTTTATAATATTGCTAACAATTACTGCTGGGTATCAGGCTACATAAATATTTAATGACGCCATTAATTTCTGAAAGAGAACCTTGACATTAGGCCTAAATGAAGAAGGAATTTATTTCCCTATATTTTGCGCTGATATTTAATTTGTAGTTCTTGGATTGAAGCCTCAGATCTATGATTGGTTAGAATCTGACATTGCTCTTTAGGTATTTCTGTTCACCTTTAAATATGGGCTTTTCCCTGCCTTGTGTAGCACATAAAAACTGGAACGTTCAACACTCTATCAGACCAGCACCTGCTGGCCATCCGTCTGTTGGACTTCTTAGTTAATGTCCTCCCTCCTGCTCATTTCTTGAAAGCCTAAGAGATTTCACTTTACATTTGCTAAGACTGGTTCATTAAAATACTAATTTTAAACTGTAATTATCTGTTGGTTCATATCGGCGATTGAACCGCAGTGGTGCTATCTTCTAACTGCAGGAGAATTTCACATCTGTTCTCATCCCCTGGAGCCTTGAGCAAGAGTTACCTTGGCACTCAAAAAAGTAGGCAGTTTGAAAGAGATGTAGAGAACTGTGTTTTAAGGAAAGCAACAAAGGCAGGCAGGAAGAATTGTAAATATGGTAAATAGACTCAATTGTAAAACTATTCATGATCCTACCTTCTGTGTGTGTGTGGGTGGGTGGGGGGAGGAAGCAATCAAATAGGAAGCACAGCAGGTAATAGTCCTGTGGTCAAGTTGGGAGGATTTTAACTGCATGAGCTGATCTAACTCCTGGAGCATTTGCAATCTGCTGGCCCAAGTGGGTGGGAAGTGAGGTGGTGTGGGTTATTCCTTGTTTTAGGATAAAGGTCAGTGCTATCTTTGCCCTGGAATGGCATCCACCAGCCTGGGGAATGCCCACTGTTGGCAGAACTGAGTGCAATTCTCAGACTTAAGGTATAGAGAAGTGAGGAAGGGGGGAAAAAAAGGCAAACTAAAAAACAAACAAACAAACAAAAAAACAGAAAAAGGGAATAGGTTTTTAAAAAAAGGGAATAGGAATAAAAAGATGGATAGGATAGAGGATGTCAGTAAGGGGAAGGAAAAAAACACATCCTGGGGAAATGCCACAGTATCTCCTAAGCATCAACGACTCACAACTCACTAGAGGAGTCAGGCCGATAAGAATGAGCATTTACTGAATGTTATTGTGTGCTCGATTAGGGTCTCTGGGTTAGATGAGGATTACCTGCACTGTACAGATGAGGAAACTAAGGCTTAGAGAGATGAGAATCTGGATTTGAGACCCTGGTTGTCCAATGTCATACTCTATGTGTTTTACATTACATGATGCTTCTCCATATTTCAGAGAGAAAAAGATGAGTAAGACATGAATCCTTCCTTAAAGACCTCAGCAGTGTCCTCCAGGAATACTGAGAGAATTCTCACAACACAGAAGTTACTTTATGATTTTTTTAGAGGCGATCTCTTTATCTTTTAATATATTCCAGACTCAGGTCCTGCCTTGAGTAGTATTATAAATTTGGCCTTGGCATCATATCATCTTGGGGCTCCTACTCACAGCATCCACTCCCAGGAGAATTAGAGATGATTCCAAAGTTTTCTTGAGTTTCCTTCCTACTCCACCTGCACCCACCCCAAATAGCCTGAATAAATTAACTTGGGGAACAAAAATTCATGATGGAAGTGCAGGAACAATGGGGCCAGAGGGAAAGTGTACTTCTTTGACAGAATATTCAAAGCTTCAAGTACAGTATAAAATGCTGCTGCCTTAGTTCACCTATGAGAAGTTGCGAGGTGCCAAGAACAAGAAACATGAAAGATCTTTGCACAGACAAATAAGAACCTTAACAATGGCCAACCAAAGGTAGGATAGAGAAGCCTAGGAAGGCAAAAACCTGTCCTCTGTTGTGAGTATAGAATGTAAAAGGAAATGAGGGCTAAGTGAAGGGATGGTCTATTGATAAATTAATTTGAAAATCTTTCAAGAAAAATTGTGCCTCAGCTCTTATTTATATCTGCTGGAAAGAATGTACCATGTTCTCTCCCCTGTGTTAAATAACAAGTGTTTAACCTAGGAACTAAAAGTCCATTTTTCTTTTATATCTCCAGGATCCCGGGACAAGGTTGTTAATAATTTAGCTAATTGAGTAAAACTTAATGCTTCAAATCTTGAAGCAGCGAAATAAAAATTTGAGATTTCCTGTAGATATGGGATGCATAATGTTTAAGGCTTCAGAGATCATTAGTAAAAGAAAATATTACAGCCATACACACCCTCTGAGAGTCTAACTAATGAACGTCTCCCAGCTGCTGTTGAAAAATCAGCAGCAGCATCGGTACCAATTTCAAGACAAAGCACAGCTGACAGATGTTTGAAGGGATAAATCAGGCTGTACAAGGATTAAAATAATAAGTCCCCAGTGCCTTTTAAAGGCAGAGGTGCCACAGCAAACTATTCCCAGCCACTTGAGTACAACTGAAAGACAGATCCTGGGGGTCATTACCTAGCAGCCCAGTAGGTGTGTGAGAGGTATATTACTAAAACCTAGCCCAGGGGGGCGCCTGGGTGGCTCAGTCGGTTGGGCATCCGACTTTGGCTCAGGTCATGATCTCACGGTCCGGGAGCTCGAACCCCGCGTAGGGCTCCATGCTGACAGTTTGGAGCCTGGAGCCGGCTTCAGATTCTGTGTCTCCCTCTCTCTCTGCCCCTCCCCTGCTCAAGCTCCATCTCTGTCTCTCTCAAAAATAAACTTAAAAAAAAAAAAAAAAAACTAGCACAGGTTCTAACCACAATTAGTTTTAAGTAAGAACACCTTTTACTGTTACTTCTGTTTTAAGGGAGTCTCAAAGATTCTACTTCAGGTACCATGTTTGGGACATGATATGAGTAAATGTGACTAAGTGACCAATATAACGAAACACAAATGACAGTGATTCTTTTTTTTTTTTTTTTTTAATGCTTACTGATCTATTTTTGAGAAAGAGAGAGTGCGAGCAGGGGAGGGGCAGAGTGAGAGGGAGAGAGAATCCTAAGTAGGTTCCGTACTGACAGCAGAGCCTGATGTGAGGCTTGATCCCACAAACCAAGAGGTCACGATCTGAGCTGAAATTAAAGAGTCGATCGCTTAACCAACTGAGCCACCCAGGCACCCCAACACTGGTTCTTCATACACATTGTAATGGGTGCTGAGCATGGTGACTAAGCTATTGTAAGAAGGGTGGCAAACAGTCTCCGAATTGAGAAACATGTACTTACTGGGGATCTGTGTGCCGATTCCTATTTGTCATTTACCAAGGTGGGTTAGGGGGACTTTTGAAAAAATACAAATAGGCTTCATTCCAAACTTACGGAACCCTTGGGAGCTACAGGCTTTTCCTACAACAACACACTGGATATGACTTCATTGCAACACTTACTAAATTGTGTGGTAATGGTGTGAATGGGTGCTAACTAGCTACATTCCCCTTGCTCATATCCAATGAGCTTATCGAGAGTGAGACCAGATCTGAGTCACCTGGTGTCCCTGAGAGCCTTAGCCAATGCCTGTGATACAAAATATTTAATAAAGGTCTAGCATTTTCTTATGTGTCATGATCTGATGATTAACTTTATGATCAACTTGACTAAGCCACAAGGAGCTTAGATTTATGGTGAAACATTCTGGGCATTTCTGTGATAGAGTTTTTGGATAAGACTAGCATGTAAGGCAGTAGACTTGAGTAAAGCAGATTTCTCTCTCCAATATGAGTGGGCCTCATTCAATCAGTTGAAGGCTTAAATAAAACAAAAAGGCTGACCCTTCCCTGAGTATAGAGAGTTCTTTCCTCTTGATACCCTTCAAACTGGAACATTGGCCTTTTTCCTGCCTTCTAACTTGGCCTGGAATGTTGGCTCTTCCTGGGTCTCTAGGGTGCTGGCCTTTGGACTAGAACTACACCATTGGCTCTCTTGGGTCTCCAGCTTGCCAACTCACCCTGCAGACCGTGGCACTTGCCAGCATCCATAACCATGTAAGCCAATTCCTTATAATAAATGGCCCTGACTAAAAATGTCTTCAGGATACTGGAGTGTGAAATACAAGTAGATAATGTAAGAAGTTACATGGAAAGCAATGACTGACAGACAACTCAGGCTTTCTAAACCTGTGGTTCCTTACTCTCACTTTGGGTTAGAATCAGTGCTTCTTAAAGTATGATTCACAAACTGTTACCAGTCCAAAATAAATAATTCATTTTTTAAGTTTATTTATTTTAAAGTTTATATATTGAGAGAGAGAGAGAGAGAGAGAGTGCGCATGAGTAGAGGAGGGGTGGAAGGGGTGGGGGGAGAAAGAGAATCCCAAGCAGGCTCTGCCCTGTCAGCACAGAGCCTGATGTGAGGTTTGATTCCATGAACAATGAGACCATGACCTGAGCCGAAATCACAAGTCAGACACTTACCTGACTGAGCAACCCAGGCGCCCCCAAGATAAATACTTTTCTGTTTAGAAATTTCTATAGCAATTTGACATTGTAACAACATTCAGTCATATGGTTTTTCATTTTACAAAGGTATCAGAACTTAAAACAAGCAACAACAAAACAACCACTGGTTATTTACAAAGATGGTTTGAGAAACACTGACCTAGAAAGCTTGTGCCACTTCAGACCAATCAAATCAGAATGAAGGAGACGTGGAGCTTGAGCATCTCCTGGGTATTATGCTCCACAGGGGATTCTCATGCGACGATACTAAATAGATCTAACAACTGGTTCAGCACAGTTCCTAAGTGACCAGAATAGAAGCTGGTCAGTGGCTTCTGATCAGAACAGACGCAGGCTATAAACAAGCACTACAAGTGCCAGTACCAGCTGAAGATCAGCCTTTCCTATTAGAAGGTCCAAGTGGGATGCATCTCTTCGTGAAGAAGGCTGAGTTAATACAGACAGGTGCAGCCCCGTGTAATGGGAAGATATTTTTCCAGCCCCTACAGATGTATTTAAAGGGATTCTAAATTGGAAACTGATAGGCTCACAGTGGCTGTGAAGTAGGGTAAAACCCCTTTATGGAATGGAGCAAAGACATACTGGGGCTCAAATTACATCCCTCAAGATGTGACAACTGTCTAGAGTTAAAGACTACCATAATGTGGCTATTGTATCTTGTCTCCTAATAACAGAATAAAGGATGTCTATACTTTTACATTACTATACTCTGACATCTGTAACTCTATCAAGTGGATTTTCTTCGACAGAGTAGGATCCATTGTATTTTTCAAAGTAAGCATTATTAAGCATTATCAACCTTATATATTTCTTTTCAGATTTGTAAGTCATTTTAAATTCATATAACAAATTCATTTAACATATCTTTGTGTAGTGGAGATGTAAAATAATCCTATTCCAGGAAATGTTATTGTTAATAATATTAATAAGATCTGTGTTTCTTTGTTTCTTTTTGCTTTGATTTCAGATATGGAGTCTTGTACTGATCAAGAATATATATACACATAGACTCATATATATCTGTGTATCTATGTATGTATACATATATGTATGTATATTCTTAGTTGTATTTCAGGTATCTTGACACAATAATCATTCTTTTGAAACAAGTTTGTTGTTGTTTTTTTCAAATTAATATGAAACAATGACATTTAGGACTGCCCTTCTTTTGGCAACGTAAAAGCCCAAGGAATGTCTTCTACCTAATCCTTTTTAGCAGACTGTCCTGAGTTACTGATTTCCTGGCATTGCCATTACGATTTGAGAAGTCACCATTACCTAATCGAATTCCCCACATTATCCTGAATTTGTTCTATACCATCACTGCCCAGTTGGTCATCCTGCCTGGACATTGAACATGTCCAGTGACAGGTATTTTCAAGAGGCCCTAAGTCATATTTAAATTTTCTACTAAAATTCATACTGGTATGAGTTGAAATTTATCTGCCTATACCGTTATTCACTGATCTGTATTCTCTCTCTTTCTCTCTCTTTCTTTCTCTCTCTCTCCCACTTTCTCTCTCTCTCTCTCTCTGGAGTCCTAGGGAAAAAGCTTGGTGAGTCTTCCATGGAGTGATAAACACTCCAGCAGCTGAGGACATTTTTGAATCAGCCCCTTTTTAGACTAAATGCCTCCACTTGATCAATCATGAGCCACCTTTCAATTCCCATAACCCTCCTGGTGCCTTCCCTCTGATTACGACCCTGTTACACAGTACACTGACCGCTCACCATTTAGTGGGCTCTTCTCTGGTACCCACCTTCTTAATGTATGTGACACAGCTTTTGTCTCCACCCTGTTTACGCCCATTATATTGGTCATTTTAATTATGTAATTTAATAAAATATTACATAAGCGGATGAAATATGAGTGAGAAAAGAAAGCTATTTATATAAAAAGTAAGTTCAATGCCTGGAGAAACTTTTTGCAGATGAGTCTCTTAAAATATTGCTGTTGAAATAAGTGAAAGCAAGACAACTGTAAAAGGAAAAAAATGCAAAAATTGTAGAAAAATTTGGATTAGAAGATGTCTTTAGGTACATCCTCCATTTTCAAAAAGCAGCAGCTAGAAATCTTAGATAATTTGTTAAAGGATGGGGTTTATTTAAATGCGAAAATGAAAACTCCAGTCAGGGGACCCCTATTCAAAGGAATAATATTGCAAATATTGTTATAACCAATGAGAACACCCACCTAGCCATGCGAATGGGGGTCTGTCACCAATCACAGGCCTGGCCATACAAGTGTGTACTGGCTGGAGGTAAAACCTACTCTCAAAGGAAAAGGCTTGACCCTACATCAAAAAATGCATGAAAGAATGAACATTCAGAGTTTAAGTTAAAAAGTTTAGTGTACACTTGATATTTTTATGAATCACTCCTAAAGAGCTTCTACTACACAATGAGCCGGAGATGGGATCTGAAAAATGGTTGTCTGATCCCAAAGAGCATTTGCTTGACATCTGTGTACATTGCCTGCAAATGCTTTATGCTATCGCTGTTCTCTTACTAAATACCATAGTCTATTAATACAGTCTAGGATTGCATAAGCATTCTGGAAAGCTCATGCACATTTGAAAAGCGTTCACCATATTGATGACTCACAACTTCAGTTTATTTTAGTTAAAACTTTTCCATACTTGCTAACCATATATCCTTCATCCTTTGGTGGTGGTCCTTTTTGCATCCAAGTACCAGACTTCACAATGATCCCTTTTTAACTTTCTTCTTTGTGGATTTGGCCCATCATTCTAGCCTGCTGAGATCCTTCTGAATCCTGTCAGCCAACACGTCCCCCCTCTCTCTCTGAGCCTCACGTGATCAGGTAATTTAATAAGTTAAGACTTGCATCTGCCCTTTTAAAATCTGACCTTGTCAGAAGGCTCCCTGGGCAGTCGAGCTGATTACTACAGATATGGTCTCCATTTCCTCCTCATTGGAATAATTTGTGATTTCAGTCACAACTCTGGCTGTCCCAAGGTGCCAGGGCTATCTTCCGGCAGAGCCTCATGCGTGGCACTGTGTGTGTCTCATCCACAAGTGCATTTAGTCTAAACACAGGGCATTTAATAAATGTGTTTAAATCAGAGAATTTAACTCTTTTTCTGGCATAGGATGACAAGGAAGCCCTGTTTGTTGTTGTTGTTTTTTAAAATTTTATTTAAAGCCAAGTTAGTTAACATATACTGTAATAATGGTTTCAGGAGTAGAGTTTAGTGATTCGTCACTTACATATAACACCCAGTGCTCATCCTTACACATGCCGTCCTTAATGGCCAACGCGGTTTAGCCCATCTCCCCACCCAACACCCTGCAGGAACCCTCAGTTTGTTCTCTGTATTTAAGAGTCTTTTATGGTTTGCCTTCCTCTGTTTTTATCTTATTGTTTTTTAAAGTCTATTTATTTTTTTTGAAAGAGAAAGAGATCGCATGAGTGAGGGAGGGGTAGAGAGAGAGGGAGAATCCCAAGCATGCTCTGCACTGTCAGCACAGAGCCAGAGCCAGACCTGGGCACAAACTCACTAAACGATGAGATCATGAACTGAGCTGAAATCAAGTTGGATGCTTAACCGACTGGGCCACCCAGGTGCCCCTATCGTATTTTTCCTTCAAGCAAGGCCTATTTGGAAAAACAAAAGTAGCTGCTACCTTGCCTAGCTGTCATACACACAAACCACTTTCCAATGATCACCAAAGCCATGAATCTAAACTTGGCAGAAAGATGAGCATAGACTAATTAAGATGTTTTACCAAGTATCTGAACATACAATTGAGCCAGTGCTACTTCTTACATCATGATTTGAATATTGCAGAAGACTGTATTGATTTCCTAAAAATAACTTCATTAATGGAGGCAGATGTAATGTGATTTAATATGCAAATTAATGCTGCACTCACTGAAAAATACTAAATCACCCCATTTAACAATTTAACTGAAATTAACTAATAAACCTCAAGACAATTTTTTTTTCCTTCACAATCTTATTGAAAACTCTTGAAAGACAATAAATGTCTTTTACTTCTGAATATTCTACACAGCAGTCTAGAAATAGGCCCAAACTAATGTGAGCTATAACACTCATTACTCTTTGAATGTTGTTCTAAATTAAGGAGACAAGTTGTAGAAAAATTAACTATTGTGAACTGGAAAACCTCCAATTAAGTGGTTGGATTCCAACCTCTCCTTGACTCAAAGGCTGGAGGACATTTATCAAGGCGCAGGGAAACCAAGACTGAAAACAAGGGCTGGTTTAGATAGCAAACCCTCCTGATTCACTCTCTCCGTGTTGACAAAATACACTCTCTGCCCACAAAGCTAGGCTGTGTCCACGCACGCACAAACCAATGTGAAACAAAAACGAGTATTTAAATTTAGACCAATTATGACAGCAAAAGCTGTGTTCTCTGGCATTCTACCAAACAAAAGCTGCAGAAACCAGCACTTTCAATATTCCCCTGGTCCCCATGTGTATTCTAGCAGCAGTCACTGACAGTGGAGTTAACTGGTGTTTAGACCCTACAGAGCTGACTCTGGGAGCCACTGGGGGAAGCTGGGATGGAGCTGGCAGTTCTGACTGTGCGTTACGGTGGTACAAAGAGCACCCGCCATCCTCTCAGGGCCATAGGGGCAGCCGTGGGGCTCGGCATTCCTGAGGAGGACTCTCAGGACCTGGGAGGCTCAAACTGCATTTTCTCTGTCACTCTTAGCCCTACAAACAGCCTTTGCAACTTCTCTTTTAAAAAAACATGTTTTTAGATTGTGATAAAATATGCATAAGATAAAATCCACCATTTTAATGTTTTTTAAGTGTGTAATTTAGTTGCATTAAGTACATCCATGTTGTTGTGCATGCAACCATCACCATTATTTCCAAAACTTCTTCATCACCCAAAGAAAAATGCTGTAATCATTAAGCAGTGATTCTATTCATCCCAAGGCCCTGGTAACCTACTTTCCAGCTCGATGAATTTACTTCTTCTAGATATTTTTTTTTTATAAGTGACTTATACAATATTTGTCCTCTTGTGCCTGGCTTATTGTACTCAGCATAATGCTTTCAAGATTCATCCGTTAGGTAGCATATATCAGAACTTTATTCCTTTAATGGCCAAATAACATTCAGTTGTACCTATGTACCATGTGTTGTTGATCCGTTCATCTGTTGGTGACATTTGGGTTGTTTCCACCTTTAGCTACGGTGAATAAATTTTTCAGTGAACACTGGTGTACAAGTACTTGTTTGAGTTCCTGTTCTCAATTCTTTTCAGTTTGTTTGTTTGTTCATGTATTTGAGAAAGAGAGAGACTGCAAGTGGAGGAGAGGGATAAAGGGAGAGAGAGAAAGAATCTTAAGCAGGCTCCACACTCAGCACAGAGCCCAACGCAGCGCTCTATCCCATGGCTGTGAGATCATGACCTGGGCCAAAATTAAGAGTCATATGTTCCACCGACTGAGCCACCAGGCGCCCCCAATTTTCTTATTTTCAATACCTAGAAATGGGATGCTGCATCACCTGGTAATTCTATGTTTAGCTGTCTGAGGAACCACCAAACTGTTTTCCACAGCAAATGCGCCATTTCACATTTTCACTAGCCATGTACAAGAGTTCGTTTACTGGAGGGTAACTTTGAAGGTACCTGGCATCCTTCCTCCACCTCAGACTCTGTGAGATAAATTCTACTATAAGCTATTACAGTTTATCAGCCCTGGAGCTACAGCTCCCCCTGGAGTTCCCCTCACTGGGACCTCCTTTTCTCTGTCTCAGGCCCTTCACCATCCCACATTCACTCACTCTCTGTCTGAAGTGTCTCATCCACCTCAGACTTGAGTGTAGCTAAACAACTCAGGCTAGACACTTAACCAACCTGACACCCCCACCCCTCCTCAGGCTTTGCCTGAGCTCCGCTGGGCCACTCAGCACTTCCTGTTGACATTCTCCATGCCCCTCAGTTCATGCATCTTGCTGCCCTCTTCTTAGGGCCGGCTATTCACTTAATAAAATGAGGTTGACATGCTCCTTTCCACTCTGAAAATGCACAGTGCTGTCTTATGACTGGCATAATTCTATTTGAAAATCTTAGCCTAACTAATTAGTGAACACTTCAACAGGAGTTTCCTCTGTTTTTTCTAGCACTTACACTTTCAGTCATCCATCTGCCTCCATCCTACTTGAGGCCAGAGTTACCTCATGACAACAGCTTCCAAACTTATCCATACTTGTCCCTTTGCCTCTAAACTGCACCTCAGTCAGATACACATTATCTGAGCTCACGGAACTGGTGTGTGTGTGTGTGTGTGTGCGCACTGCAGGATATCATTGCTTCAGTTAATGCAGTCAGATCTATCTTGTCTATTGCAATCATACTGTATCTCTTACAGCACAAATTCTTGTACTCAAACTCTTCAATTTTTCCTTAGTTCCTACTCAGTAGGATTCAAACACCTGGTTCTAGCAGTTCAAGCCTCCCTTGGTGGCTGGCCCAATCCATCTTTCCCACACCAGCTCCCACTATTTCTTAGCAGTTCCCATCTGCACAGGCTGTGCACCTCCCTCTGCATCTGGCTCATGACCTGGCCTTTAGTTTCCCATTCACCAAAGCCCTTTGCTTAATGAACCTCTACATTTGTTCAGGGGTAGAGGTTCCATGATAATTCCAGCTACAAGAGAAATGTATATCCTTTGCTGGTCTCATGTAGTTTGTAGCATTTGCTTTATGTTTTAGCTCAATCTGAAAAGCATCCAGTGAGCTTGGGGTGTCATTACAAGAGGGAAGATGGCTACCTGCCAGATGGTCTCAATTAGTTCACCTTGGGACGTTCACCAATGCCAGGGTCTAATCCTCAGTATGGTAGATGGAGCACCTGACTTTGAACAGTGCATGCTGGGAAGAATTGTTTCTTAGGAATGGACACACATTACCTGAGCTCATGGAACTAGTGTGGGTGTATGTGCATTGCAGAATGCTATTATATTAGTTAAGTAACAATGACAGCTATAACCTACATAGATAAAAGCAGGTATGTCACATGAGTAGAAGGGTGTCTCCCTGATGGATAGACTTAAATTAGAAGCTTGTTTCTTTGTTTATTTATTGCCAGTGTGAGTGAGGGATGGCAGAGAGAGACAGGGAGAGAGAGAATCCCAAGCAGGCTCTGCCCTGACAGTATGGAGCCCCACGCAGGGCTTGATCCCATGATCCACGAGATCATGACCTAAGCTGAAACCCATAGTCAGATGCTCAACCGACTGGGCTACAGGTGCCCCTAGAAGCCAATTTATAATCATAATATTAAATGAGTATAGAATCAATACCAAAATGGGGATTCATTCTTCTGTCCCAGGGGCTGAATTGCTCATCTCCTTAGGCCAGTGAAAAATAGACTTTGGAATTCTCTCCTCTCTGGGCTACTTTCTCGTGATTCAGTTTTATTCTCAACAGCTTAAATGCAGTTTGCCACAATATTACCCTACCTGTCCTCTTCCAACCTTCCACTCTCTGTCCTTGAGATATTCAGACACCTGTGAATCTAGTTTTACTTTTCCCCAAATCTGCAGCGGCATATTGTCTTTGGTTTATCCTCAAATCAAGTTCAACCTTTCGAATGTGTCTGAGTGTATCTTCTTAGCTTAACTCTGAGAAAGCAAAGCTTATTTCCCCTCCTGTCCATGTTCTTAGGTATTATTTTACTATTCTGCCATGCACTGATCACTCTGTGCCACCGAGCAGAAAATCCATTGCACTATAAGTACTTGGGCTCAGTCCTTATTTCCACGTGTGAATGGAAAACTCTTTGAACACTAGGCCAATGTCTTGTGTATCTGTCTACACTCTACATGGCCTACCACATAGCAGGTATTCAGCCAGTACTATTGCATAAAGGAACAAGCAGAGACCATCATAGCAAACACTCTGTGATAAATTCCCTCTAATTCTTCTTTTTCTCAGCTATGCCTACCATTACTAATTGTTTTGAGACAGTTTTAAATATTGGTGGCTAACAAAAATGCTCTGAATATAAATAAATAAATAAATAAATAATCCAATGCTTTCAAGCCTTATATAGTCAACTGTAAAGTAACCATCCCTGCTAATTCCAAAGGGGTTTCCTGCTGAGAGGAACCTGGGTTGGGCAGCCACTGAGGATTTGCCCCCACCCTGCTCCTTCTGCAGCTGACCTTGATTGCTGCCCTTCTGATTGGGGTCTGACCTACCTCATTCAAGTAGCAAGCCTCAGAAGTCACAGGAGAGCATGCTGAAGAGGATGCCGACTCAGTCTGAAGAGAAACCATTTTCTACTAGGAGTAACAGATTAATTTTTTTCCCTCTGCCATCTTTAGAAGCCTCCAAATGACAGGAGACTAAATACAAACTGAGCAAACTTTGGTCATAGCTTTGCTGCACAGTGCTGGGTTATCGGGTATGCTCAGTATCCACTTCCTGATTTCAGTGAGGGAAACGGAATGAATAGGAAATGAGAACACAAGGAATATAAAACGCTTTCTAAAACCTGGCTTTAACTGCACTTAAAGTCAATTGTGGAAGCCTTTTTCAAAAATTGCAAAATTAGTGCAGGCAGAATTTCCATTCGCCCAGGATCCCAAGAGAAATGCTATCACAACGTTTGTTCTGTGATGAGGCTGTGGGCCCAGACAATAGGCCTGAGACAGGACACTGGGCACAGGGGATCCTTCCCAGCCTTTGTTTCGCACAGACTCACAATGTACCCGCCAGGGGAATCCAATGTGTTTCTTATCAAACCTTTCTGTTTTCAGTGTGAATTACCAAACAATCCTCCAGATACTCATTTTTATCTCCTCACAAGATAAATTTTAGTTCCTACTGGCACATTCCTAGTCAGTGCACCACTCTCAAATTATGTAAAAACAAAACAAAACAAAAAAACCTGCAGTTGGTAGAACAAAATAAGCCAGAAAAATCAGTGAGAAGAGCTTCTTTCTTTTTTCCTGTTGTTATAGAAGTATAGAAGCTTAAATGTATGTCCTAATGCAATATTTCACTCATTTGGACTATAATTATTGGTTATTTCTGGCCTCCAAATTCACTGGAATAAATTAAATTCTTTTCTACCCCTGCTTCTCTCTTTTGCTGTATGTGTATGTATATGGTGGGATGAAGGCATACTAAATAAAAGAGCAAATACAATCCCACCATGAAATCACCACTAGTGGGATAGTTTTCTATTATTGGATCCTTATTTTATTTTATTTTATATTTTATTTTTATTATATAGAGAGAGTGTGTGAGTGTGGGAGAGGAGCAGAGGGAGAGAGAAAGAGAATCCCAAGCACACTCCACATTTAACACAGAGCTTGAAGTGGGGCTTGATTTCACAATCCTGGGATTATGACCTGAGCCAAAATCAGGAGTCGGGCACTCAACCAACTGAGCCACCCAGGTGCCTGTACTGGCTCCCTATCTTAAAAGATTCATTAATTTATTTTTTTTTCATTCATTCAACAAATAAAAAATATTAAGTGCCTGTCATATATCTCACTCCATGCTGGATATACCCTCATTGAGTTGAAGTTCGTGTCCTGAATTTCTTTCAATTCCTAGAAATGGAGCGACACTTCTCACATTAATAGAAGACTTCCCAATTCCTAGCACCTCAGGAAAAAAACTTGAAGTCTTTTTGAAGATGATATGCAAGGAGAATGCTGAACTCTACTAATCACAGAGGCAGGAAACAGGCTGTGTTCACTTCCCCACAAACTGGAAAAGATTTCCTGCTAATTAACTGATAAAAAATAAGAGGTGAGGTACTGAAGAACAATGTCCACCTCTGAGATAATGGTATTGAGTCATTTGAATGACTTTATTTCTACCATGTGCAAAAGTCCAGCAGCTGAAAGAAATTAGACCACGTACTAAAACAACCTAACCTTGTGCCATATATTATAACATCTAAAGGCATACACATATACAATATCGATAGATACATAGATACTGATACATTTTTTTGATTGTTGATGTCCATCAGTATGACCTCTATGATTCTTTTAACCAGAGAAACACAGAAAATCAGAGGAAGCA
Source organism: Panthera uncia (assembly GCF_023721935.1). Classification (NCBI taxonomy): domain Eukaryota; kingdom Metazoa; phylum Chordata; class Mammalia; order Carnivora; family Felidae; genus Panthera; species Panthera uncia. The sequence goes on along the minus strand of NW_026057584.1, from coordinate 89,993,985 downwards.
TTACATATGTGCGGTAAAGTTACTTGCAAAATTAGTTAATAGACTTATTAACACATTTTTCTCACACTTTTTAATGAAAATTCATAAAACATTGTGGCCAAACAAATTAATTTAGGAATTAATTAGAGATGTTAGAAAAGAAATGTCGGACTGATACAAAAGACATCAGACAGAAAGTTATTTTCACTATATTAATATGATAACCAGCCAATTACAGTATATCCTAATTCACTAAACATTCTTCCATGCTGTGCTCATGTACTTTTGATAAAATCAGGCTCGGCTCCCCAGAACACTGCTAAAAATATTTCATAATGATAACTGCCTCTAGCAATATGGTGGGCAATATGGTTGGGAGGGATTCTCCTTCTGTAGAAAAGAGTCTAGTTAGGGTGCACAAACCTCCAAACCATAAGCTACTTGGGAGTGGGAGTGGCAGGTAGAGGCAGGGTCTCCCTGGGGTCTTATGTCATAAATTAGACCTTGAGCCTTGGGAACAACACCATAGACAAGCTGAGCCTGAGAATCCTGTCTTGAACTGTCACTCTCAGAGGGATGAAATGGTCCCAGGTTGGCGCAGACTCTTAGTTCACAGAAGAAGCAGAGATAGATACTTTTCTCAGGAAAGCATCTCCACAGGATCCCCACAGAGGAAGAACAAACAAAAAGCTTAAAATCAAAGTGCACCAAGCTCCAGGAGTGAGAGTCAGAGCACATGACAAGGAACAGAGCTGACACTTGAGGATTGCAGAGATTGGAACTATCAGATATAGAACGTAGAATGTGTGAACAATTTAAAGAAATAATGTAGGAATAGAAAAAAAAAAAGCAAGAAAGAAGGAATTGCCTGGTAGACTTGTAAAGGGATCAAACAGAAACTCTAAAAAGGGGAAATACTTTGGGGAAGGAAAAGGCGAAGTGCCATTTAGGTAGAGCTAAAGATAGAATTAATGAACAGAAAGAGATATCTGAGGAAAATATCAGCACAGAGAGGAAAAAGATGGAAATACAAAAGAAAAGTTTAAAAATATGAAGTGAATGAAAAGTTCTTAGCATATGTCTTATTAGAATCTCAGAAAGAGGAATCAGAAGGAATGGAAGAGAAGAAACATTTGAAGGGAAAATGAGAATTTTCCAGACTGGATGAAAGACTAATTTACAGAAAATAATCCAAAGCATATGAGTAAAACAATTCCATGAGTAGATACATCGGAGTGGAAATTCCCAAACATCAATGACAAAGAGGTGAAATTTGAAGCAAAATATATGTTACTTGTCAGAGATGGAGATAAGGATGTTCCATCAACTCTAGGTACACTCATCCAAACATGCTGAAAAGAATATTTCATTGTGGGTCCACTACAGTGGCTTTGTTTTTCACTACAGTCTCTGTATATTTATTATAATTGACTATAAGCTAATAGCTCTCTTGGCACAAAAACAATCATTTATTAAACAGATTTAGAATTTGATTTTTCACTCTAAACTCGATTTTAAATGAGGAGAGACTATTTTATACTACACAGGTACAACTATTCTAGTCAGTTGTTTAGACAAGGGTTGCTCAATCCTAGATGCCACTTAGAATTACTTGGGGAGTTTTGGGGCACCTGGGTGGCTCAGCTGGTTAAGCATCTGACTCTTGATTTTGGCTCAGGTCATAATCTCAGTGTTCATGACTTTGAGCCCTGCATCAGGCTCTGTGCTGACAGTGTGCAGCCTGTTTAGGATTCTCTCTGCCCCTCCCTTGCTGACTCTCTCTCCCTCTCTCTCTCTCTCTCTCTCTCTCTCTGTCTCTCAAAATAAATAAACTTAAAAAAATAATTACTTGGGGAGGGAGTTTTTATGAGGTATGTAATATTGCACAATCTTTTTATGCATATCTGGATGAATTAAAACACACTCCTGGGGCAGGTTGGCTTACCAAATGCTTTCTGAACTGGAGGGTAGAATTCACCTGTGACTGTATACAGGCATTCTGAGAGGCAGGCTTCCCAGGAGGACATGCTGGCTTGGAGCAGACAAGAGGCTTGGAATCCCACAACAGTCCAGGGCCCTATTCTTATGGTTAGAAGGCTCTCCTGTTTTTACTGATGGCCAGAACTGCTTCGTTCGTGTTTCCTCATGCTCTCTGAAGTAGATGGACATGCAGGGTTACCTAAATCTCCATTTCTGTTCTCTCTCAAGTCCAGTACATGTACTAAGACTCTTCCCCAATCTCCTCAGCCACCTGTTCTTTAGAGAATAGGTCTTCAGTCTATGGCCACCATCCTGAACGTACCTGGTCTCATCTGATCTTGGAAGCTAAGCAGGGTTGAGTGTGGTTAATAAATGGATGGACGAATAGGTCTTCAGTACTAATAGCAAAACTTCCCATACCAGCTCTGTAGTAGCCTCTGTGTATTGGGGTGAAGTGAGAGCTAGGAAGACAGTTGAACTGGCAGTTTTAAATTTAGTTCTTAAAAATCTTGCTGTTTGCCTGATGATCAACTTTTGCCTTTGTCCTAATTGACTTTATACTTGGAGTTTCCTTGCAAGCTATCTTGAGAACTAATTTTGTCTCTGGTGTCTCTGGCTATAGTTTTTCCTATCCTGCTTTCTCTCTCCAACATTTCTTTGAACTTTTAGGTCCACTGCTAATTCCATTTTTATTTTGCTTTGTGCTATCTACATATCATTGCTGCATTGTCTTCATATGCATATGTCTTTTCTATTATTTCTGTGAGGCTATGGGGAATGGATGTGGGTATTTAGTCCTTTTCCAGGCACTGATTCATCTTGGATGACCCCTGATGATCAATCAGTTCACCAAATTACCTGACATAGCTTTGGTCCCTGCTTATAGAACACAGTGAGAGAAATGTTATACAGCAGAAGAAATACTAAACTGAATGTCATGAGGTGATGGTTCTGTTCCCCATACTGGCATATATTTGCTATGCACCTATTATTAAGTCACCTCACCTTTCTGGGGCTGTTTCCTCATTTTTTTTAAAGTTCATTTATTTATTTTGGGGGGGGGGCAAGAACAGGAGAGGGGCAGAGAGAGGGAGAAAGAGAGAGAATCCCAAGCAGGTTCTGCACTGCCAGAGCCGGATGCAGGGTTCAATCTCACAAACCGTGAGATCATGACCTGAGCCAAAATCAAGAGTCGGATGTGCAACCAACTGAGTCACGCAGGCACCCATGTTTCCTCATGTTTCAAACTGAAGGGCAATTTGTCAAAATTCATCAAAAGTAAAAATACATTTAACTTTTTTACCCATTCTGTCTTTAGAGGATTTATTTTGCAGGTGTAACTGCACAGGTACAAAATGACAGATGGATAAGATTATTTATTGCAGCATTAGAGGAAAGAATTCCTTGCTCTAATATTTGAAACAACTCAAGTGTTTGAAACCAATAGGGAAATAATGAAATAGCTATGGGACATCCACACAATGGAATGCTATAAAGCTCTAAAAAAGGAGGGAGCTTTCCATACACTGGTGAAAAAAACCCTGCAGGACATGTTATTAGATGAGAGAAGACAAAGTGAAAAAGCATGTACCTAGTCACACACCTGCCCTATTACCTGGCAGAGATCCCTCTACATCTTGACACCAAATGAGAATCACCTGAAGAACTTTTACAATACTGACAGCATGGCACCTCAGGTCAACCTATGTGATTCACAAATATGAGCAGAGAACGGAAGATCAGCAGAAATGTGAGGAAACAAAATGATCTCAAATGTCCCTAAAAATTCTAAATATTATCCTTAGAAAAATTAGAGAGGTGACTGCACCTATGGAACAAGAAAGAATTTTAGAAATTAAAATGTGATGGCTGAAATTTAAACATCAACGGACCACTGCATTTTAAGAGAGTTAGAAACCATGTTTTTGATTTGGAAACTCAAGCAAAGAAATTTTCAGCAACCTAAAACAACAAACAGAAAAGAAGGAAGGAAGAAAAGGGAAAGTTTGAAAATATGAGGAATGGGTCTGAGAGGCTCAATAGTTGATTAAAAGGAGTTCCAAGAGAAGACAGAAAAGAGGGGGGGTGGATAATAAAAGAAATAATGAAATAAAAATATTACAGACTGAAGAAGCATAAGATCCTTCATATTGAAAGCTTCACTGAGGTGAGGTAGATGGAAAAAAGATCCATGCTTAAACATGCTTTATTGAAATCTCTGGAAAGAAAATTTTAAAAACTTCCAGAGAGAGAAAAGAACGATGCCGTCCATAAAGAAAGGAGAATTAGATTGATAGTAGAATTTTCTATCAGCAACACTGGACGCTAGAACTTGAAAGAACAAAGACGGTCCAAAAACTCATGGAATAATGACTATGAATTTAGAATTTCCGTACTTAAACTATTCTTTATGTAACATTCTCAGTCATGCAAATTGTCACAAAGTTTATCACCCTCACAAGCTTTCCAAAAGCTTTACTCAATAAGGCTCCCCAGCAGATCAAACAAAAAAAGAAATAATTAAAAAAGAGTATGCCATGAGCTACAGGAGTAGCAGCTGACATGACTTAAGAGGAAAAAAACTCAAAAGATTAAGAGAAACCATTAGACCTTCAGGTTTGGGCCATCATCCTGTGAGTGGCTAGAGTTTAGTGTCTTAACTAATCCCAGCACTATAACACAGAACCATTTTTGTTTATGGGGAAGAATGTTGGAAATAGAGTCATAGAGAACTTGACTTTTCATTTCTGTCCCTTCTGTGTGATTAGATTTCTAACAATATATTATTGATAGGGATAAAGGATTACTTAAATAAATTTAAGTTAGAATCATATAATGGAACACTGAGTGTAGCCTTTGGAAAGACTGACATTTGTCAAGATATATCTTTTTGGAAGGTTGTCCACAATGATACATTTAATGCAAAAAAAATAAAATTTGCAAAATAATGTCATCCCATTAAGGTAAAAAAAATGTATCTCTGCATGGGTATATGTAAATGCACATAAAAATATCAGGGAAGAAAAACTATAAACTGAGGGTATTGGAAAGATGAAGGAGTCTCTCAATATTTACTTTTATAATCTCTGAATTGTTTTAATGTTGGGAACATGTAATATATAATTTGCAACATGTAAATATTACTTTTAAAACAAATTCTAATTATTGTACATTACAAAGGCAATATGTGTTGTAACAAGTTGAAAAATCTAAATTTATAAATGTATAGTGTGATTTTTCCTTACTTTCTTCGGTTAAAACTGAACGTTTAAGTATATCATTAAAATTCAAACTTTGTTTTATTTTGATAACCAAAAAATGCCAATTATTTATTAAATAAACTCTCTATTTCCTCTGGAATGGAAATACTCTTATTATCATACAGTAACTTCCCACATTTACTTACATACATTTCTTGATCTGATTCAATTCTACTGCTCTATTTGCTTTTTCTTGTGTAAATATCATTTTTTTTTTATTACATTAGCTTTAAAGTAAATTCCAGTATCTGGTACTACCTGAATGCATCATTATTCTTTCTCCCTCTCACATTCTTGAGAATTCTTGCATTTATTTTTTTCCATATGAACTTTCAAATCATTGAGTCCAGTACAAAATATAAATCTATTGAATTCTTGGGGGGATCACATGAAAATATATTATCACTGTAATAAAAAAATTCTAAATAAAAAAAGCAGTACGTTTAAATCAACAAAGGTCATCTCCACCCTAGAAAGGACAACGTAAAACAGGTCTGCTGTTGATTGTATGAAGAACACCAGCAGTAAGTATTAGAGAACCTTATCTTCATACATAAAACAAACTCCTCCGTAACAGAAAAAAAGTATGCCTGTAAACTTCCTCATAGGCAGACCAGAACAAGCATCAGTGTTTATGGATGGCTGTGTTCATAGACCTGCGGTCACCATAAACTGAACAAACTCCTGCAAAATGTGGGCATTTGTTAGCTTTGAATGGGGGTGGGGCAGGGGGGGTGAGGGAAAAGGCCACACAGTCAAGATGAGGGCTGACTGCCCCAAGGCTGTTAGTGTTCAGATGTAATTCTCAGTCATGGTCCTTTTCACAGATAATTAATTCTATTTATGTAACCACAAAACTGATGACCCCGGTCGGTAGCTGAGGCACTGTAGCTACAAAAGGAAAGAGAAAGTTCTGCCAGGAAGAGGCTTGCAATCTTAGGACGAGATAGAATCACAGGAGCAGATGCATGGCACCCAGCAGTGCAGAAAGATGACAGGCATGGGGCTGTGACAAGAACATGTGGCTCAGATCCCTGCTCTCCTATTGTCTAGTCATGGGATCTTGGACTCTCTGAGCTTCACTTCCTTCCCTGTAAAATATGGGCTGACAACCCTTGTGACGAGGGCTGTTGTGAGCATGGAACAATATATACCTCACGACGAACACCGCCTGACACACAGAGGGCTCTCAGTAGATGCCAGTGTTAACAACAATCAGAAATGTACAACCGACAGAAATCAGGCAGAGAAGGTAGTGTTTCTGGAGTAGATAAAAGTATTCAAACCTGACACTGAATGATGTATGTGGGGTCTTCTAGATATTTCTGTGTTGTGAAATTAAAAGCTGCTAGAGGGGCAAGCCTGAGCAGAGGGCTGCGAGGGACATGGGATTTCAGTAAGAAATCCTGCTAGTGTGTATGCTAAGTCAAGGAATCATGATTGTATGTTAGTGCAATTTTTTTTTTTCCTTTCTCAAAATGGAATAGTACGATGCATGTCTTTAAAAAACCCTCCTGGCAACAGTACAGAGATGTGCTGGAGGAATTTGGAGGTGGGGCTTTTCAGCAACATTGCAGGCAGGAGGATCATTTGATTTCAAAAGAAGCATTTAGACCTGTTATTTTTTTTTTTTATGTATGTATGTATGTATGTATGTATTTATATTTGCAATGGGAGAGATACGGCATGTGCAGAAAAAAGCTAGTAAAAAAGAGCATGCTGAGTAGCTAGAGAGGGGACACAAGTTCTGGAACTAACGAATCCTGCATTATGTTCAGTCTTGTTCTCTTACCCCTCTTTTCTCTCCTGCAAACCTAAGACCGACAAAGGCTTAAACCTCCCCAGGCTGAGTAGTCTTGTCAGCAAATGGATAACACTGTGAGTTTGCAGGATTTAGATGCATCAGGTAGATACAAAAGGGTAGTGCGCCCTGAGCATCCCGTCTTTATTGAATGTGCAGACCTGTAATAGCAATGGATAAAGCTGCTTCAAAGTCAGCTGCGTGATTATAGCAGAGAGAGCATAGGCTGCAGAGATTGCCAGCCTAGCTGCTCTATGGACATCATGGGTAAGTTCATTTCTCTCAGAAACTTAATCTAATTTGCTGGTCTCTCCTTCATAAAATTTACACACTAATGGACACACATGGACATCAATAAATAAGTATATACCAAAGATGATGAGTGTAGTGAAGAAGAACAAAGCAGCATGAGGAGATGGAGAGTAACTGAGAGCTGCTTTTTGTGTAAAATGGTCAACGAAGGCATCTTCTGATAAGGTCCCACCTGAGCACACACTTGTAGGAAGTGAAGAAGTGAGTTTTGAAGATATTTGGAAAAAAGAATTCTGGGTCTGGGAAACAGCAAGTGCAAAGGTCCTGGTGTGGAAGAAAGCTGGGCATGGGGGCAGGAATCTTGAGGAGGTGTGTGTGATGGGAATAGAAAGCCGTGGAGAGCAAGCAGGTGGTGCAGGGGAGACCACGTGGGATATGTGGGCTGCATGGAGGCTCAGCCAGTCAGCACGGGTAGACAGGCATCCAGCCAGCATCCCTCTGGGTGGGCAGAGAGAGGGGAAGTCATCCTGAGCAGAGCAGAGGCGCCATCTGACTTGCGTGGGCATCACGAGGCTGCCTTGCTGAGTACCAACTGCAGGTGCATTAGGAGGAGAGAGAATCCCACTGCAAAGAGAACTGTGATCGGTCAGTCAAACAATGAAAATGAGACTAGGAGTTGAAGCGGTGATCGGGTGGTTATATTCTGGATGTTTTAGAAGGTGGTACTACCAGGATTTGCTGATGGATGGCCAAGGTGTGACCATTGGCTCAAGAAATTTTGGCTGGTCTTATAAGAATAAAACAAAGTTAAAAAAAATGCCTAAAATTTAATAGTTGCTCAAAAACTCAAGTTCACTTCCACCTTCCTTTGAAGTTCTTTAGCCTCTCCAGGTGTTCGTATGCAGAACATACATAGTCAAGAGTGGCACAAGGGGTAAGGTGGGGCGGGGGGTGGGCAGGAGGACGAAAGAATAGCATGAAGCCCCGTATCAATTAGATCTGAGTTTTGATTTTTCGCCAGAAGTTCCCTCCTCATCAGTAGATGCCTCAATCGTAAATGACACAGAGAAAGAAGAGTAAAATAAAGGGAAAAATATAGTGCTACAGGGTGCTTCTTCAGCTATTACCTACTGCCTCCTATGTCCTTGACTGCATGTTTTCTGGGTAAAAAAAAAAAAAAATGAAGAGGTTAAGCACCACATTATTTAATATCTATCACCAGGGCAAGCAGAGACAAGAAATGCTTGAGACAAGATATTTTCTTTCTCAGAACAACTCTGAGGAAATTCATTATAGGCCTTCATGTTAAAGCACAGCCAAGTGAAGCAAACAAACAGTGTTTCTCGAGGCTCAAAGCCTTAATCCAAGTAGCTTTAATGAAGCCTTGAAAAGCAACAATTGACAGTGGTAGAGGATTTCATTCCAGAAAGAATCAATGAAAAAAGGAAACTCATTGAACATTATAAATACTGGAAAATGGATGGAAAAGCCATGGTTAAGTACTTAGCAGAATACCTGGCATTCGAAGTGAAACAAAACAGTTTGGCTCAAACCTGTCCCTAAAATCTAGTTTTCAGTGATTAAACCAAAAGGCCTGTCTTCTCCAAGTGATTTTTTCATGTTAAGCCAAGTGTTAGGGGTCCAGCCTTGGTATTTCTTAGTATCCTAGCTTTTCTTAGCTGTATCTCGTTGGAAAAGGCTGAACCTGGCCCTTTTCTAAGGCATCTGAAAGGCCCTTAGATTTTACACTAAAAAAAGGAAACCTACATTTACTGGGCATCTGTCTCCTATCAGGTCCTTGGCATTCAGTTCTGTTCTCACACTGCCACTCTAGGCTAACTCTCATTATCCCATTTTTCAGAGGTTGTACTTGAGACTGGCCCTAAGCCTCGCAGCTGGTACACCATGAAGCTGCGGTACGACTGAGCGGAGATGCCTCCCAAAGCCTCTCCTCTCTGGCCTCAGATGTCCTTCTCCATCACTGGCTAGTATTTACGCTCCCTGAGCTCCTGGATTCTTTCACCATTACTCTTAAACCATCAGGTAGATAAGACGTTTTATCAACTTTAGGGGCGCCACATCACACTTAGCCGTTTTCTGTCATGTCTTCAGAGTTTGCAGTATGTGACATGGCTACACTACGGCACGAATTCATGTTGGACCTAACTTCCCCCAAACACTGCTGTCTGATGGGATGAGCGCAGGCGCATGCGCGTGGACTTAATAACGTTGTATATGGCACCATGTTAAGGCCTGATGGGGCAGAGCTCAGCAGATCATTGTTCGCTGTTGGATACCTGTCTCTTCCTTCCTAATTGTTTCCTTCCCAAACTATTTATTGCTATTTCCACCTTTAAGAAAAGATAACCTTGCCGGAGAAGGTGGGAGACACTCGGAGGAGCTCATAATAGGAGTAGCTCATAATCGGACTGTTAATACTAAAGGGATTTGGTGAAATGATGAAACTGCACTACCGATAATTGTTTGTGTGTGTCTGTGTTTCCTGTCCAAATTAGTCTGTTAGCGGCTCAAGAAGATGAATATTGTAATTGATTAATTAAACCAACAGCAGTGGGGTGCTTACTATGCAGCAGGCATTGTGCTACATGCTCTCTTTGGAGCTAGGCACTCATAACACAATAAGATTACACATAGCTGAAAGTCAATCTGTGAATGGAAGAAGCTCTACTAAGGACAGCCGTTGCTGTGCCTGCTACTGCTACTATTACTGAGCCCTCCCTTCTGGCATTCCACATTGTGATGGTTCACTACTTTTTGTGCTAACAAGTGGGAGCCAGGAAACATGAGCTAAGACATAGCATGGTTAGAATACAATTTGTATTTGCTTTGAAAATGGAGTCTGAAAGATAAACATGGATTATGTCTACTCCAGAACAAAAGAGTGGAGAGGACAGTTAATTATTGAATATTTTATCCTACTATTTTAAACCTCTGCAAGTTTTTAAACTGCGGGTATTTGAGGTTATGTACGACACATATTTACCAAGTGGCTGCTTTTAGAGTTTTTCATCTGATGCTGTGTTAAATGGACTCTGAGTCCCCAAATAGATAAGACTAACTCATGTATCTACCCATCTGAAGTCAGATTTTACCATATTTTACTAGTGTCCCAATTTGGGATAAATATGAGGTCCATGGGAGAGGATGGAGAAAGGAGATGAATCCAAAAAGCTATGATTTCTTATCTGAGGGTCTGATTATTCAGTAAATGTATGTTGACTTAAAGGCAAATAATTAAGAATAGATGTAAAATTGTGACTGTTTGTTTTAGGTGAAGTTCATGAAAGCAAGTTTTTTTTTTCATAGTTTTAATTCAAGATTGTGGTGAAAGGATATTCTAGGCTTCTGTTATATGGTATCTGGCATTGTAGATACACTGCTTTCTGTTGAATTTATCCCACATTTGTTCCACCAAGCTATGTATATAGTTGTTCTTTGTATTTAAAAATAGTCTTCTGACAATGAATTGTATTTTCCAGCTTCAATGATCAGTGGCTTTCTCTGACAGTCTCTGTGCTTTTTTTTTAATTTTCCTGCATTAAAAACCCCATGTGCTGTGTGTAAAGAATTTTCAAAAGCACAAGTAAGAAGTATTGTCATTGTTCCAGTATGCCTGCTTCTAGTATTTACTGCCATTCACATTATCTACATTTATATTCTTTCATGCATGTATGAGTTTGTCTCATCTGTGCCACAATTTCCTGACTACATCTTGATATTGTAACTATTTGCATATTGACTTTTTCTCTTCAGCACCATTCATAACATGTCCCAAGGTACAGGCAACTGAGAGTTTAATTAACATAATGTTGATATATTTCCCCCTAGATTATTAACCTAGATACAGAAATGGTGTTACTGAAATGGACCATTATTATTACTGCTATTCTTTCCTTAGGATTTCTGGAGATTAAAAATATTCAATCCATACTAAAGTAAGCTGTTTTATTTGTTATCAATTTGAAACAATAAAAAAGAAACACAAACACACACAAAATATCTCCAACACAGTACCAAAGACTAAATTTATTGGTTGAGTACATGAAATGTGTTTTCATGTTATTTGATCCAAATAAATTTCTGTGGATTTTATTACTTCTAATTTTTGTGTACCTGCCAAGATCTGGAAGACAGAGACAGATGTTCCTATATAAGGCAAAGTAAGTGAAAATGTAACATAGACTTCTAGAGTCAGACTGACTAGGTTCCTAACCTGTTCCTGTATTTCCTAGGTACATGACCTCATGTAAGTTTCTTAATATCTCTGTGACAGACTGTACTGTTTTCCTCAAAAAGCTTATATGTTGACGCCCTAAACCTCAATGTGACACTATTTGGAGACAGGGTTTTCATAGAGGCAAGGTAAGATTAAATGAGGTCATAAGACTAGAACTCCACTCTGATAACACTGGTGTCCTTAGAAGAAGAGGAAGAGGGGAGCCTAGGCAGCTCAGTCAGTTAAGAGTCTGACTCTTGATTTCAGCTCAGGTCATGATCTCACGAGTTTGTGAGATCAAGCCCTACAACGGGCTCTGTGTTGACAGTGCAGAGCCTGCTTGGGATTCTCTCTCTCCCCCTCTCTTTCTGTCCTCCCCTTGCACTCTTCCTCTTTCTCTAAAAATGAATAATCTTTAAAAGAAGAAAAAGAAGAAGAAGAAGAAGAAGAGGAGGAGGGAGGGAAAGGGGAGGGGGAGGAGGAAGGGGAGGAGGAGGAGGAGGAGGAGGAGAAACAAGACACTTCAGAGATCTTTGTAGGTGCACCCTCCAAGGGAAGGCCACGTGAGGACAGAGAGAGAAGATGCATATCTGCAAGGCAGGAAGGGTGGTCTCACCAGACACCACCCTACCTTGATCTAGGACATCAAGCCTCCAGAACTGTGAGAAATGAATTTCTGTTGTTTAAACCACCCAGTCGGTGGTATTTTGTTTTAGCAGCCCTAGCAGACTAACACAATGTCTAAAACAGTTTTTAATCCACTAGATACAAAAATAGCACATACCCAACAAGAAGTATTTGGATAAAAAAGAAAGTCATTTCAATTACTTAGCACAGTACCTGACATATAGAAAGAGCTCAATAAATATTAGCTATTATTTTTTTAAAACTTTATTTACTTTGAGAGAGAGAGAGAGAGAGAGAGAGAAAGCTGGGAGGGGCAGAGAGAGAGAGAGAGAGAATCCCAAGTAGGCTCTGCACTGCCAGCTGGGAGCCTGACGCTGGCTTCAAATTCATGAACCGTAAGATCATGACCTGAGCTGAAATCTAGAGTGGGACACTTAACCGACTGAGCCACCCAGGCGCCCTGAGGTAATTTCTTTCTACTCACATTAAAAGAAAGGAGTGTGAATAAACTTAGGGGGGCCTTTTCATTTCTGGGTTATTGTTTTAGGGGGAGATTTGCTAAATTCGATTTGAGGAAGTTCAAAAGATGCTTTATATATATGAAATAAAGCTTCGATTTGCATGTACCTTCCTGCCAGGTCTATCTCTCTTTTCTCATCCCAGTAAATAGCATCATTACTTTCTCAAGCTGGAAATCTGGTAGTGATCTTTCATACCTTCAGTTCCCTGCATACTCACATTCAATTCTTCAAGTCTTGCCAATTTTACCTTCAAACACTATTTTGTACCCATCTGTCCCTGTTTATCTTCATGGCCAATACCTTTCTCCAAGCCAACAGCTTTGTTCACCTGAACCCTTCAGTTAGTGTAATGATCAGTCACTCCTTGGGGTGCCTGGGTGGCTCAGTTGTACTCTGTGGGGCACCTGGGTGGCTCAGTTGGTTAAGCATCCGACTTTATCTCAGGTCATGATCTCATGGTTCGTGGGATTCAGCCTCATGTTGGGCCTGCTTGGAGCCTGCTCTCCCTCTCTCTGCCCATCTCCCACTTGCTCTCTCTCTCTCTCTCTCTCAAAATAAGTAAAGTTAAAAAAAATAATCAGTCACTCTGTTTCCAGTTGTCCTCTTTTTCACAGTTGTATCAGTGCTATTCAAAACTATAAATCAAAACCTCTTTCTCTGGATTAACTTTTTAAAATCCTGCTGCATTTTGGGGCACCTAGGTGGCTCAGTCAACTAAGCATCCAACTTCGGCTCAGGTCATGATCTCTCAGTCTGTGAGTTCGAGCTCTGTGTGGGGCTCTGAGCTGACAGCCCAGAGCCTGGAGCCTGCTTCAGATTCTGTGTCTCCTTCTCTCTCTACCCCTCTTCTGCTTGTGCTCCATCTCTCTCCCTCTCAAATAAAATAAATAAACATTAAAAAAAATAAAATCCTGCTGCACTTAGAGCACAATCTGAACTCTTTGTTGGGACAACAAAGTCTTCAAATAGTTGATCCCTGCCTACCTCCTCACATTTAACTTCTTACCATGTGACGCCTTGCCCACCGTGTCCGAGCCATACTGGCTTTTAGGTCCTCCAACTGCCAAGCTCCTTCCAACATGCTGCAGTTTTAAAACACTGCCCCGTATCTTTCAACACTCCTGTCATGAAGAAGAGAAGTCCATGTCTCCCCTGTTTGAATCTGGGTGGCTTTGTGACTGCTCTGATCAAGAGAGTATATAAGAAGTGACACTATGTGATGTATTAGTATGCTAAGACTATTGTAACAAATACCACAGAGTGTGTGGCTTAACCAACAGAAATTTATTTCCTTGCAGTTCTGGAGGCAGGAAGCCCAAGATCAAGGTGCCGGCAGGTTGGTTTCTTCCGAAGCATCTCTTCTTGGCTTGGAAGCAGACATCACCTCACTCTGTCCTCACCTGGTCGTCCCTTGGTCTGCATTGTCGAGTCCTAATTTCCTCTTGTAAGGATACCAGAGTGAAAGGGCCCACTCCTATGGTCTCATTTTACCTTAATTACCTTTTTGAAAGTTTTACCTCCAAATATAGTCTCATCCAAGGTACTGGAGCACAGGACTTCAGAATATGAATTTGGAGGGACATAAGTCAGCCCATAACACTTCTGAGGCCAGGTTCTAAAAGGCATCTTTTAGATGTTGTTCACTCTGAGGCCCTAAGCCACTATGTAAGAAATATGACTACCTTGGGGCACCATGCTGTGGAGAAGTCCAAGCCACTGGACAGACCACATGTAGATTCTCGGGTTCACAGCCTCAGCTCAGCCTGACCTTTGAGCTGTGCTAGCACAAGAGCCAGTCATGGGAGTGAAATCCTAATAACTCCAGCTGATTTCAGCCCTTAGCCATCCAAGTCACCCAATACTTTGTGGAGCAGACACAAGCCATCCTGCAGGCTGCAGCCTATCCAAACTCTTCACCCACAGGACCCCTGAGCACAGTAAATTGGTTGTTTTATGCCACTAAGTTTGGGGTGGTTTGTTATACAGCAATAGATAAGGGTAACACCATCACAGGGCTTCACATATGCTCTTTTCTTTCCCTGGAATGCTCTTCCCTCTGCTCTCCGCCATCATCCTTAAGCATCACCTCCTGAAAGAGGTCTCTTCTGATGGCCAGCGTAAAGTGTCCCCTTTCATTTGTCTTGAGTTCCTTATCCTCCTCCTTCACAGCATATAAACACTTAAACAGCATTTAATCACTTATTTTTATTATTCAGTTTCTGCCTCTTCCATGATACTCCTTGGTTTTTAAGAGTAGGAATCACTTTTCATTTGTTCGCCCAGATCAGATATGCTTTATGGGCTCATAATCAGAAGCTGTGGAATACTTATTATATAGATAGATGACTATCGGTTTGATGTTGCTCTGTTCTTGTTGGAAAAAGTCATTGAAAGTAAATGATGGGATTTAGGAAGAGGCGTGGTTAAACTTAAGCAGGGCGCTTTGAGTACCTGTTCCTGCTAACTCTAATCTAGGAACTGATAGTGCAATGACCACCAAGGAAACCCAAATGCTAAATAAGTCCTCCAGTGACAGCACTGTGTCAACTCACAGTCTGCTTTTTAGCATAGTCTTCCCAGGGTTTTGGCAACTTAACATGGGAGTCAAAGTGATGAAACTACTGGCTAAAAATGCCCAAGAGAGTGTGCCCTTGGTGGATGAGGCTGTTTCTATGTTCTTCCATAAACACCAGGCGGAGCCATTAAGAGTCTGTGGACACTAAAGATGAAATATTTAAGCAAATCTATAGATAGGTCTGCTAGAAACCATGGAGGTCAACCCAGGGAGAGTGCTGGAGTCCTAGGGCCCAAGGTCAGCATTCTGGTCTACAGTGAGCAGCACCATTAAGCCATCACACAGAGGAGGTGGTATCATGGCCTTGACAGGTCCAGCATCAGAATTCCTAAAACCCCCTTCCTCTTGTAATAGTACCTTTTTCTTTGTTGTTCTTGCCCCCAAAGTGTTGCATTTGTTTCCAGTTATGGTTCTCAGTTCTCAGGATTTATATATTGCCTCAACCTATGATCTGTGTGTATGCACCTCTGCCAAAATCTGAAAATGATGTCTGCGTAGGCTGTTATGAGTAGGCAGGTGAGGATGCATGTGTGGATAAAAGGAAACAGAAATAAAAATGTGACTAACATGGCAAAGAAGGTTAAGGAACTGGCTGTTTGTTCTCAGACATCTTGGTTTACATCCAAAGTATGTCAAATTAAAAGTAAGAAACCATGGACTGTATTGCTTTCCAAGTTTGCTGATCTCATACATGCTGTGTCAGAAAGGGGAACTTTGTGATTAGGGATATAATCATCTCAGGCAACCAAACATGTTTTTAGAATCCTGGAGAGAAATTTGGTCCATGGAAAGTCCTAGAGAAGAGGAGGAGATTGGGAAGCTACTTAGGTGGCCTGTCATATACATGGCCCGGGAGGAGAGTAGGATGTGCAGTTGGACTTTTTTTAAAAAATGTTTAATTTATTGTGAGAGAGACTGAGAGAGTGTGAGAAAGTGAGCAGGGGAGGGGCAGAAAGAGAGGGAGAGAGAGAATCCAAAGCAGGCTCCACACTGTCAGCACAGACCCCGACGTGGGACTCAAATTCAGGAACCATGAGATCATGACCCAAACAGAAATCAAGAGTCAGATGCTCAACTGACTGAGCCACCCAGGTGTCCCATAACTGAACTTTTTAAAAGGCACCTTCATAGTTAGGTAAGAAAAAAAGAGTTGAAAACCTAACTCTTAAAGTGTCAAGGTGGGGACTCCTTTTAGAAGAAGGTCTCATCTAAAAAATCAAACAAACAAACAAACAAACTTGTGTCAGTGTCAGGCCTGAGGCTGTGGACTTCTTTTTAAATGGAGAGAGAACCTCAGGTACACTGGCCCAGCCTTCTGAGTCCTGCACCTTAAAGCTTCACTCTAAAGACTCTGCCCTCCTCCTGCCTTGTCACCTTGGCTTTATGAGCTTGTGCTGTCATCTCATTGACCTATCTTTCTGAACCTAGGGTCTTTCAAATGTTCCTTCTGCTGGCATTCAGGTTTAGTTTGTGTCCTTAATCATTTATTTGAAGTCTTAATAACTGGCTCTTTATAATTCTGAATAATATGGCTCTTGCTAACTCCATTGCTTATTCTTTTTATTCCACTTTTAGAGGTTTGTTGACTGCTATTGACTATATACCTCATGGCATATTTTATAGAAAGCCCAAACCTCCAGATTAAATGGAAAAAACCCGAGGCAAATCACAAATATTTGGTATTGTGCAAAATAAACTTTCAAGCAATTGATTACATTTCCACCTTTTCAAAATGCAGCTTCTGTGACTTCTTGCTCTTAAATCATCTCTTGTCGTGTTTAACACACACAAATCCTTCAAATACCTTGCATAGCTCTTTTCTTTTCTTTTTTTTAAGAAGTTGAGAAAAGTGAATGTATTGAAGTAACCTGTATTGTATGTTCTAAAAATTCTTTCATTCACTGTATCAACATGACCTATAATTAAGTGATTTGAGGGAGAAATTTCCTTAAAGATGATTTTCATATTGACTGAAAAATTTCTATGAGATTGTTTTGTATGAGTGGTCTTGTGATAAGCGTATCTAAAGAAATCAAGATACACAGAAGGCCATTTTATTAATGGGGGGTAACTTAGAAGGAAAGAAGGGAAAGTTATAAAAATTTTAGAGAGAATATCTGATTTAAAACAGGGACTGAATAAACATCTAGATATTTCACATCTGTATAAATCAAGAGGGAAACCATCTATCAAATATGCAGGTTACTCCAAGATAGGAAAAATTATTAACATGTCAGATTACAGAACCAAGAATCAAAAAGATCCTGAAAGGCAAAAAGGAAAGAATATGAAATTAATGGAGGGAAATGTGAAGTCTTGCACTTATATTTGGAAAAAGTTTCAGTGGAAATTGTCATTTCATGTGAAAAAATATCTGTATGTTTAGTTGTCCTCTAGCTACACTTAAGCAACAGAAAACTCTCCCAACTTTTAGCTACATTATAGAAGCAGATCATATGGGACCATCAAAGGAGGTTACTGTGCCCTTGGACTCAGATCATGTCTTGATATTCATACTTGGTTCTAAAAGGGATATTGAGTAATGAGTTGTTTCCAGAAGATGGTGACCAGGATCTGGAAGTTTCCTGAATATGAAATCAGGGGTAATGGAAGGATTTGTAGTTATACATCAAGAAGCAAGAAGATATCAGAGACAATCAGAGTGCTATTTGTAAATATTAGAAAAAAGTGTCAAATAAAAAAAAGGGCATTTGGGTAGTTTTAAAGGGTAGGTCTAGAATAATGCATGGAAATTATTGAGAAGCAGAACTCAGCTTGGGGATATTTGACTTAAGAAAAGCTTAACTACTTATTATGTTCTGAGCATGGGGAATACAAGGATGAATAGAACTCAATCTCTGTTCTCAACTTTATATTTTAATTTTTTTAATGTTTATTTATTATTGAGTGAGAGAGAGACAGACACAGAATCCGAAGAAGGTCCAGGCTTTGAGCTGTCAGCACAGAGCCTGACGCAAGCCTCCAACTCACAAACCATGAGATCATGAACTGAGCCAAAGTCAGAAGCTTAACTGACTGAGCCACACAGGTGACCCTCAACTTTATATTTTAGAAGGGGAGCAAACTTCTAAATATGCAATTTCAACCTATGGGGTTGTTATCCCCTCCCCACCTCCGCCCAACAAGCAATACTCTGGCACCAGCTGAGTGTCTTAGAATTTAACTTAAGTCTGACACTATTGTGGAATTATGTAAAACTTCTGGACATGAGAGACTCCATTTTGAAAAAAAGCCCCATTTTCCGTTCTAAAACAAATGGTAAATGAACTCGTTGTGAAATGGGCAAAAAGACCTTCAGACTGGGCCAGAAACAGCAAGTGTTTTACAAGCAATTGTTGGTAAGGTCAACAGGACAATGGACATTCTGATCTTAAGGCTGTGGGTTGTGGACATTTTAAAGACCTAATAGCTAACTAATGAACACCAAGAGTAGTTTCATTTGCTAACACCAATAGAATAGTTGATCAATGGGTAACCAAAAGTGGCTCTGCCTGTTAGTCTCAATTGACAATTTTTCCCCTCTTTTATCCAAGTCATTAATTGCTCCCCTTCTTCTTTCCCTGCTTTTACCTTGGACACTTTTCCCATTACTGCTGGAATCTGTGTTCCCTGAATTACAATCCTCAACCCCTACATAAAGCCTTTGTTCTTTTTCAGTTTTGCCTCCTTTATAGGTTAACACTATCTATCCAGACATAGCATCACATCCCACAGGTTAAGGTCTCAGTCCAGCAAGACTGCCCCCCTCCCCAATTTGGGATGCCAGTTGCAAGTTCAGTCACGACTTGTGCTTCTGACCATCTACTTTTTGGAGGTTCCAATGACCTTTCTTGGATTTGATTCATTTGCTAGCATGGCTCGCAGAACTCAGAGAAATGTTTTACTTACTAGATCACTGGTTTATTATAAAAGGACTTAACTCAGGAATGACCAGAATAAAGAGATGCACAGGACAAGGTGAGGTGAAATGGTGCAGAGCTTTCATGCCCTCTCCAAGTGTGCTACTCTCTCCAAATCCCCATGTGTTCACCAACCTGGAAGCTCTCTGAATGTCTTCCTTTGGAGTTTTTATGAAGGTTTCATTACACAGGCATGATTCATTAAGCAATCAGGTTGACTGCTTCAACCTCTATCTCCTTTCAACTCCCCAGAGGTCAGGGGTATGGGACTGAAATGGCCAACCCTTTAATCACAGGCAACCAGCCCCACTCCTTAGGTGCTATAGAGAAGTCACCTCATTATCATAGATCCAGTTGTGGTGCAAAGGGGCTTGTTATGAACAACAAGACAACCCATTACACCTATATGGCTCTGGAGTGGTTTTTAGGAATAGAGGACAGGATTGCTCTTATTGTTGAGGAAATTCCAAGGGTTTGGGAAGCTGCAAGTTAAGAACCAAAAATGAAGACCAAATATGTATGAGAAACATACTTGGGTCACCCGAATAACCAAGTACGTACTCCATATAACTCATAATATCATGGGGAGGCAATGAGTTAAGCAAAGTAACTATTCAATGTGATGGGTGGCAGAGAGGAAAAAATGTCCAAGCTAGGGAAAGTTTATGTCCTAGCTAGGGAAAGTTAAAGGGATATGTTTGAGCTAAACCTTGAAAAGTGAATGTGTGCTTGTAGAAGGATGGACTATGGGATTGAGGGAATGAATGCCAATTAGAAAGGTGACAGCAAAAAGCCAGAGGGACGTGTCAGGAGTGGAGGAAGATTTATAAATGGCAGAATGAATAGGCCCTAGTGCTGATGGGGGTGGGTAAGGGAGGTGAAGAAGAAATGCACCCAGATTTGTATTTGGGTGCTTGGATAGCTGGTGTACCATTACCAGAGAGAAGCAATATGGCGAGCAGGAGATGTTCAGGGACAAGAGGAGAAAAGAGGGAATTCAGTGTTTTGTGAATTGAGTTTGTGATAGCCCAGAGGCATCTTGATAAAAATGTGGAATCAAGAAATAGAAAACAGAAAAATGATCAATGTCACAGATGTAGATCTAGAAGTCCTCAGTTTGTTAAGTGGTAATTAGTCTTGATAGTGGGTGGTATTATGCAGGGTATGGTAGATATTTTACCAAGTGAGAAGGCCAAGAACAAAATCTTGAGGAAGTCAGTAGTTTGAGGTTGGGTGGGAAAGGGGTTTGTGGCAGGCAAGAACCTGTGCTTAAATATAAATATGGTGCTATTCTGGAAAATCCATGATAATGGATGCCTGAACTTGGAAATGTTGAGTTTTATAACCCAAAAGATCATAAATCTCCTATGATTCTGTAAATACAAAAAGAGCTGATGGTTGAGACTGATTTTTGTAGGAGGTTTCAGAGTTGGAATTCCATTATGGTGTCCTTATTTTCTTACTTTCTTTCTTTCCATGTCACCAATCCCCACACATTTTAATATGTATTTCAGAGTCCATCTGTCTCTGGAATGTCTCAGCCTTTCAGGGCTATTCTCTCTCAAGTCAAGAGCAATGTGTTGGAATTAGTCAGATACCCCCTCCAGACCTTCAAATTGTGGGTATCCTAATCAGTATGTGTAAAATACACGACTTTCAGGCAACTAATAAGAGTGCTTCTTTGAATCATTATGTATTCTGTCATTCTTTGAAAGACATTGCCAGTCTAATTTGTGGTTAATAATCCAGTGATCAACACGAAGGAGTTGTTCTATTGTCTGGTTAGACTGAAGATCTTTAGTCTCATATGTAGACACAGTCCAGTGAGGTAGAAAACAGAGTTTGGATTAGGTTTGGGGCTCCAAATTCCATTTTATCACTTGTTATGACTTATTTTTTTTTTATCTGTCAAATGGTGATTCTATGGAGGTTATGGGGCTGTTCTTGCAATTAAATAAGATAATGGAGAAAAAAACACCTGGAATAGTGCATGACACTTAGTGGATCACTCCCAAATGGTAATTGCTGTTTCTATTTTTATTTTGGAAAACATATTTTCATCTTCCCTCATTGTGTGCAAAAATCTCTATCTAATCTTTAGAGATATACCTATTACCTCAGTCTACAAGGATAAAAGACTTTAAGGGGGAAAAAAACCACTGTGGTTATTCAAAGGATTTTCATGGCACTGATAAATGGGTCTTTTGTCCAATATAGATTTCCTCGATCACTTCAATGCTCATTATAGCAGCACCTCTGTTCTATTCTCTCTTTTACAGTTTTGTTCCTACAACAAAAGAAATCAAAGCACCCAAGTTCAATGCAGTGCAGAGCAACCCTAATCTAACTTCACTGAAACAAAGAGTCAGAACTGAAGGGACTGCCTGAATTTTTTCCCCTTGCTCTGCCCGGTGAGTGCTGCTTGCGGGAAATATGTTATCACACAGGCCACATGTACTGCAGCATCAAAGGGGGCAGAATCAGGTGAACTGGGGATTTTGTCTCTCATCAGCTTCTTTGGGAAGCTATAACATCTATAACATACCTATGACACCATCCTCAGAGACTTATCTGCCTGCAACTCACAAACTCACCACTACACAGTACAATGGAAGTCAACAAACCCTCAAAGACATCTAGGCTTTGAAAATTAATGAACTCTTGGGAAACAGTGTCTACTATTTTAAGAAGAAAAGCTTCTTAAAACAATAGGTTAAAGTTCATACTGAATATGGGATGGTGAATAAATTAGCAATTATTGCTTCCATGGGCAACGTTTGATTGCCCGAGGAAGAGAAACTACAAAGCACTGTATAAGCATACCTCATGTTATTGCATTTCACCTTATTGCATTTTGTTTTTTTAAAAATTGCAAGTTTGTGGCAACCTTGCATCAAGCAAGTCTATTGATGTCATTTTTCCAACAGCATTTGCTCATGCCATGTCTTTGTGTCACATTTTGGTGATTCTTGCAATATTTCACTATTGCATTACTATTCATTATTATTTCATGCTATAATATTATTCATTATTATTTTATGCAATAATTTCATCATTATTATATTTGTTACGGTGATCTGTGATCAGTGATTTGGGATGTTACTACAGTCATTGTGTTGGGGCACCACAAACTATGCCATATAAAACAGCAAACTTAATTGATAAATGCTGTGTGTGTTCTGACTGCTCCACCAACCAGCCATTCCCCCATCTCTCTCTTTCCCCTCAGGCCTCCCTATACCCTGAAACACAATAATATTGGAATTAGGGCAATCAATAGCTATACAATGACCTGTAAATGTTCAAGTGAAAGGAAGAGTCGAATGTCTTGTCTCTCACTTTCAATCAAAAGATAGAAATGATTAAGCTCGGTGAGGAAGGCATGTTGAAAGCCATATAGGCTGAAAGTGAGGCCTCTGATGCCAAACAGTTAGCCAAGTTGCAAATGCAAAAAAGAAGTTCTTGAAGGGAATTAAAAGTGCTACTCCAGGGAACACACGAATGATAAGAAAGCACAACAGCCTTATTGCTGAAATGGAGAAGGTTTCATTAGTCTGGATAGAAGATCAAACCAACCATAACATTCCCTTAACCAGAGCCTAATCCAGGGCAAGGGCCTAACTCTCTTCATTTCTATGAAGGCTGAGAGAGGTGAGGAAGCTTCAGGAGAAAAGTTTGAAGCTTTCAGAATTTGGTTCATCAAATGTACAGAAAGAAGCCATCTTGATAATATAAAAGTAGAAGATGAAGCAGGAAGGGCTGACGTAGAAGCTGCAGCACCTCATCCAGGAGATCTAGCTAAGATAATTAATGATGGTGGGTACACTTAAGAGTTTCAATTTAATCAAAACAGCTTTCTAGCAGAAGAAGATGCCATCTACGACTTTCATAGCTCTAGAGAAGTCAATGCCTGGCTTCAAAGCTTCAGAGGACAGGTTGACTCTGTTGGTAGGAGCTAATGCAGCTGGTGACTTTAAGTTAAAGCCAGTGTTCACTTACCATTCTTAAAATCCAAGAGCCCTTATAAATTATGCCAAATCTACTCTGCCTATGCTCTATAAATGGAACAACAAAGCCTGGATGACAGCATATTTGTTTATGACATGGTTTACTGAACATTTTAAGCCCACTGTGAGACTTACTGCTCAGGAAAAATATTTCTTTCAAAATACTACTGCTCATTGACAATGCACTTGGTCACCCAAGAGCTCTGAGGGAGATGTACAATGAGATTGAGGTTGTTTTCATGCCTGCTAACACAACCTCCATCCTGCAGCCCTTGGATCAAGTCTTGACTTTCAAGTCTTATTATTTAAAAACAACAACAACAACAACAACAACATAGTTCGCAAAGCATAGATAGCGATTCCGCTGATGGATCTGGGCAAAGTTAATTGAAAACCTTCTGAGAAGGAGTCACCATTCTAGATGCCATTAAGAGCACTCGCGGTTCATGGGAAGAGGTCAAAATATCAGCATTCACAGGGATTTGGAAGAAGGTGATTCCAACCCTCCTGGATGACTTGGAGGGGTTCAAGACTTCACTGTAGGAAGTAACTACAGATGTGGTTGAAATAGCAAGAGAACTAGAATTAGAAGTGGAGTCTGAAGATGTGCTGCAATCTCATGATAACACTTTCACGGATGAGGAGTTGCTTCTTATGGATAAGAAAGAAAGTGGTTACTTGAGACGGAATCTATTCCTGGTAACGATGCTGGGAAGATTGTTGAAATGACAACAAAGGATTTAGAACGTTAGTAAACTTAGTTGATAAACCGCCAGCAGGGTTTGAGAGGATTGACTCCAACTTTAAAAGAAGTTCTACTGTGGGTAAATGCTACCAAACAGTGTCACATGCTACAGAGAAATTGTTCATGAAAGGAAGAGTCCATCAATGTGGCAAACTTGTCTGGGGTCTTATTTTAAGAAATGGCCATGGCCACCTCTGCCTTCAGTAACCACCACCCTGTTTAGTGAGTAGCCATCAACATCTTGCTAAAAGTTCAGATGATGGTTAACATTTTTTACCAATAATGTATTTTTTAGTTAAGGTATGTACATTTTTTAAGACATAATTTATTGCACACTCAAGAGACTATAGTATAGTGTAAACATAACTTTTTTTAAAGATTTTATCTTTCAGTAATCTCTACACCCAACATGGGGCTTGAACTCACAACCCTGAGATTGAGAGTCGTGTGCTTACTGACTGAGCCAGCCAGGCACCCCTAAACATAACATTTGTATGCACTCGGAAACTAAAAAAATAAAATAAAATAAAATCATTTGACTGGCTTTATAATACTCCCTTTACTGCAGTAGTCTGGACCCGAACCCATAGGATCTCTGAGATGCGCCTGTATCAGTGATAAAAACAAAATATCAACAAAAATGAGAACAAGCACAACCACAATCATAATAATGTGCTTTCATTTATGCAACAAGGACTCATCAAATTCCACCTTAGATTCCAGATTTGATTGCTGTACCAGGAGGCACAGGGGACAGGAGTGTCACAGCCCCTAGGTAAACAAACACCAAAATATCTGCCACCAAAATTTTACACTCACATACACACACTTTCAGAAGAGGGAGAAATAAGCATTGACTCCAGTGATCAGAAAAGGCTTCATATGGTAAACAGTAATGAAATGTGGTGAGGAACTATTTTGGAAATAGAATATGGAACGAGCTGAGGTCTGTAGGGCACGAAGGAAGAGGAAGGGAGAGGCCGAGGGAGGAAACGGCAAGAAGTCCCAAGTGCCTGTCACCCACAGTGGGGTCACATTAGGCAAGGCCAGAGGAATATGGTGGGAGAAGGTTGCAGAGGGACATGAGCACCAGGCTGAAGAACTGGGATTTTTCCTCTGCAGTTTAGCTGATGAAAAGCCATCTGCTCTCAAGTAGGGAAATGACATATGATCAAAGATGCGGTGCGAGATTAACCTAGCAGTAGTGAATCTTCCTCAGGGATGAGGCAGGAACTGTACATATGCATAAAGAAACAAAAAGATATAATATACATATTACATATTATATATATTATATATTATACAGTGGCACTGCACAGAATAGATTAGAATGTGAAGGGGGGGACATCATGAGCAGGGAGAACAGACAGGAAGCAGGCGGGAAGATGTAATCCTTGACCTTAGAATTATCTGGATACGTACACTTGGAGTTGCTTTTGTAACAACTGTGGCAATTTCCCCCTAATCCATTCATATCTGCTCACTAAAATCCTCTTGTGCAAAATGGTACAAATTTGCACACTGGGTTCTCAATCCACAGAAAAGAACCATGCAAACTGGTCATATGGGGCTCAAGTTCATGCTCAGTTCTTCACCTTAGGGCCCTAGTGGCACGAATGACCTTACCAGCTGGAGATCATGACTATGATCTGCAGTAGGAAATGGAGGGACAAGTTAAGAGTAGATTTTAGTAACTAGGTCCTGGTTAACTCAGGAAAAGAGGGTATGTAGACGTCTGAGAAAATCTCTGTTGCAGTTAAGAGCACGAGGTACAATATTATTTTTCAACTCTCTGGCTAGAGGTATTCTGGTACTTGGTTTTTTTCTGTTTCTCTCTCTCTCTTTTAATGTTTATTTATTTTTGAGAGAGAGAGAGAGAGAGAGAGAGAGAACAAAGTGGGGGAAGGGCAGAGACAGAGGGAGACACAGAATCCGAAGCAGGCTCCAGGCTCTGAGCTGTCAGCAGAGTCTGATGTGGGGCTCAAACTGCAAACCGCAAGCTCATGGCCTGAGCTGAAGTGGGATGCTTAACAAGTCAGATGCTTAACTGACTGAGCCTTCCAGGCACCCCTTCTGTTTTTCTCTAATCTACATGCCACATAGGTATCCAATTGTTCTTGAACTTCGCTTGTTTGCTTGCACACCTTTTCAGAGGATTATCAAAGTGCAATGAGGGGTTCTAGTCATCTTGAAATGAATCAGCTAATTAAATTAATTTTATCTCGGGTATATTGCTTTAGTCCAATTAAGTTACTAAGCCAATCACATCAGAATAAATCAACCATACTGTTACATAATTCTTTTTAATAAACAGAGTTATAATTATATGAAGGCAATTCTGAGGATACCATATGCTACAAAGCAGGGAACCTAATTTATTTCCTTGATTTGGAGAGACAAACTCACTCATGTGTAATAACTTTTATCATCCAAAATTTTAATTCTTATTGCATTATAAAGTTTAAAGTCTCTTGCTTGCTTTATAGATCACAGTAAGAATTCGTTCACAATGGGGCCTGAGGGGGAAAGGGAGGCTATGCAACGGATCTGAAATGATGAGCGCGAAACCCTGGGGCAAATTGGCTAAAGCAGAGTTAGAAACAAGTGCCGTTGCCTCCTGTACTTTTGAGCAGCCAATAAAAGTCGAGATGTGAGTGGGGGTTGGGGTGGGGAAAAATATGTCTTGAAACAGATCCTTAGAGAGAAGAGCCATGTTGGGACAATTCCCTTGTGTCCCACTTCTCCCTTCCCTTTTTCCTGGCAAGTAAAAGGCATTGTATCAACTCCTGTTGAAAATGACTTCTTTTGAAACATAACAACACAGAAATCCACTTAACAGATCTGAGAACGGGAATGAAAACACCTTTGTTTGACAACTTGGCCTGATTCTCCATGAGTGCTGGTGACGGTTCCACTTTGTTGTGGATGGGAACGAGTGGAGGGGGGATCAGTCCATGGTAGCATGATGTTCAGAGACCATTACCATCTCCAGCCAAGATAGCATTGGCAGAGCTATGGGTACCATTGGCCCAAGAGATGGATGCCCTGCACAGCCGTGCACACACTCATTCACGCGGCCACTCAGACAGGGACTAGCACTGGGGAGCTCGGAAACAATGGAGAAATGTTAGGTCAGAGACCCTGAGAGCTACCTTTGCTAACCTTCTCTCTGAAGTGATTTCTGAGAATGCTAGAAAAATAGGGAATCATCCCCCACTTTTTTGGTTTATATTTCTCCCTATTGAAGTTCTGAAATTGTATGATCCAAATCCCAGTTACTTCTGGAAGAGATAAACAAGTAACCTAATTTCTCAATTAGGAGTGGCACCTCTTGTCATTGAACTAATTTCCGTATCTGCAGAAGTTGCACCACTCATAAATTACGTGGAGTCCTGAAATGAAATAACCTAGACACAAATACCCTAATTTACCAGAAAAAAAAATCTAGGTTAAAGCAACAAAAGTAGCAAAAATTGATGTGAAAGCAAGGTATTTAGTGTATTATGTACTTTCTGTAGTGGTTACATCTAATTCCATTCTGGATTGCAACTAGAGATGTTTGGATATCAACTGCATTTACTTCTGTTTCCTTCCAGCCCTTATAGAATTACCTAGATGCAGAATAGAGAGAAGTAGAGGATCCCTAAAGCAGACAAAGCCCTGTATTGCACTCAATTTGAGCATTAATGGGAAGAATGTTACCATGGTAAAATACACTATTGCTAATTCATGGCTACACGTTCCATGGAAGCTGGCATATTGCTCTCTATTTACGAGCCTGAAAAGTCAATCCCATGCCATCATTAGCCCATAATTCCAGCCAACTGTCAGCATTCCAAAGGAAAGAGAGCAACACAAAATTTGGCTGGAATTGAACCAGTTCATTACTAAGGTATTAATCCCAGGAATAATGAGTCTTGGGCTGAGAATTCAGATTGTTTAATTTATCCTCAACAACTTCAGAGCTGGGTGTCTGACAGCCTTGCAGATGTGAGATGTCTTTGAGCTAACACTTGAATCTATCTTTGGGTGTTCCTCTGGGATAAGGGGCTGGAGCCCTGAGGGCAGTGTGGATTTTTTTTCTGGAACCTACATAGGTTAAAATAGTGAGGAATCCTAGGGTAAGGTGGGTACTAATAGAGCATATTGATAATGAAGAGACGAATTTGGATCTTATAGGAAAATATCAATGTATTTTTGACAGGAATTTTCTTGCTAATATTTTTGGTGAATATTCATTTCAAAAAAACCCCTCTGGTATGGTATTGTAATAGCAATGTATAGTGACAGATGGTAGCTACACGTGTGGTGAACTGAGCATAGCACAACTTACAGAGTTTTTAAACCACTATCTGCCTGAAACTAATGTAACATTGTGTCAACTATACTTCAGTTAAACAAACAAAAAACAAACTCTGGTACTATTATGGGGTCATATAAAATGAGATTAAAGGTTTGTTTCCAAGATTCTCAAAACACCAGTAAGTGTCCATGGACAACAGTGGATGCCATAATGTATGAATGTGACAGGAGTGTGTGTAAGACACACCAGGACACAATGAGCAATGCAGACCCCTCAATTGGCTGAAATTGTAACCAATCCCAGCAAGAAGGCACCCCAACCTTTGCTGGGCCCAGAACAAGTCACCTTTATTGGATGAACCCAAATAAAAGGAAATAGAGACCTCATTTAAATCCTGACTCAAGTTTTGTGGTGTCGACAGTGTTCTTGAAGTTCAGGTTCCAAAGGTATCCACGAAGGCATACAGACTAGCCTGGAACAGAATGGTCTGCATCACAATAGACATATGATAGTGATTCAAAGTAACAAATATTGCCTGCTCTTGGATATGGTAAACACAAACAGCAACAATATTTTTATCATGCATTTTCAGTTCTACATCAATACATATTGGTATTAAGCCTATGAGATCATTTCTTATTTGCAAGACTATTAATTATGGTAAATATTTCATTTCAAAGAACTGGCTGAAACAAAGCATTCTCAAATATACTTCAAGAGAGTTACCATAGTGTCAAAGTAGTTCTTTTGGTTGCTTGTGACTAAGGTGGTTAGTCTCTGCCCAGTGCAGGGAGAAATGGATTTACATATGCCATGAGGTATCTCTTTGAGGTCATGGTCATCTGGACAGAGTCCACTTCTAGTTGGAAAAAGACAAACTAATGTCCCTGAACTGGTGAATGGATAAATAAATTGTGGTATATGTGGTATAATGTGGTATAATGGAATATTAATCAGTCAAACAAAGGAATGAAGTACTGATACCTGCTATAATATGGATGAACCTTGAAAACATTATGCTAAGTGAAGAAAGCCAGTCATAAATGCCCAGGTACTATGTGACTCCATTTGTATGAAATGAATCAGCACTCCATAAAGAAGTAAATTGAGTTGTCTAGGGCTGGAGGGAGTGGGGGATAGAGAATGACTGCTAATGGGTATAGAATATCTTTTGGGGGGTAATGAAAATGTTCTAAAATTAGATAGTGGTGGTTGTACAACTCTGTGTATTTACTACAAACCATTGAACTGTACATTTTTTCAAAGGGTAGATTTCATGGCCTGAGATTATATCTTAATGAGACTGTTACAGAAATGACTGAAGGTATCCTGTTATTTTAATCTATCTTTTTTTTTTTTTTTTTTTTTACCATGTCTTTAAATATCCAACTCTCTTTACAAACATTACTAGTAGGGGAGTGACTTGGCCATAATAAAAACTATGTTTTCAGTAGTCATAATGTTAAGAATTTGCTGTGACCATGAGAATATACTGTTCTAAGAATTTTGTCTCCGTATATAAAATAGATGACAGCATTTTCCCC
Source organism: Panthera uncia (assembly GCF_023721935.1). Taxonomy (NCBI): domain Eukaryota; kingdom Metazoa; phylum Chordata; class Mammalia; order Carnivora; family Felidae; genus Panthera; species Panthera uncia. Next base: position 89,964,234 of record NW_026057584.1, on the reverse strand, counting down.
CTAATTAGTATAGACAAATAATCTGTGAATGGATTGGCTTAATAATGGATGTCTTTTCTGTCAAAAAAAGGAAAAGTGAAAAGAAGAAAAGGACAAAAGAAAGATTCTCTCCAAGGTAGGGAAGACAGTAACTTATTGCTGTCTTTGGCACTGGTCCTACTATTTACATTACTCCTTGGAGGACTGTATAAACAGGTTGCTCTACCAGTGTCCACCATCACCTCTTTGACTAAGCTTTGCTTTGGTTAGGTCAATGTTTTGGGATTGGGTAGGTGTCGATCTGATCCTCCATGTAGTTCCTGATGCCCTCAATCTGCTATTCCTTGCCATCAGTCTGCCCTAGAGCTCCCTCCTTCAAGTGTCCAGACTTCCTCCTCCTTCTAAGCCTCTTTTCCTTCATAGACCAGCCCAAACATGCTTCCCTGTTACGTTCTCTTGGGCATAACTCTGATCCTTGAGGTCTGGCTTCTTCCACTGTGTGAGGGGGAGAGTTCTCCCTGGCTCTAGCCCCACCATGGAAGGATCTGCGAGCCAGGCTCAATCTTCCCAGGTTGGGTGGGGGATCTCTGAGTACAGACTGCTGCTTCCAGAAACTTCCTCTCATCTCCACATCCTCATATAGTGGACACCTGTTCCATGAGAGTTTAGGGCTCTCAGCTATGCAACTTTTAGGGTGCAAATGCAGGACTGTGTACCGAGATATCACTATTCCATGTGTGGTTGGCAAAGCTAAGGACGCAGTTTCAGCTGTTACAATGCCTCTCCTTTCTCCAGTTTTAGATTATTGTCTTCCTCCACCTTAGTTAGACTTGTTTTTACCTCCACACCTCTAACTCTTATTCTTCTCACCCTGAGGCCTTCCTTGCTCCTCTCATTGGCTCAGGCTGATGTTAACAGCCCCCCTCTGACATGATTTTTGAGGTTAGGTGATTGGGTTTGGAATCAGATGCTATGGATTCCTTTGTGGCTTTGACATTTACCAGGGCAAGTTACTACATGAATTCATTCATCCAGTGTTACCTGCGTGCTGCTAGATGCCTGGAACTGTGATGGTGCTAGTGACACTGCTGTGTGTCAGCAAGGAAGAGGAATGACAATCAATTCGTTGGCTTAACCTCCCCAGCTTGTTTCCTCCTCTGTGCCACAGAAACAAAAGGTGGTATCAATCTCAGAGGACTATGGTGAGCACTGCCAGAAAGCTCTTACTCAGCATAGTGGTTGAGAGTGAGCGCTCATTGAAAGTTAGCTCAGTGTCATCATTTATATCCTTTACAGGTCAGCGGGGCGTGATGCAACCTTTTGCCCAGAGGGGCCGCTCCCAGAGCTGCCTCCCCGTCATGGTCCAATCGCTGGATCAGAATGACAAAGTAAACCACAAAAAAGTGTGCAAGTATTACAGTGCCACCTAAATACATTTATTACTAAAGTGGATAGAGATGAGCTAGACATGGAAAATGCCTGATTTGAGAGGTACACACACACATGCATGCACACACACAATAGTATACTGTGGAAAATGTATTTATTAGGAGAGGAAGAAGACATTTTCATATCTAGATAGTGGAAATGAAATTTCGACTTAACGACTACTGGATTTGCTTTTAGAAAACAAAGATGACATGTTACTGCAACCCTATGGATAAAGGCAGTCAATATACAAAACAGAGCGCTTGGAGAATGGCAGTTAAAATTTTTTTTTGATGTTTAATTTATTTATTTTGAGAAAGAGCACATGCATCCAATGTGCAAGCTGGGGAGGGGCAGAGAGAGAGACAGAGAGAGAGAGAGATTGAGAATCCCAAGCAGGCTCCATGCTGTCAGCATAGAGCCCGACACAGGCCTCAATCTCACAAACCATGAGATCATGACTTAAGCTGACATCAACAGTCTGATTAACTGTCTGAGCCACCCAGGAGCCCCAAGAATGGAAGTTTTTTAAAAAAGAAAAGTGTGCATTGTGGTCAGCAAGCTTAAGGACTCCTTTGTGATTGTATAATAAAATGGAATAAAAGAAACAAAGTTTTCCATTCTTGTTTCTACTCCTTCTCTTACCAAAAGGCTGAAATATACGACTTAGTTCCTTCAGTCCTGAATTTTCAGATTTGATTTAGTAAAGCTTTTATTGATGATAATACCTTAGATGCTCCTTTATGTTTATCAAATTACTTTCAAATACTTTGTCTTATGTTATTAATGTGTTTGAATTTTATAATGATTCACCCTGAACATATATTCAAAGAATAAACTCTTTATTAAGAAAAGAGAAAATTTTAAATGAATTCAAGAATTAGAGGTTTCCCTACACTTTAATTCCACCTGCCTTTTTATCCCAAGCTGAATTCTTAGTTTAAAAAGTAAAACAGCAAAGGGGGGCCTGGGTGGCTCAGTCAGTTAAGCATCTGACTCTTGATTTTGGCTCAGGTCATGATTTCCCGGCTTGTGGGTTTGAGCCCCATGTCGGGCTCTGTGCTGACAGTGCAAAGTCTGCTTGGGATTCTTTCTCTCTTTCCCTTTCTGCCCCTACCTCCCTCAAAATAAATAGACTTAAAAAAAAAAAAAAGGAAAACAGCAAAAGCATTCAAAGTTTTGAAGATAGTTGCTTGAACTACAGAGGAAAAAAAGTGATAATTTTAAATCACAAATAGTTAAGAGTACAGTTTATAATGTCAGGATGCAATAATAAATTTTATTGACATGAGGTATTTCTTTTATGAAGACACCACATTTATGTTTTGTTCCTCATAAGGATGAATTTAAATGAGCAAACATTCCTCTACGAACTTAATTTAAGACCAGTGCAAGCGTTTCCCGGTATCTTAAATCAAATCAATAGCAGGGACTATGTTGCTTCTATAAAGGACTTGTTTTGTGTTTCATTTCAAAAGATGCTGACATGTGAGGTAGAAGCCAGGAACCTAGGGAACAGCTGTCCATTCCCTTTGAATCTCAGGAAAGATAGGGGAATAGTAGGCATTTCATTGATTAGGAGGCATTTCAGCTGAAACACTTTTTTACTCTTGGTCTCAAACAGAAAACACACGAGATACACACACAATGACATTCAGGGTGATGTGAGGCTCCTACAGGATGAAAATAATAATGCAACCTTTTGTTGCATCCAGAATGCAGGTCTTATTTTATTCTTCTCCATGGTGAAGACTAAAGTGATATTTCTTTTTATAGTTCACCATTTACTATGTTCAAAAGAAACATTTTGTGAATGTGAAAGTCATCCATGTATTCTGCTTTTAGTATCTCTCATGCAGTAAAAATTAAGAAAACAAAAACAAAATCTTGGAATGTATGCAAATGATTTAATTCTAAACATTAATATAAGTCCAAATTCAGCCAATGGCATAAGCACATGAAGAATTAAATAATTCGATTTGGACATTAAAATAAAAGAAGCTCATGAAATAAGAAAAAAAATCTATCTAGAACATATTTTAGATAACACAAACATCATGGATGCAGCCCAGCAATCAGAGCTTTAACTGGGTAGCAGCAGAGTGGGGCCTCATTCATTTGTCCATCTGTCCACCAAACATTTGCAAGCGCTGCTACAAGAACAGAGACTATCGGTATTGGTGACACAAAGGTGAATAAGAACCAGTTCTTACCCTGAAGGCCTTACAGACAAGTGAATGAATAGATATTGTCCAAAAAATCTATTGGACAATTGCGTGACTTCAAAAATTAAATTAAAAGGAAAAAGAGATGTATGTGTAGCCTCAGCAACTTGAAGACAACCAAAAATAAAAATCTAAATATTACAAGCTACAGGGAAAGCAGAAGTGTTGAATCTCTCATTCCAAGTAACAAATAATAGTGGTGGGTTCTATTGCCATAGAATATTCTGTGGCTTCTCACATAGTGTGGCAGAGGATAGATCTTTTGGCTGAAAGACCTGGCCAGCCTGACTGAGAACATTTTGTGGCTGAATGTGCCCCTTGAACATGATAAAACATTTTTAGGTTGTTTTACAAGCATACAGAAGTAAGGCCCCTGGGTGGCTCAGTCCGTTAAGCATCTAATTCTTGATTTCCGCTCAGGTCATGATCTCTGGGTTGTGAGATCAAGCCCCATGTGGCATGGAGCCTGCTTAGGATTCTCTCTCTCTCTCTCTCTCTCTCTCTCTCTCTCTCTGTTCCTCTGCCCCTTCTCCCCCCACTTGCATTCTCTCTCTCTCTCAAAAAAAAAAAAAAAAAAGGAAGAAACTAACCAAGAGTTAGTTATATACACTGAGTTAAATTAAACAGAGCTTATTTTATTCAATATTTTGTAACAAATGCTTTGTTACTTTAAAAAGTATAAAATAAAAGCCCATGGGAGGCACTTGGCTTAGCTCTTAGAATGCAATAAGTTTGGGAAGATACGTACTTGGTGAATGATGTGTGACATAATCTTAAAGTAATGACATACAGCTTTTTAGTTCCAGGAAATATGCTTCAAAATCCATGATCCTAAGCTTCTTGCGAGATAAGGCAAGAAGACCCGTTAAATACTTCTTTCTGCTAACACCTAAACCCTTCCATTGGCCTTTCGCAGATTATTTTCTTCATTTTACCTTTTAGTTTAGCAATAATTCCCTGAACGTAAATTAAAAATATAACTAAAACGGCCATAAGTTTGGTCCTCACAATCGTAGGCCCATTAATTTACCAAATTCTTTCAATACTGTACTTCAGTATTATTCCTAGCTTTAAAAAATTCTATTTTTAATTAGTAGCAAATTTATGTCTCTCAATCCAATATTTATTTTAGGAGAAGCAAACCTGTTCTCATTATAATCTTTCTCATCTTATAGGAAAAATATTCCAAGCAAAATGTAAGTATTTACATCTTTCAAAGTCACAGTCTCCTGTTTTATTAAACTACTCTTTCAAAAGCTGCATTGTAGTAACATCACCACCATCAAGGGAAGCAAAAAGGCTTCCTGCTGAACCAGATAATGCTAAAAATTGTAATGTCAGAATAAGGCTAAGCCTCCTTTGTTTAAAACTTATATTTTACTAAAATAATAGTAATAAAGTAAAAAAATGAAAAATTTAAAAATTTTAAAAAATATTTAAAAAAGGGGTGCCTGGGTGGGTGGCTCAGTCAGTAAAGCCGCCAACTTTGGTTCAGGTCATGATCTTGCAGTCTGTGAGTTCGAGCCCCACATCAGGCTCTGTGCTGACAGCTCAGAGCCTGCAGCCTGCTTTGGATTCTGTGTCTCCCTCTCTCTCTGCCCCTCCCCCACTCATGCTCTGTCTCTCTCTTGCTCTCAAAAATAAACATAAAAAAAACTTATATTTTACTATTTCAACATTGTTTTCACTCACCCATTAATGCCTAAAATGGGCAAAAATGGCAGCCATCGCATTTTCTATTCCCTCTCCCTGGGAATAGATTCTATTTCCTCAGGTATTCCCATGTCTGGCTTCTTTCTTTCACTCTGGTGACACCTCTAATGTTAAGTCAGAGAGGCCTTTTATTACTACCCTCTATAAAACTTTGGCCCCTGCTCAGTCCCCCTTGCATCCCTACTGCCACTCTTCCATCCCACCTCTGTCTCATTACCCTGGGTATTTTTCCTGCATAGCACCTGTTATTGTCTGACCATCTCTTGATGGTTTATTGACCTGCTCCCTTCTGTCTTTCTCACTAGAACATACACTCATGATAGCAGGTGTCTGTTGCCAAATGAACCAGGATATTTGGGGATATAGAAGGTACTTGGAAAGAAATATTTGTGCAAGAAATCAACGAGTAGTAAAGATCACATATTAGAGAATATACCATGCTCTCTTTGAGACCCAGCTACTCACAGACATCCAGATGAGAAAGATAGTAGTTAGAGAAGACAATTTGAGGAACAAACTATGTATATACCACTCTTACTGTCTCAGATATTCTCCAAGTGAATTAGAATTTGGAATCTACTACAATATACTTGGACTACATTACAATATCATCTCAAATAACTATGTGCATTGAATTGCCTTTTATTATTATGGCTTCAATCTTTTAGTCAGTTGTTATGAGAAACAACAATATAAATTTTATTTCCATATTGGCTGTGAAACCATTGCAAACAATTCTTTATTTTACCCCCTTGACATGCCCTAAATATAAATTCTTTCAGAATCTGGAACAAGGGAAAGTTTTGCTTCTCTGAGAAACTGGTATGTTCCCTCTTCAAAGGGGACATATAATTTAATCACATTTCCTTGTTTTTCTTGGCCACCAAATAAAATTGTGGCAGCTTTCATGATGAATTTTAACAACTCTATTAACTTTTATGGTTAAAGTATTTGTTTATCCCCTCATAACTCTGTTTAGATTTTTCTTAAATTAATTTTACTATATTCTTCTTTCCAGGGTAACTTCAATTCTTATTTGAAAGGTTGTGAGGAATACTGAATTTAAATTGTAATACTAAATACTAAACTTAATAGTCAACACTAAATATACTAAATTGAGTAACAGACATCATTGAGATTGTAGGAAGATGACTTTAGGAATATTTGAGATGCCTAAATTACTTTGAGTTTGGTCTCAAAGATACATTAATGGAATGGAGGCCTGAAGGGATTAAAAAATAAATTTTGAGAAGAGAGCAATAAAAAATGATTTAATTCTACTAACAACACGGCTTTAAGAGCTCCCTGTATCTGACAATGTGAAGAGGAAATGTAAGGAGAAAAAAGCCCACATATGATTTATTTTGAACCCAAATCTTATTTGTTAGGAATAAAATTCTAGCAAGCCCCCCATTTTCTGTCAGCATCAGACTCCTTATTCATAGATCTGAAGAAAATCACTATCCCCGTGGGGTTGTGGTAGGGACTGAATGAAATAACAAAAGTAAGGTTTCTAGTGGAATTTCCCCTTCCTGAATTAATGGCAGAGATTTCAGGAGAAGCCCTCTCATCTGATGAGATTAGCCCTTGCCCTTGGCCAGTTTAAAAGAGATATGTACATTAAATATGACACACACCTTAAACATTTTTTAAATAAACTATATATTTTGTAAGTATTTAATTTGCAGAAAACTGTGAAGTTACTATAGCGCTCCCATTTACCCCGTACCCGATTTACACTATTATTCACATCTTACATCAGTATAGTATATTTGTTGTAATTAATAAACCAATATTGGTACATTACTATTAACTAAAGCCCATACTTCGTTCAGATTTCCTTAGTTTTCCTTTAGTGTCCTTCTTCTGTTCCAGGATGCCATCTAGGACACATAGTACTTTTAGTCATCATGTCTTAAGCGCCTCTTGGCTGGAGTTCTCAGACTTTCTTTTGGATCACCTTAGTTTTGAGGAGTACTCGGCAGGTATTTTGTAGGATGGCCCTCCATTCAGATTTGTCAGATTTTTTAAAATGTTTATTTATTTATTTTGAGAGAGAGAGAGAGAGAGAGCAAATGCAAGTGGGGGATGGGCAGAGAAAGAGGGAGCGAGAGAGAATCCCAAATGGGCTCTGAGCCCAATGCAGGGCTCGACCTCACAAACTGTGAGATCATGGCTTGAGTTGAAATCAAGATTGGATGCTAAACTGACTGAGCCACCCAGGCACCTCAGAAAAAAATTAGAAAAAAAAATTATTGGTTTATTTATTTCTTGACAGAGAGAGAGAACAGAGGAGGGTCAGAGAAAGAGGGAGACAGAATCCCAAGCAGGCTCCATGATCAGTGCACAGAGCCCAATGTGGGGCTCGACCTCACAAACCGTGAGATCACGGCCTGAGCTGAAATCAAGAGTTGGACGCTAAACTGACTGAGCCACCCAGGTGCCCCTCGCATGTTTTTCTTGTGATGAGACTGTTTTTTGGGAGGAAGACTAACAGCTAAAGTGCCATGTTCATCTCATTGTATCAAGGAAATCTACTATCCACATTGATTTTAACTTTATCTGGCCAAGGCAGTGTTTGTCAGCTTTCACCACAAATGAGTTTTTCCCCTTTCCATACAGAACTGCTTGGAAGGAAATCACTATGCATAGCCCAAGCTTAAGGAGTGGAACACTTTACCCCTCCTTGAGGGCGGAGTATCTACACACAACATTTGGAACCCTCCTGCCTGGGAGATTTGTTTATTCAGTAATTTATATCAGTAAGGACTCATTTATTTTAAGCCTTGGGTTATAATCCAATATTATTTTACTTCGCTGCTCACATTATTTTGACCACTGGAAGCTTTCAGTTGGCTCTTATGTCCTTTTGACATACACCATTGTTGAGGATTTTTTTTTCTCTTTTTGAACACTTTCTTACCCTCTGGCACTACGAGATGCTCCAGACATGAGCTGTATATTTCCTGCCTTAGTTCTAGAATCGGTCATTTATCTAAGAAGCCCTGGTTCCTTTTACTGGGGAAAAAAAAAAAAAAGGTATTAGAAACTAAGATGTGGTTGCTATGTGTGCTCATTGCTACTGGGGTGATGTTGTTGCTAGGCTATCAGCTGGCAGAGCAAGGGGATACATGTGTATATACTAACCTGTGTATGTACACACATCTTTCTAAGTGCAACCATCTATATTTATACTAAGCATGAGTTTATACTGATGACTCCAAGTCTAATCCATTATCACATGGATCATTCTAGCCTCCCGCCTTTCCTGATCAGCAGATTCCAGCTCCAAAGAAATCTAGCTCCCACATGGACCACACACTTCCTTAATTGATTGATTCCAGTGTACATGCATAGCGATGTAAGGACTGCTGACTTGGACCTTCAGGGGAAACAATTTTATCAACTAGAGTACAGTGCCTACATACAGTTTCTTGCCTTTAGCTTTATAGACCCCACTCACTTGTGAAGTTACTTAGGTCAGCAACTCTCTCAGACCCCCATCCTCTTTAGTGAGGTTGTTTCATGCATTGGTAATGCAATTAGATTATTTTGTCATATTCTGCATTCCGTCCCAGAATCTCTTGACCTCCTAAATGTTTTTGTTTTTGTTTTTGGTTTTTTTTGCATACATGAAGATTCATGCTTTGTGCTGCAAAATTGTATGTACTATAACAATGCCTGGTGTCATATATCCACCATTACAATATCATGCAGAATAACTTCACTGTCCTAAAATGTCTCTTATGCTTTGCCATTCATATCCTCCCCTGCCCCCAAGCCCTTGCCAATCACTAATCTGTTTATGGTCTCTATAGTTTCCTCTTTCCAGACTGTAATATAATTGTAATCATAAAGTGTGTGGACATTTAGCCTGGCTCCTTTCACTTAGCAATATGCATTTAAGATTCATTCATATATTTTCCTAGCTTGCAACTCACACTTTTTATTACTGGATAATATTTTATTGTACAGATGTACCATTATCTGCTTAATCTGCTCACTTATTGAAGGACATCTTGTGTGCTTCCAGTTTTTGGTGATTATGAATAAAGATGTTATAAACATTTGCATGCAGGGGTTTGTGCATAAATAGAAGTTTTCAATTCTGTTGGGTAAATATGTAGAAGCTCAGTTGTGAATCCTATGATAAAACTATGTTTAGCTTTGTAAGAAACTGCCAACTGTTTTCCAAAGTGTCAGTACCATTCTGAATTCTCATCAGCAAATGAATGAGATTCCTGTTTTCCACATCCTTGCCAGCAATTGGTATTGGAAGTTATTTGGATTGTAGGTATTTCAACAGATGTGTAGTGGTATCTCATAGTTGTTTTAATATGTGATTTTCCTATGACAAATGATATTGATCATCTTTTCATATGGCTATTTGCCATCGTATGTCTTCTTTTTTTATTAAAATTTTTTTCCTAATGTTTATTTATTTTTGAGAGAAAGAGTGTGAGTAGGAAAGGGGCAGAGAGAGAGGGAGACACAGAATTGGAAGCAGGCTCCAGGCTCTGAGCTGTTAACACAGAGCCCAATGTGGGGCTCGAACTCACGAACTCGAGATCATGACCTGAGACGAAGTCAGAAGCTTAATGGACTGAGCCATCCCAGGCACTCCTGACATTTGTATGTCTTCTATGATGAGATTCAGATCTTTTGCCCATTTTTAAATTGTTTTTATTATTGAGTTTTGAGAATTCTTTGTATAATCTGTATACAATTCCCTTATCAGATATTCACTCCACAAATATTTTCTTTCAGTCTGTGGTTTTCTTTTCATTCTTTCATTAGTGCTTTCACCAAGAAGTTTTTATTTTTTAATAAGGACAAAATTATCATTTTTTCCCCCTTTCCTGGATTGTGCTTTTGGCTTTCTATTTAAAAATTCCATCAACAGACCCAAGGTCACCTCGATTGTCTCCTATGTTTTCTTCTAGAAGTTTTATAGTTTTGCATTTTATAGTTAAGTTTATGATTTTGAGTTAGTTTTTGTGAAAGATGTAAACTCTGTGTCTAGTTACATATCTTACATATGTATATCCAATTGTTCCACCACCATCTGTTGTAAAAACTGTCCTTTCTCTGTTGAGTTGCCCTGGCTCCTTTGTTAAAGATCAGTTGACTATATTTAGGTGGATCTATTACTGGGTCCTCTATGCTGTTCTAGGAATCCATGTGCCTATTCTTTTACATTTCCATACTGTCTTGATTACCATGGCCTAATAGTAATTCCTAAAATTGGGTAGTGTCTGTCTTCCAACTTTGTTCTTCTGCTTCAGCACTATATTGGTTTTCTGGGTCTTTGTCTTTCCACATAAATTTTAAGACCAGTTTTTCAATGTCTACAAAATGGCTTGCTGGGGTTTTTCAATGGTATTAGATTACTCTGTAGATCAAATTAGTAAGAAATGGCATTTTAACAATATTGAGAATTCCAATCCATGAATACAGCACATGTCTCCATTTATTTAGTTCTGCTTTGTTTTATTTCATCAGTGTTTTGTAGTTTTTCATAGAGAGATCCTGACATATTTTGTTAGATTTTTACTTAAGTACTTCATTAATTTTGATGTTGTTGTAATGGTATTATTTTTTAAATTTCAAAGTTCAATTGATTTTTGCTGGTATGTAAGACAGAAATTGACTTTTGTGTATTAACCTTGTATCCTGAGGCTTTGCTAGACTCACCTCTTAGTTCCAGGGCTTTTTGCCGTTATTAATTTTTGGGGGGAATTTTCTAGTTACGTAATCATGTCACCTGTTTTATTCATTCTTTTCTAATATGAACACTGTTTATTTATTTTCCTTGTCTTAATGCACAAGCAAGGATTCTAATATAAACATATTTTATTTATATATTTATTTATTTTTATTTTTTAAACGTTTATTCATTTTTGAGAGAGAGACAGAGTGCAAGCGGGGGAGGGGCAGAGAGAGAGGGAGACACAGAATCCGAAGCAGGCTCCAGGCTCTGAGCTGTGAGTACAGAGCCCGACATGGGGCTCGAACCCATGAACTATGAGATCGTGACCTGAGCCAAATTCGATTGCTTAACCAACTGAGCCACCCAGGCACCCCTAAACATATTTTATTTTGATCAAAATATATAAATATGCCAATATTTCATTGTAAGATCAAGAACGTTTCTTTGAGAATGGCCTCATGATGGAAGTTATATCTATTTCTTATAAAAACCACACTTTCTCTAAGATTTTCAGTACCAATTCCTTTAAGTACCTTCAAAATGAACACACTTCCAAAGTAATCTATATGCGGAAACTGCCTAGAATTTTAGAAGACAATTTGCCTTTTTCTTTAGTTGCCTTGCCCATATTTATTAGAAAAGTAATAACTAGCCTTTATTTACTCTTTCAAAGACACTTAAATACATTTTAATAAATGAAATTGCCTTCTCTTCAGAAACGATTTTTAACAATTCATGATAATAATTAAATTACAGAATCAATAACACTTAAAGGGTCATGAATAAACTGGGTGCAAAAGAAAACAGACTTGACAACAGAAGCTCTATTGTACTAAGTGCTCAGAAAGGTTTCTAAGGGATTCAAACTCTCAGTGTTCCATAGGATTAGTCAGTGTGTTTGACAGAGAGAGATAAAGCCACTAATTCAGCTGGCAAACTAGTTAAGTAGGTTACAAGGTAATTCATTGTATTATTAAACTATAGCCTTAATTTTGTATCAATGAATACTGAACAATGTGTGTGCTTACACACATATATGGCTGGATGGATACATATGTATGTATGTGTATCTATCTATCTATCTATCTATCCACCCATCCATCTATCCTCTTATCTATCTATCCATCCATCCATCCATCCATCTAATCTCCCATTGATTCTGCTTGCCTGGTTGAAACTTGACTAATACACATACCAATGAACTTTTTCCCAGAGTCATGTTTCTGAGTGACGAGTGATGGTCCAAGAAAGAACACTGTTATGATGTAGCTTTCAACAAGCTATGTGATGAGAAAGGGATTGAGTCAAGGATGATGCTCGTACTCAAGTTTTTAAGGAAATTTCTATCTCTTATATTTCACAGACTAGATCTCAAAAAGAGAGGCCACAACCTTTTACAACGGAAGACTCCAGGAAAATGAAAAATCATACATGAATAAGACTGAACTTCTTTTGAAAAAACTGGTCACTGATTTGAATAATATCACCTGGGTTCTCTCTATAATATTATTAAATTTTATTGCCAAGGAGCTATTCAGGTACCTAGGAGGCCTCTGCTTGAAATCTGCTTTGACCCGAAGGACCGCAACCCTCTATCCTTATGAAATTACTGTAGAATCACAGAATTTTAGGTCTAGGCATAACTTTAAAGTTCACATAACATTTTCATGGAAAAACACTGAGGTTGAGTGACATTGTGACTTGTTCAGAATCACTCAGCTAGTCAACAAGAAGAATCTAATTTTCAGGTTCAAATTCTTGCCCTCAATCCAGAGTTCCTTACACAATACGGTTTCTGTGCTCAACTCATGCCTTCTCTACCTGATTGAGATCTGTGAACTCCTACATAAGCCTTCTGGCACAAACATGTCCTGCCACACTATGAAATGTCCTAAGTTTTGTTAAGTCACATGCTTGCCTTTCCAAATTCCAGCTCTCAAAATTGAAAGACTTATAATTAGAGATGCAGCCTTGTGGATCCATTTCTCTGACTGGTTTACCATGTCTGGAGCACTCTTAAGTCCTCAGATTTTGTTTACACCCATTGTACCTCACCAAGAATGCCAGCAAAAAGTTCATGAAAAGTGGTTCTGACACATTCCATTCTCAGTCTCCCATTCTGAGCGGATGAGAGTTGGTCTAGTTCTTATATCATAATACATTCATGTCGTGAAAGTGTTTCCTCTGCTTACTTTATAAGATACAGAACTCACCATCTCAGATCCTGAGACATTTTGTTGCCCCTACCTCAAGTTACAAAGCAATCTGAGGCCATGTATGCTGTAGGAGGAACAGCCTATCATTCGAAACCCTTTGTAATTCTTTCTGAATCCCATCAGTCTGGTGTATGGTTTGTGAGGGCATTTTTCTTTCTTCCTTTCTTTTTAATTAAGTTGTCCCATTCATAATGGTTCACAACTATATTTTTTAATTTAAATTATTTATTTTATTTTATATTATTTTAGAGAGAGAGAATGTGTGGGGAAGAAGGGCAGAGAGAGAGAGAGAGAGAGAGAGAGAGAGAGAATCTTAAGAATCTGACGCAGAGGTTGATCCATGACTCTGAGATCATGATCTGAGCCATAATTAAGAGGTGAACACACAACAGACTGAGCCACCCAAGCGCCTGGGTTCACAACAATCTTTGATAATGGGTGTTTTTACTAAGGTGGAACCTTTCACAAAATGTTTGAGTATCCTGTATCAGTTAGGACACTATGTGGCTTAAGTAGGCAGGTACAGAAGAAACAAGAAGTCCTGAAACAGGCAGGCAAGGGCTGGCACAGATGCTCCACAAAGCCATGAGACTCAGTCTTTGTCATCCTTCCTTTCTTCCATCCCTGAGATGTAGCCCTCTGCCCATGCTTGCTGCCTCATGTTCACAGGATGGCTGCTGTACCCACTAGCTACAATTCTATAATCCAAGTGGAAAAGGGGCAAAATGCCAAAGGGCAAAAGGCATTCCAACCCAATTTATCCTTATTTTATTTTACTGATTTATTTATTTTTTTCCTGAAAGTAGCACTCAGAAAATTTTGACTTGTATGCCATTGGTCATAGCAATGTCTTCTAAGAATTGTGAGAATTTTACAATCCTACTGTGCTAGAATTTTACACAGAACAAAGAGGTTGTAGATGGTGATTGTGACAGCCAGCCCAATAGTCTCTGCCATAGACTTTTATGCCACTCTTCCTCAGAATTAACAATCATTTTGAAAAAGTCTTCAAAATCATAACCCATTTTAAACTTTCCCCCCCAAATCAAGAAGCTAAAACTCACCTGCAATTGGTTCATTCTCAAAGACAACTGAAAAAATTAAGAAACCCAACCCTGTATGGGATAAATACCATATATCTAATAGACACAACAGTAGAATAAGTGGGCTACCAGCTCCCCAACTACTGGTGAATGGTAATAAACCCATCTGCAAGCCACTCTCCTTCTTGTCCTGTTGCAGATATTGAGTATGTGGACAGACTCAGAATAGCTTAAGTTTTAAGATGACTCAACCTGACCCTCCAAAACAGAAAGAACTATATGTGTTAACAACACACTTTCCAATGCCGAAATCCTGTGACGTTTATATATGGAGAGTATGGGCAATCACATGTCAACCACTTCACAGGACAAATTCTGCTTTACAGGACAAATTTGTCCTGCTTTACAGGACAAATTCTGTCAGGATTTTTAAGTAATACTCTGCCATTAAAGTCTCTAGAGGAAGTAGAACCAGTTCCCTTTAGGCTAGTGTTCCTTCAACTGACTATAAAACCTGCTTTAGAAACCCTTTAGATGCTGCCTAAAATTCAGGCTTCTGGGCACCCCCTTATTCACCTATCTCCTTGAGCAGCAGCCAAGAACCTGCAGTTTTAGCCATCTTCCCAGGTGGTTGCAAACTAAAAGTTGAGAAGCACTCTCTCAGATTAATATGCCAGACTCATGGACTGAGTAGACACGCTGGAAGAGTTCTCAGTCAGACCAGACGTGGACCTTCTTTCTGAAGCCAAATGCAGAAAGAAGAATAACTTCACGTTTTTGCAGGACCCAGGCTGAGGACAAAGGCCTGAGCTCCATTTGCTAAGCAAATATCCAGGGCAAGGGTGGCTGCCTGACTAAACCAGGCTGTGGCACGTACAAGCCTGTAACTGATTAATACTGCTGCCAAGTAAACGTCTGTCCTAAGGAGATTTTCAGGTGCTAGAGCTAGCTTTACCTGAAGCTCAGAGAGCCACAAAGGTCCAAAGCTTTTGTCCTTATGTCTGACCTATAGCAGCCATCTGCCCAACCCTCCCCTCCATTTGAACCTGTTCAGGTCATTCCTGTCTTCCCCACTTATGCTCTGCCTAACCTCAGTTATTTCACCAGTCTCTAAAATATTCTCTGGCCACACATGGCTAACCCCAAACCAAACATTTTTTTCTGATCTGTAGTAGCTGATCTCACCACTCACCTATGGCTGTCAGTTATTCTAGCAATGGGGCAACCTTGACACCTAGTTTCTTGGCCAGGTCCCCAACAGTCGAGGCCACAGCACACTCCCAGTTACATTTATGCATTCGGAGCTCTTCAATGTTATGTGGCTGTATTTCCTCATAGTTTTGTAATTTCTGTGATTTACTAATACATCTGCTGTGCCTCCTGTTGGCTCTCAGCGAGAAGCCAAAGCGTGTTCTGTGGCACAGAAATGAGAGCTATTCTGAGACAGCATGCTGGAAATCTGAAGGGGGTTTCCTGTGCCATTTGAAGCTGAGGAAGGAGGATCCTGGCTTGGGCTTTAGTACCCAAGTACATCTTCCTCCACCCCCAAAGTTCACTAAAATAAAGTTGGAAAAGTGGTTTTCTGGTCGCTTGCAGATACAAGAACATTTAACTTTCAAAGATTCTGATTGAAGTACATATCTAAGGCAAAGTGCGCTTCATCATGTGCATCCAAATGTGTGGATTATCTGAAGATAAAAAAGGTTAGCAGATTCAGCTAAAGAGAAACCTAGCAGCTCTGAGAATTAGAAAATTAAAAAGCAGGCATCTGAAGCTAACCATTTAAGACGCTTGCGGGATTCAAGAGGGTGTCAGGGGAGTAGTGCTAACCACACAAAACGTCATCACATTTCAGAGTACAGGGTTACAAAGGTGGAGATCCTAGATTAGGCTTGTTGAAATCCAGAGTAGCATAAGGATTAAACACGACTGAAATTTAGAGAGTTTCTTTCCTGAATTAGAGATGTACGCAGTTCTGGTATACGCAGAACTGGGAAGTAGCCAGGACCACTTGGGTCCCCAGAGAAAGAGCTTAGCAGAAGTTTCTGTTAGAAAGCACATTAAGCAGATTCAAAGCTGAGTGTATGTGAGGTGAAAGAAGGGAACAGATGTAAAGAGAAAAAGCATGACTTTTGCTTCTTTTATAGCACAACGTGTAACCTATCCCTGACATATCTGGAGATGAGAGCCTTGAACGACACTGTATTATGTCATCAAAAAGGTCAATCGAGATCATGGGTGTCCACAAGCTATGCTATGTATGACATTGCCAAAGAAACCAGATTTCATACCAATTCTGGCATCTCTCCCCATGATTCACACTTTACCCAGAAGCCTCTAGCACACCAGAATGCTTAATAAAAACTTTAAGTCTCTCATTAATCACATTCAAAGATGACAGCTTTTGCTCACTACTGGCACTCATAAAATACCATTCTCCTACTGCAGGTGTATCATTTAATAACAACTGGGATACATTTTGATTTGGTTCTACATCTCCCCAATATAAACCCAAAGCCAAATATTATAAAAGGAATTTTTTAATGATTTGGTCATGTGCCTTCACCGTGTCAATTTTGGTCTGCTAACTTAAATGTTGTACAACACATAAAAAGAGCTTATTATACTATAATATTTGTGTTGTTAGAACCCAGAAGAAAAGCTGTTCCTGAGTGAAAGTGCAAGAACCTTCCCTATGAATAAACAGAGGATGCTTTTATCACATGGAGCTTGTGAGCTGTGTCCTGCTTAAACCATAACTGTCTACAAATAATACTCTTCAACTGAAAGGAAATCTGCTTCTTTATCTGCTGGAAATATGCTTGTTTAGTATAATGAAAAGAGGCTCCATATCCTACAGAACCAAGCTTGGCTCCTCAGGTCGGGCCATGCCTACTTCCATTCACATTACATTTACTTATATTTAAAGTGGGAGAGTTGGGGCACATGTCATTTTACAAGAAGGTTACAGTGCTTACTGATAGGTAAAGGGATGACTGTTAAAACCGTGTGTGGTCTTTGAAATTTCAGAGTTAAAAACCAGATCAGAAATCTTGATCATAAATTTAAAATTGTTGAACGTCTAAATCCTTATTTTCGTTAAATTTTTCTATCAAATGATTTAACTCTAAACTTTAGAAATAAAATTTTCCCTGTTATCTATTTCTCTAAGTATATAAATTTTAATATATTAAAAAGGGCAACAGCACAGCATATTTTATTAAAAACACAGGAGTCAATAATAATGATAAGAAGAGATTATAAAGCTTTATAAGGGGCATGTTTGTGAACCAACATCAAATTTTATTTGTGCCTATCTGTATTTACTTCTAAAAGGGTAAACACTGGAATCAATCAGTTCCTTGGCTATTGAGAATATCCTTTCTTTGTTCTAATAGAAGATAACAGACTTAGTCTTAAAATAATCACACAGAGCAAATAAATCTATCTTTTTATGGTGCTGTAACTTAGGTGTAAAAGTTTTGTCCCAGAGGATCCTTGCGATGATACCATTAAGAAAAGTTAAGGGCCTTTTCTCATATAAACCCAGAGTTCCAAAACAAAGGGGGTTCGGGTGCACCCTGAAGGAGTTCAGGGATGCTAACATATAGCACTTAGATTTAATCTGTCACTCAAATTTCTTCCTTGTAATCTGTTACAGGTAGTTTTCCAATGGCTTTGAAGCATGGCTCATCAAGGAGGTTATTGAGTGATTTCTCTCAAAAGTTCATTCATTCAGTCATTTGAGCATTTATTGGATGCCTACTGGGTGGTTGGCTGTGGTGTTAGAAACTGACATCTACGTTCTCAGTGTTTATAGATTTCATTTAAGTGGACTATACAAAGAGATGCTTCCGTCTCCAGTGGAGATGTGAGCAGTATGCAGGAGCCCAGAGAAAAGCACTTAACATGCCTTTGGAGGAAAGGTCTGCAGAAGCTGGGAAAACCCCTGGTGTGTGACCTGAGGCCATCTCCTTCCTGTGATGGTGGCCAGGGTAACTGCAGCTCCTTCCATAAGCCATAATAATATGGCTTATATTCCACCCATCAGAGGCCAAGGCTCCAACAGCATCATAAATTCATAAAGCCAAAGAACATCTAAGAGACCATCTGGCTTAGGGGTTCCCAAATCTGGCTGGGCCCCAGCAACACCTGGTGTCTTGGCCCCAACCCACAGACACTGATATAACATGCCTGAAGGCTCTGAACACACTCTTTCATTGTGGCTGTTGCAGTCGGCATACATAGACCAGCATTTGGGAATCACTGAATCCAACCACCTCAATTTTCAGAAGGAAACTTTTAGAGGAAATTCATACCTGCAGAAATGAAAAGACTCCATCAAATTTCAGGAACAGCAATGGAGAAACATCTGGCCAAGAAACTTTTAGCACAAATACTTTCAAAAAGTATTTTCAAGGCACATGATATAAGCTGTATATCATAGGACCATATGTAAAAGAATACAAGGTCAAGAACTATATAGTGGGAGAGAAAACCTTCAAGAAAATTGGTTTTAGTAAAGGTACTCATTGCAATGAGCTATAAATTTGCTCTGCTTTTCCTGGTAGAAAAAGTAAATAGAAAACACTGAGTTGAAACTCTTATTCTTTAAGTCATGATAGTTGATTTAGGGAAAAATACTTTTGTTCCTAGGAATATATTCTAAGGAAAAGCTTGGCATAGTACTATGCCTACAAGACACTTAAACTGGCATATGAAGCCATGAATGAAAATATGAATATATGTGTTGCAAAAAAAAAAAAAACACCTGTTTTTCTAAGGCTATCTCCTACATTAACCTTTGATGGAAGGTAGGAGAATATCAGTAAATAATGGCTTGTGCAGGCATTTGTAGAGAATGACATTAGCACAATATAAACAGGTCTATAACTTTCAAGGTAGAGAAAAAACATCCTCCTGCCAATGAAAAGATACCACTTTTGATGTGGTGGTGAGAGTTCAGTAGGAGAGTGTTCTCTGTGCAGGGCATGTGTGTATGTATAAGGGCAGTAGGAAGGATGTACTGGCCTGCCCACGGTGCCCTCAACACACTCACTCCAGAGGCTACCGGAGCCTATGCACAGGTTCATCTACCATAGATACAAAGGCAAAGAGCTGTAGTCCACTGTGGTTCTCAGACTTTGTCCCAATAAGTAGTCATTATTTATAGAAATTAGCTATAATTTCATGAAAACATACTATGTTTCAAATTTTAACACCAGCAAGGATTCTGTGTACTTATTTATTGCCATGTTTATCTCTGGAGGAGAAGAAGCAACTCTTACAGTGTATATACCTTCACAGGTACATTTTTTAAAAATGAGAATTGCCTTAAAGAAGAAATGTAATTAAAAATGCATTCCAATTGGGTGGCTCAGTCAGTTTAGTGTCTGACTCTTGGTTTGGGCTCAGGTCATGATCTCACAAGGTGAGATCGAGCCCCACATGGGGCTCTGTACTGACGGCACAGAACCTGCTTGGGATTCTCTCTTTCCCTTTCTGTCTGCCCCTCCCCCGCTCACTCTCTCTCTCAAAAATAAAAATAAATAAACTTGAAAGAATGCATTCCAATGTAGAAGTGATTTATACCATTCATAAAAAGAGTAACTCGGAGCTTATATTTTAGTATGAATTTAATAATTTTAAGCTACTTTTTAAAATGTCAAAAACACTAAATGGAATTTCCTACTCAAAAGCACTACTCTCCAGTTTTGATATGCATAATATAATCTGGGTTTGTGATAAACTCATTGAAGAATGTAACCCTACTATATGTTAATTGTAACAAATACACACATCAAATGTGATTCAGTTCACATTTTTATTAACCAATTATTATTTATGATTGTCATTTTCAGTTTTAGTTGTTGTCTTCTATCTTTTACAAGGTAATTTTTTTTCTTATTACTGCATTTTAAAATATGGAAATTCAAAGGCTTTACTAAAATTCTCTGAGCCAGCCCTAACAACTGGTAAGAGCTGCACCTGAGGCAAAATGAAATGTGTGAATTTCTACTAAAGAGGGAAATCCTATCCAGGAGAGCAATATCAGGGGAATCACTCATCCATTTCCCTTAAAAAGGGAAATTTGTTTAACAGAGATGTGTACCCTGGGCAGAGTGCCTAACAGAGTTGGCATTCAAAAATATTGTTTGAATTGAACTGAACTGAAGGAAACTTGCCTGAGATATGGGGAAAACAGTGTTAAGAAACTAGGTCTATGCAAAATGCTAACCCCTTTCCAACAATGCATTTAACTGGAAGAGGCCAAAGAGGTCATTTGGTTCAGCTTTTCACAGCCAGGAATCGCCTACAGCAGTGGTCCTCATCAGGGGGTGTTTGCTCCCCAGTGCACAATTGTCAATGTCTGGAGACATTTTTGGTTGTCACAATTGGGAGAGTGTACTACTGGCATCTAGTGAGCTGGTAGAGTCCAGGGATGCTGTTGAGCAACCCACAATGCACAGGGCAGCCTCCTTTTCCCTGCCCCTAACCTTCCATTCAAGTAATTACTTGGCACAAGATGTCAACAATAGTGCTGAATTTGGGAAACCCTGCCATATAGCATGACTAAATAGGTTGCCTCTGCTTACCTTTATTTTTTTTCCAAATCACTTTATTGAGGCATGACTGACATACAAAATACTATATATGTATAATGTATACACTAAGAGATAAGTATACACTCATGAAACGATCACCACCATCTCTGCCATTCACATATCCATCACATCCTAGTGAATGCACACTCAGGACCTTACAAGCATTCCTTTATAACTGCCGGGCAGCTCCCTCCACTAAAAAAGAACACCCTTATTTTGAAATTCACAGCGATAGTATACGCCAAAAGCACTTCACAAAAAACAAGTGCACATATCCAAAATCACATTTGAAGGTCAAAATGCAGTTTCCAGTTGTTAATATTAAGTTTATTATTCTAACCTGTTTATATGACAAAGAATAAAAGCACATTGTAAATAAATTTATATGCAGAATTTTTGTTGGTTGTATTACTTTTAAGTCTTCTATTTGGCAGCTTTTAAGACTTTAACCCTATTTCTTAATTTATTAACATTAGACAGCTTCTCTTCTTACTATGAAAGGTAAGGAGACTGGCATGCTCATCTACCTTTACCTGTGTATTCCTTTTACCTCCAAATTTTTATCATATTCTATTACTTTAGTTCATTAATATTTATTATGCTTACATTCCATTCTTAGACTATATTGAAATCACTCATGCTTTGTGTATAAATCCATTCCAAACACAGTAAACAAACAGCATTTATAAAACTGAAAAGAGTGAAATGGCTTCCCTGTAGAGTCACAGTGTGACCAGACACAGAGAAGGAAACGGAACCCGACACCTTTGACACCTTCCCAAGGTCAGAAGCTAACTGTTCCTTTCTTTGCTTTCTTTACTTCTTCTGAGTCATGCTCAGACACCACTGTGTCCCACATCATTCCCCTGTTCTATATTTCTTCCTGCTTGGCTGAGCTAGGTCCTTGAAGATTATTCCATATGGTGTGAGTGGTAACTCCCCAGAGATCCTTGCATGACCCAAACGTCATTTTTCATTTTTTCTGATTTTCTCTTCTTTTTTCTTCTTCTTTCCCTTTCATATTTAATATAATTTGGCTGTTGGCTCAATATCCCTTCCCCCTCAGAACTTTTAAGGCATTATTCCATTGTTTCTAACATCTAGTGTGGTTAAAGAGACGTATGTGTGTTTGTCAGTAATCTCTTGTCTCTCTGAAAGCTCTTAGGGTTTTCTATTATTTCCTTTGAGTTCAGAAATTTCACCAGATTCTCTTGTTTTTAAATCAGTCCCTTCAACACTATTTTTTTGACTAGGTCACCTCCCTTCACGGTCTCTGTTTCTGGGGCTCCTCACTGGATTTTCTGGAATTGGTTCTCTGTGTCTCTTCACTGTTAACTCCTATTTCCCATTTTGGTCTTTTGGTTCTGTCATGACAGACTTCCTTGAATTCACGTCACACAGTTCACCAGCACGAACTTTTGCCCTTTCTTTTCAACCCTCTCCCCAACTTTTTAATTTTATCAGTTATATATTTCATTTCTAAGAATTTTTCTCATTGCTCAGTTGATCTTTCTTCATAGCAGCATGTTCTTATTTTCAGGATGCAATATACTCTTGAGTTTCTGAGAATACTAATTAGGAGTCTTTAAAGTTGAAATCTGTCCCCTATATTATCTGTTTCCTCCAGGGTAGCTCCTCCTCTTCCTCTTCCTCATCCTCCTTCTTGCTAATGATTTCTCTCAAATGTCTGGTAATCTTTGGTTATCTAGGTCTATGAGTGAAAAATCATGCTAATTAATATGAAGAACTGGAATGGGTCTTTTTTGTAGGTGTTTGGGTCTCTCTTTCTAATAGAGTTCTTCCTTCAGTGGGAGTTCCGATTACAAGATCTCTAGTGACAATATATAGTGTTGATTCCCTAGGATGTGTAGAACTGTTGATCAAAGTATCCCACCCTTTTCAAGCCAAGGCAAATGACCCAAGCCAAGAGCATGACGTATTAAACGAAGCAAAACAAGAACTGCAGGAAAAAAAAAAAAGCTTGGCATTTATTCATCATCTTGTCCAATTGATACCTTCCAGATACCTAGACCCTTGATTCTGCTCTAGACATGCCTGGTTCTGCAACCTTTCACATGAGCCACCTGTTTTCATGAGTTTCTTCTCTGCCTAAGTTTGTCATTGTTAGCTTCTGTTGCTTGAACACCAAGAACTGACGGTGTTGCAGATGGAAAGGAAAACTGATCTTTGTTAAGCTAACGCTAGGTACTGGGCATTTTACATTTTTGTATATAATGACCATAACCCTATGAAATAACTATAATTGACATTACTTTATGAAGAAACTGAAATTGAGTAGATTTATTGGCTTGTCCAAGATGCCAAAAAAAGAACTGGAATCCAAGTCAATCTGACATCTAAACGTATGCTTTTTTCCCCTCATCTGAAGTATTCATGGAGTATTAAAGATACAGACCTGGCTGTGGGTATCAGTGTGTGATGAATATTTGATGAGAAATCTAAGGCCCCAAAAGCAGGTAGAAACATTTAGACTAGGTGTGTTAAGAAAAAGGGAATCACAATCTCATTCTTAAAAGTCGAGTGACATAGTAAATCAAAGGAAGATTTAAGAAAGATGATTCTATGACATGTGGTGTGAATTTAGAAGGCTTGCATTGGAATAAAGTAGACTGGCTAGGAGGCTGCTGTAGTGATGAAATGGCAGCAGGTGGAGAGGAAGAGACAGTTTACAGAAGGATTTGGAAGGAAATTTCATAGGATTTTGTGACTGAATAGATATTGTAGGGGATGAAGAAAATGAGCCAAAAATGACTAAAAGATTTCCAGTTGCAGGGGAAAGCTGAGTGAATGTATTTACCTTGCCTCCCTCCCAAATTTCCAATGAAATGAACTAGGAATGCAAAAATAAGACAGAATGCATTGCGGTGCTAGAAAGAAGCAAAGATGCCAAGAGTCCACAAGATTTGAGAACTTCTAGAGGAAGGAAAGAAGAGTGAATCAGAATGATGCAAAAGCCGGATATGCTGAGCAGTCTGCAACCAACAAAGACAAAGGAGAACAGCACCTGAGCACTAAGCTTGGGTTTACCCCATGTGGAATACACTCTTCTCACCACCACGCTCAGCCCAGGAGGAGCTAGGAGTGCATGCAGGCACCAGGCCAGCTCCCAGGTGGCCGCAAAGTCTTCTAATGAGCAAAAAGAGGGACGCGGCCTGGAGGCTCACCCCTTAATGTGAGGCTTCATTCACCTTGGACTGTATAGAATTAACCATGGAATCTGCCACAGAAAGCTTCCAGTTACAGCAGTAGACCTAGAGAGGGAATGAAGGCAGTTCCCTACTCCTGTTCCAAAACATACAAACTTGAGGGGGAAATATGGCACTCACAAAAGTGTGGAGTAAATTTTTAAAAATTAAGTTAAGAACATATATAATGTTATGCTAAATAAATCTGAAGATATGCAAAAATGCATAATTTTCTTTTAAAATTAATAAAAGCGATTCCATAAGGGCTGAAGAAAAAATCTGAAAGGAGAAGGAGCCATAATGACAATGAAATGTTTATAAAAGGTTTCTCCTGGGGCATCTGGGTGGCTCAGTTGGTTAAGTGTCGGACCTCAACTCTGGTCAAGATTTCACGCCTCATGAATTTGAGGCCCCGTGTAGGGCTCTGTGCTGACAGCTCAGAGCCTGGAGCCTGCTTCCAATTCTGTGTGTGTGGGTCTCTCTCTCTGTCCCTTCTCCCCGCCAAAAAAAAAAAAAAAAAAAATTTAAAACATTAAAAAAAAAATCTCTCCTGAGGCACCTGGGTGGCTGAGTGGACTGAGCATCGGACTTTGATTTAGGCTCAGGTCATGGTCCCAGGGTCATGGGATCAAGCCGCATGTCGGGATCCATGCTAAGCATGAAGACTTCTTAAAATTCTCTCTCTCCCTCTCCCTCTGCCATTCTCCCCCTCTCACACTCTCGCTTTCTCTCTCTAAAAAGAAAATAAAAGCTCTCTCCTAAAACAAAAAGGCTCAAATGGATTAAATAACCTCTAACAAACTTCTAAGAGAAAGCAATTCTCAACTATTTTAATATCTCCCAGAACTGAGAAAAATAAATAGAAGTCCTTCTAATTATGGTCCTTGAATAATCCTAATGCAAAACCTGCTGTGTTACACTTTTGCTATATTTTACTTATGAATAGTGTTCCTAAACAAAATACTAACAATATAAAAACACATGTGTCAGTGTATTAATATACAGATAATTTGAGGCATCTGGATGCTCAGTAAGTTAAGCGTCTGACTTCAGCTCAGATCATGATCTCACTGTTCATGAGTTTGAGCCTCGCTGACAAGTAGTGCTGACAGCTCAGAGCCTAGAGCCTGCTTAGGATTCTGTGTCTCCTTCTCTCTCTGCCCCTCCCCTGCTAGCACTCTATCTCTCTCTTTCTCAAAAATAAATAAACCTTTAAAATTTTTTTAAAAAAATACAGTAAAATGCAGACAATTTAACTTGGTTTAAGCAGTTTATTAGGATAACTATTCATAAATAAGAAACATAAAGAGGTAGGCATTTTTTTAAAAAAATGATCATTTTGAAGGATGCTGAAAACATATCTCAAATCGACCTCTATGATCAACAAATTTATTTTAATTTGGAATGTAACTTGATTGGTTATCAGAAGCTAAAAGGAAACATCATATTTAGTAAAGTTTACATTACAGTTGGAAATATGAAAAAAAATACCTACCTTTCCAGTGTTAGTCAACAATATTCTGAAGCTTCTACTCCATATGCTAGGAGAATAAATTTTAATTCAAGAGGCATCAGTGTTTAATAGAAAGAGCCAAACATAAGATTATTTATAGATAATATAATTGTCTATACATAAAATCCAGGAGAATCAAATTAAGAATTACTAAAAATAAAAATTACTTCAGAAATTACATTTCTGAGTTCTACTCATATAAACACAAATATATGAAAATAAATATATTTCATTATATTCCAGCAAAATATAATTTTTAAATGTCAGGCATAGAAACAGTGTCCACAACAACCCTACAATGTATAAAATGTCCAAGAATAGTAAAATAAACAACTGCGCAAAAGCAAAATAAAAAAAATATTGAAGTTTAAAGCTGTAGAAAAAAAATGGAAAAATTAAGAAAATTTATAAGAATAAGAATACAAATGGTTAAATATGAAAACACACGTTACCTTCCTAATAAACAATGAGGTGTTTTCCTCTAATAGATTAGCAAAGTTAAAAAAAAAAAAAAGAGGGAAAACACTATTCAGATAGGGACATAGATATGCAAATACACTGTGTGTGGTACTGTATTTTGGTATGGTCTTTTAGGGGGTAATTTATATTTACCAAAAACCATATTGTACATTCCCAGCATTGAACCAGTATTTTCAGTTCTAGGAATTCATTTTATATATTCACAATTATACTAAAAACATTAAAAACAATCAAAATATTAATAAAGGACTAATCAAATACATTATGGTATGTCAATGCTGTGAAATACTATGAATGCTCAAAAATACAAGTTGTTCTATATTGCATAAAAATGGCCACAATATATTATTGTATTAAAAATACGTTACAGAATATTGTATTGTTATAATTATGATAAAAGCATATATACCCACAATTTCTGGAAAAATATACATTAAATTATTAGTAGTGATTATCTCTAACTGCAAGAAGGCAGAAAGCAGACAAGGCTGAGAATGGCTACTTTAAATTTTATGAATATTAAAAAAAAAATTTAAACAGAAATCTGAGGTTGGGTTCTCCAGAAGCAAATCCTGAGACAAGTGTTTGAATGCAAGTGATTTATCATGAAGCGGTTGCAGGGAAGTCGGGTAAGGGAGAGAGGCCGCAGGTCAGAGAATGGAAGGAAGCCATGGAACTATGTGATCTCAAGCAAAATGCACTTGAGGTAGATTCAGCCTCCTGCCTCAAAGGGAACTCCAGAACATTCTGCTACATCTCAGAGCAAGGGAACGTGGCTTTTCACACCCTGGCACCTGTGAGTCACTTATCTGTTAAGAGCTGGCTGAAGGGGGTGGGAAGGGAACAGGACAATGCGACTCTGAGTGCTCTCTGGCAAGGTGCATCAACACCAACACCTGGGGTGCTCCTCTGAAGGAGAGTCACAGTTGCCCAGTGTTAGAATAGAAACCAAAAGGTGGAGGCTGGGGGTGGGGAACGAAGGTTACAGGGGTGGTCCATAGAAATGTCTTTTCAACATTTCAAAGAGATCTGGGTGGACAGCCAACAAAATCTACTATGATATATTATTACCTTTATAATAAGATACATATTGTCATAAAATGTAAGAAAGGGAAGAGAGAGCAAGAGGAAGTATGCTACTGGTAAAGCAAAATTCAATATGAATGCTTGCAAGTTCTGCACCAGTGTAAGCACCTACTAGGTAGCCCCGCCCCATCCCCCAGGCTCCTTCTCATATTCCCGCCTGCCCATTAGACAACCAGGATTAAATGGCCTTTAATAGAAATTAAGACTTTTCACTCTCTTCCTTTTCATTTTTTCAACCCAAAGTGGTACAGGTTGAGATCTTGAGAAATTAGAGGAACTCTCAAATCCTCTGTTGATCTTAACTGGAACCATATTTACTTAGCCAACAACTTAACCCTAAAGCTGTATAAAAGCCAAAGTACTTGGCAAACTCTATGAGGCTAAGTCCTAAATAGAACTCCTGATTAAGGGACATGATCCAAGAATCTGTTTGTTGTGTTTACCTTCTTTGACTTTATGAGAAACTGTTTAAAACATTCCTAAAATGAATGAGTTGAGGTTTCTACCACAGCATGGACACTGAACAGAATGAGACATTTCCTAGAAGTGTCCCTCAAGCCTATCATTCAGGACATCAAAGACAGATCTCACAGCCTTCTGCTACAAATGGACCTGCCTGACCTAAGAGCTGGACTAGGTACATGATTCAAGTTTTATCTTTTTCTGGTCTACAGTCCATCTCTGAAACCTTCAAAGGTTTTGTTTCTTCATCTGTAAAGTGGATGCAGTAACTATTATTTTGGTTACCTTTCCAAGCTGATGTGAAGATAAAATGAGATCACATGTGTGAAAGACTGTAGTAAACCATGTAGTGCTTTATTCCAAGTCACTTGTCTGAATACAAGGATACCAGACATTAAAAAGGGGGAAGAGGTGACCTCAAGATCTAAACCCATGAATAGTGTAAGGAACTTGTTCAAGAAAGATGTGTGTGGCTTTGAATATGTTAAGCTGAGAAAGTAGTAAAACATCCAAGTTACAATGAACGGTAAGCTCTGGAGATATGGCCTTGGATCCTGAACAACAGGGTAGAGACTGAGGTTCAAATTTGGGAGTCATCGACATAGGAGCAACACGTGAATTTGCGACTATGGAAAACACACCTTTGAAAACTTCACCTCCTTTTTTATTTCCATAGCAATATTCCTATACTGACCCCAACTGTCTTCTATCGTGGATTATCAAAATGCAAAACTTTGTTAATAAAAATTATCGTTATCATTACTACAAAATGTTAAACAGTTCTTTTGAGTCTCAATTCTCTTACTGTAGACATTATCCGTTCAAAATGTTGTGCAGATTGTCAGACTCAATAGATCACTTTCACTGGTTAAGCCTGCACACACAAAAGAGGGGTAGAATTCTGGAATGGAAATCACGTGGACTTCATATAACCATATAAATTAAACATGTGGTCTTTCCTTGCAAATCATCTAGACTATTTCTTAAATTAATTACCGTTTTGAATGAATATATATACATGCTAGGTAACTTAAGGTAAAATTGATGAGAGAGATTTTAAAAGTGTCAGTATTATATTACAATGCTTGAAAATCACAATCTCGCATATTCTTGCATGAAGAGATTTAAGTGAGTGTTTTTTTGACCCTAGAATCACCTTATTTGGTCCAAACAGCAATATCACAAAGTCAGGGTTCGTTTTTAGACATTTACATTGTTTCAAGTGTAGCTGGACTGATCCCCAGGACTAGTCAGTCTGTTTCAGATGGCTTGTTGCCTAAAGTTATGACCACTGACATTTCTCCATCTTTGATAGGGTCTCACATACCAGCTCTTTATTGGTTTTCTTTTAAAAGTGTTGTACCATTTACATTTGAACTCCTGAAATCTTAGTAATTAAAAGTATTTCTGCGTCAAATAGGCTGGATTCTATTGAGGCACACAAAAGTCATATGATCTTTTTTCTGGTTGAAGTACAGTATTAAACTGTAATGTTGTTTATCTTAATAATTAGAATTTAACTGAGAGTCAATTTACTTTTTATTTAAATTAAAGTAATCACTAGATGTTAGTAGTTTACAATTTAAAAATAGTATAGAGGGGAAAGAGCCTGAATGCACAATTTTAATTTAAATTTTATTGATTTGGTTGATTATATGGGTTAAATAAATGTTCATCAATTCCCTTTGCCTACTTTCAACTAATTTTCCCTTCCCATAACAGGGATAACATTAGTCAATCTTGCAGCATTTTAAATCTACTTCTAAATATACATATCCTTTGTGATGTGGTTAACAGCATAAACTCAAAGTAAAATTTATATTTAAAACAATATGTTTGTAAGACATACTTTAAATTGTACAGTAACTAAAGATGTAATTCCTAAAAAGAAAAATCCAGAAACACTGTTACCATGTATTAAAAAAAGGAGAGTGATGCCAGAAATCATTTTTCATCCACTTTATCATTAATGACTTCATTTACAGATGAAGGGTTTGAGGTTGTTAAATGAGTTGCCCAAGACACATACACACACATGTATGTGCACACATTCACACACTCACACTCTCAGGCCAGTCCTATTTTGTTGGCTGCTATGTCCTCAACATCTGCTATCCTCTCGGTGTGTAGTCTGGGTTCAAACAGTCAGTCAGTCAATATTTGTTGAGGGTGCAATTTATTTAGAAATGGAACACCGAATGCATTGTTCAAAATGGAAATGTTTAAGACATCCTTCTAGATCTTATAGTTTTATTGGGAGAATAGAACGTGATAAACCATATAAAAGAAACTTGAAAAGGGTGAGTATATGCAAATCTCAGAGAACGTTATTATTGTAGTTTAAGAGTACAAAACTTCCTTTGTCTCTTACCGTATGACCATTGCCTAAGAAAGACAAAATTCACAAGAATGCAATTTTAAAGACACTATTTTAATTTCTTGAATGACTGGCTAGGAAAAAGGAAAATATGTTCTATGGCTTTTGGGTTTAAATAACGAAACTTTAATTTTTAATGGTCGTTCCATAAAGAAACAGAATTCCTTATTATATATTGATCTTAGAGCACAATGAACCAAACATTTGTTTGAAGGTTTTTTTCTAGATTTTCATACATTAAAAATAACATAAAATAGAAGTTTTCAATCAATTCTATCTTAGGATTCTTTCTATAGTATGAAACTCCATGCTGTAAATTGCTTTAGATCCTTTTCTAAAGGGTTTTGAAATAAAGAATGCCATGAACATAAAGAGATGTCATCAACACCATTGGTCATATCAAAAATAGTAAAACATTTAAGTAGATTGTTAGCAAATAAAGACTCATAAAAACAATCATTAGGGCATCTGAATTTGACACCATTAAAAACACTCTTGATGAAGTCATGTTACAAAATCCTACAATGATGCAATAAACAGGTTAACTGGGAAAGGATTATTTAAAATACGTTAAACACTATAACCTCTGGGCCAAAATAATACAGAAATTAGTTTGTTGCATACCATAAGAGTACTGAGAGAGTAGCCTCACATGGGTGAGTGCCCAAAATCATTTGGTCCAATTTTTTAAAGCAGCTTTAAAATAACTGACTCCCAAATCCAGATATTAAATGCCAACTTCTTACCGGCAATAATGCTTATGGCTAAGATAGAAATGAGATTCTTTACAGAAACGCTGACACAGCCCTAACTGTAGGCACTTGAGTGTGCAGCTATAATTCTTTTTTCAAATCTTACCCAGCAATGCTTCAGGTAAAGGAGTCCGCAGAATATGTAAACAGTAAGAGACGTCAGAGCTTTTACGAAATCACAACCCTTGACACATTGATATTCACTGTTGATCGCCACCGCTAAATGTCTAAATCATTCAAAGTGTATTGATTAGATCCTTCATAGGTAAAAGGTGGGCAACGTATTATAAAATCAACATTTCTTAATTCATTCGATTTGCAAGAGCTACACATTTTAAGCTGACAATGTAAAACCTCTAAAAGGTTTTTCAGAAAGCCTTCTGCCTTACTTAGCATTTTGACCATTAATCAAAAACAATGAGAAAAGAATATTAAAAAACAAAGCAAAACAGAACAAAGATTAAGAAAGCTTTTCTTTTCCATTTGGAAATCTATTAAGCTATAAAATAAGTTCCCAAGAGGAGTCAGTTTCCTGTGTGAAAGGCATTTAAAACTGAACCAGATAACATAAATCTCAGAACAGACCAGAGGGACACAACTTACACTGGAAGAGTGGCTAGAATGGAGGGCTTCGCTGTGTGATCTTGATTCTCATCTTTAAAAATGTCTAAGATAATGATGCTTTTAATGAGGAATTAATTTTAATGCCCAGCCAACTCTAAGTGGTAACCATGACATGGCAGTAGTTCTACTGTGCATTGCCATCTAGCCAACAGACAACTATTGATCCTACACTAGAAAATACTGTTTTGATGTTTATTGATCAGAACTCTAAGAGGGAAATTGTGATTTCTGAATGGAAGACAGTCATGAGTTACCACTTTTTGTAAATATAGAGCTGAGAATAAATATGTAGTACAAATATTGTACTAAACAAACACTAAAATTATTAACTTGTTAAAGGATAAACAAAATACCCTTAGTAAGTTTATGTGGGATGATATTCTACGAGGATGAACTTAAAATTGTAATACCTGCATCACAAGTATTCTGATTTTATAGAATTCTAAAATTCGCTACCTTACATCACTTCTAATTTATATTTTACTTTATAAAATTATTATATCACAGAAAACAAGTTGAAATGTGTAACAAACTTATTTAAAAAATGATCACTGAATTTTATTTTAAACTCAAGCTAGTAATCCATTTAAATTCAAATTTAATCTTTTTACAATCTGCTTTTTACTTAAAGGCAAAAATCACACTTATTATGAGTTACACATTATCATGTAAATCTGTAAGAAGTTGTCATCTGGCAAAGTCTTTGTATCATGTCAGGAAATGACACTCATTGTATTATAATATTAATTTCAAATGCTAATTTTCTCATCATTAGATGGCAGAAAAGAAATAATGCGCTGTTAATACTGTAATAAAGAATGTGTTGCTGAATAAGGATTTCAGAGAAAATAATACATTCAGGATTGATATTTAAATTTTGCAAATGCCTAGTAATCCTGTTAATTAGGGAAAGTAACCTATCTGTTAAAACACCGGACACACGCAGGCAAGGAAAACTGGGCAGGGACAAGTAACATACACACATACTTCATAGGTTGCCTGGAATATTTATCAATTCAGTTTATTGTTTTCTTAAAAATTTTAAGTATTAAAAAAACAAGTAAAAACATTCTAGCTATTGTACCAGTATCAGGTGGTTAGTGACTTATTTAGATCCAACTCCCTGTGACTGCTTTTGATGAAAAAGGCAATTTTCTTAAAATTAAATTTCAACATCCCCAAATGAATGCACTACTCACTTAAAATATTTAGCAGTTTTTAAAAAGTATATTCTTCAGATTGCCAGTATGGATGAAAAAGTAAAAGCCGATTCCAGCAATAACCCAACCTTGCCCCCCCCCCCCCCCCCCCCACCTCCCCAATGGCACCTCTACTAACTACATATGTTTCTAGTTCCTAGAAAATTAAAAGACTAGTTTTCAAATCTAGAAAACATGTTATCCACTTGCTGTTAGGACTTAGCAAATCAGTTCAATATCAGCTGGAAAAGGTAGACTAAAGCTGTGAGCCACCCAAAGGGTGGAATTAGATCTGCCCTTTTTTATACCTGCTGGGGTGGGGTACATGATGGGATTGGGGAATGTTTTCATTTAGATCCACCCTCCTAAGCCACTCTGTTTTCCTTTACACCGTAACCTCCTTGTGTTATAAGGCTGGAAACAGCTCTAAGAATGTGGAGAATGTAAACAGCCTTTTATTGTCCAAAAGGATGGCAGTGTAAAAAATGTGGGCTTATCACAGGGCTGCAGCTCCCACCTCACTTACCATGATAAAGTGCTCCAGGAAAAAAACAAAACAAAACATTACAACCCAAGCACAATCCAAAAACGGATTAGAATTTGACATAAGCTTCCTTAAAAATGAATCAATCAATCCGTGCTGTAATATTAGAATCTAGCTCTTAAGAAGGGTATATAATTCCTTCAAGATGTATTTCCTATTCCCTATTGACTATGGTGTTGTGGAAAAAAAAGAATCTAACATTTCCAGTATAGCAGCTGATGGGAGAACTTTTTCCCAACAGATGCCCAAATGTATTTCCTCATCTTTAAGAGTCTAACACAGTGGAACACATACACAGTTCATGGTCACTGAATGCAAAATTAAATTAACGAACTAAGAGATTCATGAAGATATCCTGAAGACCTTACCTAAGTACCTGATTTCCTCAGGCTTTTAGTTTCACTTACACACACCATACAAATGCTGCTGACCAGATCACCTTTTATTGGAATCCAGCTTAAACATTTGAAAAAGCAAGTGACACTAAAGTCTGACGTGGCATATATGTTGCATGCACAATGCCTTAGATTTAAAATGTCTTGTAACATGCAGTATTGTATATAGGCAGCATGTGATGGCTCACTGAAGGACATCTGGGAACACCACTGCATTTTCCTCTTGATGCCACTGAAGAATTTCTCACTTAATGCTGTGCAAGTGAAGCTAATCTCTGTTTTAAGAAGAATGGCCAGGCTCTTTCTTATCCTCTCCCCTTCACTAAGACCTTTTAGAATCCCTTCCATTCTCCACTTGCAAAGTATCTCTGCATCTACAGTATCATACATCTGATAGAGAAACTTTCATAAGTTACTTGTTCTTACCCTCCAGAAAGAAATAATAGAAAGAGAGAAGAGAAGAGAAGAGAAGAGAAGACATTGTCATTCTCTAAGTGCTTGGTTTCCTTAACCTTTTTTTAACAGCCCGGAGCTAACTGAGTAAAATCTTAACTATGAGGACCAAAAAGCGTGGGATCTGGAGAAAGCTCTCTTTAACAGCACCGTATCAAGGTAAGTGCCAAGAGAGCAGGAGAAAACCATCACACAGGCGAAAGCAGTCCCTTTCTGTAATTTTACTTTAAAAGTGGTCCTCTTGACGCTTTTACTGGTGACTCCCTGACATAGAATTAACTAGCAATACATACAGTATGCAGGTATATTTCGGAAGGAGGCGAGCACGGCGCCACGCGGGAAAAGCGAGAGAAGATAGTTACAACGCGAGCAGTCGCCCAAAGCCTCGCTGGCAAACCCTGAACCACCTTCTATCTAATACCCTTCATACTCCTTAGAGCCCCTTCAGGCGCCAGACCAGGCAGCAGAGGTCTTAGGTAACATACTGCTTGGAGATTCCCGAGAGGGGGCTCCAGCGTGGACTTTGGCGTGAAAGTTAGACCCTGCATCCCCACCGGCAGAAATCCCCATCCCAGTCCCCAGCGCCGGATGGAAAACGAAGAGAAATCCAGTTTGCGTTCCCCCCCACCCCCCAATCGGTCCTTTGCTTAAGTTTTCCCCTAGCCTGGAGCCTCTGACCCTAAAAACAAGGAGGCACGATGTCAGGGTTTGAAAGAAGTGTCTGCAGACATCTGGGCAAAATACCATGTAAAATATAAAGACCACCAAGCCCCTCAAACTCTGGGGTGGAGGCAAATCTTTCAGACCATTCTCATCGTATCCCGGTACCCTCATCCCCTCTCGCACCTTCTTCCCGGCCACTTTCCGCCTACTTTACCCCAGCTCTCAAGTCCCAACCCTTGCTAAGCCCCTCATCCGCCTCCAGATCCCCTCTATTCCATTCTGCGATCCTTCCCCTCTAACCCCTAAAGCAACCCCAAACTCCTTCCACTCCGCGCACTCCTAGCCCCAAGGTCCCATGAAGCCCCAGGCTCGGCTTCCGAGTCGGCCACCCGCGCGGTTTTCCCGCCGAAACGCGTCCCCAGCGCGTGGGGCGCGCAGCCGGCCGGGCACTCACCAGCTGCAGCAAGCCGGGGACCACGACGAGGGGCAGCGGCCGCAGGCGCATGGTGCCGGCTGGCGCGGCGTCTCACGAGCTGCGCGCCCTTGCCTGCCTCTCGCGCATCTCCACTTCGAGGGGCAGGACTGAAGACGCCAGGGACACTGTGCGGCGCTTTCCTCCCGGAATCCAAGCGCAGCGCCGCGCCGCGCGGGCCGGGTGGGCGGGCGGGCAAGGTGAAGGGGGAGGGCGGGCTGGCGGGAGGTGCTTCTGGGGCCCCCAGCGCGCCACTCCTTGGAGGGGGCCTGGAAAGGAGCGTGTGGGGCCGCTCGAGACCCGCACGCTACGCGGGGCTCCAGGGGTGCCCGGGACTCCGGCGTTCCGGGGTCTGGGTGAGCGCGGGGGACGCCTGCGGGCCGGAGGCGGCGGCTCGGGAGCTTTGGTACCCGTTCCCGCGCGAGGCTGCTCTAGGGATCCGGCCCCACGGTGCAGCTGCACAGCAGAGCTGAGCGCGTCCCGGAGCCGGGGGAGGCCCGGAGCCCTCTCTGCCCCCGTCCCCGCCCAGCAGAGGGCCTGTCCGGTGCCCGCTGACCCGCTCTCGTTTTACTGGGGAGGTAGGGCGGGGGGATTCTCCCTGTATGGCTGCGAGAAAGAGGGCTCCGAGAGAACACCCAAGGAGTTTGAAGCGTAGGCAACAGCAGCGTCCTGGGCGGGGCGTGGGGGGCTGCGAACAAGAAAGGCTGAAGCGGGGAGGTGGGGCTGGAGCCCCGGACGCCTTGGGAGAGCGCCCCACTCTGCGGCAGCGCCTAGCTCCTGAGCCCTGAGCGAGGGGTGCGAAGTGTGGCTGGCGTGGCTGGAAGGATTTCTGGAAGTGGGAAGTAGGGGGAACCGAGAGGCACCTGGAGAAGGGGTAGCGGCAGAGCCAGGAGAAATCGAGCTAGGTGTGCGGTCGGGGCTTGCTCGGGTTTGAAGGTGGTGTAGACAGCTTGGGTGGCCCAGAGACCAACGGAGCTGCGCCGCGCAAACCTGCCGGGACGCGGGAGAAGAACGGAGAAAACCCCACTGCAGCCTCCCACTCGGGAAATCTTGGAGAGGGGTATCTTTGAGACCGGGTGAGGCTGTACACCTGCAGCTAGTGAACCTCACCCCCATGTTAACAACTCGCCATTGGAGAGATCCTGAACCTTTAACCATCTCTGTGCTGGACATTCGAGGGGAAAAGTCAAAGGGCAATGGGCCTCAGGCTCTTCCAATGTTTATGGTGGATGGGAATGTAGCCACCATTCATCAACCCTTTTATTGAACAGGTGGGAAATTTAAGGTCCAGAGAAGTACAGTCACTTTTCCAGGGATGAGTCTCTGGGCAGCTGCTTCGACAAGAATGAGCAAAACAAGGTTATTTCCTACACCCAGAAACACAAAGCTCTTACTTACGGAAGAAAAACATACTGATGCAAGGGAGAAGAATTGCGATTGATTTCCAGCCTTCAAAAAATAAAACAACAAAAAGTGAAGTTTGGGATAGAATCTTACAGGAAATTCCTAGGGGAATTTTAAGAAAACCCTTCTCTTCTTACTGCCCACCTCCCACCCCAAAACAGGAAAAGAAGGGGAGTTTTGTAAGTCTTTAAATGGTCCAGGACCACGTTTGAAGCAGAGCAGCCTCCGTGGTAGGTCCCAAGGATAATAGAATTGACTTGGGTAGGGCAAGGTCCCACCATTTCACTGGGGATGCCAAGACTGTACAGATGGGGAGGGAGTTTATTCCAGTGTTCTGAGATCCCAGTGCGACTTTGAGAGCACGTTGTTCTTGAGGCTGTAGGTGGGGTATCTCTCAAATGCAACTCTATTCTGTTTATAGAGGTAGGGAGGCAAGAAGGGTCATGTATCCTTCTTAACCCCTTGCCAAGACTGACTGGGAGTCCCAGGGCCCTATGGCAAAGGATGCAGCAGACCCTTCCCGCTTTTGCTTGTCCTCAGACTCTTACTATTCTTTGCAACAGACTTTTAGACACAATCGCTATTTGCATATGTAAATCTATAACTCACTTCCTAGAGCCACCCCTCAGGTCCATAGAATTCTCTCTTTACCGAGGCTTAGAGCCCACTTCTAGAAAGTTATTCTATCCTCGAAGCATGAGTAAGATCATTTTGAAAATTAGAAGATCTCCTTGTTCTACTTTAGGTCCTGAATAAGGATTTTATTCACAGACAGTCTTTGGGAAACAAGAAGGACTCAATGGGAAGGGTTTGGCAGACATAGAGGAACCCCTGTTTGGAGGTGTGCTGCTAGAAGAGGAAGGGGAGGGCAAAGGACTTTGCAAGATTTTGACTCATTTAGAGTCTGAGCCTCAGCTGACTCATCTATAAAACCAGAGGGTGAGATCCCTTTCTGACTTAGTAGTTTCCAATTCTGTTACTACTAACTCGCTAAATGATGAGTGTATGACTTAACACACTATTGAAAGAAATAATTAAGGGATTTAATTACTGGGATACTTCACTCTTTAAAGTTGTTCATATTTCTGACACCATTTCTGCACTTTTGAGAAACATACAGAAAATTTTAAAGGAAGCTATACTTGGACATGTGTCCTAGTAGTACAAAGTTTCTCACAAAGGAACATACTGAAGGGTGTTGAATTCCAAGCTAAAAACTAAGGGACATGAGAGAACTTTTCTGTCCCATTGATAAGGCCATGTAAGAGAAGCAACAAGGGCCTCATTGATTAAGGTCTGGTATTACTGTGTTCATTTATAAGGTGACTGCCGATAATGTATTGTATTCTCTAAATTTGGCTGCCCGTACATGGGAAAGTGGAACAAAGGAAGGAAGGAGAGAAAGAGGGAGGGAGGGGAGGAAGGAGGAAAGATAGGCAGAAAGTAGCATTTAATACATTGCTTTGTCCTTCAGCATATACAGTCTAATTAGGAAACATTCAATAAACAAAACACAGCAGACATTACAGGAAAGTGTAAGCTTAAGTGCTGCCTCGTACAGCTGGAGGGAAAAAAGATCATTGTAGGCCAGTATGGATGTTTTGTAGCAGACATGAAATGGGAACTGGCTCAGTTTCCAGGAATGGCCAAGATGAGTCTATCGGGAGAAAAGGGGAAGAGCCATTTCATGTGGCAGGAAGAGCATGAGCAAAGGCAGTGTGGGGGACTACATGTGACATAATTGAAGGATGGACAGTAAGTGCAGCAGACTGGCTGGGGGACATGTGTTGAGGAAAAGCAAGAGGAAAGGTGGGCTATGCACCAGAATGTAGAGATCCAAGAATGCCAAGCTAAATAGTTTAGCTTGATCTGTAGGAAATAAGGAATCTTACAACTTTTTGGAGGAGGAAAGTCATACACCAAGTGGCATAAAGATATATACATGCAGGGTGGTCTTGAGGAGGAGGTCCCATGACGTGATGGTCCTGGTAGCTGAAAAGACAAGAATGGAGAGACGTGGGTACATAAGCTTATTATAATGGAACAGTGAACTGAACTTGGGGTTGGAATATTTTTAAACTTTCCTGGCATATTGGAGGATTTTTTTTTTCCCTTTAAACATCACCACTTTCTTTCTTATAGGCAGTTTAACAGCTAGAGAATCAGATCATTGCCTTTTCATTTTGCAAGGGTGGTTTTCACAGTGTGAGGGGAGTGAAAATAGTCTTCTCATACAGACAAGTGGCAGAAAGTAGAGCCTAACAAATTTTACTGCCATATGACTCCATTGTTGTCTTTTAAAAAGGCAGCTTACAGGGCTGTCAATGCTTTGAGAGCAAATTTGTCAACTTGTTGCTCATCTGGACAATTAGCTTGCTTCTTGTGCTTCTCCTCTGTACTTAATTTCTCAGTCTCTACTGTTCATTAGCATCATCACCAGCATGTGGGTAAGAACATGTTACACAGGATAGCATTTCAGAGTTGCGGTAGATATTAGACATTAACCAACTTTCTCACTTTTATGTTTAAGGAAATGGGAGCTCAAAAGGTTATGTGACTTGCTTCAGGTCATCTGGAGAGGT
The DNA here is from genome assembly GCF_023721935.1 of Panthera uncia. Lineage (NCBI taxonomy): Eukaryota > Metazoa > Chordata > Mammalia > Carnivora > Felidae > Panthera > Panthera uncia. Next base: position 89,925,103 of record NW_026057584.1, on the reverse strand, counting down.
GGGGGCAAATCCGAAACTTGATTCAAGGCCTCCGGCTTCATAGTTCAGTGCTCTTTTCAATTCATCACTCTTCCTCAGGTATTTTTCAACTGGCCGGCAGTTATAAAAGTTTTGATGTAGTGAATGAATGAACCTTTAGCTAATAAGGGTTGTGGGAATGATCTATGGATGCTAAAAGCCCCAGAATCTATCTTATTATTAGGAAAAGAAGCTTGACTGGACTGAGCCTGAAGCATTGATCTGGTAATAATTTTAGAAGAGTGAGACATGAAGAGAATTACGTGGCATGGGGCTACTCTGCAGCCTTTAGGGAAGTGGGATTCAGGACTCAGGAATATGGCACTACTTACCCCAAGGATAGAGGGAATTCTCAGGAAGCCTTTGGAACTCTTAGACCTCTGTAATAAGCTGGTGGGCTTTTAGTAGCAGTTCTGAACAACTAAAATCCTTTTAAGTTGCCATTCTTGTTGAGTAATTGAGTATTCTTGAGTTACTATTTAATAAAATATGATGCCATATTACAGTGACTTTAAACCTTGACTGCACATGGAATCACTGGGGACATTAACGTCTCTAAAAGTGGACTTGAGCACTGATATTTTTCACCAAGGAGATTTCACTATACAGTCATGGTTGAGAATTACTGCTCTACCAGAAACTTATTTTTTTCCCTTCCTTCCTTCCTTCCTTCCTTCCTTCCTTCCTTCCTTCCTTCCCCTACAGAATTGTTGCCTCCCATTTAGAATGCACTGAGGTTTTAACAGAATATCATTTGAACCTATTTTTATTCTTATATAGGACTTCTCAGGAGAAAGCTAGACATTTTCTTTGTAGATATTTGGGCATGACTGGAGGATTTATAAAGTTTTATCACATGAACTTATCAGTGGCTCCTGGTTCAAACACAAATCAAAGGATTCCTCTGTAGGGAAATTGTTTTTTCTCCAACGTTGATTGTCACAACAGTATCTCTTCACCATCTCTTCCTTGGATGTTAAAAGGTGTTACCAGGAATGTACTGGTTGATGCCACTGTCAGCAATCAACAGGAGAGTCTAGAGGGGAGGGAGGTGGCCCGGGGTTCCCAGTGGGTCTTGTGATGAGAGGGTTACTGGGTGAAGAGAACATCACTCAAGACTGACAAGGCAGGAGAGAGTTTCTCCCTGAGTGCTAATATTACATCTCTACCAAATTGGATTGATTTTTATAAACCTGTCATTATCTTTGCATGTATGTTTCCATGCACTGTCCATATATGTGTGATTATTTGACAGAATAAACACCTTTTCTACTTGTACATCAAATATGATGGGTGTCATAACTAGGAAATCATTTAACCTGCTTTGAATGTTGCTCCATAGATGGAGTGAAGGCAGGAGAACAGATCATAGAAGGTTAGAATTATAACATCTTGCTTAGCCCATTAGTTTATAGATGAAGAAACTGAGGCACAGAGAGGGAAAGTGATGTTCCCAAGGTCACACAGCCATACCATGGCAGGAGAAGACCAGACTCCAGTTGCTTTTTTGACTTTGACTATGCTAGGCTTACTCGGGTGGGGTGGAGCTGTGGAGTTCCTACAGCTGATCCGTAAGTTAAGAAAGGGACAGCAAAGGAAAACCACATTTACAGAACACGATCTTAAGTAATTAAATGGAAAATTTCCAATTTGAGTGGAATGCTTAGGGTTCCTAGAAGAGGGAAGACAGAAATCCTGGATGAAAAAAGGTTAGAGAGGACCCCCTGCTTCCCTCACATATTAACAGGGCACTCTTGGTTGCTACTGTCCAAACACAGTTCAAATCAAACAATGACAAGAGAAGCATTGTAATGATTCCCATTAATAGCAAGTTCAAAGTCTGAAGGTAGTTTCAGGCATTTTGATGCTAGATTAAGAAATTTTTGAGCAGAATATTGGGTTGGCCATCCTGGGTGTGTAAGTGCATTAAAGGAGGCTGGGGCAGCCGCTGCAGGAAGCTTGAGGTTGGAGCCCCAGGGAGCAAGGAATAAAACCTCCCAGGAGCTGACTTTTGTAAATAGCCTGACACCTTCCAACCACCACTGATTTTCTGCAGAAGGAAGTTGAAGTTGTTTCTTTAGTTTTCTCACAGATTCTTTTTCAGATGTCTTTTTTCCTTGACGTGGTCGTTTCTTGCCTCCAGTTTTCTTTGCTAGATATTCAAATGACTCTCATCTCCTAACTTCTCACACTCTGCTTTTCTGTATCTGCCTGGACAACACCTCCATGCCCAGCATCTTGTTTGTCAGCACAGACCCATACTTGCTGCATCAGATGAACTGGGAGTGTAACCTGTGGAAGATGGTGCAAAATCACAGGAGTAGCCCGCAGCTATTCCCACCTCTAAAGGTACAAGAGTTCTTCCGTACACACCATGAAAGCCATCACTTACCAAAGCATAGCAGCAGCTACATATACCGGTGGTTTTAACCACACCAAGGCACTGTCTACCACCTTCAAGCAATTAGGGTCTTTTTTTTTTTTTTTTTTTTTTTTTTTTTACAGCCAGGTTCTTATTTGTTTAAACATTGTATTTGGAAATACCTATAGCTTTTGAACTGTGCTCTTTAGCAGGATGGATGAATCCTACAGGGTTGCGTTTTGAGCCTTTTTGTAAAATACAACTGCCATATTTCACTTCGTAGTCCCTCTGGACCCCAGCATTTCTATTCAAGTGCTGCTCTCATGTTTTATTTCAAGCTGTGTCAAATGGATGGTACTTTCCTTGCCTTCAAACAGAAACTGTTAGAAAACAAGTGGGGTAATTTTCCTATCCTAATAAAGTACAGGTTTACATTAAAAGGCTATTGAGATTTGGTATGAAAATCCCAATTTCTAAGCATTTGGAAGCATCTATTTTGCCCCTCTGCTGATCTAAAATGAACTTGTCTGTTTCCTTAGCAGAGTAATCATCACACCAAGATGCCTTCTCTTCATTTATTGAAATATCTTGAGTGCTATCTACTGGCCAAATGTGGCATTGCCTCATAAAGCATGAGCTAGCCAACTGTCATAACTCTTTTAAGTATAACTTTGTCTAGGGACTGAATACATACCATATGTTGTAGCACATGCTGACACATACTGAGGACCTGCATTCTTGAAGGATATCGCTGCTAAGGATCACTCATTGTCTTCTAGATCAGAGAATCCCTCAATTAGGAGTCATATGGTTGTAATATAAATGAAATGTAACGGGTGGGCCCCCGCCTGCTCATTGCTCCTTGAAATGGTTGACCATCCATAGCTTAAATCTGATTCTCACTTTGCTGAATAATGTGAATGGATAAAAATAAGCCATTAATTTAAAACGAGCTATACAGAATCAGTCAATATTCCCATGTCTTCATGTGTATAAAAGGGAAGAACAGAGAAGTTAATAAAAAAACCCTTTCCAGTTAATTTGCACTATTACTAGGTAAAAAGCACATGCCAATGCTAATAGTTCTGATCAGAACACTTGAAAGGTAGCTAATATTTTGTATGAGTTAAAATTCATCCAATTTATGCTAATCAAACCATATTTTCTGTCCGTGGTCTTTCCTTTTTTAAGAATCTTATAAATGATCTAGAGAAGTACATTATGCTTTAATTAGGATTGCAGAAAAGAGCGTATCATGTGAGTGAAAAACAGTGAACAAGTGACAGTCAACGCCATATAATTTGGGAGACACAGTCTTACTTATTGTAGCAAAATGAATGATTGTCCCATTTAGGATAAATAGCTATAAAGGAAGAACCAAGGACAGGAGATCACTATTGATTATCAAGAAATAATAAAGAGAAAGGCCTAATGGTTTGACATTAATTTAGGCAGAGATCCAGATTATGAAGCTGTGTTAGCAGAAAGTTCATGCAGACATATAGATTTAGCAATATACAGGGCAATAGAATGTCCCATTTTATTTTTTAAGTCATTAAAATATAATTTGTGCTCTCTTTAACTCAATTATTTTCAGTTGTTTATTCAGTAATTTGGAATTATTTATGTCAGTTCATATCTATGTATAACTTCAGATTATAATTTAGAAACTGAATATTCTGGATTCTGGGACTGTATGATATATGTAACATATTCAGTTATCTGTATGTTATTAAATAATGATAGGTATAAGCATTTTGATTGATAGCAAAAAAGAGAGAACATAAGTTAAAAATACCTAAGTATAGGAGCTCCTGGGTGGCTCAGTCGGTTAAGCGTCCAACTCTTGGTTTCAGCTCAGGTCATGATCTCATGGTTTGTGGGTTTGAGCCTCGCATCGGGCCCTGCATTGTCAGCGTGGAGACTGCTTGGTATTCTCTCTCTTTCTCTCTCTCTCTCTGCCCTTCCCTTACTCACTCTCTCTCTCTCTCTCAAAATAAATAAACTTTAAAAAAATGCATAAGTATAATTAAAAACCCTTCTGTTTAGCAATTGAGTCTTTAAAAAATTATATTTATAGGCATAAGCAGGAATCTCACTAACACTTATTTTTAATCATTCCTAAATTGGACTTTCTATTTTTTTTAACCCCAGGTGCTGTACATATATTATCATATATAATTATTACAACAACCCTGTAAGGTGGGTATTATCTGAAATTTGCAATGACAAAGCTGAGGAATAGAGGAATTAAGTATTTTTTCCCAAGATCGCTCAACTGTTATATGACAGGACCCAAGATTTAGACCCAGACACTCTGGAACTATACCTCTTAACCATTGTACAATATTGTCTCACAGAGTATTGCTGTTTACATCTTGTCAGTAAAGTTCCAGATCTACTCAAACTCTTCATTTTTCTCATTTGTAACCAATAGAAATGGGGAAAAGTAGCATATAGTGTGATATTACTGAAGAAGTTGTGTGTATGTGTGTGTACATTATGTAAAAATAACTGCCATCATGTCTGACTTTGAGTGGAAATCCCCCCAAAACTTGTTAAATCTGAATCACGCAAATGCCGTTTTCAACCACAAAGGAGATGTTTTCCTTTTTTCTTTTCACTAATAACCCCTGTGTTAGGTTTCTCTATGTGATTCCATCAAGCTAGGAACCACATTTCCTAGGATCCTTTCCCCTACATAGTTGTGTGTTACAGCTGGCCAAAGAGATCTATATCTGCATGAGATCCAGAACGTCTGAAGCCCGGAGGCAGCCATTCCTCTCTCAAGCTCTTCAGCTTCTAATAGAGAGACACACAGATTAGACCAAGAGTTCTAGCCTGCCCTCACTCTCCTCCATCTATATCCAGCTCTTCTTTCCAGTGGCTGTGCCTACTGGGCAGTCACGGCCCTAAGCCCCTCTCTGGAAGCTTGGTGTGGATCCACGGAGTGGTGGTCACACGGACATCTTTCCCTAGATCACTCCATGGATTTCCCTTCATGAAACTGCTTGGCTTCTCAAAATATACTCACTGAACCTTTTTTTTTTTTCATGATTTTATTTTTTGGGGTGCCTGGGTGGCTCAGTCGGTTTATCTGACTTTGGCTCAGGTCATGATCTCGCAGTTCCTGTGTTCGAGCCCCAGCTCTGTGCTGCCAGCTCAGAGCCTGGAGCCCGCTTCAGATTCTGTGTCTCCCTCTCTCTTTGCCCTTCGCTCTCTCTCTGTCTCTCTCTGTCCAAAAATAAATAAACATTTAAAAAATTAAACATCTTATTTTTAAATAATGTCTACACCCTCAAACTTACAACCCTGAGATCAAGAGTCACATGCTCTACCAACTGAACCAGCCAGGCACCCCATCCTGACTGAACCTTGACTGGCATCGTCTCTTAGTTTTATACTCCTTTTTAAATTTACCCAACTGAAAATTGGCCACAATGGTCACAACGGGGCCAAAAGATGGAGGCCCTCAGTTTCCCTAACGTTGACTGCCTGATCATTTACTGTTAAAAAGTCTTTCTCAGGGATCACTATGCCCCTCTTTAAGTAGTTAATGGGGAATAAATATTACTACTAAGTATTTCCTGGCTTTTCCTTCCTCTGCCTGCTAAGAGGGTTCTGCTTGGGCCTGTTGATTGCTTCCCCTTTTTTTCCTCCCTGAAGAAAGTCCTTCCTGGCCAGATTCCCTGGACCTCAGTGGCAATTCAAGAGTAAATGGTGAGTGAAGCAGAACCAAAAGAGACGAGGTAGTGAAGGTTTGAGGAGTTTTTCAGGAGCAGTTAAGAAGAGAGAGCTGGAAAAAGTTTTAGTATATAAATGCAGTGGAAAGGGAAAAAGGGGATTTAAAAAAATATTACACGGACAATGCAGCTTTTTCATGGTATTCAAGACACTAAGTTAATATTAAGCAAATAAATTATTAAGTAAAAAATAAGTTACTAAATAAATAACAAGTTATCTTGAAATTAATTTCATCACACAGATTGGATTCTTTAAATTACGACCCCTTTGTGGGACTGGACTATGTGAACTGTGGCTTTGTAATGGTTATATGTATATAACAGGCTTCATGAATATCACATGGTCTTTAAATTGGCAGTCAAAACAATTCACCCCAATCTTTGAAATTTCTTAAGACCTCAGTACCTTTTCTGAGTCCAAAATTAATCTTTTAAGTATTATCCAAAGTGCAAAAATGTATTTCAACATCCATAAATGTTTCTCAAAGTATATTTTACTAAACCACCTCCAAGGAAAGTTAGTAGATATGAACAAAAAATCCTGAGTTCAACTAAGTTTAGGGAAGTCTAGATAAAATAAAGTTAAATTGATTTATTCATGGACTATTTAAAGGCCTTAATTTTTTTTTCTTGGAACTTTTTGAGTGCCTCTTTTGTGACTAGTATAACCAAAAATATATTTTGAGAGACACAAAGAGAAGCACATAATAGCCACGTGGCATAATAGCCACGTCTTTCTGCACACAGGTGAGATTTAGTGAGTCATGGGAAAAGTCAAATGTGTCTGGATTTTTGTCTCTGCATTGAACATGGGGAAGGAAAAATGAGAGCAAAGGTTGTAAGTTAGACTTATGTATGTGACTGGGTAAGAAACCAGAAAATTAAAATCAGGGTGGAATAGAAGTCGGTGTTTTTTAGTTTTTGTTTTGCATACAGTAAAACTCCCTCTTTGTAATGTATGGTTTTATGGATTTTGGCAAATGTATGCAGTTTCAATTTCCTCACAAATTTCTTAAACTATCCCTTTGTACTCAACCCATAATTCCAAACCCTGGCAGCCACTAATTTATTTTCCATCCCAATAGTTTTCCCTTTTTCTGGAAATCAAAAAAATATGTAGCCTTTGGGATCTGGCCTCTTTCATTTAGCAAAATGCTTTCATGTCTCATCCATATTGTTGCACGAATAAATAGATAATTTCTGTGTTGCATTGTACAGATATTTTGGAGTTTGTTTCTCCTGTGAAAAACATCTAGGTTCTTTCTTGTTTTTGGCAATTAGGAATAAAGCTGTGTGAACATTTGTTTTTCAATTTAGCTGGGTATAAATACGTAGTAGTGGGATTACTGGATCATATATCAAAGGTCTGTTTAAGTTTAAAAGGAACTAACAAACCGCTTTCCAGTGTCTACCATTTTGAATTCCCACAAGCAATGTATGATAGTTACAATTCTTCCACATCTTCATCCACATTCGATATTGTCATAGTTTAAAATTTTAATAGGTATATAGCAAATTCTCATTGTGTTTTTAATTTGTTATTCCCTAAAAACTAAGGACAATGAGGATGATTTCCATACAGCTTCTTTGGTAAAGTGTCTCTTCCAATATTTTGCCCATTTTCTGTCTGGTGTTTTTGTTTTTAATTATTGAACTTGGGTAGTGTTTATATATTCTCAATATAAAACTTTTACCAGATATATGATTTACAAATATTTTTTTTCCTATTCTGTGGACTGTCTTTTTATCTTTTTAATAAGGTCTTTCACAGAGCCAAAGTATACAATTTTGAAAGCCCAACTAATCAATATTTTCTTTTATGTGTTGTTCTTTTAGAGTTGTATCTAAAAACTCTCTGACATACCCCATGTAATGCAGATCTCTCCTAGAAGAAGTTTTAGGTCTATGATCATTTTAAGTATTTTGTTTGTTTGTTTTAAATACAGTAGGTGGTATGGATCAAAGTTATTTGTTTGTTTGTTTTTTCTTTTTGGATATCCAATTATTCTAAAAGTCTTTCTCCACTGACTTGCTTTTGAACATTTGTCAAGAATCAGTTGACTATATTTGTGTCATCTGTTTCCGGCTCTCCATTCTGTTTGATTGATCTATGTGTGTGTCCTTTTGACAAAACATTGCCTTGATGACGATAGCTTTGATAGCTTTAGAATAAATTTTGTAATCCAGAAATGTGAGGCCTCGGACTATTCTTTTTTTTTTTTTTCCCAAAATTTCAGAATTGGCTATTCTAGTTCCTTTGCCTTCCCATGTAAATTTTTAGAATCAGCATGTCAATATTTGCAAACAAACAAACAAACAAACAAAAAACAAAACCCACCAAAAACCTTCCTGAGAGTTATACTGGGGCTGAAATTTGAATTTAAAGATCAAACTGGGGAGAAGAAATGAGGAGTGGAGTTTTAACTACCATTTCTATCTTTTATTTTTCAGTTTAAGGTGTACAGCATAATGATTTGACTTACATATGTCATGAAATGATTAGCGTAAGTTTAGTTAACATCCATCATCTCATAGAGATATATAAAAAAAGAAAAAAAACCTTATCTTTGTAGTGAGAACTCTTAGGATTTACTCTTTTAAATATTACCATACAGCAGTAGTACATCATGATTCTATACATGACATCTTCAGTACTTACTTGTCTTATAACTGGAAGTTTGTATCTTTTGATCAGCTTCATCCAATTCCCCCTCACCTCATCTCTGGTAACCACAAATCTGATCTCTTTTTCTATGAATTTGGTTTTGTTGTTGTTTAGATTCCACATATAAGTGAGATCATAGACAGTGTCTTTCTCTGACTTATTTCATGTAGCATAATGTCTTCAGGATCCATCCATGTTGTCACAAACGACAGTTTTTCCACTTTTTTTATGGCTGACTAATATTCCATTGTGTATGTGTGCGTGTGTGTGTGTGCAGATACACACACACACACACACACACACATATATAGATAGACACACACACACATATATATGTATACTACCACATGTAGTGTGTATCTATCTATATCTATCTATCTATCTATCTATCTACACTATAACTTCTTTATCCATTCATCCATCTATGAACTTAGGCTGTTTCCATACCTCTGCTATTATAAATAATGCTGCTATGAACATGGGGGTGCAGAGATCTCTTCAACATAGCATTTTCCTTTCCATCAGATATAGTCCCAGAAGTGGAATTGCTGGAACTTATGGTAGTTCTACTTGTAATTTTTTGAGGAAATTCCTTACTGTTTTCCATAGGGGCTATCTATTTGGTATTTTCTTTATGACGATTGAACAAGTTACCCTGTCTCTGAACCTCTGTTTGTGTGTCTACAAAAGTGGCAGAGCAGGGAAGATGATGACTCAAGGGAAGTGTGGGCAAGACACTCATGTGACTCATGGTCACTCGTGTCACCACATTGTGACCATGTATTGTCAGCAAATGCTCCCTGTTCCAATAGTCGATATAATTTTTACAATGTTTTGCATTTGTTTACTACTTAGCTGTCAACAAAGCATTTCTTTTTTAAAATTTTCATATTTTTTAAACTTTTTTTCATTACTTATTTTTGAGAGTCAGAGAGAGACAGAGCATGGGTGAGGGAGGGGCAGAGAGAGAGGGAAACACAGAATCAGAAGCAGGCTCTAGGCTCTCAGCTGTCAGCACAGAGCCCAACACAGGGCTCGAACCCACAAAGCCATGAGATCATGACCTGAGCTGAAGTCGGACGCTTAACCGACTGAGCCACCCAGGCGCCCCTTAAAAATTTTCATATTAATCACTGCCTAGATCTCTATAAATCCCATGGTGGGGGCTGGGCAAGAAAGAAACTGAGGTTCACATATCAAGTAATTTTCCTAGATTTTCAAGAACAGGATTTTTTTCAAACCTAGAAATTGGAAACTGACTGTTAGCAATCTGATGTCTCATTTTGGTTGTTTTGTGAGCTGGACAATACTTTCATCTTTGTCTTTACCTAGTGAATGGCTATATATCCTCTCTTTGAGGGGACATGAGAATCATCAATGTCCTTAAAACACTGTTAGGTACCCAGAGGAAAGCTTGAATGAAGATAAAGAACACTTTTGTCAGTAGAGAATATCTTTAAGCCTATTGATCATCATTCCTTGAGTAAGACAACAAACAAAACCCAAACTTTAAAGTTTTCTTCCTATTAGAAAGGGAAAATGAAATAGCATAGCCTGAGACTGAAAGTCCTCTATCCTTCAGCAACAACTTATTTTTCTCAGCCTTTTATTTTATAACTTTTCAACCTAGATTATCATCCCCAGCCAAAGCAAATTACTACTGTTCTGACATACAGCGCTATCCTCATGCCCATTACTTTATTGCTTTGCCTCCTCCAAAATATGAGCCCCCCCTCCTTTATTTCAAATACATTTTCAAAGTTTCACTTAAGTGGACCTTTCCCTGGTTTATCCAACTGGTAGTCATATCTTGGTTTCTGAGTTCCTTCCATAGATGTTTGTGAGCACCGCTCATGAAATGTTTCTGAAACGTTGTGGTGTATGTTAGTGTCATTTTTATCTGAGAACGTCTTAACAGAAGCGCCACCTGGCAAACTCCCTGAAGAGAGAAACTGCATTTATGTTCCTTTCTATCTCTACAGAATGTGAAAGTATGCAGTGTACGTGACTGATATCCCTACATATTAATTAACTGGAATGAACTGTCAATGTTTGATACATAATTATAAAATGTTAAGATTTCTAATATGACTCCAAATTTAAATATTTGGTCTGGGAAGGGTTTGGAGTTGGACAGGGCTGCTTATGTAGTTCATCTTCCTGGTTCTCAATAGTCTGTTTTATTTTCTCCTCATTCCTCTTCATCTACCCCCACTCCCTTGGCACCTGGGTGAGCTCACATGGTACTGGGGAGTCTCCTCTTTTTGGACCAAATTTTCTGAGGCTTTGCTTATTTCATTCTTCTGATCAAACATTTCCTCTCAGCTGTACCATGTCCACAAAGGTATCATCTTTTATAAGTGATGTGTGGAGAAAAGAAAGAGAAAAGGGATTTTTATCTGATGATATACTAACAGAATTCAGGTTAGGAATTTTAGTGAGAAGGGCATGGTCTTTGAAGTCAGATAGTCTTATATTCAAATCCAAACTCTACTAGTTACTGTCTTTGTGACCTTGGGTGAATTGTGAAGTTTAACGAAAAGCATAGGTAGTATTTCCAGAACATGACGAACACACTCCACATTTGTTTCCTTATTCCTGTTTTTGTATACTCCTCTGAGAATACAGTAATGGCTGTTATTTATTTAACATTGTTTATATGTCAGAAACAGTGTTAAGTGATTTATGCACATTTTATTATAACCCTTGAAACAATATAACTTTCTGGAATTACTATACCATTTTTCTTAAGAACAAGCAAAGACTTCATTTAAAGAATATTTTGTAAGGTCATAAGATAGGAAAGTAGTAAAGTTGGCATTTGAATCTCAATTTGATTACTTCTAAGACCTGGGATTTTAGTTACTATACAGTATCTTACTGGTTATATGCACTGTGCCTCATTAGAAATTTCATGTGTGAAGTCAAGAATGGGGAACATTCAACATCAAGCAAACTTGTAGAGGACATATTTTAAGTTGCAAGGATTTTCCTCTCTTCTTCAGACCATATCACAAGAAGCATTTACCTGTAATATCTTGTTACAGTCTGTTAAATATATTTTAGTTGGGCAAGATACATTTGTATGTTCATAGAATTCTGCTGAACCATTTCTACCCTGATTCCTTATAGTCAATTAATCAAGAAGCACTGTGAAGTCTTTCACAATAACACCGTCACTGATGTTATTTCCACTGACACTTTAAATATGGTACAGCTTGATTCACAAGAAGTCCGCCTCTCTTCTAGTTATGGTGGGGTTGGAGGCTGTAGGAAAGGACGTGGCTATTCCTAATCACAGCTACTGCCTGCACGTCTATAGCTGTCCTTTTTAGGGTTCTGTTCCTTTGGGTGACCAGTGTGGCTGTGCTTCCCATTTATTTTATTTATTTCTTATTTGAGAGAGAAAGAGAGAGCGCGCACACAAGGGGGCTAGGGGGCAGAGGGAGAGAGAATCTTAAGCAGGCTTTACACTCAGCGTCGAGCCTAAACAATCCTCACCCAGCCAAAATCCTATTAGGTAAGGAATTTTCATATGTGATGTCTTTATAATTACTAGGGTTACCATTTTCTGTTCTAGGAATTTGTTTCCCACTTGGCCACATTTCTTTCTTTAAATTATTTTCTTTTCTGTTTTTTTTTTTTTTTTTTGGGGGGGGGGTGGTGGGAAGGAGGGAAACTGTTCTAATGCTGCCCTTTCATTTCTGGTCAATATCTCATTTTTCAAATAATTACGCCTTTTGTACTTCTAGCACTTTACCATATTTATATGTTATTTTAGGGATAGCTATCCTTTTTTTTTTTTTTTACATAAGGCACAGTTTTTAATTTTAAAATTTAGTAATATTTTCCTAATTTTAAAATTGATGTATATTCATTGTGAAACATGAAGTTCAGTGAGGTTAAGTAATTTGCCCAAAGTCATCCATTTAACAAGTGTCAAACCCAAAATTCTTACTATTCCCATGCTATTAACTAGACTGCTATACTATTTTATTAACCTAAGCTGTCTTTTGCAACAAAAGAACCATGTAAATGATAATTATATATATCTTATTATTAAAATCCATCTACATTATTTTCTTTTGGTCTTACTGATATTCAAGTTCCAAGTTTATTATAGTATCCACCAGCATTTTCTCAGAAGTAGTTAACTTATCTATGAGTTAATTCACCATTCAACAGATATTACAGAAACACCTACTGTGTTCCAGACTAGACTGTTAGATGTTGGGCAATCACTGGTGCACAAATGGGAATTGTAAGGTGAGATTTTTTTTTTCTTGCTTCCCTCCCCCGACCCTGTTTTATTTGTATGGTTTAGGATGAGAATTTCTTGATTTCTCATTTTGGATTTTTCATATTGGTTTAACTTTATTTTTTTCTTCTCAGGACAGAGATTCTTAAATGCTAAGAGCTATGTAAGGTCTTTTAGTTCCTTCAGCTGTGACATTGAGAGACAATAGTTTTGCAGTCTCCTCAGTCTTGCAAGCTCATGATGGGCATTCTCCCAGCAGGCAGCATCACCAGATAGGTCTGGCTTAGGAAATCAAACAGATCTCTTAAATCAACAAGTTTTTGGCTGATTCCAAGTTGTAACAGGACTTGTTCCAAAACATCCTCTGCAGTCACCAGTGAAAAATCAATAAGCAAGTCACTAGGATATGTAAAGGGGGAAAAGACATACATTGAAAGGAAAATGAACAACTCAAAAAAAAATCAAAGTCTATTATAAAAGAAAACCAAACACTTGCAATGCTATCAGCTATTTTTATTCTCAAACTTATGCACCATCTTGATAGTTAAATGATGCTTTCCCTAAACAACTAAAATAACAAGACACTTCTGAGTTCAGTAAATTTTATCCTGAGGACATAAGGAAGTAGGCTTACTTTGTGTTGTTGCCTCTAGAGTTTTGCCACCGTAGGAGGGGGGATTCGCCAGTGGCTCTTTCTTCCATTACTTGTGAAGGAGTGACATAGAAATGGCTAACTGACTATTTTTTTTTTTTCTTTCTGCTGAACAACTGTGTCAGTGTTATATTTCACTCACACATCAACATTTGGGGAACTTGGCATGAAGTAGTAATTTGTAACTTATTGTGCCTTAGAATCATCGGTGGTGGCTTTGGAAACTTCAGGTGCCTGGGCTCCACTCTGGATACTCTGAAAAGCTTCACATATGAGTGATTCTGCTGGGCCTTCAGGATTGGGAAGCCCTGGGCAGCAACATGAGACTGGAAAGATATTTCATGCTTGAATGAAGGTGCAAAAGTTAAAATGGTGTTGTGTATGGAGGTGATATTAAATAAACTAGTATGACAAGAAAAGGGTTATGTTAAAATATTTATGATGATACTTGGGTAAATTTCAGAGAGCCTTGAGTACCGGACTTGTTTTTCTAGTTAAGTGCAGGAGGTATCAGAAATTACTCTTTGTGACTTTTTTTTTTTTTTTTAATTTGAGAGAGAGAGAGAGAGTGTGTGTGAGCAGGGGGAGAGGGGGAGAGAGAGAGAAAATCTTACGCAGTCTCCATACTCAGTGCAGAGCCCTACATGGGGCTTGATTCTACGACCCTGGGGTCATGACCTGAGCTGAAATCAGAAGTTGGACACTTAACTGACTGAGCCACCCAGGAATCCCTACAAATTACCTTTCAAACTGCTTTAATTAACAACCTCCTCAAACTTTGGAAATTATTAAAAATATATAAGAAATTCCTACCCTCCCTCCCCCCAAGGGTTACCCTGACCTCTTTTCCTTTGTAAAACAATTGGTGAAGGTCTGTAAGCAGAGATGTAGACAAGCAGCCTGTTTTGCATGGCCTGAGGCCACAAAATCTTCCTGCCCAGCTGGGGAGCCCCAGTCAGAACAGATCGCCTTTAAATGCACAATCAAAGCCAGGTCAAATGTTCCAGAACAGACTGAGAAACGTGAAGCCAAATATGATGAATTGTGGTGAGTAGTTGGCTGTAAGAGAATTAGGCTCTGTGTGCTTCACCACACATTGTTCAGGGAGTGGTTTGCTTGTTGATTGTTGGGAGAATTTTAAAAGCAGAACTCTGTCCCCTCCTACAAATGTGGCCAATAACGCTTCCATGTATGCGGAGTTATTCCCCAGCTGCAACCAGGGGCTGGTCAGCATAAGCATTTGGTATTGTCTGGATTGGTCACGATTAGGTGCAAACAAATTTCTGTGATATTAGCTGGAAATAACTCAATTATCATCTTACCCCCTCTAATTCAATTTTTCAATTTCCTTTTTATTTCTCTGCTGTGATTTGATGTTCTGCGTTTTCTCCTACATACCACGTGCTTCCAAAATCTTTTCATTCTATATCATTCTTTTTTCATTTTTATATTTAAGTCATAACTTTATTCTTGTGTGTAAGTACCCAGAGTGGCTCTTTATGTGAGTGGCAGAATGTGATTCTTATGTAGCTCATTCTGACTTTCTACTACACGTAGCCTTTGGTTGGGTTGTTGTATAAAACTAAATATAAGGAACATAGTATGTTTAAATTACAAGATACTTTAGCCACATTTCAGACTGTGTCCTGCAGAAGGATGTTTTGTTTTATTGAAAAAATTATTTTACTCTAAGAATAAGTTGATTTGGGAGAGATGAATTCATAAACCTGGCGTCTACCTTTCTTAACAGCTGGAAGACTCTGGCAGGGCTACATTTGGATCATTAGAAGTATTCAAATATACAATGATGCCAGATCCTAGCTGTGCTTCTCTGCCCCTGTGCCCCTGTGCTAATAAACTGATATTTTGGACAGCTGCTCTTTTGATAGTAGGATTAAAAAATTATACAACATTTTAAATGCAGAGAGAGAGGAAATAATTTAAACTAAAAAAAAAAAGAGAAAACTTTGAGAACACAGAAACACAGGTCAAAGACTAGGAAAGAAAGGGAATAAATCTCAAAATAATATTTAGTATATTCAGTTATTTTTAACACGAGTATTATACTGTTCATAGTTTTTTTTTATATTTGTGATTGTTCTCAGCAGTGATTTTTAAAATTTTTTCCACATATACTTCTGTATTTTTTTTTACATTCTCTACAATAAGGTTATATTCTATAATCAGAAAAATGCAATATTAGGTAAGTCATTAGATCTGTAAAACTACTAGGTATTTACCCAAAGGATTTAAAAATACTGGTTTGAAGAGGCACATGCACCCTGATAGCAGCATTATCAACAATAGCTAATGTCTATTGACTGATGAATGGATAAAGAAAATGTGATATATATATATATATCTCACATATATGATATATATAATAGAATATATATAATATGCTATATATATAATGGAATAGTACTCACCCATCAAAAAGAATGAAATCTTGGGGCACCTGGGTGGCTCAGTGGGTCAAGTGCCTGACTCTTGATTTTGGCTCAGGTCATGATCTCATGGTTGTGGGATCGAGCCCCGCATTGGGCTCTGCGCTGGGCATGGAGCCTGCTTGGTCTCTCTCCCTCTCTCTGCCCCTTTCCCTCTCTCTCTCTCTCTCTAAATAAATATATAAGTATTTTTTGAAAAATGAAATCTTGCCATTTGCAAAGACACAGATGGAGCTAGAGAGTATTATTCTAAGCTAAGTAAGTCAGTCAGAGAAAAACAAGCAGCATATGATTTCACTCATATGTGGAATTCAAGAAACAAAATAAAGGAACATAGAGGAAGGGAAAAAAAAAGAGAGGGAGAAAAATCATAAGAAGCTCTTTTTTTAAAAATGTTTATTTATTTTTGAGAGAGAGACAGAGAGAGACAGAGAGAGAGAGTGGTGGGCAGAGAGAGGGAGACACAGAACCTAAAGTAGGCTCTAGGCTCTGAGCTGTCAGCACAGAGCCCAATGTGGGGCTCAAACCCCCAAACCATGAGATCATGACCTGAGCAGAAGTCGGATGCTTAACTGACTGAACCACCCAGGTGCCCCAAGAGACTCTTAATGATAGAGAAGAAACTGAGGGTTGCTAGAGAGGAGGTTCATGGGGGATGGGCTACATGGGTGATGGGTATTAAGGAGGGCACTGTGATGAGCACTGGGTGTTACATGTAAGTGAGGAATCACTCACTTACATGAGTGATGTAATCAATGTTCTGAAATCAATGTTATGTTAACTAACTAGAATTTAAATAAAAACTTGAAACAATAAAAGAAAAACTAACCACCCCTCCCCCCCCAAAATAAAAAAAAAACCAAAGAGTTTAAAAAAAAAATCTGTAAATCTTCTGATAGGTTTGGTAAGCTACATTAGCACAGCACCATTCTTCACCCATGATGTTGGTGGCAGGAGTGAGGAGTCTCACTGGGCTAAGACTAATCATGGTTAGATGACCTCGGGCAAGTAATTTAAACTTCCTGAACAAGAGATTCAACATCTCCAGTCACCTAGAACTCCACTGTCCAATATAGTAGACACTAGTCATATGTGGCCAATGAACACTTGAAATGTGTTAAGTCTGAAGTGAGATGTGTTGTAAATGTAAAATACATGCTGGGTTTCAAAGACTTGGTACAGAAAGAAGGAAAAACTTTTATTGATAATTGTTTTTATATTGTTTACAAGGTGAAATGATAATATTTGATATATTGGATTAAACAATACATTAAAATTAATTTCATGTTCTTTTCAACTTTTTAAATATGACTACTAGAAAATTTAAATTTATATTTGTATGTTGCATTATATTTCCACTGGGCAACATGGATTTAGAAGATGTAGGCATTTAACCTAATGGTCTCTAAAATCCTTCTAAGTCAACCGTTCTGTGAATTGAGAAGAATGTGTGAACAATGTGTCAACATATAAGACAGAATCACGGGGCACCTGGGTGGCTTAGTCGGTTAAGCATCCGACTTTGGCTCAGGTCATGATCTCACAGTTCGTGGGTTTGAGCCCCACGTTGGGCTTTCTGCTGACAGATCAGAGCCTGGAGCCTGCTTCAGATTCTGTGTCTCTCTCTCTCTGACCCTCCCCCGTTCATGCTCTCTCTCTCTCTCTCAAAAATAAATAAACATTAAAAAAAAAAAAAAAAGACAGGATCACGATGGAACGTATCATGTTGGGTTTCATGCAAAAGCAATCCATGAGTTAAATTTGGGGGAATAGAAGTAACATAACTTTTTATAGGTGCTTGAAACTATTTGAAGAAAGTGTTTGGAAAAAAATAAGCAAAATGATGGAAAAAAATGTGAGGAGAAAAAATAGTGATACCTCATATCTAATGCAGTGGACGGTCTCTTACCTGACTTCTCTTTAACCAATTAAGTTGTTTAACTGACAGGCGTCTCTTTTTCTATAAAACATATTATATTGGCTGAGGCGCACAAGTGCACTACTTACTTATCTCATGACTAATCACGTTCCCAAAAGTTATGCACCTATCAGCTGAGTCATATACTTACCAGGGGTCACAAGTGTTGGTTCCCAAGCCTGTTTATGCCTGCTGGACTTGTTATTGTAATTCTATAACTTGTTATTATAATTATATAACTAACTAACTGATGAAATGTAAGTGTGAAAAAAACTTGCTTCTATGAAAAATCAGTTTAATGCTTGGAATCAATAAAGCCAAGTTGTCAAAACATAGTGTCACATTGTGTCTACAAGTTTCTTGGGGAACTGTAAAAATCTACAAAGATTCTGTACTCCCTTTGCTTCACAGTGTTATTAAGATCTATGAAAAGCCTGGAAATTATAGATGATGAATTTTGAGGTAGTTTATGGAAGAAACGAGGAGGAATTCTAACCACTCTCTATAAAAAGATAATTCACTTTTGTCATATTGAGACACATGCTTAATGCATGTATGTAGCACGTTATATCATTGCCCCCTATGCCCATTTCTAAAATGTGACTAAGTATTGTTCCTGACTATTGAATAAGATGTCTTCTAACTTACATTGCTTTCCTTCCCCTTGACTCTATTTTTATAAATGATTACTCCCCACCCCAAATCCTCTTACCCTCCCAGGCCTAAGTCTGTGGCATTTTCCACAATCCTGTCCTGAGACAAACTAAACTTCTAATTCTGGAGGCTGGAATCCATTCTATGCAGGATCCAGCCTCAGGCTAACCCTGCAGCCTTATCCCCTCTTAGGATCTCTGTGTTCCAGAGAAACTGAGATCCTTGTCATTGGTGCAGAAGTCCTGCAATTTTCCATCTTTTCTCATCTTATGCTTCTCATGCTGGAATATTCTTATACCTTCTTTAATAATCAGTATTCTACCACTTATTCACTGTGTAATTTTAAAAATATTACTTACTGTATCTGGTAGATTGTTATGAGAAAGAATGAGGTAAAGCCTATAATTCACCCAGTACAGCGCCTGATAGATAATGGTATATACCAGTGTTACCTCCTTTTCTGTTGGATAAGGGTTTCCCCTTAGAAGGAATTAGCCTCTTAACTCCCTTAGCTTTTTCTCAGTACTTCTCTCATGGCCCTTAGATTGTATGTTAATTTTATTTGTTGACCTATATGAGAATCTGGAAATCTACATAAAAGCTGGGAGGCAAGCCATTTTTTTCTACTTCGTTTGTGCTGTCTGGAATGAAGATAGCAGGTGAAATGCACTAGCCATTTTGGGCCAGGAAATGATCTTGAGATCTATTTTGGTTAAAACACAACTATTTGGGTGGCTTAGTTGGTTAAATGCCCGACTCTTGGCTTTGGCTCAGGTGGCAATCTTCCAGTTCGTGGGTTTGAGCCCCACTTCAGGCTCTGTACTGATAGCATGGATTCTGCTTCAGATTCTCTCTCTCCCTCTCTCTCTCTGCCCCTCCCCTGCTTGTGTTCTTTCTCTCTCTCAAAATAAATAAACTTAAAAAAACAACTATTTTGGTTTTGTTCATAAGCAAACAAATTTTCACTTAATTCATAGATCCATTAGACTCTTACAGGAAAATTCTTAGTCTAACTCACCTTTGTATATATAACACTAGTGTTTCTCTAATTATCTATGCTGAAGCACCAGGCTGCCTCCCAAGCCATTGGGTGGGCACTTTCATAAAATAAACTAAAAATTAATTACTAGAATAATGAAATTAATAAAACATAGAAATGCAAATCCCAATTCTTTATTATTAGATTTAACAGGCAAAATCATAGTTTAATCAATGGAATTAAGAAAAAGTAGGATATCTGGGTGGCTCAGTTGGTTGAGTGTCTGACTCTTGATTTGGCTCAGGTCATGATATCAGGGTCATGGAATTGAACCCCAGGTTGGGCTTTGCACTGAGGTTGGTGTGTGCTAAAGGTCTCTCTGTCCCTCTGCCACTCTCCCCCACTCGTGCTTTCTCTCTCTCTCTCTCTAAAATAATAAAAAAAAAATTAAAAAAAAAGAAAAAGAAACACATGAAAAAAGAATGAAAAATTTAGAATAATACACATTATTCTTTCCAGTGTGCATATAAGATGATTAATATAGAGGATCAATATTATACACCTATTTTGGGTCATTCCGAAATATAATTGAACAAAAGCTTATGAGTGAAACACTAACTTCATACATTAAACTCCTGCTTGTTCATTTTCAATATATGCCATATGTATCAATACTTAAAGTTTTTAAAAAAAAAAAATTTTTTTAACGTTTATTTATTTTTGAGACAGAGAGACAGCATGAACAGGGGAGGGTCAGAGAAAGAGGGAGACACAGAATCTGAAACAGGCTCCAGGCTCTGAGCTGTCAGCACAGAGCCCGACACGGGGCTCGAGCCCACAGACTGTGAGATCATGACCTGAGCTGAAGTTGGACGCTCAACCGACTGAGCCACCCAGGTGCCCCTTAAAGTTTTTAATATGATGAATAATCCTGCTTGTTCATTTATTTAATCTAGATTGGGTTGGTAACATTGCTATTTTCAGGGGATAACATAGAGATGATTACTGAAGGGAATGGAAGAAGGGATTTTAAAGCACATATTTCACTTCACTTCCCATTCTCTATTTATGTATCAGGGCAGCTTTGCTATTGCCTGCTTCTTGGTGTAGTTAGAAACAAGAGCTCAGAAATCCATCCCTCTGGGTTCATATCTTGGTACATTGTTTACCAGATATCATACATTAGGCTATTTAAATGATCTGAGTCCCATTTTCCTCACGAATAAAGTGGGGTTTATAATTTGCATAGGGTTCTTGTGATTATTAAATTAACACATATTAAAGGGTTTTGTAAATGCTCCCCAATTGTTACTGCCATTTATCAGAGACTAAAAGCAAGAGATTGAGTTTGATGGTGTCAGAGATAAGGGCAGGCAGGAATGAGAAGCTGTCCATTAATGAAGCACTTCCAGTGTGTTGTAGGCATGTGGAGAAGATGGTGAGAAAGCCTTCCTTCTTCTATCCTTCCCCTCACGTGCTGATCATGGGAGGACTCTGAGGTCAACTGTCCCTCAGTAAAGGGCAATGGGATACTGGGGGTGTCTGCAGACCCTAGCCCAAAGTGGTGAGTGCTCTCCTCAGTGTCCTTGGCCTGGACCACCTCCAGATGCCTTTCTAGCTTTAATTTGCTAGAGTCACCAAGAAGCCTTCTGGCTTTATTTCGGTTTGCCTGGGACATCTTAAGATATGATTTGCTCTTGGCTGAAGTTTAACCACTATGATTTATTTTATCAGGACTTCACATCTTCTGTTTCGATCACTGAGTTCTCTGTCAACTTGTGATGACAGACTAAAACTCTGCAGCCCTGACAAGTGCTAGTCAGTTTCTCATTTTCTTTTCCAACCGAGGTGAACTCTACACACCTGTTGGGTGTCTGCTTCCTCCGTGTGTCCTGGGCTCCTCATTAGAGCATTCCACCGACCCGGCCTGAGCCTGAACTCCTCACCATGACCTTTTCTACCACTCCATTAAAGGTGTGCATGATGTTTCCTCAGGCTCTGATCTCCTAATAATAGTAAAGAAATATTCCAGATTTGTTGTGTCTGACTTATAAGAATCCCATTTCTTCCTTAGGATGACTTAATATTGGAAACCTCTGGCAGGTTTATGGGGTTGATTTGAGGAGGGCGGTATAAGTGCTACAAATCCATGTCCTTAGATAATCCGGGATAGGCCATGGATTACCCAGGACTGACACTCATAGAATTGTGGCAAAGTCTCTAGTGGAGTCTCCTCCATGTGCAGATGTCAAATGGTGGCTGGATGAGATATCTTCCACTTAGGAAGCACCTGTAGCTCTTCAAGCCTGAATCGCCCAGCCTTGGCCAGTGTTCCAGGCCTAGCTGCTTTGGTGTTGCCCTTGGCCTTTGTCATTTGTTCCATCTAATACATGACTGTACTCTGATTACCTGGAGAAGTATTTATGGATCACGGCAATAAGCCTCTAATAAACTCAGTCCCCAAACCTGGCCACTTCCATGAAAACACCTGTCAGCTGAGTTCATCTATTTCCTTCAGATTTCCACTTAGTAAGGATACTTTTCATTTATATGGTGTTTTTCAATTTACAAATATATGACATATTTTGAATCAAATGGGGTTAAAGTCCAACTTTTTATTTTAGAAATGAGGAAGCCCAGGCTTCAGAGGCTGTGTGATATACCCAAGTCCACAGAGATGTTAATGGCAAGGCCAGGGCAAAATTTATGCTTCTTAATGATAATAGCAAATATGCATTAAACAGAGAAAACAGAATAAATATATTCTAGTCTTAGAAACTAAACCTGTCTTACAGTGGGGATCACTGAGGCATAGAGAGCTTGAGTAATCTGTCCATAGTTGAATGGTTAATGGTATGGATGTGGGTTCGAGACCTCATTGGTGGCCACAGAGCCCATGGCTGTGTGCCAGATTCTGCTGCCTCTGTCTGTCTCCTGATACCTGGTACTGTGCTCCTAGCCTCCTCCAGTCCCCATATCAAAGCTCTATAAAGGAAGCAGAGAAAGACCTATAATTACAACTTGGCAAGTGAAAAAAATTGAGGGTCAGAAAAGATGGCCATCAGGGAAAGATCTTTAGGTTATCCCCAAGTCTCCCTGCAGTGAGACCCCAGCTTTTGATTATTTCCAGGAAGAGGGATGAAATTCAGCCCTCAAGTACGGTTAGGGGATGAGTCTCTGTATCTTCTGCTGGCTGGTCAGGCAACTTTTTGATGGCTGGGAGCCCTGTGTCATACCAGCAGTTACTATCTTTAATCAGTCCTGGTAACAAAGTAATCACCAGGAAGCACTTAGGCTTCTAGTTTCTTTCCCCTAACTGACCAATAAAGAATATTCAAATTCACAAATGTTCTTTTTACTGCCTTCCAAATGATTCCAGTGAACCAGCCAACATTGTAAGAAGTACATTTCTTTTCGTTTTATTTGCTATTTGCAATGTTATAGTTTTCACTCTGAAGGCCCATTGGCTGGTGCTCAGGAAATTTGGAGATGTTATATTTGTCAGTTGGGTTGGACTTGCCTTACACACTGAACTCAGATTCTGTATCTGGGACTCACTACTGTTAAGCAGGGTTGATTCTGCTCAGAACTGAATTCACGTATCAGCTAGAACAATAGCTCTATGCTGCCATCTACTGGAACTCTAGAGAATATGCTTCCCCTACGTATTTATTAGAAAATGTTGTAAAACGGAATTAACAGAGAGCTAGAAAAACAAAAAGAAACATAACAGATGTTTGTATGCTGGAAAAGTAAGCCCAAAAGGATTATTTCGAAGCCAAAATGACCGTAAATAAATGTAATGAAGTTATACTATACTTTCATTTTCTTTTCAACATTTGCTATACTCGCTGTTAGAAGTTTTGGCCTGAAATCAAATACCTGCTGTAGTACTGAATCAGACTGAAGCTGAGCATTATCTCCTGCAGATGTGCAATTTTCTTCTTGGCTAAAACCAATTTAGAAATAAGAAAGGCAATAGGGAAAAATTCTCCCAAGGCACAGCAGACAAAGATCACAGTAAAAGGAAATTCCTGAGATAAAATGGTGTTTGTAATCCTTAAGAAAGGCTCAGAAAACATTGTACTTGCTATGAAACATGATTTTACCAAAGTCATCATCTCCTGAACCTATAGACATTTCAGAACAGGGGACTTAACTTTTCCAAGTCCAAGCTAGCAATTTATCAAGCTCTTTGGAAGCCCCTTGTTTTGAGGTTTAAATCTCAGATAACTGAAAACTAAGATAAGCAGAATTTTAATTTTTTAATATTTTTAAAGTACAATCAAATCACAGAAAGTTTAGAAATGAGAAAATAGAGGTAGGTACCAGATCCATGAACCAGAAGTCTCAGTATTGTAAAGATAGTTATTCTGTCCCCCAATTCAGTACGATTCCAATCAAAATGCTAATAAGGAGATTCTAAAATTCAGATGGAAAAATCAAGTGCCAAAAATAACCAAAATTGTCTTTAAAAAGCAACAAAGTTAGGGAACAACGTTTCTACATAGCAAAACTGGTTATACAACTATAGTATGATATATATTGGTCGTAAGATAAGCAAATGGAAATAAAGGGAGGGGGCAGATTAAAGAGCTCAGGAACGCCTACTGAAACTTGATAAATGACAGAAAAGATATTTCAAATCAATAAGGAATAATGTTTTCAATAAATGATGCTGTGGCGATTGGTTTACTGGCCAAAATAATAAATAAAAGAATCTGCATAATTCATACCAAACAACAAATTTTATTTAAAGGCGGACAGAATACCTTTGCAACCTTAAAGTAACTAATGACAATCAAAGCCTAAAACACTCACAATTTTAAGAAGACTGTTCATTTTGGCCATGTTAATATTAAAATCTCTGCACAAGGTAAAAGACCATAAACAGAATGATAACACCAGAATCAGAGAGGTTTTCAGTGTATAGGCAAAGGGCTCATCTCTAGAACAGGAGAAATTCCCTAATCAACAAGAAAGAAATGAAGTACAAAGTAATGGATGAAGGCTAGGAATAGGTACACCCAGAAGGGAAAATCCACATAGCCAATAAATATTTGAATAGATACTCAGCCTCGGAAGCAATAAAAAATGCAAATTAAAACAATTATAATATTTGCAAATATACTTTACTAATAAAGTGTGCTATTCGGATGCAATATTTGACTATGGAAAAAGATATTCTGTTATTCTGTATATTGTAGTTTTTTGCAGCTTATATTAAAAATAGTTTAAAATAACAGAAATTTGCTTTAAACATAATTGTAAGTGCTCTTTGTTCTGCTTGGTTTTGGGTTAAACATCAGCTCCTCAAGTAAACTTTCACTGACTGCCAGCAAAGGAAGGGCCCCTTGGTTTAATTTGTCAGTTGCTCACTGCTTTTATAGCATTAAACACAGCTGGCTCTGATTAAATATTTATTTGTGAAATATTTTGTCAATTCTTCCCCTTCCACTCAGGCGGATTTGATCTCCACGTCTGGCAGAGACTAGAAATTGAATAATTATTTGATTAATGGACAAATGCCCTTTTGGTATATGTCCTAGGGTCAGTATCACTCAGCTCCAATCCCTCATAAGTTCCTCATCCATATCCACTGACAATTCAAGCTTCTGTGCCAAATCCCCAGCCACTAGTTCAGTCATGTTGAGTGTACTTCTAAAATACATACTAATATGGGAACTTGACTCCTCCAAGTTCATAGAATTCCAGTGATAAGAGTTGAAGTATCAAGGGCTTTCAGATAACCGAAAGTCTAATAAACCAAAGCACCCCATGTCTGAGATACTCGCTTTTCAAGGCTGTTAAGCAGATACTTTCTCCCATGTTCAATAAAACAATATCTCAGCCTCAGTGTGAGGTTGCTGTCAGCTTCCAGCAAGAACTGCTTGTATTTCCACTTGTCTGTGATGCCATTCTCCTCTGGGTCCATCATCTGTCATGATGAATCTTTACCATTTGAGGAAGAGATGTCATTTGAAGCAGCGTTCAGAGACCCTCTGAAAATCCACAGTGCACCAAGAAGACACAGTTTCAAGTGGTAAAACAAGTGCAATTAGCTATCCTTATCAGAGTCAGGGTGAGAAGCTGCCAAAAGCTCTATCCTTCTTCTGGAAGGCTTGTGTCTCTTAGGGCAGCAGGGCTCTCCACTGGGGTCACGCCCAGGTCTCTGATTTAGGATTGCTGATCAGGCTGAGTCTGTGTCACTTCCCATTCAGCTTCTGAGTGCTCTGCCATTGCAGAACTACAAAAATATTGATTGTTGCACAGCAATGTTTACTTCTGCTTCTGAACAGCATGATGTGGATCTTTGAAAACTTGTGCACAGTGAGGCCCAGAAACTCTGCAACTTTGTTCCAAACCCATTCTGTATTTGTCTGGTTTTCCATTTGATTTTTAGTTCCTTATTGAAGTGAGACGGTTGCATTGTTTTCTGTCTCTGGCATGAAAAATAAAATGGAGTCACTTTCTAAATACATACTGCTACTGGAATGGCCATCACTTTTTGACCCTTGCAGTTGTCTACAGGAAACACAGTTGATCCTGTTGTTGTGGTGCTCTTCTCCCTGTTTTCAGAGCTTAAAAGACACCAGATAGCTTGATTACTTTAAAGTCAAGAGTAGGTTAGGCTATGATTTTACAAGCTTGTACTGAAGGTATTGCCTAAGAGAGTAAGAAAAATAAAAATTATATAGGCAGTGTAGAATAGTGTTTCAAAGTGTTTTTGTTTGTCCACTCATTTTGGCTGTGTCTTGTTTTTTTGTTTTTTGTTTTTTGTTTTTTGTTTTTTTCCGGAAGGAAATAATCCCATTCACTAACTGTTAACAGGAAGATTGTCTAATAAGTCTCAGTTCACCGGAGAATTGCTTGTCCAGTGCAGTTTAGATGATTGTGGTTTGGTCTCATAATGCTGCCATATTTTCCAACAGGTTAGAAAACTAGCAGTTCCTTCATCAAGACCTCTACTTTCACCTTTTTATCCTGAGGTATCTTCAGTCCTGCGATGGTTAATTTTTTTTTAATTTAAATTTAAAGTTTTTATTTAAATTCCAGTTAGTTAACATACAGTGTAACATTAATTCCAGGTGTACAATATAGTGATTCAACATTTCCATACAACAGCCAGTGCTCATCGCAGCAAGTGCCCTCTTTAATCCCCATCACCTCCCCTCTGGTAACCATCCCCCATCCTCCATCCCTCCACCCACCTCCCCTCTGGTAGCCATCAGTGTGTTCTCTATAGTTAAGAATCTGTTTCTTGGTTCCCACCCCCCTCTATCACTCTTGCTCTCTTTTTTTCCGCTTTGTTTGTTTTTATTTTCTTTAATTCCACATATGAGTGAAATCATATGGTATTTGTCTTTTTCTGACTGACTTATTTCACTTAGCATAATACTCTCTAGCTCCTTCCATATCATTGCAAATGGCAAAATTTCATTCCTTTTTATGGCTGAGTAATATTTCATTATATATGTTTTATATATATATATTCATTATACACACCCACATATATACACATATATACATACATATGTGTGTGTATACACACACACACACACATACACACACACACACACATCTTTGCTATCCATTCATCAGTCAATGAACTGGGCACCTGATAATTCCATAATTTGGCTATTGTAGATAATGCTGCTATAAACATCATGGTACATGTATCTTTTTGAATTGGTATTTTTGTATCTTTAGGTAAATACTGAATAGTGCCATTGCTGCATTGTAGGGTAGTTGTATTTTTAACTTTTTGAGGAAGCTCCATACTGTTTTTCAGAGTGGCTGCACAAGTTTACTTTGTCAATCACTGACAGTGCAAGAGGATTCCTTTCTCCACATCCTCACCAGCACCTATTGTTTCTTGAGCTGTTAATTTTAGCCATTTGGACAGGTGTGAGGTAATGTATCACTGTGGCTTTGATTTGCATTTCTCTGATGATAAGTACTGTTGATCATCTTTTCATGTGTTGGTTGGCCACTGTGATGGTTAATTATATGTGTTAACTTGACTGGGAGATGGGGTGCCCAGATATTTGGTTAAACATTATTCCAGGCATGTTAAAGATCTGGGTAAGACTGACATTTTAATTAGTATAATGAGTAAAACAGGTTTCCATCCCCAGTGTGGGTGAGCCTCATCCAATCTTTTGGAGGCCTGAATAGCACAAAAGGCAGAGTAAGCAAAAATTCGCTCTCTCTGACTACTTTTGAGCTGAGACATTGGTCTTCTCCTATGCAAAGACTGGAAGTACACATCAGCTCTTCTGTATTGCCAGCCTGCAGACAGCAGATCTTGGAACTTATCTGTGTCCATAGTCACATGGGCCAATTCCTTATAATAAATCTCTTTCTCTCTCTTTCTGTACATACAGGCATGTGCGTGTGTGTCTGTGTGTCTGTGTGTGTGTGTTTCTCTGGGACCCTGACTAATGCAAGTCCTTAGTCAAGTAGTCACTGGCCAGTGGAGAACCAAAGACAGCTATCAAAAGAGAACCAGATAATTTACCCCTAAATAGACAACTTTTGAAGCCCCGTTCTTGGAAACTCTCATACTGGAAAGTTCTGTTATTATCTAAGTGTGATCTTCCCAAGACTAGCAAATTTCTGGCAAGGAACACAGGAGATCTTCTTAGATCAAAGGCAATTAGATGGGAGGCACTTAGGCTTAGAAAGAACAACTCCCTTGACATGAAATAAAAGCATGTCCTACATTAGGTAAAGGAAAGACTCATATTAAATAATGATTAATGCACAATGAGCTATAATCATGTGCCAGTAGCAGATCACTGTTACTGTGCAAATTCAATCGTGGTGGACTATGTAAGTGCAGAGTATGGAATGTGTCAGTGTGTTTATAACAACATCTCAGGGAGAGGATACTCTGAATCTTTACTCCTACATTAAATAGACAGAAATAGGATGGTGTGGAATAGGCCTTTTCACATTAATATAATGTTAGCTGAGCACATGCTATCTGCAACCGAACATATATATTTTTAGCATCTCTCTTGCAGCTAGTTGTGCTATGTGACTAAGTGCTGGCCAATGGAACAGAAACAGAAGTGTGGGAAAAGTCTGGGCCAAACACTGAAATGCCCACCTAACTCTTGTGCATTTTCCTTCTTCTCACCAGCAGAAAAGCAAGTGTGGTGGTAGGAGCTGGAGCAGCCACCCTGTACCATTACACAAAAGGGGTATGTGGAGAAAGGTATATGTGCTTGTACATGGAAAGTCTATGTATAGCAACAGAAGAGAAAGGAACTAAATTCCTGATGATTATGGGGCTGCCCTAGCAGCTATGGAACACCCACCTGGACTTTTGTATGATGGAGAAATAAAATAACTTTGAAGAATCAGGATTTTGAGTCTCTGTGCTCTCTGTTATGGTGTAAATCCAAACCAATACAAGTGCCTCAGGGTATTTTATCAGAGTATCTTATCTTACTAGAAATAGATACCAGGGCCTAGGAAGGTAGAATTATATTAAGGTTAATGGTGCAGGTTCAGCTCCATTGCTTGCGTGATATGTAAACTTGAGCAACGTACTGAAGCGCTGTGCCTCAATTTACTTCATCTGTGAAATGGAGATAACAAAAGTGCCTAGGTCACAGGGTTTATATTGGATTAAATGAAAAAAAAAAGAGAGAAAACGCTTCCACACAACGTAACCATCTAATTGCTATTTACTATTATAACTATTTTTCATCTCCTTTTGAAATGGCTATCAAACACGACTTGATATATAATTTGTTCTCTTAAGTATAGTGGCACACCCTATAAATAACCCGTTTCCATTTTAAATGAAAATATTAATATTCTAATATTCAGATCTATCACTTGTTGGTTTAGATGATATGAAACAATTAAGCTTCATAATATGCTACAAAGATGAGGATCAGACCACAAATTAGGTGATTTTCTGAAGGTGAACCAATAATATTGTGATTGACATGATACTAAAAAGATGAAGATAGTAATAAAAGTAACAATAATAAAGTTGACTGAGGATTTTTACATGCTAGACTGTGTACTGTCTTTTTAAATGTGTTGTCTCCTACAATCTGCAGTATAATTGCATAACATGGACATTATTATACTAATTTTAAGGATGAGATAAACTGAGGTCAAGTTAGTTATGTTCCCTGCTCTGTAACACATAACCATTAGTGATTAGATGAGGAATTAAAATTCAGTTATTATTATATTTTTTTAATTCCAAACCCTATTTATTTTCCATTATTTTACCATGAACTCCTTGAACTCTTGCCTAAGGAAGCATTCAGTTTGCATCTATCGTTTCCTTTAATACATTAGGGTAAATATACCAGTTTCCCCCTTTCATGTTCATTAGAGATCTAGAGATTGATTCTAGGCTCATTATTTTATCTTATTTATTAAATATACTCAGTTTTGTTTTTTTTTTTTTACAAGAATGAAAGTACTTTAACTTGGGATTCCAGTAAGAAGAAGGAAGACTTATCTTTCTTTAAATGCAGCAGGTTACAGGTTGATTGTTTCTTAGGATATTGTAGCACATATTTAATGAGGCTGTGGTGTCCTAATCACTATAGGAACATAAGGAAAGTGGCAAGCTACTTCTAAATTCTGGGCCTTAGTTTCCCCACCTGAAAAAGTAAATTTGTTTGCACCAGATCATCACCAGTTATTCTAATTATAGGTATTATTTAAATAGGACTTCTCTCTTCCTCTCTCTCAACTTTCCACCTACCTCCCTTCCTTCTTTCGCTAAATTAGTCATATTAAAATACTTTACTTAGCTTTAATCACCATGAATAGGCCATCTGCTTCTATATTTCATCAAAAAGTAGAATTTGATCATGGCTGCTATAAAAGAATATTTGCATTATTTATATTATAAGCAAATGAATCTGACATTTATACCACTGTGGCCTAAATTCTTCTAAATCTTGTCTTATATATGAAATGTGTATGATGTGTAGAGTCTTAGAAAGCTCTTAAGAAGGTTTTCCCAGTTGAACAAATCTCTTTGATCTTCTCAAGACTTGAAAGCTGCAAGTGTGGAATACATGAATATTTCTGAAATTCTCAATATTACAGGTAATTCAAATTTAGTCTCGGTATTTTAATATGATCAATGAGTGACGTGTATATCAAGTGGATGTCATTTGGCTGTTAATGCAATACACTGCATCTACTAAATTAATCTTGTGAGTATTTTGTTATCATACAGGATTAGAAAAAGACTCTCCTTGTAGAGTCAACTTTAGAAAACACGATAAATGCAAATCTATGTTTAGACAGTTCAGTGGCATTTGAAAAAGGATTTGTTCTTTTTAATGTAATCATTTTAAGATATCTACATGATTTCACATGGTTAAGTGTAATTTTATTTGGTCTATTTGATACCCCTCACTTAAAGAATAAGAATTTACCAAGAACCAGTCTTGAGCAGAATCTTTTGTAAGATTCTATCTATATTTGTAAATTGGACTGTGAAACACGTGGAAAAGGGAAGAGACTGACAAAAAGAATTTGTCAACTCTGTCCTCCAAGTACTTATAAGGGGTGGAGAGAAAAACCATATGGTAATCAAAATGGCAGAGAAACATTACAAAGAAACATATAAATATGCACAAAATAAGCATCAGTATTTTGTAGATGTAAGTGAATTCACACTTATGTGATATGAATTTTCAAAAGATAGAGGAAGAAAGGAGAGGAAGCATGAGGAAGTAAGGAGGAAAGAAGTGAAGGAGGAAGGCAGCAGGTGGAAGGAGAGAGTGACCATTTACACAAAGTCACTCATACAAAGTCATACTGTAGTCTTGAGTTGATGGTCCTCCCCAGGGAAACAGTCCAGAATGAGGTCCTCACCTAAATGTTACTGGAAGACCGAACTCGGGCAGTGGAAAGTGATATCATTTGACACATTTTCTTTTTTCTTCCTCCCTCTTCTCCCATTTCTTCATCTTTAGAGCACACTTTATATTTATGCTGAAATTTATAAATCCATTAATTTCAAAAATCCTTTGAACTTGTAAAACCAAAGACCAGAAGCATTCTGGATGTGCTGAAAAATATTTGGAATCAAGGTCAGTAAATTATCTAATGGATCCTTAAAAATGTGTTAAAGAAATGAATATATTGATGATTCAGTTTGGGGGTTAATTCTTTGCAGAATCTGTGTGATGGCAGTTACAGAATTGGGAATGTACTTTTGCAGATTGTTGCTTTTGTTCTTCAGGTTAGTGAAAAAATAAGGGCAAGAATGTTGCCTGGTGTGTGTGTGTGTGTGTGTGTGTGTGTACATGCATGAGAGATCAGTAATGTGAACAGGTCCACATCATTGGTCAAAGAGGAGAGGACAGGGTGATCCTGAATCTGTAGCCCAAATAGGAGTTGATAGGTTCACTTTTGAAAGCCTGGTCACATTCCCATTATATATATTTTCTTCTTATTTGCAGTTACTGTTGTAGATCTTTCTTGGTTTCCAATTTTTCTTTTTTGTGACCTTTAGCCACTACAGGAACAGCATTTTCACATGGTAGCAAGTTAGCACTAGGGAGTGAAAGCTGGTTGGAAGAGAACTTGAACAGTAATTTTCTAGATTAAATATACTTCTGAAAAAAGCAAGAGTGAACTAGTATTTTTAAGTTATTTTTTTCATATTTGCTACTTCTTCCATTTAATCAAGCAGAAAGTTTTATCTCCCAGACAGTGGGAATCCCAACAGTGTTTGTTAGATCCTGTCCTAGCAAATATCTCCACTGATCTTCCTAGCATCTGTGTCTTCATATAAAATCTGAGCCCCAGGGGCTGGGAATCAGAAGAAATAGCAGCCAATTTTGCTCAGGTTTTTTTTTTCCTTTTTTTTTTTTTAAACCTCAACTAAGTTTCTGCTGCACAGCAGACGGTCATTTTGAGCTCCTGTGCATGCAGAGTTGAAAACATGAGAAAGTGCTAAGGCTCACAGTTGGTATATAAGTCATGGATAAGGGTGGGCAGGGTGATTGGAGATTTCAGTTTTCTTCCTCATGTTACCTGCACTTTTGAGGGGCCCAGGAACCATGACTGATCCCATGTTAGTACAATAGCCTGCCTTGTCATTCTATACCTTTATTCCCAGTGTTTATGAAATCAGTCTATCTTTGAAAGCACTCAGGCAATTGATTTTTTTAATTATATGTTTATTTACTGCTTAGTTCTGCCTTTCAGTTTCTAAAACTGAATAAAAATAAATATAGTTAAATTTCATAAATGTTTAAATAATGCTTATAGTGGTTAACTCTAAGCATCCAAAAATTTAAATGACTTTCATGACAGACTGATTTTCCCCCCTACTTTATGAAGATGTTTAGTTTCCTGCATACATGCCTGATTAACTCTAACAGTGAGGTACCAGTGTATTTGTATGTATAGGGGTTATGGACAGGCTGCCAGAGGAAGGGAAAATGGCAGTGGGAAAAGAAGGGAGAAACATATTTTGGGGGCTACTTTTGATACTTATGTTTCAGTAAAGTTTATGATTATTGACTACTGAAATATAATTTACATATAATCCAATGCACTCATTTTAAGAGTATAGTTTAATGCGTTTGGACAAAGGTATATACCCATGTAATAACCAGCACAATCAAAATACAGAATGTTTTGATCACTATCAAAAGAGTCCTTTTCTCCTTCTGAGTCAACTCCTTTAACATCTCAGCTCCAAAGCAATCATGAACTTGCCCATCATTACCAATTAGATTTGTCTTCTCTAGAGTTTGAAGTAAATGTAACTGCATATACTCTTTTGAGCCTGGTTTCTTTCACTCTACATGGCAATTATGAGATTTATTCATGTTGCATGTATTTGTAGTTTGTTCTTTCTTATGGCTGAGCAGCATGCCATTGTATGTAGACATGTTGCAATCTGTTTATCCAACTCTTGATAGACATTTGGGTCATATCCACTTTGTAGATATTACGAGTAAAGCTTCTATAAACATTTGCGTGCAAGACTCTGTGGATATATAGCTTCATTTCTCCTTGGAGGATACCTAGATGTAGAATAACTGGATCATATGGGTGTTGTATGTGCAAGGGTTAAAGAAACTGCCAGGCTGTTCTTCATAGTAGTTGGACCATTTCATACTCCTACCAGCAAGGCTTAAGAGTTCCAGTTGCTTCTTATCTTTGCCAACATTAGGTACAGTCAGTTTTTTTTTTGTTTTTTTTTTTTTAAATTTTAGCTACACATAGGGGTATAAAGTGGGAGCTTTTCATAGTTAAATTTTGCATTTTCCTGATGAGTGATAAGGATGGGCAGTTTCACATGTCCTTCGTGGCTACTAAAATTCCTTATTTTGGGGTGCCTGGGTGGCTCAGTCAGTTAAGCATCTCAGTTTTGGCTCAGGTCATGATCCTGCAGTTTTGTGAGTTCAAGACCCGCATCCGACTCTGCGCTGGCAACGCGGAGCCTGCTTGGGATTCTCTCTCTCTCTTCCCCTCTCTCCCTGCCCCTCTCCTACTCACGCTGTCTCTGTCTCTCTCAAAATAAATAAATAAACTTAAGAAAATTAAAAAAAACATTCCTTACTTTGGGAAGTGTCAGTTGGAATTTTTTTGTGCTTTTAATTAAGTTGTCTGCTAATAGAGATGGAATACATTTTACATACAAGTTCTTTGTCATAAATACATATATTATGGAAATTTTCTCATAGTCTATGGTTCTCCTTACTTTTTTTAATGGTGTCTTTTTTTTTTTTTTTTTAATTTTTTTTTTCCCAACGTTTTTTTTTTTATTTATTTTTGTGACAGAGAGAGACAGAGCATGAACGGGGGAGGGGCAAAGAGAGAGGGAGACGGGGAGGGGCAGAGAGAGAGGGAGACACAGAAGCGGAAACAGGCTCCAGGCTCCGAGCCATCAGCCCAGAGCCTGACGCGGGGCTCGAACTCACGGACCGCGAGATCGTGACCTGGCTGAAGTCGGACGCTTAACCGACTGCGCCACCCAGGCGCCCCATTTAATGGTGTCTTTTGAATAGCAAATGTTTCTAGTCTTTATCAAAGGCAATATTTAATTTTTCTAGTATGCTTTGTGAGTTTTTTGTGCCTAAGAAATCCTTACCTACCTCAACATCACAATATTTCCAACTAGAAGTTTTACATGTACTGTTACATATAGGTCTATAATCTATTTGAATTAATTTGTATGTAGAGTGAGGTAAAGATTGAGGTTAATTTTTTCAACTTCTTCTAATATCATTTATGGAAAAGACACCCCTTTTTTATTGGTAGTTTGTGAAAAATCAGTGCGTGTACTTATATCTACATTCTCAATTCGCTTCTGTATGTCTATTCTTACATCAATACAACACTCTCTTGATTACTCTAGCCCTATTGTAGGACTTGAAATTAAGAGTGTAAGTCCTTCAACTTTGTACTTCTTTTAAAAAATCGTTTTAGCTATTCTAGGTCCTTTGCATTTTTTTAAGTTTATTGATTTATTTTGAGAGAGAGAGACAAAGGAGGGGAGAGAGAGAGAGAGGGAATGAGAGGGGGAGGGGCAGAGAGAGGGAGAGAGAGAATCCCAAGCAGGCTTCATGTTATCAGTGCAGAGCCTGATGCAGGGCTCCATCTCACAAACTGTGAAATCATGACCAATGAAGAATTGGATGCTTAACTGACTGAGCCACCCAGGTGCCCCAGTCCTCTGCATTTTCAATTAAATTTTGAAGTTGGCTTGCCAATCTGTGCAAACCATCTGATAAAATTTTTATTGGAATTGCTTTGATATTTTAACAATATAGTCTCAGCCACAAAAAAGGTGTATCTCTCCATTTATTTAGGTCATTAAGTTTTTTTAACAATGGTTTATAGTTTCCGTAGTTCTTACTTATTTGTTCAATTTATCCTTAAGTATTTCATGTTTTTGGATATCACTATAAATTGAATTTTTAATTTAATTTTACTTTTCAAGGGTCTTATATATTGTAATATATACAAATGTAATTAATCTTTATTTTTCAACTTTTTTCTTGCAACCTTGTTAAACTCACTTATTAGTTCTAGTAGCTTTTGTAGATTTCTTAGGATGCTCTTCATACACTATCATTTGTCCGACAGTAAAGATACTTTAACTTCTTTTTCAATAGGAACTTTTCAGAAAGTATCATAAAATACCAAGAAAAACTAGAATGAAACCGATACAAGGTGTTTAAGAAGGACTGGGCATCTTCCAGTGCACCTTTCCATGGTTCATCCTTTCTTAACTGTAAGGTTACTTCTTCACGAAGATTGCCATCTTAACATTCTCCAGGAAAGACCTGCCTCCAAGACATCTTTCTCCTTCATAGTCAGGAAGCAGAGATTACCTCTCTGGAATTTCTTCCTTCAGCAAGTTGAGGACATAAAGAATGACCTTTTCCTATGGTGAGATGTTCATAGCAGATTCTCATAACTAAACTTGACCTTGGCAGGCACAGAGTCTTTGTTAACCCCAATAGTTATAGTTTTCAAATAAGAATTCATATGCACCACAGATAGCAGGGTGTTAGCTCATTTTCAACGTGCCATCGGAAACTCTCTGGTGGAATCTTTTTCCAAAATCCTTTCTCCTGCATACAGGGAAATTAAAACTTACTTATTAATTGCTGGTAGGCAGAATACATGATCTGGATAAGAAGAGCAAGTTGTCAGGCAATTTTTTTTTCTTTGATAAAGAATTAAGATAGGGAACAGAAGAATGTCCTGGAAATCCAACAAAGCAGACAAAACAAATGCATATTGTTACTTCCCACTGGAGCTTTGTTCTCCCAGCAGGGAAGCCTTTTGAGAACCTGATAACTCAATTCTTTCTGGTATGGTAAAAATCAAGCCCACTTTACATCACTTTTGTTTTTTGTTACTCGCATTAGCTCATGGGTATGTAACGATACATTTACAAATAGGCACAATCAGTTTAAATTTTGGAAACATAGAAATATTTAGTTCCAACTAAACTATTAATATATTTTATTTTATTTTATTTTATTTTATTTTATTTTTATTATTATTTAAATTTATTTTGAGAGAGAGAGAGCAAACGGGGGAGGGTCAGAGAGAGAGAGGGAGACAGAATCTCAAGCAGGCGCAGAGCCTGAGGTGAGGCTTAAACTAGTGAACCATGAGATCATAACCTGAGCTGAACTCAACCTGGCTTAACCAATTGAGCCACATAGGCACCCCTAAAATATTAATATATTTATGAATCATCTCAATAAGAAAAGTTTTCTATAGTTGTAAAAAGCTCAATAAAGAAGCTGTGAAGCAATGACTCAGACCAGCTTTGATAAATCAATTTGTCGAGTATTCCCAGCCAAAGCTGGCTCCTAATTGGTCAGGAATTTATTTATTTGACATATTTGAAGGTGAAGCCAGCAGCACTCAGGGTTTGAATGACCCCTAATGTTTCTCCACATTGAAGCAAGGCCCAAAGCCATCTGCAGATGGACCAGGCTCTGTATAGTAGTAAGCACAAAGCAGTTTACAGAGGGGATTTTTTTTTTAAGGAATGCTAGGCAAGTCTATCTTTTCATGACACAGACACTTCATGCAGGGCTCCCACCTGTTTAGTTTATTATCGGTTCAAACCTTTTGCTCAAGGACCATTGATTTGCATGAACTTCCTGTGCATAATAATGGTTCCAATAATGAATAGTATTTATTAAACATTTCCTAAGTCTTAAGCACTTAGAATGAGTTGTTTTGTTTAATCCTTACAGAAATCTTCTGAAGTTTGTCCTTAATCATTCGTTCTTCTCAAAACAGGAAACTGATGCTTGGAGACGATAAATAACATACCTACAGACACCCAGCAAGTGGTGGACTCAGGGTTTGGACCCAGTTGTCCAACACCAGAGCTTGTGCTCCTAACTGCTATACCACATTGTGTGTGCTGAACAAATATGTCCTGCAGTTCCCAATCC
The DNA here is from genome assembly GCF_023721935.1 of Panthera uncia. Lineage (NCBI taxonomy): Eukaryota > Metazoa > Chordata > Mammalia > Carnivora > Felidae > Panthera > Panthera uncia. The sequence continues at coordinate 89,887,459 of NW_026057584.1, read as the reverse complement.
ATCCAGAACCAGGATGATCATTATTTCCAAAATGGTGGAGTAAATTAGTGGAATTATAATGTTTATATGTGTAAGTATTATGTATATATGTGTATATATATATATATATATATATCTCCATTGAACTAGACATGAAATAATATTTTCAGGGTAGACCCTCAGCTCTGTCACTTCCTGTGGCCTTTGAGACAATGCCTTCGTATGGACTAGCATCTGTGTCATGACTTTCTTTTGTTCTTTCCATGTTGAGAAGGTTCATTTCTGTACAGATTTGGGGTTTGGGTAGAGCCCTCTATAAACTTGGGTATAGGAAAGATAAGTGAAAACAGACTGTGTTCTTCTCTCTAATATATGAAACATTTAAAATTAGGGATTTTTGAAGTTTGGGCATGTGCTGCAAGGTCTCTGTGTGAGGCTTCATAAAGGATGAGCTAGCACCTGTACATTATTTTCACCACTTCCTGTTCCTTACAGAGGGTGGGGGACCAACCATCCCAGTGGGGTAAAATTTCTGAAAATAGTGCTGTTGTTTTTTTTAAAGACTGTAAGTCACATGGACAGAGTAGTCAAAGAGTAGTATATTTAAAAAACTGTTTGCTCTCTAGTGATCAAAGTTAGCAGTGTTTCTGGATGATGATGTTCACAAAAATTTTTGTGAAAATCTCTTGGAGTCAACCTTTTTTTTTTTTTTTGAAAGAAAGAGAGAGAAAGAGTGAGTTTCTGGGGGAGGGGTGGAGAGAGAGAAAGGGAGAGAGAGAATCCCAAGCAGGCTCTGTGCCGTCAGTGCAGAGCCCCATGCGGGACTCGAACTCACAAAAGAAATGTGAGATCATGACCTGAGCCAAAATCAAGAGCTGGGCACTTAACCAACTGAGCCACCCAGGTGCCCCTCTTGGAGTCAATCTTGATAAGAGACTGAATTCCCTTGAAATGGACACTACATGTCCAATGAACTCATCAGTATTGTGCCACACAATAGGGTCTTTTAAAGATAATACAGGACTTATGGAGTTACAGCTGGAAGGAAATGGAGAAATGGGACATAAAAATTACTTAAAAATAATACATGTGGCCATTCTCTGGGGTGCAGGGTAGAGCCAGTTTTCTTATGTTTGCCTATAAGCCATCTCCCCATCCTCTGTAAACATCCCTTCTGTATTAGTTGGGGTTTTCCAGATAAGCTGAACAAATAGGATGTGCAGATATAAAGAGATGTAATATCAGGAATTAGCTCATTCCTAATATTCAATTATGGAAGCCTGCAAACCCAAAACTGCAGGTTGGGTTGGCAGAATAGAGACCCAGGAAAGCCAATATTCCAGTCTGAGTATGAAGGCAGTCTGCTGTAGAACCAAGAAGAGCCAATGATGCAGATGAAATCTGAAGGCCAACTGCTGGAGAATTCTCCTGTTCAAAGAAGTTGATGTTTTGTTCTGTTCAAGCTTTCAACTGGTAGGATGAGGCCCACCCACATTACGGTAGGTGATTGGCTTTCCTCAAAGTCCTCTAATTTAAATGTTAGTGTCATCCCAAAATGGCCTCACCGGAACACCCAGAATAATGTTTGACCAAACACCTAGGCACCTGTGGCCTGGCCACATTGACACATAAAGTTATCCATCACACCTAAGGCAGAGGAGTGCAGTTGTCATTTGGTAATACCTAGAACACCAGCCACACATGCAACAGCCACAAACTATGGGTTCATGCATTTTTCCAAAAGGAAAGTCTCCTTTTGGAAACTACCTGCTGTCCAGCAGCACTACCTGCTGTCTTCTATCTGGGGTCAGGTGGTGTCCATCCTGCCTCCCCTGCCCTGTGTAGAATGATAAATCATGGCTGCTCTGCTCTGGGCACTTCCTGTGATGCCCTTTAAGACACTAATCCTCTCTTTCACTTTGTTGTTCTATATTTCTCTGAGCCCTAAAGCAGGGGCTTACCTTCAAACTCGTCTGATCAAGGCAGGGATACAGAATGGTGAGATAGATTGCCATTAGTGCAGAGAGATTTACAGATGACTTACCATATAGCTCCCCAGGACCTGAATTCCTCATCATGGGGAGATAAGCTGAAGGAGGTTTAGATCTAGTTTCCTGGAACCCTGCCCTTATCCTTACTTCCTGTCCTGCCCTTACTCAGCCAGCATTATAAAGTCAGTTGGCTAGAAGATGGTTACACATTCTAGGTTCAGATGAAAATACAAACGACTTTTCTTTTAAATTCTTGATTCCAATTCTATACACTCTTGTCTGTTGCTCTATCCTGCTTCCTAGTGTCTCTAGTTTGCAGTCAATGGTTTTCTCCAGTCCCATACTGTGCACCCGAACAGGTCATGTGGTTCCCAGTCCCCAAACATACCCCTTCTCTGACTTCATTAACATATCTGTCCTCTGTGTCATCCTCTCACCGTCCTGTCCCCCTCTAGGTCACTGGCGAACTGATTCAAAATGAGGTGTTAATACTATATATCAGCTCTGCCGCCTGTCTTAGAGAATTCATATAAAGGCTGTCTTCAACTTGGCTTTGCCGGTTTGCATCTCTACTTTTTTAATGTTAGGAAGTGTATTAGTTCTGTTTTTGGACAAAATCTATACCAATTTTCCATTCATTCAATGTAATTTAGTACACATCTTTTGAGTACTGAAAGTCTATCAGCCATCACCATTCTGTGGGCTCTTTGGGGTCTGAGGCTGAGGACACAAAACCATATCATCAAGAAGCTCTCCGCTGAAGAGGAAAGGCAGACATCATGTATATATAAATCTACAACCCAAGGGAAGGGTTCTGTGACACATTAGAGTTACAAATTGCTCTGAGAGCCCTGAGGAAGGAGGAATGAATTCCAGCTGGGATGAAAGCTCCAGTTTTACATGTTGAGTTTACTAGTGCTTCACATATGAAAAAAATATCTGCCAGATGAAGTTATGCCTGTTGTGGAGTGGCTCCCTTTTTACACACTTCATATGCAACTGTACCGCTGTTTAGAAGACAGTCTTCAGTCCTCAGTGATGCAAAATGGTCCCCCCCCCACCCCCAGCATCCTGGGTAATTTGGACTAGGTTATTCAAGTCAAACCTTCTGCTTAAGCAACATAAACAAAATAGTGAGCTAACTCAACTACCACCAACAAAAAACAAAATCCATTTATTTAAAGACACTGACAAGCTAAAAAAAATAGTGGCTACCTGCCAGAGAAGTTTTGGGAAGATAGCCTGAATCAGATATGTAAGCACCATATCCAAGCACAAATGCCACTGCTTTTGGGGGAATATGTCCATGCTGTACCCCTAGTTTATTTGCAGCCTTCTGAGGCAGGGCAGAGAAAAGCCAAGGCCTGAGGATTGGGGTGGGTACTACCAGGATAAGTAAAGGAACTAAACCTATTATTAAGACTGTCAGGTAGAATACAGGACATCTAGTCAAATTTTAATTTCAGTTGAACAATGAAAAATTTCTCAGTATAATTATGTTCCAGGTAATATTTGAGGGGATACCCATGCCTAAAAGAAATGATTCTTTGTTAATCTGAAATTCACATTTTACTGTGTAATACTTTAGTTATAAATGCTAAATCTGGACCATGTATCCACTACCTGACCTCATACCTCGAACTTCAAAGAAAGCTATCCTGCTTTGAGTAGAACAGAAGAAAAAGAAAAGAAAATAACTTCTAGGATTTTACGGTCATAGGTTACATTGCTGGAATTGGTCAAGGAACTCCTATCCTTGAACTCGGATTAAAAAGGCCACCTGTGATAGTGGTCCCAGGCACTTGGCAAAAGCAGTCACAATATATTGTTGGCAGAGGGCAGAGTAAATCCTGGTTCCAAGGAACGCTCACAAATAATTGCCCAAAAGCAGTAATCATCAAACTATCAAAGACAACTAGGAGCACAAGGAAACAAGGCAACATGAAAAATAATCAGTAGAAACAAGAGTGATGTCACCAAGATGGTAAAAAAAAGAAGACCCCAGACTCCATTCCCACTCCCAGCAAAAATCAACAATGTGTGAGCTCTGGGATTGCTCAGGAGTCTACTCAAGAAACTTCAGCAAGACAGTGGAACAAAAATCCCGACAATAACCACCCAAAAAGGGAAGGAAGTGTGGCTCTATCGTGCTTGCATCATCCCATCCTCCAGGCCAGTACTGCTTGGTGCCAAGAAAGAACTCTCAAGGCAGAAGGAGTTCACGACCAGAAAAGAGAGCAGGGTGAGTGACCAGCATCCCCAGCCTTTCAAGGCACCTCGTTAAGGACCTGCTTCCATTTCACCCCACCCAGGAAACAGCAAAGGTGACACATAGAGATAGCTAGGAACAAGGAAGAACAAGATCTACCAATATCAGCCACATGGCAACAGTGACTATAGTTCCCAGTGACCTGCTCTGGAAAGGACCCCAACAGCTTCTGTCCACTGATGAAACTGATGGCCAACATAACTACCATGAACTTCCTGCAGATTTCATTAGTTTTCACCCTACAGGTATTTTCATTCACAGATGCCAGCCACTTGACTCCCTGCCCACCTCCCTCCCCTCAGTTGGAGCCTGGGATCTGCACAGGCAGTCAGCCAGTGCTCTGCAGCTGAGTGAGTGCAAGATGTCAGTGTAGACACCATGGTGCACCCCCACCACTGTGAGTGCAACTGGGGCTAGGTTCACCAGCTGTGCACCTGTATGCTGCTGCTGGTCTGACTCCCTTCGTTGGCCTTGACTGCTGTGTGTATGCCTGTGGTGAGATCCCAAATCCATAGAAGTACACACTGACAGCCAAGGCCCCACAACTGCTGTGGGCCCAGATATGGCTTTATCTCCAGTCACTAGCCTGACAACTAGTCCCTCCAGTTGTGCACTTGCTCATGCTGGCCTGATTCCCTTTACCTCTTCCACTGCTGAGCATTCATCTGTGAGGAGACCCTGCAGCCACAGGGGTATATTCCTAGCCAAAGCCTCTGCAGCTGCCAACATACCTGCATTTGGCCCTGGCCCCTCCTTCTGGCCCTGCCCCCCACCATTATGTGTGTGTCTGTGACTGGCCCCGGCCACTACACAAGCATCTGTAATTAGCCCCCACAGCTGGTGTGTGTATATACACCACCAGCTCCAACCCACATCACTATCTGCCTTAGCCCCTAATGACTGGATCTGGAGATGCTGCTGAGGAACCCAATAGTTCTTGCAGGCACTGTGCACCCCCTCTCCACAACTGTGCCACCAAGGACCATGCAGTTGTTTTTGCTGTGCACCCCAGCAGTCTGAGCTGATGAGACACCATGCCCCCCCCCCCAGAACCTGAGCCACCACACACCCTTGTACTCAGTGCCCCACATCACTAGACCTTGGGTCACAGCATCTCCCGGCATCCCCCCACCTACAAGTGAAGGCCTTTTCTTACTGAAGTCAGTCCTGAAATCAGGAAGAGGTGATTGCTTCTTCAAATATGCAGACACCTATGCAAGGCTACAGGGATCATAAAGAATCAGGGAACATGACACCACCAAAAGAATACAGGAAACTTCCATTAACTAACTCCAGAGAAATGGAAATCCAGGAAGTTCCCAACAAAGAATTCACAATGATTATTTAAAGATGTTCAGAGAGCTGCAAGGGAACATGGACATATAATTTAACAATTTAATAAATCCACAGTGACATATCACCTCACACCTGTTAGAAAGACTATTATCAAAAATAGAAGGAATAACAAATGCTAATGGGGATGTGGAGAAAAGGGAGTCTTGGTATAGTGATGGTAGGAATGTGTACCCAATATGAAAAACATTGTGGAGTTTCTTCAAAAAATTAAAAATAGAACTACCATGTAATGCAGTAATCTCACTTCTAATGTGGCTATCCAAAGGAAATGAAATCACTGTATTGAAGAGATATTTGCACTCCCATGTGCATTGCAACATTATTTACAATAGCTGACACATGAAAACAACTTAATGCCCACTGATGGATAAATGAATAAAGAAATGTGATACACACGCACACACACACACACACACACACACACGTCCCCAAGGGAATATTATTCAGCCATAAAAAGAAGGACATCTTCCTATTTGCAATAACATGGGTGGACTTTGAGGGGATTATGCTAAGTGAAATAAGTCAGACAAAGACAAATACGTATGATCTCACTTATATGTGGAATTTCTATAGAAACAGAGTAGAATGGTGGTTGCCTGGGACTGAAACGTGGGAGAAATGGGAAGATGTTGGTCAAAAGATACAAACTTTCAGTTACAATATCAGTAAGTTCCTGGGATCTAACTTACACTATTGTGACTGTAGTTAGCAATATTGTAGTATACACTTGAAAACTGTTATAAGAAGTTAAATGTTCTCACCATAAAAATAGCAAGAACAAAATGGTAGTTATGTGGAGTGAAAGATGTGCTAACCTTATTGTGACAAACATTTCACAATATAAACATGTATCAAATCATCACGGTGTAGTACACCTTAAATTTACACATTATATGCCAATTATTTTTTAATAAAACTGGGGCAGAAAAAGAACCAGCAGAAATAACAGACTTTAGAAAAAGTTTGATGCATAATTCAAATGCTGGAATTATCATATGCAGATTTTGAACTCAGCTCATCATAGTTAAAAATCAATGAGCTTCTTTACTGGGCGCTGGGGTAGCTCAGTCCGTTATGCGTCCAACTTCTGCTCAGGTCATGATCTTGCAGTACGTGAGTTTGAGTCCTGCGTTGGGCTCTGTGCTGACAGCTCAGAGCCTGGAGCCTGCTTCAGATTCTGTGTCTCCCTGTCTATCTGCCCCTCTCCCACTTGCTCTCTGTCTCTCTCTCTCAAAAAAAATTAGCAAACAACAACAAAAAAATTGATGAGCTTTAACATACTTTCAAAATGACTTAGCGAATTTGAAAAAAAGAACCAAACAACTTTTATAAATGAAAAACACAGCAACCAAAATTAAAAGCTGTTGGACAGTAGATTGAACTTAGAAAAAAAAGATAATTTAAAAAATGAGATCAGGTCATAAGTTATCAAACCCCACATGTATACTCATTTATTTATCAATGTAACTCTCAAAAAATGGGACAAATTGGAAACAGTCATTCCTGCTCCCCCAAAACATGAACTTATACCCAATCTTAATAAAATTGGTTCACAGTTGAGTAATTACTACAATAGAGAGAAGCAGCTCAAAACTTTTATAAGGTTGGAGGTAAAATTATCATTATTTTGGAGTCGTTGATCCTTGACCCAGAAAAAGCAGGAGAGTATACTGAAACCCATTATAAATAATATGGGACCTTCAGTTAAGTGATTGGTTATGAGCGAACTCTCCTAAAATCATGATCTTCCTGATATATCCAAAATAAGCAGTTAGAAAAAAGTTATATGTGTATTAATGTAATTAATATGGTATCTGTGAGAACTCTATGTGAGAACTATCTAAGCACTATACATTTTATGTTTTTGAATGGAAATAAGAAATAATGTTAATATTAATTTTCTACAAATAAATCTACATCCTTATATAATCTTAATCAAAACTCTAATTTTAATTCAGGAAAAGAAGGATATATATATATGTATATATATACATATATATATATATAAAATACATATATAAATATAAATTACACCAGTATACATGTGTATATGTGTGTATATGGATATATACATATATGGAGCTCTGTTGCAGGAATATATGGAAATCAGTGTATGATAAAAGAGGCCTTTCAAATTAGTGGCAAAAGATAAAATTTGTCATTAAATGGATTTGGTATAACTAACAAACTTTGAAAAAAAAATGTTGGGTTGGTGGCAGCATTGGGCTACAATCATTCTCAATTACTTGCTGACCTGTCTAGGAGTCACTTAGGTGATATTTATCAAATTATTAAATGTAAATGCACTTTGCTCCAGAGATCCTACCTCTAGGACTCTGAATTCTCTAGGAACACCCGAAGGCATATGCAAAGATCTATATGCACACATATTCATAACCAGATTACTTATAATATGAAAGACTAAAAACCAATCTATAATCAAATGATTGTTTAAATAAGTTTGGATAACCTTTCAAAGTCTCACTCTTTCAATGTCCATTCCATGTTTAATATAAAAATCAGGTTACTAAACATCAGTATTAAATAATACTGTAAAAAATTTTAGTACTCTGCATGAATATCCATGTGTGTAAAAATGTCTGGAGGATATATCTAAAGTGCTATTAATATTTAGGTAGTGATATTTTATGTATGTTTTCTTCTTTTATACTATATTATATGCTTTGATTCCCCCCTTACCTCTCCCACAGTGAGCATGTCTTGCTATATTCTGTAGAAAAAATTTCTAAGTTAAATAATAAAGCAGAAAATTAGAATCACATGTTTAGGAGGTAGGCTGTAGTTGTCTGGAAAACTCAAATACCAGAATTCTTGTTCACTGACAATGGTTAAATCAATAGAGCATTGCTATGTCTTGTGCATATGGAACTAGTTTCTGAAATGAAAAGTAATGTGCTTATAAGGAATGTTTATGAGTAAATATCAGGTTAATATCTCCCCAAATATTTTTTGCCTTTTAGGAAAATCACTTCAATTAAGGACCTCCAAGAACCTTTGGTACATTCTTCTCCTCAAGTATATGTAACGTTCTTGTTCATATCAAGGTTTATTGTGTTTGTGTCTTTGTAGCCTACTGAAATACCATCTCTAATAAATGAATAAATAATACAATCTAATAAATTACCTCACTGTATTCTATGTTAAAGCATTTGCCTTGAAGCTAAAAAGTATTGTCCAGGGAAGTGGAAGGAAGATTCCATCCAGAACAAAGTAGCCTCCTTAGTCTTTGAGGTTCACAGTAGAGTTTTTAAGAGTTTTAAAGTCTACAGCTAGATAATAGTCTAAAATCAATGCTTTTTATTTTTAATAACCAACTTTCATTGGGAGCTGGGTTTATATACTCCAAACCAGAGGGAATGCAACTTAGATATTTTCTAAACATCATAGCGTAGGCAGAACATTAGGCATACATTTTTTTCTTATTGCTTAAAGAAGATTAAAGACATTTCTGAGACTGAGGAGGAAAGGAAAATTAATTGGACCCCAATGTCCTGGCTCCTTTCTTTCTTTTTCTAAGTTACAAGATACTAATGAAATTTCTTCCTTTTCCTTGAATGGGTTATAGGTTCCTGATTTTCTCAACGTTTGGGGGACTGGTCTGAAACTACAGTGTCAAGATCCCCAGATATTTTGCCTCTGGCTGTGAACAACCTCATCAATTTACCCAGTGTGATTTATAAATATGGTTATTGTCAATGAGCAACATGGCTCAAGAAAGACTGGGAAACATCTTCCTATAGAAAAATAAATGTGAGGGGCACCTGGGTGGCTCAGTCGGCTGGGCGTCCGACTTCAGCTCAGGTCATGATCTCACGGTCCGTGAGTTCGAGCCCTGCGTCGGGCTCTGGGCTGACAGCTCAGAGCCTGGAGCCTGTTTCGGATTCTGTGTCTCCCTCTCTCTCTGACCCTCCCCTGCTCATGCTCTGTCTTTCTCTGTCTCAAAAATAAATAAACGTTAAAAAAAATTAAAAAAATCATCTATAAAGAAAAATAAATGTGAGCCAGGATAACTATATGGTTTATGTTTTTAAAAGGTTAACTGATCTATCAGTCCAGTGCCACACTGACTAAAACCTGAATCATATGAAGAACTTAAAAGATTACAGCTCCTGTTTCCATACAGGGATAAGAGGAGTGAGGTAGGCATTGAAAACTTTTGCACTGAAAACTTCTCAGGGCCCTGGATGCTCTATCAAGCTCAGTACTCTTGACTCCAGCTACCTAGAAATGAATTTCCACCTGATCCCACCCAAGGATGAGATCATTCCCATTTTTTTTTTATTCTAAAGGAGCCATAGGGATATTCAGAAGGGCATTTTCCAGAGCACTCAAGTGAGCATTTTACTGGAAAGAGTCATTCAATCGAGGCCCTCTGCTTTGTTATAGTCTTGTTCAGGAGGGGGTTGAAAGATGTATTCTTTAAAACAAAACAAAGCAAAACCCTGGCTTGGGTGTCTCAGCCAGGAGAGCTGTCGACTCACCGGTGGCAACGCAGATATTCACAGCTGCATGTGGAGTATCATAGGATGCGTAATTGCTCCTCTGCTGCCACTACATATGTTCATTCCCCTGCAAATGTGTGATTCTCAAGACCATAAAAAGCCCTTCTATAATTTGGTTTACTGCCACTCTGTGAGTGAATTCATTTATGGCATGGGAAAGTAGGCATCCGTGGATTTCTAATAGCAAAATTAAACAGTTCTTTACTTTTACAGACTTAGCAGGATACAGGGATCAGTATTGGAGGTATGGCTTACTGTTTTCTTTGGATAGATGCTCTTCCTTGAAATAATGAAAATGTGATTTAAAATCCATCAAACACAAAATTTAACTTTTCGTCTATTTTGTCTTACTAATATATTGTGGGTTTGACTCACACTGTTCCCCTATGTGTCTTCTCTGACTTCTTTAGTCTACGGTGACTTCTCCTTATTCCAGATTGGGCAGAACCCTGTGCAGGTTGTCACTGCATGCCTCTAGGGGAGCTAATGACATCGTATATTTTGTATAGGATGCTTGTACATTTAAGTAATACATATTAGATAAAAGTGAGATGCTTCACCTAAGAGGCACAGTTTTCAAATAATTTGCACTAAGCCAGGATATGGGCTATTAGTGGTGCCCCCTTATTCTAGCCTTTTATGTTACAGTGTGGTAACAGGATACTTCAATACATTGTTTATTTAAATCAGTACATTTGCATGTTTCTCTTTCCAATGAAAGTATGAGTTTCTCATATTAGAAGCTTACATTTCACATCTGTTCTTACTTCCAGCACAAATAAAAGGTAAGGATGTAGTATATGTTCAATAAAAGATTGTTAAACTGAGTTATGGGCACAGAGGATATTAAAATGGTAGAAAATGTCATTCCCAGGCATCTGGTTGAGGACCTTCTAATTGAGATTAAGCATAGTGACAAATTTTTAAGATAGCATTTTTTACTTTAGTACACTTTGATTTATACTTACAAAATATTGTAGATTTAATTTTTGGACTTTGATATTTTTTCCCTGAGAATTTAGTAGTAAGAATCACATTTTTCACATTTTGGCCATTCAATAATTGATATACGTCAGTAAGGGATTGCATTTAGCTCTAGATAGCTGGAATCTCATTGCAGTGGCTTAATAAAATAGGGATCCACTTTTCTCATGTCATAAGGACTAGGGGTAAGTTGTTCCTGGCTGGTCAGCTGTTTAAGGAATGAGGTACTCTTCCTATTCCTGCTCTGTCATCTTTAGCCTGTAGGTATTGTTCCCATGGTTCTAATATGGCAGTTGTAGCACCAGGTATCAGGCTGTAATCCATACAGAAAAATGAGAAAATAAAGAACAGAATGAGTTGGTTCTTTTTGAAAGAATATTCTGGGAATCCCCTTTCAAAATCTTTCACTTAAGTTTTTTTGGCCAGGACTATGTCATATGTCAGAGTCTTGTGAGACTCTGGAAAGGTGAGGACCTTTAATTAAGCATGTAGAAGTTCTGTTGGAAGGAAGAAAGGGAAAATGTATTTTCTGCTACACTCAATACTGCAGTTTTTAAGAATATTACCAGGGTGTCATTTGGGCTTATCTTTCCAAGCACATTTAAATGTTGGTTGGGCTAGACACCTGTCCACACGGAATTGAAATGACTAGGAGATGACAGGGAGGTGACAAGAGAAAAGAGTGAACCAAGTCATGGATTGAGTTTGGGGATACTAAATTAGGGGTCCCTCAGCAGGCCAGTTCTGAAAACTCTCAGGAAATATTGTGTGTCTATCTGTAATATGCTTTTAGCTGCTTACTTCATTAATGGGAAGATCCATGTCTGATGTCAATTTCCCATGTCCTGCTTCAGCCAAGGAAGTCATAGGATTTGAAGCTGATGCAAAATAACCAATGGAAATCAAAACAGAGTAAGACTGGTTCCACTGCTTAAAAGACATGTAAAATATCCTTCTACTAAATAGAAATTTCAATCATTTTATTTTTACATAGGAAAATATTATTTGTATTGTTATTTCATTTTATTGTTAACTTTTTGTGATAGAAAATTTCAAGCACAAAAGCAGAGAGATAGCATAATGAACCCCATGTGCCCATCACTCACTATCAACATTTGTTAACACATGGCCAGTCTTTTTTCATGTACAGAAATAGCCATTCTTTTTGCAAGATTTTTTTGAAGCATAGTTATGAAATCTTACAATTGTTCATAAATATTTTAGCATGTATCCCTAACATTTCAGAATCTTTACCTGGGCCGTATTTAGATTTCCCCATTGTATAAATTTTGTCCAGGTTTTTAAATGAAGATCCAAATAAGAAATGTACATTGTAATTCATTGGTGTTTCTTAAATCTCTTTTAATCTACAGAGTCCCCTCTCTCTTTGTTTTTCCTTGTGGTTTATTTGCTGATAAATCCAGGCTCAATAGCATTTCCCATATTCTGCACTTTGCTGTCTCCATCTCCATGGCTTCATTGCACATGTTTCTCTGTGGCTGGTTTATCCTACAAGCTCACTGTTAGAACTGAAGTCATGATCAGATTTAGGTTCAAATTTAATGATTTTTTTATTTTTAAGATATTGAAATAATTCATTAAGGATAAATTTAACTATTATTTTCCCTGTAAACTGTTCCTGGAAGATAACACCTTCTTAACTTAAAGTTAAAGAAAAATACTTAGGGGCACCTGAATGGCTCAGTCGGTTGAGCATCCGACTTCTGCTCAGGTCATGATCTCACAGTTCGTGAGTTCAAGCCCCACATCTGGCTCTGTGCTGATAGTTCAGAGCCTGGAGCCTGCTTCAGAGTCTGTGTCTCCCTCTCTCTCTGCCCCTCCCTCCCCCCTCTCTCTCTTTCTCTCAAAAAAAAAAAAAATAAATAAATAAAAAATAAAAAATAAATAAAAAAAGAAAAGTACTCAGAAGCAAAGGATAACCATTTCAAATCTCAAGCAGTTTGACATTTGAAGTCCACACAGTTTAACTTTGCTGCTGGGTTTAATTTTCTTCTGTGTCATACTCAACAGATACTTTCTAAATAAAACAAACATTATTATGATCAAATGTTGTTTTTCCCATTCTTCAGTTTAGGGTTTTATGGCTTACCATGGCTGCTAATGTCAGGTACTCTGATTTTGCCTGAATGATTATATTACTTATTTATATATTTTTTCTGTTAACTAAGTTAGCCTACATTTAGGTATAATTAATTCAGATTGAATTGGAAGTTTACTCTCAGCAATGTAAAAAAATCCCTATATTAGACATGCTGACATGTCATTAAATTTCATTTAAACCAATTACACAAATGTGACTTTTTACTAACAATAAATAAGGGCTCATCTCACTTGCTTTAATCAGAACCACTTATAAATATCAAACTGTATGTAAAGTTAGCTTGAAATTGGGTCACTCTCTTGAAACTTCCTTCTTGACTAGTCAGAACTTTTCTGTGCTGACCTATTCCCCACCCCCCAACCCCGACACATACAGTGAAAAAGGCAATGTGGTCATAATTTAAGATTGAATCGCCATAAATGATGAATTTACAAATTCTCAATTCATCTAACTTACATACATTTAGTTGTCTTAAAATGACATGTATTTGTAATTTTTATTCTAATTACAATTTAAGCCACTTTATGACAATTGTCTGCAAACCTTTTTTATTTTTTAAACCATATAATCTACTTTGTTTTATTTTAGGTAAATATTTTGTAAGAGGTCTCTCTCTAAAAACTAAATACAGGAGAGCATTTCTGCTTGAAATGGAGGCTTGGAGCCCACTGGGAAGCACCTCTGTCCCTCTGAACTCCTCTGAGCATCTTGCATATTTCCTAAAGCTCATTGGACCACCATTTGGAAATAATGCTTAAACTGTTCCAGGCTCCATATTTCTCCCTGATTTACAGAAGGCCTCTGCATTGAATTTGAGAATGGATGAATAATGCAGTTGAGGTGATGGGGTCTGCCAATGAGACAATAAAGTGTTTAGAGCTTTTTGTCTCATGTTCATCTCTGACCTGCTCTTCCTAAATATTTCTTTCATAGAGATAAGGCAACCTTATAGTGATACCTGGTTTTTAACCTCAGCTCCAGAGTTAATCACGAAATGTATATTTGACCTTGGAAATCTTCTGAAATATTTTATGTAAATTTTAAAATTAGTTGTGATTCAGAAATTTTTGTTTAATGAAATGTTTTGAATGCTATTTAATGAATCTATCTTGTAATACTCTAGAAAAAATCCCTATAACCTGATTGTCACTGTGCGTTATGAATTCATCATAGTCTGATTCATCATAGTCTGATCATACTGACCATCAGTAGTCTTTTGGTCAGTAGATCCAAATTAAATTAAGCAATCTTTCTAATTAAGACAGAAAAGCAGAGCACTTCATGTAATCAATGAAACTGAATTGAAAAAAGAGAATTAAATTTTGAGTTCATCATCTAAAATTGAACTGAGAAACTTGGATTTCCCACAATTTGAATTCAACATATTTTAGATTCAATGTATTTCCAGAGCTGCTCACCTCTTTCCTCATTTTATGCTTCTCATTTGTCTCTCAAACAAAAAGATTTATTAAAAAAAAAACAACAACCCCAAACCAAAACGTTTGATAATTGGTATAACATGAGCACTGATCAGTCAGAACAGACACTAGTTATAAGATTAGATCAGTTTTGGAGGCCAGAAGATGCTGAGGTGGCCCAGGCAGCAGAACAGTGGTTGATTAACCCTAGACATGGAGTATTTCAATGTTTTAACAACTGGTGTAGTGGACGTGACTGTTAGCTTCTTTGGGTATTGTCTCAGTTGAAAAGAGCCATCCCTTAGTAGGACTGCACACAGTGACTGATGGAGTATAAATGTCTGGCCTTTTAGCTCCTACTTGGGATTTCTCTGAGTGGGAGTTCTAGTACCAGAGACCCCATGGGATTGGTTAAAGTTGACATTTTTCTTGAATTGCAGCTTTATTTCTCCTTCTGTCTAATTCCTCTTTCTTCTCCTTTCTCCCTTCAGTGAGATCTCAAGGGCCTTCCCTAGTGAGTGAACTACCTGTTAAAACAGCATCTCAGATGGTCCAGTTCAAGATGGCAGTGTAGGACACTGAACTCACTTCTACAGAGCACACCAAATTACATCTATTAATAGAACAATTCCTCCTGAAGAACTGAGGGTTGACTGAACAGCTACTGAACAACCATAGAGAGAACGGCAAGAGAAGAGCAAAAAAGATAGAAGGAGACATGGTAACAAAGGGAACTTCCTCTCCATAGGCTGCCAAGGGCAGTGAGGAGGGATAGTAGTGAGGGACTGGAAACAGATTCCTGTCCTTCGGCACATAAAAATTAGTGTTGCAATTTAAAAGAGCAGTTAGCATATAAAAGAGAGAACACTAGAACTCTGCCAAGTGGCAAGGCAGCTGAGGGAAATCTCTTCAGGTCAGAGGGACTGGAGATCAACAGGGTTTATGTTCCCACCCCACCTTACAAGCCTAGACTGGAGCAGGGTCTGGACGCCATTAACTGGTGGATCCGGTTGTTTCAGTGAGCTGGGGAGCCCAGGCTCCACAAATCCATACTAGCCCTAGTCACATGCAGATACAGAAAAACGCCATGGTTTAAAAAGGCCAGGGAACTGTAGGAGCACTCTCCTTCCACCTCAAAAACCCGGATTGGAACAGGGTCTGGCTGCCATAAGAGGCAGGTTCAGACCCCATGATTCATGGATCCTGAGTCCAGGTGAGTCAGATCGTCACAGATAGCTGGTGACCTCAGCAAGCCCAGGAACTACAAGCTCATACCAGACCCAGTAGCGTTGGGACACAGAAAAAAAATGTGGCAGTTTAAAAGGGCTGAGGAACTGTGGTAAGGCTCTCCCCCTTTCCACCTTAAAAGCCTAGACCAGAGCAGGGTCTGGAAGCCATAAGGGGTAGCTTGGGACACCATAATTGGTGGGTCCCAACAGTGCATCCAGACACCATAACTAGTGGGTTTGGCAGTCACAGGGAACTTGCAATCTCAACAAGCCCAGAGTCCTCAAGCCCACAGCAGCCCCAATTACACTGGCATATGGAAAAAAGCCATGGTTTCAAACAACTGTAGGAACATTCTTTCCCCCTCCACCCTAAAGGTCCAGACTGGAGCAAGATCTGGCTCACAATGAGCTTGTGACCTCAGGTAGCGGAAGGTCCACAAGACCACACCAGCCTCCTTGTGGTGCTGGGTCACAGAAAACAAGCCATAGTTGCGTGTGTGTGTATGTGTGTGTGTGTGTGTGTGTGTGTGTTTAACTTTAAAATTTTGTCTTATTTTTATTTTTTCTTTTGGTTTTGTTCTTTTGTGTTCTTTTTTCTTTTCTTCTTTTTTTCTCTGTTCTTCTTTTCTTTTTAAAAATTTTATTATTTTTTCTTCATTTTTTCCACAAAAAGCCCTGGTTTAAAAGAGTAACTAGCATGTATAGCTACAGCTCCAGCCAGCCAGCTAAAGTCACCAAGCACACACAGTCTGCATAGGGGATACCATATGCAAGACCACTCCTTCAACTTTAGGAGAAGTAGCTGTTTCACTTAATCCACAAAAACAAAACAGAAAGTCAGGCAAAATGAGGAAACAGAGGAATATGCAAAAAAAAAAAAAAAAAAAAAAAAAGAACATGAGAAAACCTCAGAAAAAGAAATAAATGAAACAGAGATAAGCAAGCAATATGCCTGATAAAGAATTTAAAGTAATGATTGTGGGGTGCCTGGGTGGCTCAGTTGGTTAAGCATCTGACTTCAGCTCAGTTCATGATCTCATAGTTCATGAGTCAGAGCCCCACATCAGGCTCTGTGCTGACAGCTGGGAGCCTGCTTCGGATTCTGTGTCTCGCTCTCTCTCTGCCCCTCCCCTGCTCATGCTCTGTCTCTCTCTGTCTCAAAAATAAATAAAGCATTAAAAAAAATTAAAAAAAAAGAAACAAAAATCATCTATATACTGCCTCCAAGAGGCTGACTTCAGACCTAAAGATGCATACAGACTAAATGTGAAGGGATGGAAAAATATTTACCAAACAAATGAAGTGAAAAAAAGCTAGAGTAGCAATATTTATATCAGACAAAATAGACTTTCAAACAAAGACTGTAAAAAGAGACAAAGAAGGGTATTACAGAATGAGAAAGGGATAGGTCCAACAAGAGCATATAGTAATTTAAATACCTATGTATCTAACACTGGAGCACCTAAATACATACAGTAAATATTACTGGACATAAATAAAAAAACTGATGGAATACAATAATAGTAGGGAACTCTAACACTGCACTTACATCAATGGATAAATTAATAATGAGGGGTGCCTCAGTGGTTTAGTCAGTTAAGCATCAGACTCTTGATTTTGGCTCAGGTAATGATCTCATGATTTGTGAGTTGAAGCCCTGTGTCAGACTCTGTGCTGACAGCAGGCAACCTGCTTGGGATTGTTTTTATCCTCCTCTCTATACCCCCACTCTCTCTCTTTCCTCAAAATAAAATAAATAAACATTAAGAAAGAAAGAAAGAAAATCAATAAAGAAACAGTGTCTTTGAATGACACATTGGGCCAGATAAACATAACAGATCTGTATAGAACATTCCATTCAAAAACAACAAGATATACATTCTTTTCAAGTGCACATGGGACACTCTCCAGAATAGATCGCATATTAGGCCATAAAACAAGCCTCAATAAATTTAAGATGATTTAAATCATACAGTGCATCTTTCCCTATAACAACGGTATGAAGCTAGAAATATATCACAAGAAAAAAACCCCAGAAAAACACAAATAAATGGAGACTAAATAACATGCTATTAACAGCCAGTGGGTCAATCAAGCAATCAAAGAATAACAAAAAATACATGGAGACAAATGAAAATGAAAACAGAAAAGTCCACAATCTCTAGGATATAGTGAAAGTAGTTCTGAGAGAGAAGTATATAGCAATACAGCCTATTTCAAGAAAAAAGAGAAAACTCAAATAAATAATCTAACCTTATGCCTAAACGAACTAGAAAAAGAAGAATAAACAAAGCCCAAGGTGAATAGAAGAAACAAAATAATAAAAGTCAGAACAGAAATAAATAATATGGAGACTAAAAAAATTAAAAATCATTGAAATCAAGAACTGGTTCTTCGAAAAGATAAATGAAATTGACAAACCTTTTGTCAAACTTGTCAATTAAAAAAGAGAAAAGACACAAATAATTAAAATCAGAAACAAGAGAGGCGAATTAGCAACTGACACCATAGAAATACAAAGGATTGTAAGACAATACTATGAAAAATTATATGTCAAAACACTGGACAATTTAGAAGAAATGCTTCTAGTAAATTTATAGTAGAAATTTACTTCTAGTAGAAGCTTCTAGAAATGCTTCTAGTAAATTTATGCTTCTAGTAAATTTCTAGAAGCATAAAATCTTCCAAAACTGAACCAGGAAGAAACAGAAAATCTAAACAGACTGTTTACAAATAACAAAATGGGATTGGTAATAAAAACACCGCCAAAAAATTAAAATCAAGGACCAGATGGATTCACAAGTGAATTCTACCAGACATTTAAAGAAGAGATAATATCTATTCTCCTAAACAATTTCAAACAATAGAATAAGGAAAACTTCCAAATACATTCCATGAGGCCAGGATTACCCTGATACTGAAACCATATAAAGACACCACACAAAAAAAGAATATTATAGGCCAATATCTCTGTTGAAAACTGATGTAAAAATCCTTAACAAAATATTAATAATTATATTACTATAATAATATTAAATATATTATAAATAATATAATGTAGCAAACTGCATACAACAATACATTAAAAAGATCATTCACCACAACTAGGTGGGATTTATTCCCAAGTGCAAGGCTGGTTCAATATTCATGAGTCAATCAATCTCATATACCACATCAATAAAACAAAGGATAAAAACATCACATTGTCTCAATAGATGCAGAAAAAGCATCTGATAAGACTTATCATCCATTCATGATAAAAACTCTCAAGAAAATGGGGTTAAAGGGAACATACCTTAATATAATAAAGGCCATATATGAACAGCTAACATCATATTCAAAAGTGAACAACTGACAGCTTTCCCTCTAAGGTCAAGATGACCTTAAGGATAGCTACTCTTGCCACTTTTATTCAACATAATACTAGATGCCCTAGCCATAGCAACTGGGCAAAAAAAGAAGAGGCATCCATATGGGTAAAGAAAAAGTTGAACTGTCACTATTTGCAGGTAACATGATACTATATATATAGAACATCCTAAAGACTCCACTATTCCATTCACTAGAAGTAATGAATTGAGAAAAGTGGCAAGATATAAAATTAATACCAAGAAATCAGTAGCATTTCTATACACTAACAAAAAATTTGTTTAAAGAGAAGTTTAAAAAGTAGCACCATTTAAAATTTCACCAAAAAGAATAAAATAACTAAGAATAAACTTAACCAAAGAGGTGAAAGATCTGTACTCTGAAAAATATAAAACACACTGATGAAAGAAATGATGATGAAGGAGGAAAGAATATACAATGGGGAAAAGATAGTCTTTTCAATAAATAGCAGTGGGAAAACTGGACAGCTACATGTAAAAGAATGAAAGTGGACCAGTTTCTCACACCATACACAAAAATAAACTCAAAATGAATTAAAGACATAACCATAAGACCTGGAACCACAAAAATCATGGAAGAAAGCACAGGCAATAATTTCTGTGACATCAGACATAGCAACATTTTTCTGGATATGTCTTCTAAAATGAGTGAAATAAAATAAAAAAATCAACTATTGGGACTACATCAAAATAAAAAGGTTTTGCACAGAAAAGGAAACCATCAACAAAACTAAGAGACAAACCACTGAATGGGAGAAAATATTTGCAAATGATATATCCAACAAAGTGTTAATATCCAAAATATACGAAGAACTTATACAACTCAATACCAAAAAACAAACAATCCAATTAAAAAATGGGCAGAGGACCTGAATAGACATTTCTCCAAACAAGACAGATGGCTAACAGACACATGAAAAGATGCTCAACATCATTAATCATCAGAGAAATGCAAATCAAAACTACAATGAGATATATCACCTCTCACCTGTTAGAATGTCTAAAATCAAGACAAGAAACAAGTGTTGGTGAGGATGTGAAGAAAAAGGAACCCTCATGCACTGTTGGTGGGAATGCAAACTGGTGCAGCCACTGTAGAAAACAGTATGGAGGTTACTCAAAAAATTAAAAATAGAAATACCATATGATCCAGTAATTTCACAATTGGGTACTTACCAGGAAAAACGAAAACACTAATTCAGAAAGATATATGCACCCTTATGTTCATTGCAGCATTATTTACAATAGCCAAGACATTGAAGCAACCTAAGTGTCCATCAACAGGCAAATGGATAAGGAAAATCATACACGCACACACACACAGAGACACACACACACAGGAAAATTACATAGCCATCAAAAAGGATGAGATTGTACCATTTGCGACAACATGTATGGATCTAGAGGATATTATGCCAAGTGAAGTAAGTCAGACTAAGAAAGACAAAAACCGTATGATTGCACTCATAAGTGGAATCTAAAAAAAAAAAATGAATAAAGAAACAAAAAACCAGAATCAGAACATAAATACAGAAAACAAACTGATAGTTGCCAATGGGGAAGGGAGTGGGGGGCTGGGCAAAATGGGTGAAGGGGAGTGGGAGATACAGGCCTCCAGTTATGGCATGAGGGATTCACAAGACTACAAAGCGAAACACAGGGAATACAAAGATATTGTATTAGCGATGTTAACGATGTAACGGCACAGATGGCAGCTAGACTTGTGTGAACATAATATAATGTATGAACTTGTCAAATCACTAAGATGTACACCTGAAACAAATGTAACATTGTGTATCAATGATACTGAAAAAAAAAGAAGAAAGAAAGAAAAAGAACAGCATCTCAGAATCTGCTTCTAAGGTACTTGACCTGAGACAACTGGTGTGGTAAACCACGTCTAGATACTATTTGGGCTGACTAGTATCTTGTGCATATTTTTTAAAGTAATGGCTAATGTGAAAAATAGGTGCTCAATGAATATTTATTGAGAAATCAGAGAATTCAGTTCTGTTGGAATGAATCATCTTTGCAACAAAGTGGCTCATCATTTAATTGCCTGGGGACAATTAAATGGTCTCTGTGCTTATCTCCCTGTTTGTGCTCATAGCGGAAGGCCATTTAAGAGAAGAGACCCAGTGGCATGGTTAAATGTGGTTATTTATGGCCATAGACGGAGGTACGATTAGGGGTAATCAAATCCCTTATTCAATAGTAAGAATCCTCCCAACTGATCTTTGGGAGAACCAGCACTTCTGCCATCTTTGTCTACTCACATTAAGTTCTGCACATGCTGTGATTTTGAGTAAATGTATATATTCTGGGAGACATCTTCATTGGCATGATCAACTGTTTTTTTTTTTTTCCTACTGTGAAAAAATGGAGTACAACTTGGCCAAGTTTTAAGGAAAAAAGTTTATTAAGTAGGGATCTTTGAAGAGTCAAGCCTGTATGGGATGTCATAAAGGAAGACTGCAGGAATCAGGCAATAACAGAGCACCACTGACTTGTGGGAGTCATGGGAAGGAGTGCGAGAGGGAGAAGAGAGATAGAAACAGAAATCACTAGTTATAAATGTGCTGAGGGCTAGCCTAAGGTGTGAATATAGAGAATCGAAAGAAGAAAGAATATGGAACGCAAGCCTGGAAGGATAGATGTCATGAGGGCCAACTTCATGGGCATGTGAGCCATGCTGTCATACAGGCCCCTGACTCAAAAGAGTCTCATGCTAAGAAGGGCTCCATGATCAGAAGGGTCAAATGCTTCATTTAGTGCTCTTCTCACCTTGAAATTCTTAATAGTTTTTTAAACAAGATACTCCACATTTTATTTTATACTGGGCCCTACAAAATACATGGGTCTTGAGTGTAACATCAGCTCTGCCCTGTGGGAGTGAGTGGGACTCTGTCCCTATGGACAATGGCCACCAGTCACCCCCAATACACTCAAACATTGATAGGTACAGCACTTAAATGCCTGCTTTAAGACCTGGAATATATCCTACCAAGAGACTATGTGTTATAGTTTAGCACATAATTTTTCATCAGAAAATTGAGAAGGCAAATTGCAAAAAACCTAGCTTTACTTCATTTTAAGGTGCTAAAGAAAACAGGGAAAACTTTCGTCCTTGTTGTGAAAACATGGGACTGAATCTCTGCTTTTCTTCTTTCTTTCTTTATTTTTTTAATTTTTTTTAATGTTTATTTATTTTGGAGAGAGACAGAGACAGAATGCGAGTGGGTTAGGGGCAGAGAAAGAGACACACACAGAATCTGAAGCAGCTCCAGGCTCTGAGGTGCCAGCACAGAGCCCGACGTGGGGCTCGAACTCAGGAGCTATGAGATCATGACCTGAGCTGAAGTCAGATGCTCAAACAACTGAGCCACCCAGGTGCCCCTCTGCTTCTCTTCTTTAAGCAGAAAATATCACCTTCTTTCAGGACATGGCCAATGCTTTGCTTTTCACAACTAAAGGCACAATGTATTATGCTTACACTATTTCTACCCTCATTTCTCAGAGGGGTGAAAGCACCCCACTGCCATATTTTGGTTGCACTAGGTTATGGGGACACTCCTGTCTCTCTGGATGACCTCTGCCTGCCTTGGTGGCTTGGGCAGAGCGTGCAGCCACAGTGAGGGTTTATTATATATTCCTCATGTCTGTCTAACACACCAGGTTTACAAAATGTTTTCATGCTATCTAATAAATGCTTTTTGAATTGAATTGGGACATGTTCATAAACATTTTAGAGTCTGAACTTTCAGTGGAAATTCATCTAAGTTCTGCTCAAATTACAGCCAAGGTCTATAAAGCAGCAAAATTTTCAGACTCCAGAATCATTTATGATTTGCTATCAGCCTATGAAATAGTGTTTTGATGATTTAAAGCCCATCTGTCTCCTTTTCCTCAGGGCCTTTTAACTTTTAACAAATGCCTGGAGTTTCTGTTCAATGGCTTTACACTTCAGTATTGAAAGGCCACTTTTTACTTTAGGTCCAGGATAGAGGGAAAGACTCTGCTTCCCATTGGGTCAAGTGCCCCGACATCTTCATCTGGACTTTTTTTCCCCCCAGTTGGAATGATTAGAGAAAAGGATCTCTTTTCATTTGCCATGGTGCTGTCTTCTTGGAGGCTGCCTGATTACATGAAAATCAAAGTGAGAAAAGCTGCACACATTCTTTATTTTTTTTTTTTATTTTTTTTTTTAAATTTTTTTTTCAACGTTTTTTATTTATTTTTGGGACAGAGAGAGACAGAGCATGAACGGGGGAGGGGCAGAGAGAGAGGGAGACACAGAATCAGAAACAGGCTCCAGGCTCCGAGCCATCAGCCCAGAGCCTGACGCGGGGCTCGAACTCACGGACCGCGAGATCGTGACCTGGCTGAAGTCGGACGCTTAACCGACTGCGCCACCCAGGCGCCCCTACACACATTCTTTAAAGAACATGAATGACATTTGTCATTACAGAAATTTAGGTTCCTAACTACTGATTTGAGTTGATTTTTGTTGTTGTTGTTCCAAATAAACTCAAAATGTTTAAAATGTCCCAGTTTATTTTTTAATAGTTCTCGTGTCAGAAGAGGAAACCCAAACAGAGCCCCATTGGCCGGCAGGAGCCACAGCAGCCAGGCAAAGGTGCCTGCTGAGCCCCTGGGGTTTTCTGCTTTCATGCCAGGATGGGTAAGACCCTGCCTCTACAGCGTTTGCATTCTGGGCTTTCAGACTTCACCAGAACATTTCTTTTTTCAGACTGGGTCTGGAAACTTGCTGTGTTGGACGGGATCTGACTTGGAAATGGACGGGGTCCACTGGGTCTGGGTCCACTGTGAAGCCTCAGGTGAACAGCATTATGTTTTAAGGCTGCACATGCAGGTTAGCATCACCAAAGATAAACTTGAATTACAGTGGTCACAGAGTAGAGCAAATTTTTTTTAAGTTTATTTATTTTGAGAGAGAGAGAGAGAGAGAGAGCATGAGCAGGGGAAGGTCAGAGAGAGAGGGAGAGAGAGAGAATCCCAAATCCCAAGCAGGTTCTGCGCTGTCAGCGTGGAGCCCAATGAGGGGCTAGAACTCACGAACCGTGAGATCATGACCTGAGCGAAAACCAAGAGTCAGGCACTTAACCAAATGAGTTCACCCCAGCTGCCCACACACAGCAGCTTTAACCTAGATAAGCTGTTTACTAGGTGTTCTGGAGAAAAAGGGGTCTCAGCCAAGCACTCACCATTGAGGGAAGAGGGTAAGTTTTGTCCTCCTCTATAGTTTCTGGGTGACCAGGATGGGATCCCTCATTCGAGAGCCTGCGGACAGGGTTCTGAAAAAACTGGCAGAAGCTATAAAGGGTGAGAATCTTACCAAAGTCAGCTCTTCCATATCCTTATCTGTGGTCCTGGTCGAGAGGAAGGTAGAATTTCACACTACCTCTTTCTTTCCAAATTCAGATTGGCAGGTAAAAAAAATCCTTCTCAGTCTTTTGGCTAAGATCAAGTGTCATTAAGAAATCTGGAGCGGCACTTGGCTGGCTCAGTTGGTTGAGCATCCCACTCTTGATTTCAGCTCAGGTCATGATCCCAGCGTGGTGGGATTGAGCCCCACATTGGGCTCTGCCCTGACTGTACAGAGCCTGCTTGAGAGTCTCTCTCCCTCTGCCCTTCCTCCCTGCTTTCATTCTCTTTCTCTCCCTCTTTCTCTCTCTCTCTCAATAAATAAACAAATAAGAAGAAAAAAAGGTCAGAAAAAGAAAATCATTTACTCATAGTTCAATCATCTAGCTATTTAAACATTGTTTATCTTTTGAAGGTTTTGTTTCTGTCTTTTTTTCTGTTGGCATAGCTTTTCATTCATATTGCATACTGCGATTATGCTGTCCATGTATGATTTTGTATTCTGTTTTCTTTTTCTTTTTCAAAATGAAAGCAAAAATATTTCCATATTATAAATTATTTATAAATATATTTTTCTATGATGACATAAGTTCCTTTAGGTTGGTGTATCAAGGTTATTATCCATATTTCTATTGTTGGGCACTTAAATTAGTCTAAACTTTTGTTACTATAAATAATGATGCAACAATAACTTTTTTATATGAAAACTTTTTCGTTCTTCTCCATACTCATCAAGTAACTTGCTAAGGATAGATTTCCCAAAATGGGAGTTATTGTGACAAAGAAAATTGGCACTTTAATTTATATTCTTTCCACTCATCATTATGTTGCCATGTTGCTGATATATTCCCAACTATAAAATATGAAACTATATCTTTCATATCATGCTTTCACTTTTGAATATGCTTTTTAACTTTTGCTCATTTGGTGGGTGATAAAATCAATAAGCAAACAAAAAAAAATCCCAAAAATCCCATCAAAAATTGCATTATTGTAAAATTTGTAATAAATGCAATTTTTTTTACTATATTGTACATTTCTGTCTCTTGGTTATGAAAATTTACATCTATCTCTCTGAAGTAAAGAGAATGTGAAAAGATGCATTGAAGAATGGGCAAAAAGTGAACAATCAATAGTCGTTTGCATCTTTTAGGTGGGTACAAAGTAATTTCATCCTTGCTGTTTACAGAAAATATTCCAGAACATGGTAGTTGTAGCAGCCTATCTACAAAATGGCAGCCATCAACTCCTTCCATCCCTGTCTGTGTCAACCATTCTCCCATCAATGGGTGAAATCTATTCGTCAATCATCTTAAATATGGCTGGTCTGGGACTGCTTTGAACAATATAGCAAAAGTGATGCCAATCAGGTCCCAACCTGGCGTCTTAGAGAAGTGGTAGCTCCTCTTGGCTCTCTCGGATCACACACTGTGGTAGAAGCCAGATGCCAGGTGAAAAGTGTGAGTACCCTGACTACCCTGCACACTGTAGAGAAGCCCCTACCTGGTGGGTAGGGGAGGCTACATGGAGAGTTGTGGACCTGTTGCCAGCTCTTCCAGGACAGGTACGAGGTATGTAAGTGAAGGAGCTTTGAGGAACTGCAGCCACCACGACCCTCTGCATATGCTTGGATGACAGATGCCAAGTGAGAATCATTCTGTAGATACCCATAAATCCTCATACCCATAAGAGATAAGAGAAAAATTATTGTCATTTTAAGCCCCTAGGTTTGGGGACCATTTGCATTCATAGCTAAGTAGAACAGAAATCAAGGCAAAATAATAAAGTATTTAAAGTGTCTTCACTCCTAGTAATTTCATGTAGTCTCTCCTTCTGCTTTAGAATTTGACCATGAAAAATCCCCACTGCTCCTCCTTCAACCTGTCAAACTTGCTCTTAGCACTTTGATTGGAACAGAAGGATTTATATGCCTATAGCTTAAAAAGGTTCCTGTCCTGGTGATATTTATATTTTAAAAGAGATCAAAACCTTAACAAAGTGTTTAATTCTAATAATATGATGATAGGCATACATCAGTAGAGGAGTGGGTGATAGGATTGAGGGCACATTATAATCCATTCCTGTAAAGAAATGCTCTACTCCCATTATGTGTAATTTTGGTGGAACTGTCAATCTTAGTATACCATAGGATTGTATATAATATAGGCTTGGTCAATCACTGAAACTTGTCTCCCAGGAAAGAGTGACTGGTCCAGGTGGTAGGCATATTGCTCATACATATCAATCAGAATTCTTTATTTAAATTCATACATGAGCACATGAAAAAAAAAACCCTTTTTCCCTATCAGAGTTGCTAAATTAAGGTCAGGAAACTCTAAATTATATAACTGCCATCAATCTTAGCTTCATGGAAGAAATATTTCCCTTTTAGGAAAGAAAACAATCAATTGGAATTGGCATTGCTATATATAGATAAAGAATCATAATGATATATAATTTATACACCTGGATCCAGCCATACCTGAAGGATAACTCCTTGACTTCCAAACTTGAGAAGTTAATATATCTTTTCCTCCTTTAAGTTATTTTTAGCAGTTTCTGTCATTTGCAACAAATGAAGTTCACGGTTATACACTGATGCATCTAATTACATCAAAGAGACTCACTTTTCAAAAACAAAGTTGATAAAACACACATGATGGATGGTATTTCATACTACTCATGTTTTGGTAGTAACATTAATTAGATATGTTTCAGCTTAAGCCAATTTTCTGCCATAACTACTATAATGTAGTATGTAATGTACATATGTATATAGTATATAATGTGTGTAATTACAGTACACACATTTTTCTACCACCTAAGGAAATATAATATAATAAAAACATGTGCAAAAACTTGCATCTGTAATAATTTACAAAAAAGAAAATCATTCACAAATTAATGTATTTTATTAACAAATTCTTTAGGACACACAGATTAATTGATCTTACTACACCAGTGTGTTGTGACCTAGAGGGTGAGGTACTCTGCCCATGCGGAGGGCAGCCAAGGGCCTGGGGCTAGTAAGCAGTTTCTGCCCTGGAGTCAGGCCAGGCAGGTTTGTGGGAATTTTCCAACTTCAAATTGATATGGCATTGATCTAACGCTGTAGGGACAAGCTGCTCTAATGCTCGGAATTAATCCAGTTTGCCCTCGGAAGCTCTCCATTCTTCTGTGTCTGTGGGTGTGTGTGCATGTGTGTGTGCATGTGTGCATCGTTAATTGAATTTTTAAACTTAGTTTTAATTTTTATCCAAGTTATACATGAACATGGTTTATTCTACAGAAATTCTGGCAATCTCCCAAAACATCTCCCATATGTCCCATTCTTTAAACACTTAAAAAACTTTTTATCTATGTCTCAAAATAATAAATGATCAACTTCTGAATTTTTCTGTGGTAGGCATTACCTATTGACTTCCCACTACTAAAGAAGAGGCTTTAGCACGTTTTCGCACACATCTTACACAGCCACACACAAATGCTCACACACACATGTGTGAACGTTGCACACATATACATGCACCTGTCTTCTATTACCTTTAATAAACTCCCATTATCATTACAATTCCACTAATATGCAGGGTTTACATTATTATGATTATGTAAATACGATCACTAGCTGAGCTCTGTAGTTGATTAGGATGACTTTTCCCAACTTGATCAACTTTTATTTGTATGGAGTAACAGCCTTCTTCTGTTATTTTTTTATTTGTTTAGTTGTTTTTAAGTTTGTTCATTCATTCATTCATTCATTCATTCATTCATTCATTTTGAGAGAGAGAGACAGTGCACATGGAGAGGGGCAGACAGCCGGAGAATCCCAAGCAGGCTCCACACTGCCAGCGCAGACTTGGAGGTGGGGCTGGAACCCACCAGCCCTGAGGTCATGACCTGACCCGAAACCAACAGAGTCAGACGCCCAACAGACTGAGCCACCCAGGTGCCCCTGTTTATTTATTTATTTTTATTTATGTAGACTAATTTACTCCCCAATCCTCTCTCAGATGTATAATAGCATTCGGTATATTCAGACACCGTCAATATTATCATTTTCATTTTCTGAAGAGCTGCTTCCTGAGCCTTTTAACCTGCTCCAATCTGGTCTGTTTCCACTCCTACCTTGTATAGCGCCGTGGTCCTGGGATCTCTCTCCACCAGCCTTCTGCCGCGGGTCTCCTCTCTCCTTATCGGATTCCCTGCTGTTCTGGTATCCTGCGTTCCTGTTTCCTGGATTTTTCCAGCAGTCGTGTCCTGAAGAAAAATGCCCGCCAGGTAAATTTTGAGACTGTGCAAGAAAAATGCCCGCCAGGTAAATTTTGAGACTGTGCATATCCCCGAACATCTCTTTATATCATCCTTCCATTTACTGCTAGCTTTGCTGAATGTAGAATCCTAAGTTAGATATTATTTTCTCTCAGAATTTCAAGGACGCTGCTCCTCCAGCGTATTTTAGTTTCTGTTTGTTCACAAGCTCCTTCCTCTGCAGTGTTCTCTGAGTGTACACGGAGGACAGGAAGAAAACCAAGAAAGAGGCAGGCCTCTCCAGATCGGTGGCGGCAGTTTTAATAAGCAAAAGGGAACTTACTTGGGAGGCTTGTCTTGGGGGTTTTAGCTAGAGAGGGGTAGATCTCTGCACCCGCCTGCCAAATCTTAGAAGACTATATAGAGGCCTTCACTGGGTTCAGTCACGAGTACCGCGCAGAGTCTCAGGACCACAGCACTATCTGCAGGCTGTGTCATTGCGGCAGCCTCTGGGAATGGGGAAGGCAAGCCGAACTCACTCCCCAAGCACGCCTGATGAATGGGGTCGGGGGTGGCGAGGAGACTTCCATTACCAGCGTTCAGCTCCCAGGTCAACTTGCGGTCACGTCATTCCGATGACCTCTTGCAACAGTGTTGCTCAATTCTTTGTGTAGGGTATGTATGTTTATTTCTGGAAGCTTTGAGGATCTTTTCTTTGCCCGCTGGTTCTGAAATGTTATAATGATGAGACAGCACTGTCTGTGCCCGTTTTCCTTTCTTGTGCTGCCTGCGTTTGTGTACCCTTTATGACGGTCCCTTCCTTTGTATAAGCACAAGCCCTTCAGTTCTTCAGAATTAACTTCATTCTTTTTTGGATACAATTTATTCTCTCTGTTTTCAATCTTTTCCCTTTATGAAACTCCTGTGATTCAGATATTAGGTCTTGAGGGCCACTAATGGGTTTCCTTCATTTTTATCTTCCTCCCTCCCTTCTTTCCTTCTTCTGTCCATCCCTTCCTTCCTTCTTCCCTCCCTCCTTTCTTCCCTCCCTCCTTTCCTTTCCTTTCCTTTCCTTCCTTCCTCCGTCCCTCCCTCCCTCCCTCCCACAGTTCCTCAAATTTATCTCCCAAATATTCTTCAGAGTTTTAAATTTCTTCATCTTATCTTTTATTTTTTAATGTTTATTACTTTATTTTTTTGAGAGAGGCAGAACACAGGGGACAGGCAAGAGAGAGGGAGAGAGAGAATCCAAAGCATCACTGTGCCATCAGTGCAGAGCCCAAGGCAAGACTTGATCTCATGCATGGTGAAATCATTACCTGAGCCAAAATCAAGAGTAGGAGGTTTAACCAACTGAGCCACCCAGGCACCTCCTATCTTATGATTTCTAAAAACTCCAATGTATTCTCTGAATATTTTTTATGGTATCCTTTTTCTTATCTCTGAGGACAATAAAAAGAATTATATGTATGTGAATCTTTCTTCTGTTTTCATATTTCTATTTTCTCCAAGTTTTCCTCTCGCTCTTTGGTTTAGGCTTTGTCTTTATTATTTGAGTTCTCCTGAAATGCTAGGCTCATTATACTTAAGACAGGATCATAAAAAGCTCCAAGTTTTGTCTCCATGTGTGGGGCATTTGACTGTAGTCTTTGCTGTAAATTGATTTAACCAGCATCTTTCGTTGGAGATTCTTCAAATCAGAGTATCTAGATATTTTTTCTTGTTGGCAACATTTCTCAAAGACAAATCTTCAAGAGGCTATGTGGAAAGCCAATGCTGACTGATGCTTCCCAAAAGAGTGTTTCAAATTTCGTTTTGAAAACATTAATTAAATCTCTGCCTTCAACACAGCATCCTTGATCTTTATTTATTTCACCCACTATAGATAACAAACTTCTAGTGTTCTGCTGGAATCACAAAGACCAGTCTCTTAAAATATATGTATTTTGTTAAGGTGAAGATAGTAGAAGTAATGCCTTATTGTGATCTGAATACTTAACACAGAATGATTTACAACAGTTGCAGCCAGGATAAATTTACTCGTGGCCAAGTCTGGAATTGGAAATGCTTTAAGGCACAATTTTAGCTGTCCTTTAGGATGGGTGGGAAGAAAGGCAAGCAAAGAAGGTGGGTGTCACACTGGGAGAAAGACCTGGAAACAGCTAAAATGTTTACGTTTTGAGTAGACTGTTCTTACACACTTAGGCTAGAGAAAAATAGCTAAAAACTTGACTTGCTGATGTGAAGTCTGGAAAGGTAGTTGTTTTCAAGTGCCAGGTTAAAAGTGCCACTGAGTGATTTTCAGTAAGAAATCTCATGAAAAAAATGCATACTTTAGGAAGATTCATCTGGTGGAATAAAAGGAACTGCAGAGAGATGTAGGTAAACCAAGATGCAGGCTATTTCCTCACCCACAGTTAAAGTGACAAGCGTCTCCTCAAGTAGGTGACAGTGATGGTAAGGTGAAGCTGTGAATGGGAGAGTTATCACAGAGGGAGAATTGACAAAATTTGGTGAATGATTTCTCATGGCAAAACACAGCTTCCTCTGCCTCCTTGCAGAGGGAGGCATCATTCTAGAGATGCCACCCTTGAGTTATATGTGCTGGAAGCTGGGTAAATCCCAGTTAGAGGTTAGTTTGTCCTCCATTGGTCTGAGGCAGATTACCACAAATTAAATTTCATGCTAACCTACTCTAAGCCAGGGACACATCATTAAGCTTCAGGGTTATCTAGTTGATCACACGGAAAAATCTATTTACACTGTTCCCTTGACAACAGTTGTGAAAATATTTTAATCACACTATAAGATCATTTTGCAATATTTCACCAAAGCAATTATGCACCCTCTGGAATGCAATACTGAAAGAGGCACATGGGATGAAGCCATTACGTCTGGGTTAGCAAATGCTCCAGTTTCTAGGAATGGCCTTGACGGTGCTGCTAAAAACCAGGTCTTTAAGCCAGGTTTGCACACGCTAAGTTAGGTGGAGAATTGAATTACTTTGGTAGAAAATTAATAGCGTCGTCCCATTCTTGCCTCCTGTGTCTATCTCCAATACAATTTACAACCTCTGATACAATTTACACTCCTCTGAAGGGCCAGAAATACTGAAGCCAATATGAGTTCAAATTATGATACAAGAAAGACAGAAGAATCAAAGCCAGTGTGTGTGAATGTGTGTGTGTGTGTGTGTGTGTGTGTGTGTGTGTTTACCAGGAGATAACTAAGAATACAATAGGCAAGCAGTAGCTTTGACATTCAATCAGAGATTTAAAAGTTTATCAAGTATTTGTGCTAATGTCCAGAATTCAGTGTTAACACTTTGCTGGCAACCTATCTGAAAGAATGCAATGGGGGGAAATGTGTGATGCTTTTGTAAAACTATACCCTGTGAAGACAATGGCAAATGATTACCAACTTGAGAAGCAAGAAATCAAAGCCAGTTCATGCAAAAGGAAAAGAGTGGGGTGCCTGGGTGGCTCAGTCATTTAAGAGCATGACTTTGGCTGAGGTCATCTTCTCTTGGTCTGTGCATTTGAGCCTTGCATAGGGCTGTGCTGACAGCTCAGAGCCTGGGACCTGCTTCAGATTCTGCGTCTCCCTCTCTCTCTGCCCCTCACCTGCTCATTCTCGCTCGCTCTCTCTCTCTCTCTCTCTCAAAAATAAATAAAAACATTTAAAAACAAGGAAAAGAGAAAATACATGTTATCTGGTGAAGAAGATACCTTGATAAGATGAAGCTTTTGTATCTGTGTGCCCTTCCTGTGGCATGTCATAGATAGGGGTGACCCTCCCAGGCAGTCAGGCAAGCACATGTGAACAAATACTAAACAAGTGAACAAATATGGTAACATCAGAATTCATTTAGCCTCTAAATAATTGTAAGTGGTGAGTAGAGGCAGTAAATCCAGATGCATTAGTCTCCATAGCCTAGGTGGCCTATGCAATAGAAATGTATTTTCTTACAGTTCCGGAGACTGGAATTGCAAGATTAAGGTGTTGTCAGCTTTGGTTTTCTCAGGTTTGGTTTTCTCCTTGGTTTATAGATAGATGTCTTTGTGTTATGTCTCCACAGGACCTTTTTCTCTGTGTGTTTATCCCTGGCGTGCCTTCCTTTTCTTCCTTGAAGGATACCAGTCAGATTGGATTAGGGCCTCATCCTTATAACCTAATTAATCTTAATTGCCTCCTAAAAGTCCCTATCTCCAAATACAATCACATTCTGAGATACTGAGAGTTAGTGCTTCAACATATTTTGGAGGGACACAGTTCAGTCCATAGCCAGAAATCCTCATTCTGTTCCCCACACCAGCTTCTTCCCTGAGCTTCACTATCTTAGTAAATGGAAATTCCATCCTTCCAGGTGCTCAGGCCAAAAATCCTAATGTCAACTCTGACTTTATTCTCACGTCTCACATCCAATAAGCAAATCCTGTTAAATTTATCCTCAAATTACACGCAGAATATGATCCCTTCTTATCACCTCCAGTGCTCCAATCTGATGCATCTCATTGGACGACAGCCTCCTGGTACAGTAGCCTCCTAAGTGGTCTTTTAGCTTCTTCTCTTGCTGCCCTCAGTCAAGCCTCCATGTGCCTTATATAAAAAGCAGCCATCGACAATATTTTATCTCTGTATAGATCTCATCCCAGCACTCATCAGCACTTCAAATGTGTGTGTATGTGTACATAACTACACGCATATTTTGCAGTCCATCTTTCCCAATGAAAGTATAAACTCACAACAGTGGAGACATTGTTTTTCTGTTCCCTGATATATTCCCAATTCCTTGAACAGTGTCTGACACACTAAAAAAATCGTGCATAATAAATATCACTTGAATGAATAAATGGAGCTATGTTTATATCTGCATGCTCTGTTAGCTACTCTTTGCCTTACCTCTCCCCCTTCTATCTCAGTTGGTACCTCCCAGAAGAAGAGGACCATTAGGAAGCACATCAAGTACCTACTGTGTGCCAGAGGCTATGAAAAATAAATACAAGATTCTGGTCTAGTGAGGGAGAAAGACATAAAGAAATGAAAGTAAAGGCATATGAATGCATAAATGTCAAAGAAGTGGAAGAAAGATTAAATACTTGGTCTTCAGGCAAAGGCTATTATTCTGGGTCAGGAAGATTTCTCAAAAATAGAGTCTGTACTGAAGAAGGAAGTCAGATAGGTGAAGGATATAAAAGTAATAAAAAATGCCATGCTTTTATGTCCTTTCTTAGGTTACTAGAACAATGGTTGCTAGTCTCTGGTATTTAGAAAGAATTCCCAGGTTAAAAACTGATTTCCCAAGTTGCAAGAGACAAACAGCACCAAATCTGTATTGTTTATAAAAAATCTTTGGAAAAATACAGTTCAGCTGTCAATGTCACATTGTTCTCTGTGAAGAGCATTAGATTTTATACTCCTTTTGATTGATTTCAAAGTAAATCTCAGGAAAGGAATCTTCTCTCACAGTCTATTTTAAGAAAAAAAAATTTTATGTAAGTGGAAATAAACTTTCATTGTTGTTAATTCAAACTTTTTTTTTAAGTTTACAGAATACATTTTCATATATCTAATGCAGAGAAATCAATGAACCTTGTGTTTTGTCAGAAGAGAAAAAGCAAACACAACTAGTTTCAATATGCAGGTATCCTTTTATTTAAAAGCTACAAATTTAAAAATACTTGAATTGGTATAACTGTTCAGAATTCAAAGTTTGAAATCAATCACAACTGATTAAAAGGGCATATCTGCATATATCCATAAATATACATGATGGTTTTCTTTATAAAATTTGAAGATAGTGAAAGTATTTATTTATGCAGTAAAAGCCAGTAAAACTTTTTTTTTAGAAGTTAAAGGGATTAAATTATACTACAGGTATAATTTGCAGATACTTTAGCTTTTTCAGCTTGGGATTTCAGCCAACTATCACCATGTCTGGCATAAGGTAAATTCTCAATAAATATTACTGCAATTGAAATTGAGTGGCAGGAAACATGCTTCTTCAAGTCACATATGAAAGAGGCATTTTAATATTTGTCGAACAGGTAGTTACACGGTACACATTATTGAGAAGGTAGTATTATTGTTTCTGATTTTTAAGTAAGGAAATAGAAGCATAATGAAAGAGATAGTACAATTTACATAGACCATCAACAAATCAACAACAATGATATCAAATTTGAGGGGCCTTTTGTTTTTTACAGAATATCTAGGAACATTTATCCCCACTAATCCTGTGGGATAACAAACTTAACCCCATTTTCCAGACCAGAAGATGGGATCGAAGACAATAGTCATAGCTAGGGAACAAACTGGTAATGAATAGAATGAGGTGGGGCTGTGTGAAGTAGCCTTATTCTTCTGCTATGGTTTTACTCTTTTATTGGAGCAAATGACATCTTATGACAAATAACATTTCTCCCATCATTCCATCCTCTCTTTTCTACTTCCTAGCAATGAGTGTTCCACATTTTTGAGGGAGTGGGCCACAGCTAAGAGAGACATATTTACTTTCTTATTGTTAGGCATAAACTAAGCAAAAGCAATATTGTTGCCCTCCTACTTTCCTCAAGTTAAAAGTCATTTAAAAGTATATGTCAGAGATTTTTGACAAGGGTGCCAAGACCATTCAATGAAGAAAGGAGAGTCTTTTCAACGAATGGTGTTAGGAAAACTGGATATCTACATACAAAAGAGTAAAATTGGACTCCTACCTTATACCATATACAAAAATTAACTAAAAATGTGTCAAAGGCCTAAATGTAGGAATTAAATTATAAAACTCTTAGAAGGAAACATAGGGGGAAGCTTCATGATTTTGGATTTGGCAATGATTTCTTGGATATAACATCAAAGCATAAGCAAAAAGAGAGAAAAATAGAGAAACTGAACTTAATCAAAATTAAAAACTTTTGTGCATTATCGGACACTATCAACAGAATGAAAAGGCATGGGAGAAAATACTTGTAAATCATATATCTGATAAGGGATTAATATTCAGAATATTCAAAGAATTCCTACAACTCAACAACAGCAACAACAACAACAACAACAACAAAACCCCCCAGATCACCCTATTTTAAAATGGGCAAAGTACTTGAATAGACACTTATCCAAAGAAGATACACAGATGGCCCAAAAGCACACAATAAGATGCAGAATAT
Organism: Panthera uncia; assembly: GCF_023721935.1. Taxonomy (NCBI): domain Eukaryota; kingdom Metazoa; phylum Chordata; class Mammalia; order Carnivora; family Felidae; genus Panthera; species Panthera uncia. Next base: position 89,851,400 of record NW_026057584.1, on the reverse strand, counting down.
CTAAGGAAATGCAAATCAAAACCACAGTGAGATAACATTTCACACCTATTAAGATGGCTATTTAAACACACACACACACACACAAATAGACACATACACAGAGAGAGAAAAATAACACGTTGTTGACAAGATGTGGAGAAATTAGAACTTTTGTGCATTGCTGGTGGCAATGTATTGTGGAAACAACTATTGTGGAAAACAGTATGGTGGTTCCTCAAAAAAAAGTAAGTGTAGGATTACCACATGATCCAGAAATTCCACTTAAGTGAATTAGAAAGCATTGAAGAAGAGAAGGTAGAGACTTGAATACTTGAATACTTATCTACATCAGTGTTTGCAACAGCTTTATTCACAATAGCCAAAAGGTATAAACAACCCAAGAGTCTATTAACTAATGAATGGATAACCAAATGTGGCTATACTGCAATCACGTATAATGAAAAGTTCTTCAGTCATAAAAAAGGATGAAATTCTAACACATGGGACAACATGGATGAACCTTGAAGACATTATGTCAAATGAGATAACCCAGGCACAAAAGGATGACTATTGCATGATTCCATTTATACGAGATACCTGGAGTAGTCAAAGTCATAAAGGTAGAAAATGGAATGGTGGTTGTTAGGGCTGTGGGAGAGGGAAGAATGGAGAGTTTAGAGTTTCAGATTGGGAAGACAAAAAAGTTCTGGAGATGGAGGTGATGATGGTTGCACAGCAATATCAATGTACTTAAACCAATGAACTGAATGCTTAAAAATAGTTAAAAATGGTAAATTTTACATTATGCATATTTTACTACAATAAAAAGTATATGCCATTAGATAGAGGACCTGCTTCTATGCTTAGAACTTTATATTACCAAGACCAAAAGATAAATCTTTAAATGCAGAAAAATTTACTTTTATAGTCAAACACAAGAATCTCTCTACCAAATGGAGATAGAAAATATTCTACAGATCACATTCAGTGTCATCTAGCTATTAGTTTCAAGCCTATTTCCACTATTCAGTGGACAGCGTGAGGAATTAAAATAGCCTTTCCTCTTCTGGAAGGCAACTGAGTGAGTGCGCACTGGGGAGAGATGCTTAGTTGACTCCTGTCTTAACGGGTTCATTCTTATTTATCTTCTCTTTATTCTTTCCAAATCTCAGCTCCAAGAGTCAAAATGCAGTACATCCGCTCTCTTTTCTCCCCTCAGATGGAGACTTTGACCAATACAGGAGTCATTAAACCCCCAGGGCATCCTTTGTGATGAAGACAGCCCAGGAAGGATCCTTAAGAGGGGTAAAATCAATAGTAGCAAGTGGGCTTCAACAATCCTGTGGCTGTAACTTTTTTTATTCAGGCAGAATGGAGTAAAAGACAATGCTCCTTCCATAGTCATTTTTCTACAGGAAAAAGAATGTTTCTTTTGGTTTTATAAACATGGCATAAAGTAAAGTAATCTCTTCAGCTGTCTCACTTGCAATCTGTTTTCCACATCTTCCCTCCACATTCTTTCTAAACTGCATACTGGATGATGTAATCTTTTCCCTTTTGATAGATGGGATCCGAATTCCTTAGCATAGTCTATAAAACCTCCCTGACTGAGACTTTTCTTGCCCAGGATAATCTCTCACGGTTGGCACCACAATTGTCCCTGTACTTCAGCGATGTTAAATGCAAACAGTTCTTTAACGGTGCCTTACTTACAGGAATTCCCACTTTGCCTTTGTAAATGCTATTTCCTCTGTGTAGAATCCCTGACACTCTAACACTAAGTGTCACCTCCTCTGTGAAGCCCTCCTGCCCACACCAAAAAGAATCAAATGCATCCTTCTCGGTTGTTAATCAGCCTCTTGTATATGTTTATTATAACACTGATAACATTGCTGTCATTTGATACGCCTCTGTTCCATGGTGGAAAAGAGAGATTTTTCTACTTGTCTTACCAGATGCATAGACTGGCACATTTCAACAATGTGTTCTTTTGGATGAATAAACAAATACAAGAATAAATTTCCTGTAGCTTTGTTCTTGAATGGTATCAAAACCAGCACTAGAGTTTATGGGCATCTCATAACCAAACAATAAGAATGAAAATAAAAGATGCTGATCAAAAATTTAATAATTGTAGCAAAATTTCTAAAGTGATGGCATTAGCCACCTTACCAAAAGATATCTATAGAGTGTCTGCCATTTACTGGTTTGACCAGTCACCCCTTTGTTACCAGATCCTCTTCATACATCTATAGTACATGGACAACTGAAAGAATATAGACTCTGATTTAAGAATGTACAAGGATTCTTTTTTTGCATTTTTTAATGTTTATTTTCGAGAGAGACAGAGAGACAGAGCATGAACAGGGTAGGGGGATGGGTAGAGAGAGAGGGAGACACAGAATCTGAAGCAGGCTCCAGGCTCTGAGATGTCAGCACAAAGCCCGACGTGGGCCTCAAACCCACAAACCGTGAGATCATGACCTGAGCCAAAGTCAGACACTTAACCGACTGAGCCACCCAGGTGCCCTGAGAATGTATGTGTAGTAGAAATTCAGGTGATCATCTTACTAAAATAATTTTCTGGTTTCTGAAATACAAGCTTTAAACAAAAGTGATTTCCCTTCCCAGTTATGTGGTTTCAGTATCAAATTGGCTACTTGTATTCCCAAGGTGATTACTCATTTATACTAACCTACTCAGTAGGCTCAAATTGACTCTCACTAGACTGAAACAAATTTCATTACCTTCTCAGACTCCCTGGAATCATTTCAGTAATTCTGGGAATATTAGAAACAGGCACTGCCTAGTTTTGTTTTGGTCGGGTCTGGATTTCTTTCAGGGCAAAGACTTTTAGATAATTTGCAGATTTATACAATGTTAGTGCTGGAAAGAGTCTATTGTGGTTATCGCTAATCAGTTATCTCATTTTAAAGACAGGGACTCTGAGTCCAAGGTGAGTCAAGCAGCTTGCTGAGGGTCCTAAAGCCAGCTGGTGGCAGGCATGCTTGAGAGTTCTGGTGCTCTATCTAGCAGGCCAGTGCTCTGTTCACCACTCTGTGCTGCCTCCAACAAATGAATTACTGCTTCATGTATTCGATCCAGGGCACTGCAAGTACATGCCACCATGTGCACATTGAAGGTTTTCAAATTACACTTATAAAATTGAAGTTAGTTTAAGCACAGTCTTTGAATTTATTCACCATTTAGGAAATAGATGTATGTGATATTCTCAACCCACTGAACCATAATCTTTCTACAAAATACTAATGAAATACACAGTGTGATCCAGCTTCTCATTTCTCTTCTCCCCCTGAGCACCCTCCATCTGTCTGCAGCACTCCATCTGAAGACAGTGGCACGCATATCACCCCTTCTAGATAACCTTCATTAGAGAATGTGCAAGACAAAGATTCTTTTGCCATGGGACAATCAACCAAAGGATTTAAGAAAAAGAGTCCATTGCAAAGAAGAACTGAAACCAAATGAAAAAATAATGCATGGCAGTTTAAAAATTCTCCAGAGGCACTTCGGCTTAGGTCACGATCTCGCGGTCCGTGAGTTCGAGCCCCGCGTCAGGCTCTG